>NC_050573.1:146294635-146944323 GCF_011100635.1 Trichosurus vulpecula
GCTAAAATGTCGGTAAACTAAACAGCATTTCGTCAATTTACTAGTTTAATCCATCAATAAATGCAGTAAGGTTAGTATGTCATGACCTGTTCTTGATGACATTTATTTTTCTCTCCTATTGAGACATTTGTCTTTCTCTAATGATGCAATGTTTCTCCCATTCTCCACAGCCTCTGTGCCTGACAGTGGCTCACCAACTGCACCTGACAATTGTTAGTATGCTAGAGTGAAGTTCTTCTAAACTAGGTGACTTGACCTCATCACAGGCCGTGAATTGTGCTTTCTTACTATTAGCTCCCTATTGGCCATATTTGGTCTTTCCAAGATACTATGTCTCTTTCCCCTAAACTCGCTAAAATATGAGATGAGATGTCATGAGATAGAAGGAACAGGAATAATTTGCCCAACTGTCTAGCATTCTTTTTTTTTTTTATTGGCAGCAATCTGATTGAAGTGACTTACCCAGGGTCACACAATTAGTAGGTGTCAGGTAGGATTTGAATTCAGGTCCTCCTGACTCCAAGGCCCATGCTCTATCCACTGGGCCATCTGGCTGCCCCTAGCACTCTTTCTTACCAAATAATAAACAACTGTCAACCCCTTTTCTCAAAGACCGAAAAATGAATTTAAGAGTTTCATTTTAACATAAAACATCAGCACTGTATTAGATGTTGACAACTGCAACCCAAAAGAACAAATACTCACTTGGCCTCCTTGGATCCCTTTCAACTGCTATGTGTCTATAAAATGAGATGTGCTTTGCCAATGGTAGTTGCTAAGTAAATGTTTCTGAATGAAAATTAACTAATATCAAATACTATTTATCCCTGAGGCTTTTGTTTGGTTGGTCTTTGCTACTGGATGAGGTTTCTGCAGTCATTAGATGCCACCTGATTTATACTCTCAGGCTTCATTGTGTATCGTTTTTTCAGTTGTGCCATCTGCTGGAATTTGGAAATGTATCTATGTGTAGTGAATTTCTTGGAAAGATATTCAAAATAGTGGAAGGTGACCTGTATTCCAGCAATTCTCCAAATCGTTCTCAGCAGACCAATTTTGTTGTTAGATTCCCAGCCTTTTCTGTTAAACACCTGACCCAAATTCCAACTTAAATTGTCAAAGTTTTAACTTCTTTAGTTGTTTGTTACTATACCTTCATAATGTTCACGAGCCTCATTTTCCTGCCCACCAAATAATTTAATTGCTGCTTTTTTCCCCCCTTCTAAATATACTTGCCCCATCCCATTTCATTCCAGCCCAGCCTGTGGCAAATCTTTCTGAAGCAAGCACGTTTTTAAAGGATTTCTTAGTATTGGTGTATATATGCCTGTGACTTTAAATGTTTGTCTGCCTTTTAGTTGCCTTTAACTTTTTCTCTAGCATGTTATATACATTGCTCTTGCTGTTTTCTCAGTTTGTAGTTTTCCTTAAATTCAATACTATAAACAGGCCCCCTAGATCTGTTACATAAAAGCATTCTGTATGTAACAGCCCTTGTGGAATAGCACATCGCTTAAAAGGTTTACAGAACAATTTTCTCGCCATCCTTTGAGGGTGGTGGTACAAACTCCATTTTACTGATGAGAAGATGGAGGCTCTTAGGATTTAAGGGACTTGCCCAGGTGAGGTCATGCTGCTAGTCTCTTAAGGCAGAATTTGAACCCAGGACTCCTTACTGATAGAGCCTGTGTTCTTTCCATTACACCATGATGACTCTCAGGAAAGGAACGCGAACATGCAGGGACATCATCGTCATTGTTAGAACCTGTCAGATCTGCTGATCATGGTTATTTTTTACATCTCTCCTGCAGTTGATCCTACCCATTCAGAATTTATTCTTAGATTTAGTCTTTACTCACATCTTCTTCCTGGTATTTTTGTTTAATTTTAATTTGTCTCAATATTCGAGCCTACCTTGACCTTGAAACTTGAAGATCCACAGTTAATAAACCTCCTGCAAGCCAAAGCTGGCTGGTTTTAAGTTTCTTTGACCCCTATCCTGTCTCCTGGGTAGGCCAAGCATTGAATAAAACCTTTTTTTGTACATAACAGTGACAACTGGTCAATACCAACTTATATTTTGTCATGGAAAGTTAGGCTTGTAGAATTTTGTGAAATTGTCACAGAGCTGCCTAGTCTTAACACCGATAGGATCTTAAATGGGAGGAATTGTTCTCCTGCCGGGCAAGTGTAAAACACCCCTTGTGCTGTTTACCTGATGATGAATCCTGCTCCTTTTCTTAAGAGCCATTGATGGCTGCCTCCTTGTCTGGGGGATGAGGTAGAACCAAGGGCTTTAACCAACGACTAAACTCAAGCCGCTAACTAGCATATTCATTATACCTTCCTTGAGGACAAAAACCATGCCTTTTAGTTTTCTGTGCCCCACAATCATGAGGACTACAACATAAAGCTTTTAAAAGTGATTGACTTGAAAAGCAAGGGGATGAGGGACAAATGCTTTGGTCAGGAGGAGGCCACAGTGGTAATGTTATGATGATGGTTCTCTGAATGTACTGTCAGGTCACTTCAAAATAGCATGCCTTTAAGATGTACAGCAGAAAAACAATAAAGGTACTTGAACAAGGTTCTCTATTACTCTTATTGGGAGAAAACACTACATTATAACTTGTGAATGTATAATAGTACATGTCTCCCGGGGATGGTATAGGTATTGTTTTTCCCCTTAAACAAAAAGATTTTATTCTTCTAGCTAGATAGAGAATCTCATTTTGGATCTTATATTTTGGTGAGACTTACTACACAAGATTATTTTGCAATTAGCCAGTGAAATGTTTACATATTGCATTCATTATCTATTGATTAAACTAAGATCATAGGAGCATATATTTGGTGATAGAAAAAACGAGCTTAGAGTCGTTTAGCTCAATGACCTCATTTTTCACATGAGGAAACTGAGGACAACAGAAGTTAAAATGACTTTCCCTAGGTAACAGAGAGCAGGATTCCAAACCCAAGTCCTTCAGCTCTAGTTTCACTGCTCTTTTCCTATATTAGGCTTCTCTAAATCCACCCATGCAAATACAGAGTTTTAAGGTGTTTGTCATCTTTCTGTATCTGTATCTGTGAGTTTACTTGAAAGGATTTGGAATGTGTTAGAAACACTTTTTGGTGCTGATTGCACCAAATGAATTCAATCAGCAGACTAACCTTGGTGGAAACATGTATATTTATCCTTCTAAGTGCTAACACAGTGATGAGAGGCAATGTAGTTCAGTAGAACCAAACTTGGAATCAAAAAGCCCTAGGCTCAAGTCCAACACATATAGGCTGTATAGCCATGAGCAAGTCACTTAACACTAGAAAGACCAAATAGATTACATGAAAAATTTGTGTGGTCCTTTGAAGTCTTCTTAACCTCTCAGTGGCCTAGATTGCCCTCTAAGACCCTTAAGTTACTGTAGTGCTGCTAGTGGGTCAACAGATTTTCCACACTAGGATTTCCCCACATTGAGCAAATCACAGATCTGAACCAAAAACAAAACAACAACAAAAAAAAAACCTGGTGTTTTCAAACCATTTCACTACAATGAGTTATTTCTCAGGTGATCCCCAGGTCTCAGGTCTCAGGTCTCTTTCAGCTCTTCATCCAACCGTGGCCAGATTATAACTTAGCAAAAAAAGAACGGGACTGATACATTGATTTGACAGCAGATGTTTTTTGGTATGAGAAAAGTGTCCAGGCAGCATTTGAATAGAAGGGGTTTTTTTTTCCCCTGTTCTTAAAAAAAAAATTTTCATATCGAAGAAATTTTCAAAGAAAAACTAATTTCTACAATGAAAGAACAGACCTTTAAATCAGAAGAAAGTAATGTGGCGTGAGAAACTTTGGTGTGTAGGATCATAGATTTAGAGTTGGAAAGGACCTTATTGGTCATCTAACCCAATCTCATTTTGCAAATGAGGAAGATGAGGCAGAGAGGGTAAGTGAATTCCCAAGACCACCCAAATTAAGTGGTAGAGCCAGGTTTAAACCTGGTTTTCTGCCTCCAAATCCAGGACTCTCCATGGAAACTGTAGTTCTTTTCTTTTTCTTTTTTCGTAATTGACTTCCTGAATTTAAAAAAAAAAAAAAGTATATTTTTGAGGATCTGCTTCACTTATAAAGGGTGACACAAGAGGTGCTTTTTAAGTATTATCTAATTGAATTATGAAACAAAGTTGGTGTGTGTGGTTTTTTTGTGGTTTTTTTTTTCATTTTGTCAGCAGAGGGAAAGTTAATAAAAGAAACTGGAGTAACCCTTGTCATTAAACCTGGAAGACTGGTATTGGGGGCTCACTGTACTCCTAGGCCTGTGCCTGACTAATTACACAAGGTCAGAAAGAGCATTTATATGTAAAACTAATTGGCCTACTTTATCTTAGGATAACCCCCAAGTGAGAATGAACCTGCCAGCATAGGAGGCCTCTACTTTTTGGGTCAACACCTGCTAAAGAATGTGAACCCTAGCTCTTTGAAAAAGAGAAAGGACCTGATTGGTTAATCTGCCTACTCCAGACTGCCTGTAAATGGGCAGAGAGGATCACTTAAAGGAATATTCTAAATGGACACTAAAGTGTTTCTGTAGTTTCCTTGCTCTCAGTGAAACATTAGCCCCGAGGTATCAGACCGACCGGGTCCTTTTCTTTGGGAATTCCCTTTCTTCAGTACTTGGAGAGCTCCCAGTCATCCCTCCCCCACAACTGTGAGGTAAATTATTATACTCATATTTCATTCATCAACTAGGACCTTCCCTGGTTTGTATAGGGAAATAATAAAAGACTGGTGCTAACATGGTTTTTCTTTCTGCCCATATTCTGTGTCTGCTGTTTTGCCAGCTCAGGCTATAGGGTCTTGAAAGAAAGGAAGTAAGAACTGTAGGAAAACTCGGACAAAAGAACAGTTTGTTGTCTTGGAGTTTATGAAACTATAACCTAGCAGGACCTAAGAATTTTTGACTAAAGATCTCGCTCCAGATCAAATAGTAATGCCCGCCGCTATAAAATTCCATGCTCTGTGATCTTTCAGGGAAAGAGAACTCATCAGCCTCTTATCTGCAGATATATTTTTGTTTCATTAAGTATTTCACAGTATCGTCTTTTAAAATTTTGAATTCCAAGTTCCCTCCCTCCCCTTAAGGCAGGCAATATGACATAAATTATACATATGAAGTCATGCAACACATCTCCATATTGGCCATGTTGCAAAAGAAAATAAAGAAGTGACAAAGGTGTGCTTTATTCTTAAGAGTTCATCAGTTCTCTCTGGAGAGGGGTGGCATTTTTCATCACCGGTGCTTTGGAATTATCTTGAGTCATTGTCTCGATCAGAGTAGCTAAGTCTTTTGAAGTCGGTCATCTTTACAATGCTGCTGTTCCTGTGTGCAGTGTTCTCTTGGTTCTGCTCACTTTACTACTCAGCATTAGTTTATATAAGACACTCAAGGTTTTTCTGCCTGACACTTCTTATAGCACAATAATATTCCGTCAAAACTGCATACTACAACTTGTTGAGCCATTCCTCAGTGGGCATCCCCTCAACTTCCAATTCTTTGCCACCACAATAAGAGCTATTATAAATGTTTTGGTACATATAGATCCTTTTCCTTTTTCTTTGAACTCTTTGGGATACAGACTTAGTGGTATTGCTGGGTCCACACAGTTTTATAGCCCTTTGAGCGTAGTTCCAAATTGCTCTGCATAATGGTTGGATCAGTTCACAACTCCACCAACAGTGTATTAGTGTTCCATTTTTCCTGCATCCCCATTTGTCATTTTCCTTTACTGTCATGTTGTTGGCCAATCTGCTAGGTGTGAGGTCATACCTCAGAGCTGTTTTAATTTGCATTTCTCTAGTCAACAGTAATTTTGGAGCATTTTTTAAAAATGACTTGATAGCTTTGATTTCCTTGTCTGAAAGCTGCCTGTTTGACCATTTATCAATTGAGGAATAGCTCTCACTGGCTCTATTAATTTTATGGGAGATCGGGACCTGTTACTTCACAGCAGGGAATTCCCAGTGTGAAGATTCCTTCTGCTTTTACAAATCTCTAATCTTAAGAGACTTGACTGAGGCATGGAGCGGTTAAGGGCTTGCCAAGGTCATCTAGCAAGGTGTGTGCCAGAGACAGAAGGTGAAGCCAGTACTTCCTGGTATTTGTGTTAAATAGTCATAATTATTAAAAGAAAAATAAGAGAAATAAATGCTGAAAGAAAAATTCATTTGTGGATCACATTAGGGGCATGTAAGAACCTCAACATTTTGGTTTGGTTTTTGAACTTTTCCCCCAACTGCCTTGAGGAAAATTGCAGTGAACTTAGTTGATCATAATTGTGAGCATTTTAAACTTCTCAGCACTTGAAGGTTTGTCAAGTGTTTCACATATGTCATTTCAATTGATCCTCACAACAACCCTTTGAGGTAGGTGTTAATATTGTCCTCATTTCGTAAGCAACCAGGTGGTAGAGTAGGTAGGTGGAGTCAGGAAGATCTGAGTTCAAATCTGTGCTCAGACACTTCATAGCTGTGTGACCCTGGGCAAATTGCTTAAACTCTCTGTCCTTCAGTTTCATCACCAGTAGAGTGGTGATAGCATCTACCTCACATAGTTGTGCAGGTCAAATGAATTCGAATATATAAAGCACTTAGCAAACCTTGAAATGTTCACCCAGATAGGGGCAGCTAGGTGGTGCAGTGGATAGCGCACTGGCGCTGGAGTCAGGAGGATCTGAGTTCATATTTGACCTCAGATGCACTAGCTGTGTAAGCCTTGGCAAGTCACTTAACCCCAATTGCCTCAAAAATAAAAAAGAAAGGAAAGAAAAAGAAAGCAATGTTACACAGATGCTAACTCAATAGCTTTTTAAAAAAATTTTTTTACAAGTGATGATTTTATAAATGAGTATACTGAGACTGGGAGGGTCTGGGGTCAAAAATGCATGTATCTGAGATGGGATTCAAACTCAGGTTTTCCTCATCCTGAGTCTAGCACTGCACCACCTGTCTTCCCTCCCCAACATGTACCATGTTAAGTAATTGTACATCCAAATCTTTTGCCTGATCTGGCTTTCTACTCTGCAGTACGGCCTCAATGGGAGCATAGAACAGAAGGAAAGAACTAACACAGATTCTAAAGTATTGGGCACCGAAGACTGAGCAATCCCCAGGCAGGCTGCAATAGTCAAGATTTTCGAGCCTGACCACCCTAACTGAGCAGGTCCCAACAACAATGGAAGGTAACAGGATAATTTGTAGGCCCACTCTCGGCCCGTCCTCATTCATTTTGCTATTAGTCTTCATTTCTTCCCCTTTGGTCTTAGAAACAGGTATTTTTCTCAGAGTTGTTCTCTAGTTTCAAAAACAGTGTCATGGCAAGTGGTGGAAGGGAAGATTAATTTTTTTCTAATATACTGAAACTTTCTCTTTTTGGATTAGAGCTAAAAAGTCCTCAACCCCATTAAAAATTACTTAAAAGTTCCATCCTTTCTAAAGGGAAGCCTTCCTTTTTTCTTTCTAATATAGTAAGAGCCTGAAAAAGATGAGAAGTGTATCTGTGATTTCATTTGCGTAGGAAACTCTGGGAGGAAGAAACTCTAATGGAGGTCTTCTCTTTCTCTGGAGAAAGTTGCCTAGAATACTGAGGTTAAGTGACTTGCCCCAGGGTTCTGAAAATGGTTTCATTTCCTACCAGCACAAAAAAGAAAAAAATCATAGCCCCTATATGTGGTTCAGCACCCTATATGGTAGTTTAGGGTTAGGATGTCTGGAACAGAACAATAGGATCTTTAGACCTAAAATGGAACAGATGTTGTTTATTTGATCTATATTTGAGAAAGAAAATGCTTTCTATTTTATCATCAGCCTGTGACCAGGCAGAAGAACTCTTATATGACACATGAATTTCCCACAAACCAGCTGGAGCCACTTGTTGGAGGGATTTGCAGGGCACAGGCGGAAATGGGAAGGGAGAAGGAAGAAGAGGAGGAAATCTTATCCCTTTCAAGGTAGAGATTTTTGATCTAGGATTAAAATTAAGTGAATCTGGAAATTGCCCTCTTACCCACCCTTTTAATTCTATCAGATTTCTTTGATTCTGGGGATGTGGCCTACCTACAAAGTTCACTTAATCCTATTGTACAGGTGAGGAAACTGAAGTTAAGGCAGGCCAGCTAGCCGCTGCTAATCAGCACCAGGACCAGATGTGCTTTACAGCTTTGGACTCACGGGTACTCGGGGTTTTGTCACCAATAAAATGCTAAAAAGGAAAAAAGAAAATCAACTTTAAAAGTATTTTGCAACCCCTGCTCCTAGCTTCCATTGTGCTCCAAAAGGGAACCTCAGAGGAGAGCTCATGGGTAAGTGTATATTAATAAAAAGGAACACATGGTTCCTCCTCTCCATTGGCCTGTGCCTCCCACCTCCTTTTAGATCCAGGAAGCCTTCCTTGCCCAGGCTCCATCCACTCTCACTCGGCCCCTCTAGCATGTATCAATTCAAAATAATAAAATATAATAGATGTTTTGCATTATATTTTATTATCCTTATCTTGTTAATAATTTGTTTCTTTTTCTGTCATCTTTTCAACTAGACCATATGGAAATTGTCTGGGGAGCTTACATATATGTGTATATGTGAAAAGCTTTTATATGTATGTGTATATATGCATATATATGTGTGTATATATATCAATATATGAAATATTTATACCCCACAACATCTCACACACAAAATACATAATAGAATCATAGATCTAGAAGGGACCATGGAAAACCAATTAGCCCAACCCCCTCCTTTTCCAGATGAGGAAACTGAGAACATGAGAGAGAAACTAGAAGCAAGCCGGCAAAGCTGGAATTTAAAACAGGGGCTTTTGATTCCATATGCAGCATACTGTCCATTGTACCATTCTGATGCCTTCAATAATGAGTGACAATCACTATTAGCTGATTATTTCTTGTCCGTTTATCGAGCACCGAACTTCTGAAGGTGGACAAACTTCCTTCCATGAGAGAAGCTGGTCTAATCTCCAGAAACCCCAAGTGCCTTTTTTTTGGAAGGTATAGACATTTCAGATCTGTTTAACTTACCAACATCACCAATCCTTGTACTGCATTTGGGAGAAGCACTGATGAGCAAAAAACAAAACAAAAAAAAAAACCTAGGTGGAATGGGGAAAATGTGATATTTCAACACATTAGAAATAAATGGTAAAGATGGCGGCTGGAAAGCAGGGACCAGCCTGAGCTCCCTGCTGAGCCCCTACAAAAACCTATAAAAAATGGCTCTGAACCAATTTTAGAACGGCAGAACCCACAGAACAGCACAGGGAAGCAGGGCTCCAGCCCAGGACAGCCTGGATGGTCTCTGGGTGAGGTCTATCCCGCACGGAGCTGGGAGCTGGGAACGGAGTGGAGCAGAGCCCAGCCTGAGCGACTTGGACCATGCAGACCAGAAGCAGGGCGGAGGGGGCCCTAGCGCCCTGAATATGTGAGCTGCGGCAGTTACCAGACCCCTCGACCCACAAACACCAAAGACTGCTGAGAAGGTTAGTGGGAAAAGCTGCGGGAGTGGAAGGAGTTCGCGGTTCAGCTTCCAGCCCCGGGGGCAGCGGAGGTGGGGCAGCTACGGCTGCTGCTGCTTCCGGCTCCAGGCCCACCTGGTGGGAGGAATTAAGTGGCGGATCAGAGCAGGGGTGCACAGCCTGCCAAAGATCTGAGCCCAGTTCGGGTTGGGGGTCCTTGGGGAAGGAGCAGTGCTGGTGCGGCAGAGCTGGCACCTCCCCCCCAAACGTGGAACATAGAACTCTGTAGTCTACAAGCAGTCATAACCCACTGAAAAACTCAAAGGTCAAGTTAGTTGGCTGGGATTATGGCCAGGCAGCGAAAACGCACCGAGATTCAGTCTCAGACTCTGCATTCTTTCTTTGCTGAAAAAGAAGACCAAAACATACAGACAGAAGAAATTAATAAAGTCAAAGAGCCTACAACAGAAACCTCCAAGAAAAACATGAACTGGTCCCAGGCCATGGAAGAGCTCAAAAAGGATTTGGAAAAGCAAGTTAGAGAAGTAGAGGAAAAATTGGGAAGAGAAATGAGAAGGATGCGAGAAAACCATGAAAAACAAGTCAATGACTTGCTAAAGGAGACCCAAAAAAATACTGAAAAATACACTGAAGAAAACAACACCTTAAAAAATAGATTAACTCAAATGGCAAAAGAGCTCCAAAAAGCCGATGAGGAGAAGAATGCCTTGAAAGGCAGAATTAGCCAAATGGAAAAGGAGGTCCAAAAGACCACTGAAGAAAATACTATTTTAAAAATTAGATTGGAGCAAGTGGAAGCTAGTGACTTTATGAGAAACCAGGATATTATAAAAGAGAACCAAAGGAATGAAAAAATGGAAGACAATGTGAAATATCTCCTTGGAAAAACCACTGACCTGGAAAATAGATCCAGGAGAGATAATTTAAAAATAATTGGACTACCTGAAAGCCATGATCAAAAAAAGAGCCTAGATATCATCTTTCAAGAAATTATCAAGGAGAACTGCCCTGATATTCTAGAGCCACGGGGCAAAATAGAAATTGAAAGAATCCATCGATCGCCTCCTCAAATAGATCCAAAAAAGAAATCTCCTAGGAATATTGTGGCCAAATTCCAGAGCTCCCAGATCAAGGAGAAAATACTGCAAGCAACCAGAAAGGAACAATTTGAGTATTGTGGAAACCCAATCAGAATAACCCAGGATCTGGCAGCTTCTACATTAAGAGATTGAAGGGCTTGGAATGCGATATTCCGGAGGTCAATGGAGCTAGGATTAAAACCTAGAATCACCTACCCAGCAAAACTGAATATCATGCTCCAAGGCAAAATATGGATTTTCAATAAAATAGAGGACTTTCAAGCTTTCTCAGTGAAAAGACCAGAACTGAATAGAAAATTTGACTTTCAAACATAAGAATCAAGAGAAGCATGAAAAGGTAATCAAGAAACAGAAATTGCAAGGGACTTACTAAAGTTGAACTGTTTCGTTTACATTCCTACATGGAAAGAGGACATGGATGATTCATGAGACCTCAGCATTAGGGTAGCTGAAGGGAATATGCACATATATATATGTTTATGTATATATATATAAGTGAATGTGTATGTATGTATATATCTATGTGTATATATATATATGTGTGACACAGGGTGAGTTGAAGAGGAAGGGAAGATATCTAAAAGAAATAAAATGAAATTAAGGGATGAGAGAGCATCATACTGAGAGAGGGAGATAGGGAGAGATAGAATGGGGTGGATTATCTCACATAAAGGTGGCAAGAGGAAGCAGTTCTGTGGGAGGAGGGGAGAGGGCAGGTGAGGGGGGAATGAGTGAACCTTGCTCTCATCAGATTTGGCCTGAGGGGGAATACCATACATACTCAGTTGTATATCTTACCCCACAGGAAAGAAGAGGGAGGAAGAAAAAAAAATAAAAGGGGGGGATGATGGAGGGGATGGCAGATGGGGGTGAAGGTAATCAAAAACAAACACTTTGGAAAGGGGACAGGGTCAAGGGAGAAAATTCAATAAAGCAGGATGGGTTGGGAAGGAGCAAAATGTAGTTAGCCTTTCACAACATGGGTATTATGGAAGGGTTATACATAATGATACACATGTGGCCTAGGTTGAATTGCTCGACTTCTTAGGGAGGGTGGGTGGGAAGGGAAGAGGGGAGAGAATTTGGAACTCAAAGTTTTAAAATCAGATGTTCAAAAACAAACAAAAAAAAGTTTTTGCATGCAATTAAAAAATAAGATACACAGGCAATGGGGCGTAGAAATTTATCTTACCCTACAAGAAAGGAAGGGAAAAGGAGATGAGAGGGGAGGGGGGTGATAGAGGGGAGGGCTGACTGGGGAACAGGGCAACCAGAATATACGCCATCTTGGAGTGGGGGGGGAGGGTAGAAATGGGGAGAAAATTTGTAATTCAAACTATTGTGAAAATCAATGCTGAAAACTAAATATGTCAAATAAATAAATTTAAATTAAAAAAAAAAAAGAAATAAATGGTATCTCATTTGGGGTATTTTCTCTATGCTGCTCAACCTGTGGAGAAATTTCTTGTGGTTGTAACATAACTCATTACCAGGAGATGGCACCAGAAAGCTTCATCCAGTGTCCTGGAGACTATGGTGATCTTATTGGAGGTATACCACCGAAGGACTTTTCCAGCTGGGTAAGTATTGCTTAAGGGGTTAGGATTTTGAAAGGGCCTCCTCATCCATTTCTAAAATGAGATTTCCCTTTAATGGACAAGACAGGAGCGAAATTGGGTGGTGTTAATTCATTTAAAAAAAAAAGCCACTTATAACAAGTTGTCTTCCTTGCTATTAAACTCCTTACCTTCCCTCAATTTTTCTCATGCAGTTCAACTCTACAAGCTAAGTTATCTGGTTTCCAATAAGTAAACACTTCTTGCAAGCAGAAGAGTAGCTGAAGTGGGTATTTTTTTTGTTTTTGGTGTTGCATTCTACTTTGCTAACAAATATCCCAGTAGTCATTCAAGGCTATGAATCCATATTCACATTCATTGGGATTCATAATTAGCAGGCCCCTCCACCAATATATGTATGCTTCCAAGTGAGTTTCTTAGGGCCCTTTTCTTTTAAATTTTAATTTATTTACTTTTAGTTTAGACCATTCAGTTCCACAAGCATTTGAGTTTTGAATTTTCTCCCCCTTCCCTCCGCTTTCCCTTCCCCAAGACTGCATGCAATCTGATATAGGCTCTACATACACATTCATATTAAATATATTATCACATAGTCATGTTGTAAAGAAGAATCATAACCAATGGAATGAATCACGAGGAAGAAGAAACAAAACAAAAAGGAGAGAAAGCAAATACTATGCTTCCATCTGCATTCAGACGCCATAATTCTTTCTCGGAATGTGGATAGCATTTTCCATCATGAGCCTTTTGGAGTTGTCTTAGAACTTTGCATTGCTGAGAAGAGCCAAGTCTATCAAAGTCAGTCATCCCACAATGTGAGCCCTTTTATTTTCTAAACTAACAAGCCAGCAAGCCATGACCTTGAAGCAGGACCTATGCTATCTGATTTTTGTTTATCCCCATCGTAGTAGCATTGACAAGAAGCATTTAAGAAATAAATGCCTTCCTCCCCACAGCCAGTCATTTTCAAATTTCCACCAATCCTACCTCGATATTTCTTGCATCTGTCTCTTCCTTGTCACTCACACTGCCATAACCCTAGTTCAGGCCCCCATTACCTGGTTTTCCCCAGTCTCACTCTGCACTCGTGCACCTCCATGCTTTTGCATACATCAACTCCATGTCTAAAACAGACTGCCTTCACCATCGAAAGATTCCCATCCATCAAGGCTGAGATCAGGTACCACCTTCTCTGTAAGCATTTCTATTTCTCTGACCCCCCTCAGCTAGAAGAGACCTCTTTCCCAATCTATTTTGTCTCTCCTATGTGCTTACTAACCTGTGTTTTCATGGACATATTTCATCTCCTATTAAATCATAAGTTCCCTGTGGGCGAGGACAATGTCTTATTTCATTCTTTGCATCCCAAACACCTTGGAGATAATGTCTTGTACTTGCTAGTGCTTAATAAATGCTGAATTAAGTTACTGACTGACATGCACTATCTGACGGACATTTATTGATGGAGAAGCAAGATCCTTCCAGCTTAAAAGCAAACTCTTTGAGAGTGGGATATGATATAATTTATTTGGGTTTTTTTTTGGAGGGGGGAGGGCAGGGCAATTGAGGTTAAGTGACTTGACCAAGGTCACACAGCTAGTAAGTGTGTCAAGTGTCTGAGGCTGGATTTGAACTCAGGTCCTAACTCCGGGGCTGGTGCTCTACTCACTGCATCACCTAGCTGCCCCAATATGATATAATTTAAACTCTTCAGGATAGCTAGCGTTTATATTATAGCACTTGTTTCCCAAGAGCTTTACAAATATTATCTGATTTGATCCTCATAACAACCTGGGATGGGGCGGGGCGGGGGGGGGGGGCTATTATCATCCCCATTTTACAGGTGAGGAAACTGAGACTGAGAACGGTTAAGTTACTTGCCATGGGTCACACAGCTAGTAAAGTTCAAAAGAGGATTCGAACTCGGGGGTTGTTAGTTCTATTTGCTGCACCCCCTAGTCACCTACAGACTTAGGCTATTAGGGAAGCGGATCACTGTTGGCAAAGTCATCATCCAAGGGAGGGAGGAGATTACAAAGTTATGCATTTCCCTCCTTCTTTGAGGTTGTTGGCTCTTCCATCTAGTAAGCATTAGAGTAAACAATCCTGAAATCCCTTAAGCTAGAGAAAGGTTGTGTGTTAGCTCAGAGTGTTTCTTTTTCTACCTGAGAAACAAGATTGTCTCCTTAATTCCCAGTTAGAAGACATCTAGGGAAAAGTGGGAGCAGGCAATTTCTGAGTATTGGGAGGCCAGATGTCACAGTCTCCTATGTATACAAAGAGAACAGTAACCCCTCTTTCTGAGTGTTTTCAAAGGGGAAGATTAGTATTATTAAAATTAGTTTTATTATTTTATTTTAATTTCATTTATTTTATTATTTATTTATTTTATCGTTATTAAAATTAGTATTCTTGAGCTCAGGGCAAGTCAGTATTCTGGCATACCCTCCCAGGCCAGAGTTGCTTCCATGATTCCTCTGGGTTTTTTGTTTTGTTTTGTCTTATTTTGTTTATTATTTGTTTTAAACCAAACCTGGGATTTCATTGATCTGGGGAAAAACCGGTAAGGAAACCGCCTCCAACAAAGTAGTCTTAGACCATTGCCTCAGGGTGTGAAAAGGATTTGCCTCTTCCGAAGAGGATGTGATTACAATCAATCCGTTAGTGATTTGCCCAATGTCACATAGCCAGGGTGTGTCAGAGACACACCTGGAACCCAGATCTTCCTGACTCAGTTGGCCTTAATCCAGACTCTTCTTCCTGGCATTCAAGACTTTTCACCATAAAGTTTGCAGTGCCTTCTCCAGTCATCCTGACCTATGTCTTGCCACTGGACTCCCATGACTCTGGAGGACCGAGTGAGGCTGGTGACTTTATACAGCCTTGCCTTGCTTAAATCCAATTCACTTGCAAGTCATGGCATCACCTTCCTGACATCATGGTCCTCTTTGAGGACAAAGGACAAACAACAACAACTGTAAGGCGCGTTACTACAAATCTTGAATTTTGCATCATTTTCTTTTTTTTTTTTCTGGATCTGGGATACACAGGCCTGGTTAGGGTATTCAGCAAGTAAATGAGCCAGAAGCTGGAAAGGATATTGTGCTCTTACATCAGTGTAATAGATGCCAAAATCCCAACCTTTCCAGGCCTCCCGATGTAGTAAAGCACTGAAAGTTACCCCTTGAAAGAGCTGATTACTAGAGAGCATTTATGTAATGTTTGAAGGTTTGCAAAGAGCCTTACAAATATATCATTCGATCCTCACAACAACCCTGAGAGGTAAGTGCTATTATCTCCATTTTACAAATAAAGTAACTGAGGCATACCAGGGTTCAATGACTTGCCCAGGGTCACATGTTGTATAAGGTTAAGCCCTTGTAATTGAATTAGTGTATAAGAACTCTTGCTTACATGGAGGGACAAGAGACTTCAGCCCCATGACTCTATCTGTTCCTTAGGTCAAGCTTCTTTATGCAGAACTTGAAATTACCTACCCCAGAATGATGGCGAGTACGTGATACTGGCTCATATATTGTATTGCAGCTATTCAGTAAGCATTTCTTTTTCCTACTATGTGCAAGGTGCTATGGTAGATGCTGGTGAGACAGAGGCAGATGAGATATGATGGCAGGAGCAATACATGACTTAAAAATGGACCAGACTATATCCAAAAATAATAATGATAAATGCTGGAGAGGATGTGGGAAAATTAGAACATTGTTACATTGCTGGTGGAGTTGTGAACTGATCCAGCCATTCTGGAGAGCAATTTGGAACTATGCCCAAAGGGCTATAAAAATGTGCATACCCTTTGACCCAGCAATACCACTTTCTATCCCAAAGATCACACAAGTAGGAAAAGGATTCATATGCACAAAAATATTTATAGCGGCTCTTTTTGTGGTAGCCAAGAATTGGAAATCAAAGGGATGCCCATCAATTGAGGAATGGCTGAACAAGCTGTGGTATATGAAGGTAATGGAATACTGTTGTGCCATAAGAAATGGGGATGATACGGACTTCATAACAACCTGGAAAAACCTACATGACATAATGCTGAGTGAGCAGAGCAGAGCCAGGAGAACATTATATACAATCACAGATATATGGATTCCGTGAGGACCAACCCTGACAGACTTCACTCTTCTCAGCAACACAAGGTGCAAAGACAACTCCAAAGGACTCACGATGGAGAATGCTATCTACATACAGAGAAAGAACTATGAAGTTTGAATGCAGATTGAGGCACACTTCATGCTCACCGTTTTTTCCCCCTTTTTTTCTTCTCTTTTGTTTTTGTTTTTGGGTTTGGTTTTTTTTTTTTGGTTCTGTTTCTTCTTTCTCATGATTCATTCCATTGGTCATAATTCTTCTCCACAACTTGACTAGTGTATAAATTAATTCAATGTGAAAAAAAGTTAATATTTCTTAAGTCCACATTTTAATATCATTGAAGAAGTATTTCATGAGATAGATATTTAATGTGTTTTTCACCAGGACTATATAATTTGAAGTCATCCATGTACATATTTCCTTTCTATAGGCCCCACAAATTTTGCATCATTTTCAAGCCCCAAACTGGATGTTGTTAAATAGTTTTTTATAAGTTAATTTATTTATTTTTAGTTTTCGACATTCCCTTCCATAAGCGTTAAATTTTCTCCCCCTCCCCAAAACAGCATGCAATACGATATCGGCTCTACATATACATTCCTATTAAACATTTTCACATTAGTCATGTTGTATAGAAGAATTAGAACAAATGGGAGGAACCATGAGAAAGAAAAAAAGCAAAACAAAACAAAGGAAAAATGAAAATAGTCTGCTTCAATCTACATTCAGACTTCATAGTTCTTTATCTGGATGTGGATGGCATTTTCCATCATGAGTCTTTTGGTATTGTTTTAGGTCCTTGCATTGCTGAGAAGAGCTAAGTCTATCAAAGTTGATCACCACACACTGTGGCTGTTACTGTGTACAATGTTCTCCTGGTTCTGATCACTTCAAGGAGTCTATTATAATTCTTGTCATGATTTTAATGATAAAATCTGAAAATATAGCATCTATCCATTTGGCTGTACCTTTCTGTTATTTACTAATTGATAAAATAAATGAAAAATTCTGAATATTGCATTAATATTTAATTAATAATTAATATTAAAATAATGCATTGTTTGCATTATCCATTTATGTTACTATCATTATCCATTGTGTTACCAACATCATCCACTATGTTACTAACATTACCCATTATGTTACCAACACTATCCATGATGTAACAAATGTTATCCATTGTGTTACCAATATTATCCATGATGTAACAAATGTTATCCATTGTGTTACTAACATTATCCATTACATTACCGACCTTGTTCATTGTGTGACCAACATTATCATTGTTACCAACATGTTGTTACCGGTATTATCCATTATGTTGCCAATGTTTATCTGTTATGTTACTAGCATTATCCATTACCATCAGGTTTTCTGCTGCTTGAGGTCAGTGTGTGTATATTCTTTTGCTACTGTTTTTTCTACTCTGAAACACTTCATAGATGCTTTACTTCATGTTTCTTTATATTCTTCATAAGATCATAATTTTAGAGCTACAAGAGACCAGAAAGGTCATTAGTTCAAGGCACTAATTTTACAGGTGAGGAGACTGAAGCCTAGAGAGGTTAAATGATTTGCCCAAATTCATATTGCAGGTAGTAAGTAGCAGTCAGTTGTTGATTTCAGGTCTGTTGATTCTAAATCCATCTCTCTTATCTGCTATACTACACTGCCTCCTATTGGTCATGTCCAAAAATGTGTTTATTATTCTGTATATTAGCTCAAGGACTTTACATTCTATGGGGAGAAATAACAGGTGCACACGAAACTATAGACAAAATAAGTATATACAACATGGTACTTCCTTCCGTTTCATATTCCTCTTCTGGCAAGAGCCAAAACCTATGAATTGTGCCAAGAGGGTAGTGGGGAGAATTTTCGCTTACAGTATAGCTGAGAGAGCCTATAAGGTTTCTATTTTCCTTATTTTCTGCTGCTAGACTGGCAAGAATTTGGGGTGGACCATGGCAAGTGAGGGAACTTCCCAGGGGATATGGCTTCTATTACCAAAGTAAGATAGGACAGGGAAGGGCTTGCCTGGGATGTGGCCACCTAAATGCATTTGGAAGTGACTTTCTAAATTTCAGGGTCCTGGGACAAAGCTTCCAGGTTCCCCACCCTAGTCATAGTTTTGCTTTTGGCTTGCAACTTTGCATTGATAATCTAGACTCCATTCCTTTGCCAGATTTCCTAATTTTTTCTCTTTGGCTTTTAGACATAGCAGAGGATGTTTCTGTTGTTCAGTCCTGTCCAAATCTTCATGCCCTCATTTGAGATTTTCTTGGCAAAGATACTGGAGTAGTTTGTCATTTCCTTCCTCTAGCTCATTTTACAGATGAGGAAACTGAGGCAAACAGGGTTAAGTGACTTTCCCAGGGTCACACGGCTAGTAAGTGTCTGAGGCTAGATTTGAATTCAGGAAGATGAATCTTCTGACTCCAGGCCCAGTGCACTTCACCACTCCTTTAGTTGCCCTGGCACATTTTGCTTTGTGGCTTTCAATGCATCACAAACAATGCCTTAACTGAAGTTTGGTGAAGGCTACTGCTGAAAGCTTTAGTACAAATGTATCATACAATAAAATGTAATGGGAGAAAACTTCCATCCTCTTATCTCTAAATTTCTGTAGAGTTTCTGAAAGAAACTGTAAGTTCTCTTGAGCTCACTGAAAACCTTGGCATGGTCTAAGTGAGTGATTGTTCCAACTGAGCTTACATAATTGAACCTGTCCAAATTCCAAGAAAACATAATGCAGGTTTAAGGAAGTTAGGTACTTAGATTGAAAATAAAATAGTTTAAACAGAATTTTCAAGTGAAAATTTCCTTAGGAATTATATTAATAATAATATTAATAGACCTTCACAGAAATAAGGATGGCAGGTTTACAAAATGTTTTTCTTATAACAGTCCTGTGAGTTACGTAAAAGGGTGGATGCTTATGCAATTTAAAGTTTGCCAACCACTTTCTATCCATTACCTCATTTGAACCTCACAACCACCTGGGAGGTTAGTAACTACAAGTTTTATAATCTCTGTTGTACAGATTATGAAATTGAGGTCCTGAGAAGTTGTGACACACAGATGGTATCAGAGATAGGATTTGAACCCAGGTCTTTTAAAATTCCAGGTCCAGCACTCTCTCTACTACCCCCATGCTACCTTTGCCCTGAGATTATATAGTTCAACTCACTGATTTCTCAATAAAGAACTGAGGATCAGAGTTTTGTCCAATTTGCCTAAAGTTACAGAAGTGGTAAGTGGCAGATCTGAGACTAGAATTCAGGTCTTCTGACTTCTGCCCAATGATTATGGAAATATTGGATAGAGCAGTGAACTTGGAGTCAATTTTGCCAGCTAGGTGGTTCAGAGGATAGAGCTCCAGGACTGGAGTCAGGAGGAACTGAGTTCAAGTATGGCCTCAGCCATTTACTGGCTATGTGACTCTGGGCAAGTCACTTAAACGTGTTTGCCTCAGTTTCCTCAACTATAAAATGAGCTGGAAAAGGAAATGGCAAACCACTCCGGTATCTTTGCCAAGAAAACCCCAAATAGGGTCATGAAGAGCTGGACAGGAATGAAGTGACTGAACAACAAAACAACATTTACTAGTTGTGTCACTTAGGGTCTCATTGTTCTCATCTGTAAAATGTGAGTGGAAGTGAGTGTTAGAGATGATGACCTTTGAGATCTCTTCCAGCTCTAAATCTATGATCCTACCTTGTATGACATGCTGCTCTATATGCTTCATAAATGGCTCCAGCTCTCTTAAGAGACTAGACAGAGTTCATAGATACCTTTGAATTGTATCTGTTGCTTGGGGGTCAGGGAGGATTTATCCAGCTTATCATTTTATATATTTTATATATTTTATACCAAAGTTCTCACTAAGTATCCATCCTCCAGCCCAAAGCCTTGTGCTATAAATGTCTTTTCTTAGGCAGTGAGAACATAAAGTGCACTGGTGTTAAGGATTTATTCATTTTATTGTCTTTATTAAAGCTATAATGATAGCCAATTGATTTTTGTTGTTTGTTTTTATAATTACCATACTAAAAGATATGTCATAACTAATTGGAAAAAGTTCCATTGAAGAGAGGAAAGGGGAATTATCTGAAGAAGTTGATCCACAGAAGTGGATACACAGAGAACTCATCAACCAACTTAGATCTGAAAAAGATGTACACAAGTTAGAAGTAAGAGCAGGTAACTGGACAAATACAAAAGTGTGGGACAATATATAGATGGTAGTGTCAAGAGTGCTAAAACTCAGAAGGAAAGAAACAAGCATTTACTAAGCATCTACTCTGTGCCAGGCACTGTTCTAAGTGCCTTATAAATATTTGATTCTCACAACAAACCTGGGATATAGGTGCTATTATGATCTCCATTTTACAATTGAGTAAACTGAGGCAGGCACACATTAAATAATTTGTCCAAGGTCACACAGATAAGTAATTGTATGAGATGAGAGGCAAGACTAATTTTGAACTCAGGTCTTCTTCACTCCAGGCCCAGCATGCTATCCCCTGCACCATCAAACTGAGGAAAACAAGGAAGGTTTTAAAATGTTGTTTTAGAAGTTGCAGAGAAGGTACTGCCCTGCATTGGTAGAGTATTTCCCCATCTGGGAGTTTCCTATTCTAATGTAAACATAGGTCTAGTCCTTATCCCTCTGAAGCTGCATGGGTGGAAAGTGGGTCAAAGGAAGGTGAGGATCTCTACTGGGAACCGATAAGATGCAAATCAGAGCAGCTCACTTGTCATTTTGCTACTATTTGCTCTGCTAAGGATGACAATCTTAGACTAGAAAGAAAAGAATAAAAATGTCTACAAGGGAGTTGATAGGCAGGTAGGGAGTTGATAGGCAGGAAGGGAGAGGTAAGAGAGCACCTGACTGCCCCAGATGAATTCAAGTCACCTGGTCCAGATGAGCTACATTCTTTGGTTCTGAAAGAACTGGTGGGTGTGACTGCTTGGCCACTGTCAATGATATTTGAGAGATGGTGAACAGGAAAAATACTCCAGCAGGGCTGGAGAATGGCCAATGGCCTGGTTTAAAAAAAAAAAAAGAGGGACAAAGAAGAAGGAGAAAGGAGGAAGAAGGAAGAGAGGAAGGAGGAAGAGAAGGGGAAAGAGAAAGAGGATGAGGCAGAAGAGGAGGAAGAGAGGGAGAAGAAGAGGATGATAGTGATACCTTGGCTTGCCACTGCCTGAAGGCCAAGTGTGTCATATTTTATTCCTCCTCCAAGAAAGCAAATGTTGTCTGGGCTGCATTAAGAGAAATATAGCTCACAGATAGTAATCATAACTATGAATGTGAATGGGATGAACTCTCCCATAAAATGGAAGTAGATAGCAGAGTGAATTAAAAACCATAATCCTACAATATGTTGTTTACAAGAAACATATTTGAAACAGGGATAGACACAGAGTAAAGGTAAAAAGCTGGAGCAGAATATATTATGCTTCAGCTAAAGTAAAAAAAAAAATCAGAGGATACAATCCCAATCTCAGGCAAAGCAAAAGCAAAAATAGATCTAATTAAAAGAGATAAGGAAAGAAACTACATCCTGCTAAAAGGTACCATAGACAATGAAGTAGTATCACTACTAAACATATATGCACCAAGTGGTATAGCATCCAGATTCTTAGAGGAGAAGTTAAGGGAGTTACAGGAATAGACAACAAAACTATACTAGTGGGGGACCTCAACCTCCCCCTCTCAAAACTAGATAAATCTAACCACAAAATAAACAAGAAAGAAATTAAGGAGAGCAATAGAATTTTAGAACAGTTAGATATGGTAGACATCTGGAGAAAATTGAATAGGGATAGAAAGGAATATACCTTTTTCTCAGTGGTCCATGGCACCTACACAAAAAATGACCATGTACTAGGGCATAAAAACCTCACAATCCAAAGCAGAAAGGCAGAAATACTAAATGAATCCTTTTCAGATCATGATGCAATAAAAATTTCATGTAATAAAGGGCCATGGAAAGATAGACTAAAAATTAATTGGGAGCTGATCTAATCCTAAAGAATGAGTAGGTCAAACAACAAATCATAGAAACAATAACTTCATCCAAAAGAATGACATACATACTAAACATACCAACATACCAAAACTTATAGGATGCAGCAAAAGTAGTTCTTAGGGGAAGTTTTATATCTCTAAATGCTTACATGAATAAAATAGAGAAAGAGGAGATCAAGGAATTAGAAGTGCAACTTAAAAAGCTAGAAAAAGAACAAATTAAAGATCCCCAATTAAATACCAAATTAGGAATTCCAAAAACCAAAGGAGACATTAATAAAATTGAAATTAAGAAAACTATTGAACTAATAAATAAAAACCAATAAAATAGATAAACCTTTGGCCAATTTGATTAAAAAAAGAAGAAAACCAAATTATCAGTATCAAAAATTAAAATTCACCACCAATGAAGAGGAAATTAAAACAATAATTAGGAGCTATTTTGCCCAACTGTATGCCAATGAATTTGACAATTTTAGTGAAATGAATGAATATTTACAAAAATATAAGTTGCCCAGATTAACAGAAGAGGAAATAAAATACTTACCTAACCTCATTTTCATAAAAAGAAATTGAACAAGCCATCAGTGGCATAAGAAAAAGTCTCCAGGGTCAGATAGATTTACAGCTGAATTCCACCAAACATTTAAAGAACAACTACTTCCAATCCTATATAAACTATTTGGGAAAATAGGCAAAGGAGTCCTACCAAATTCTTTTTATGATACAAATATGGTGCTGATACCTAAACCAGGAAGAGCGAAGAAGAAGAAGAAGAAGAAGAAGAAGAAGAAGAAGAAGAAGAAGAAGAAGAAGAAGAAGAAGAAGAAGAAGAAGAAGAAGAAGAAGAAGAAGAAGAAGAAGAAAATAGACCAATTTCCCTAATGAATATAGATGCAAAAAATTTAAATAAAATATTAGCAAAGAGATTACAGAACTTATCTTGAGGATAATACACTATGACCAGGTAGGACTCATACCAGGAATACAGGGTTGGTTCAATAGTAGGAAAATTATCAGCATAATTGACCATATCAACACACAAAACTAACAAATCATATGATTATCTCAATAGATGCAGAAAAAGCTTTTGACAAAATACAACACCCATTCCTATTAAAAACACTAGAGACTATAGGAATAAATGGAATCACCCTTAAAATGATTGGTAGTGTCTATGTAAAACCATTAGCAAGCATTATGCACAATGAGGATAAGCTAGAAGCGTTTTCAATAAGATTGGGGTGGGGGGGTGAAACAAGGATGTCTATTGTCACCACTGTTGTTCAATATCGTACTAGAAATGTCAGCATTAGCAATAAGAGAAGAAAAAGAAATTGAAGGAATTAGAATAGGCAAAGAAACAAAGCTATCACTCTTTGCAGATGATATGATGATATACTTAGAGAATCCTAGAGAATCAAGTGAAAAACTACTTGAAATAATATATTTATCAAAGTTGCAAGATATAAAATAAACCCACATAAGTCATTGATATTTCTATATATTGCTAACAAAGCCCAACAGCAAGAGATAGAAAGAGAAATTCCATTTAAAGCTACTATAGACATAAAATACTTGATAGTCTACCTGCGAAAACAAACCCATGAACTATATGAACACAATTACAAAACACTTTTCACACAGTCAGATTTAAATAATTAGAAAAATATCAGTTGCTCATAGGCTGAGCTAATATAACAAAAATGACAATTCTACCTAAATTAATTTACTTATTCAATGTCATGCCAATCAAATTACCAAAAAATTATTGAGCTAGAAAAAATAATAACAAAATTCATCTGGAAGAACAAAAGGTCCAGAATATCAAGTAAATTAATGAAAATTAATGTAAGGGAAGGTGACTTCACTGTACTAGATCTAAAATTGTATTATAAAGCAGCAATCATCACAACTACTTGGTGCTGGCTAAGAAATAGTGGTAGATCAGTGGAATAGGTTAGGTACACAAGACACAATAGTCAATGATTTTAGTAATCTACTGTTTGATAAATCCAAAGACTCTAGCTTCTGGGATAACAACTCACTATTTAACAAAAACTGCTGGGAAAACTGGAAAATAGTATGGCAGAAACTAGGCATAGACCAACATCTTACACCTTATACCAAGATAAGGTCAAAATGGGTATATGATTTAGATACTATAAGCAAACTAGAAGAGCAAGGCATAGTTTACCTATCAGATTTATGGAGAACAGAAGAATTTATGATGAAACAAGAAATACAGAACATTATGAAATGCAAAATGGATAATTTTGATTCCATTAAATTGAAAAGTTTTTATACAAACAAAGCCAATGCAACCAATATTAGAAGGGAAGCAGAAAGCTGGGAAATAATTTTTACAGCCAGTATCTCATTTCTAAAATATATAGAGAACTGAGTCAAATTTGTAAGAATACAAGTCATTCCCCAATTGACAAATGGTCAAAGGATATGAACAGGTTAGTTTTCAGAGGAAGAAATTGAAGCTATCTATAGTCATATAAAAAAATGCTCTAAATCACTATTGATTAGAGAAATGCAAATCAAAACAACTCTGAGGTACCACATCACACCTATCAGATTGGCTAACATGACAAAACAGGACAATGATGAATGCTGGAGAAGAGGTGGGAAAATTGGAACACTAATGCATAGTTGGTGAAGTTGTGAACTTATCCAACCATTCTGGAGAGCAATTTGAAACTACACCCAAACATACACTTTGACCCAGCTCTACCACTTCTAGGTCTGTATCCCAAAATGATCATAAAAATGGGAAAAGGATCCACATGTACAAAAATATTTACAGCAGCTCTTTTTGTGGTGGCCAAGAATTGGAAATTGAGGGAATGCCCATCAACTGGCTAAACAAGTTGTGGTATATGAATGTGATGGAATACTATTGTGCTATAAGAAATGATGAGCAGGCTGACCTCAGAAAATCCTGGAAAGACTTTTGTGAACTGATGCTGAGCAAAATGAGAAGAACCAAGAGAACATTGTACACAGTTACAGATGCATCGTGTGATGACTAACTTTGATAGACTTGGCTCTTCTCAGCAACACAAGGATCTAAGACAACTCCAAAAGACTCATGAAGGAAAATGCTGTACACATCCAAAGAAGTGACTATGGAGTCTGAATGCAGATCAAAGCATACTGTTCTCTCTCTCTCTCTCTCTCTCTCTCTCTCTCTCTCTCTCTCTCTCTCTCTCTCTCTCTCCTCATTATTTTGTTTTGTTTCTTCTTTCTCAAAGTTCCTCCTATCGGTTCAAGTTCTTCTTTACAACATGACTAATGTGAAAATATGTACAACATGAATGTATATGTAGAGCCTATATCAGATTGCACATGGTCTTGGGGATGGGGGAGGGGAGGTGAGAAAATTAAAAACTTAAAAGCTTATGGAAGTGAATGTTGAAAATGAAAAAAATAAATAAAAAGAGAAATATAGCTCCCAGGAATAAGGAGCTTCTGTTGTACTTTGCTCAGACTACATCTAGGTTGATGGAGCCATAATACACCCATGATATTAACACAAAAGCAAATGACCATATGGTCAAGAAAATAATAAAAACAACATACTGAAAACATATAATAATACATAATCATACAAAGCACATATTGCATGGGTACACAATAGCATGATCATTTGGCCACATGTGTAACCATTTTTCCAGTTTCTGCTGGAGCATCTTAACTGAATTTGCCTAGTTCTCTTATGACCTGCTAAATTTTGCCTCTATGTTGGAGTTAACTGATAGTACTGGCTCATCATAACCCTCATCAAGACTATGGTCTTGACTTCCTTTTTTTTATGTTTTTTTAACTACTGAAACTTACTTACACAATAAAAAAAGAAAAAAGAAACCTATTATAAATTTAAATATTGAAACTAATACATAATAAGAAAAGAAAAACAAACATGTTGTGTGCACGCACAACAGAACATAACAGAGGATTCAAAAAATATAGCAACAAATTTCCATTTCAAGAAAGCCTATATGGGGGGTGGAGCAAAGATAGAGGCTGGAAAGGAGGGACTTGCTCAAACTCCCTGCCAGGTCCCTCCAAACACCTATAAAAATGGCTCTGAACAAATTCTATAGCTACAGAACCCACGAAATAGCAAAGGGAAGCAGGGCTCCAGCCCAGGACAGCCTGGATGGTCGCTGGGAAGGGTCTATCATACAGAGCTGGGAGCAGAGCGGAGCAGAGCCCAGCGTGGGTGGCAGCAGGACCAACCAGACTGGGAACTGGGCAGAACAGGCACAGTGCCCTGAATCAGTGAGCTGTGGCAGTTACCAGACCTCTCAACCCACAAACGCCAAAGACAACAGAGAAAGTTAGTGGGAAAAGCTGCTGGGACAGAGTGAAAGGAGTTCGTGGTTGGCCACCATGCCGGGGGTAGCAGAGGTGGTGCAGCTCTGAGGCTGCTTCCAGAGCTACAGCTGCAGTTGCCTCCAGCCCCAGGCTCACCTGGCATGAGGAATTAAGTGGCAGATCGGAGCGGGACTGCAGAGCCTGCTTGGATCTGAGTTGCAGTCCGGGTTGGCAGTTCTTGGGGGAGGAGGAGCACTGGTGTGGCAGAGCTTGCTGTGTAGAAGTAGCTCTGAAAATAGCAGCAGAGCCCGTCAAGCTTGGGACAAAGTACTCTCTACTCTACAAGCAGTCATACCCCAACAAAAAGCTCAAGGGTCAAATAGTTGGCTGGGAATATGAACAGGCAGCAAAAATGCTCTCAGATTCAGACTCAGATTTTGCAATCTTTTTTTTTGGTGACAAAGAAGACCAAAACATACATCCAGAAGAGGTCAACAAAGTTAAAGAGCCTACATTGAAAGCCTCCAAGAAAAATATGAATTGGTCTCAGGCCATGGAAGAGCTCAAAGAGGATTTGTAAACACAAGTAAGAGAAGTAGAGGAAAAATTGGGGAGAGAAATAAGTGATGCGAGAAAACCATAAAAAAACAAGTCAATGACTTGCTAAAGAAGACCCCAAAAATACTGAAGAAAATAACGCCTTAAAATAGACTAACTCAAACGGCAAAAGAGCTCCAAAAAGCCAAAGAGGAGAAGAATGCCTTGAAAGGCAGAATCAGCCAAATGGAAAAGAAGGTCCAAAAGACCACTGAAGAAAATACTACCTTAAAAATGAGATTGGAAAAAAAAGAAAAAAAAAAAAGAAAAAAAATGAGATTGGAGCAAGTGGAAGCTAGTGATTTGATGAGAAATCAAGATATTATAAAACAGAACCAAAGGAATGAAAAAATGGAAGATAATGTGAAATATCTCATTGGAAAAACCACTGACCTGGAGAATAGAGCCAGGAGAGATAATTTAAAAATTATTGGACTACCTAAAAGCCATGGTCAAAAAAAGAACATAGATATCATCTTTCAAGAAATTATCAAGGAGAACTGCCCTGATATTTTAGAGCTAGAGGGTAAAATAGAAACTGAAAGAATCCACTGATCACCTCCTGAAAAAGATCCCAAAAAGAAAACTCCTAGGAATATTGTTGCCAAATTCCAGAGCTCCCAGATCAAGGAGAAAATACTGCAAGCAGCCAGAAAGAAATAATTTGAGTATTGTGGA
The DNA here is from genome assembly GCF_011100635.1 of Trichosurus vulpecula. NCBI lineage: Eukaryota > Metazoa > Chordata > Mammalia > Diprotodontia > Phalangeridae > Trichosurus > Trichosurus vulpecula. Next base: position 146,322,612 of record NC_050573.1, read on the forward strand.
AACACAATCAGAATAATACAAGATCTAGCAGCTCCTACATTAAGGGACTGAAGGGCTTGGAATATGATATTCCAGAGGTCGATGGAGTTAGGATTAAAACCAAGAATCACCTACCTAGCAAAACTGAATATCATGCTCCAAAGCAAAATATGGATTTTCAATAAAATAGAGGACTTTCAAGCTTTCTCAGTGAAAAGACCAGAGCTGAATAGAAAATTTGACTTTGAAACACAAGAATCAAGAGAAGTATGAAAAGGCAAACAAGAAAGAGAAATCATAAGGGACTTACTAAAGTTGAACTATTTTGTTTACATTCCTACATGGAAAGATGATGTGTATAATTCATGAGACCTCAGTATTAGGGTAGCCGAAGGGAATATACATATATATGTGTGTGTGTGTGTGTGTGTGTGTGTGTGTGTGTGTGTACACACACACACACACACACACACACACACAGAGGGCACAGGGTGAGTTGAATATGAAGGGATGATATCTAAAAAAATAAAATCAAATTAAGGGATGAGAGAGGAATATATTGAGAGAGGGAGAAAGGGAGAGATAGAATGGCGTAAATTATCTCACATAAAAGTGGTAAGAAAAAGCAGTTCTGTTGGAAGGGAAGAGGGGGCAGGTGAGGGATGTGGCTTGAGGAGAGAATAACATGCACACTCAATTGGGTATCTTACCCCACAGGAAAGAAGGAGGAAAGGGATAAAAAAGGGGGGACGATAGAAGGGAGGGCAGACAGGGGGAGAAGGCAATCAAAAGCAAACACTTTTGAAAAGAGACAGGGTCAAGGAAGAAAATTGAATAAAGGGGGACTGGATAGGAGGGAGCAAAATATAGTTAGTCTTTCACAACATGAGTGTTGTGGAAGGGTTTTACATAATGATACATGTGTGGCCTATGTTGAATTGCTTGCCTTCATAGGGAGGGTGGGTGGGGAGGGAAGAGGGGAGAGAGTTTGAAACTCAATGTTTTAAAAGCAGATGTTCAAAAAAAAAGTCGTTTTTGCATGCAACTGGGAAATAAGATATACAGGCAATGGGGCATAAAAATCTATCTTGCCCTATGAGAAAGTAAGGGAAAGGGGGAAGGGGGGGAGTAGGATGACAGAAAGGAGGGCTGACTGGGGAATGGGGCAATCAGAATATATGCCATCTTGGAGTGGGGGGGGGTAGAAATAGGAAGAAAATTTTTAATTCAAAATCTTATGGAAAGCAATGCTGAAAACTAAAAATATTGAATAAAATAAATAACCAAAAAAAAAGAAAGCCTATATAACAAGTACTACGCGTTGTGTTGAAAGCTCTTTTCTTTGCTTCCTTGTTAGTTTTCATTTCTTTGTTGTACACTTTTTACTTTGTTCCTTTCCCCCCTTCTTCCTCCTCCCCCCAGAAAGCTCAGATTAAGCTCAGATATCTTTATATATAGATACATATATTCTTATAAACACACACATATATACATATATATATATATATAGACATGCATATATAGACATATACTTTCTCTAACAAATTCTACTTCTGATCCTGTTTTTATGTTTGTGTGTATCTCTTATTTCCTATCCCTCCTAGCTCCTCTACTTTACTTCTACCTGCTACCTTGCCCTCTTATTACTTCACCTAGCCACCTGTAACAATAATTTGGCTAGCAGATGCTGTTGAGGTGTAAGACCCAACAAGACCAGCAACAAGAGCTGCCAGCACAGGTTCTTTGATCTGCTTTACTAAGGAAAGTTACTTTAAGGGGTTAACAATCTCACTTTAATCCAACATACAAATATCATTCACCTAGTTCAGGAGGAAAAGCCAGCAACCTGAACTTCAGAGCAAATACAAACATCAACAGACAGACCTTGTCTGATTCAAATCTCAATTAATAGTTACCAGGGTTTAACAAAGTCCCAAAATCTGGGTTTACAAGCCAGGGGGCTCTTAACAACAGCTGCCCAGAGTCTTTCAAGTCACATGCCACTCTCCAGTGAGTGAATGCCCCCAAAGGAAAAATGCTAACCTCTGAGTTTATATATCTTGTTCAGGGTCAAAAGGCATCACAATGTGCAACTCAAACCCACATGACCTAAAAGCATCACAAACATGCAACTCAAACCCACGTGGCCTAAAAGCTTCTGGTGTCACAAACATGTCACTCAAACCCATGTAAACTAGGCTTTCCCTTGAGGCAAAGGAGGTCATCAAAGACTCCTGATTTAATCAAAGAAACAAACACCAAACTCTTCAGGGGCACTTGATTAAATAAGTGCTAAAAGAGAAAACAGTAAAAGCAAGCCCCACCTTAATTACTCATACATCACCCTCCAAGGATCCTTCAGCCTCCCATTCCCTCAATTCTAAACACCCTTCTATACCCTCTTTTGACCTATTTCCTCACCCTTCCCTCCCTTAAGATCCCTCCCTTATCCTCTCCCTCCTCCCTATCCCCTTAGTGTTTTATTTCTTTCTGAATTTAGAAGATTTTTATATATGTATGTATATATGTATTGTTCCCTCTTGAACCCATTCCCAATGAAAGCAGGTTTCCAGAACTAACAGCCCTCTTCCTCCATCTAATTCCTCTGTGTTGATTCTTCCTCTAGCACCTCATTTGTATAAAATAATTACTCTTTTTAGCTGTTCCTAAACAGTTTTATTTTTTAAAGTCATATCACACTCAGATCTACCCCAACCTTTCTTACAAATTATTTAATTACTAATAACAATCTTAGACATATGTTTTACATTTTACATACATAAAAGATAAACATTCTGTCCTTACTGAGTTCCTTGTAATTACTCTTTGGGATGTACCTTATATTTCTCTTGGCTCTTGTACGTCAAATCTTCTATTAAGTTCAGGTTTTTTTTTTTTGACAAAGTCCTGAAAGTCTAACAGTTCATTAAATGTCCTTTTTGTTTCATTCAGGATTATGCTTAGCTTTGTTGGGTATGATATTTTTGGCCAGACCTCCAGTTCTTTTGCTCTTTGATATATCAGATTCCAAGACCTGTGGTCCTTTAGTGTTATCACTTCTAGGTCTTGTGTAATTTTAATTGTGGCACCATCATATTTAAATTGGTTTTTTCTTGTTGCTCATAATATTTTATCCTTGATCTGGGGGTTCTGGAATTTGACTATAATATTTCTATTGACTTTCCCCATAGGATCTCTTTCAGGTAGTGATCAGTGGATTTTTTCTATTTCTACTTTCCCCTCTTGTTCTAATGTTTCAGGACAATTTTCTTTAATTATTTCCTGTATTATTGTATCAAGATTCTTTTTTTGATCATAGCTTTCAGGTAGTCCAATCATTCTTATGTTTTCTCTTCTTGATCTGTTTTCCAGATCAGTTGGTTTTTTTTATGTTTCACATTCTCTTCCATTTTTTCATTCTTTACTTTTTTTTTAAATTTCTTGATCTCTGACAACTTCTCTGGCTTCCCCTTGCCCAATTTTGATTTTCAAGGAGTCATTTTCTTCCTTAAGACTCTGGATCTCCTTTTCTAATTGGCAAGTTTTCATAATCTTGTTTTTCTTAGATTGTTATTATTTTTTAATAGTTTTTCCTCAATCTCTCTCATTTGATTTTAAAAGTCTTTTTAAAGTTCTTTTATGAATTCTTTTTGAGCAGGTCACCATTTGCTGTTACTCTTTGAGGTAGGTTTCTTTCTTTCAATATCCTCCTCTAAAGACAAACCCTACTCTTTATTCCCATAGTAACTCTCTATAGTTGATTTTTTTTCTCCTCACCTATGCATTTTTTTTTATTTTTAGTAGCTCAGTTTTTATAATCACCTCTAGTCCTGGGGTAAGGGAGATGGTGCCTCTGGCCTTAGATCCTCCTTCAGTTCTCCCCTCTGGCTTGGAACTGGAACCAATCTCCAGCCTCCTGTAAGTGCCCACAGCCAGCGGTGTCCCCACCCTACAGCTTCTGCTCTCACAGGGTATGTGCTGGTTCTTTCTTGCCTTCCTCCCACACCCTTCTGCTCTGCAGCACAGCTGGGTCTGGCATTCCTTGTCAGCAGAGGTTCCCTTGATCTTTCCAACACCTCTCACTGTCCCTGGGGGTAAAAATCGCTGTGGTCGGGGCTGAGGCAGCCTCTCAACCCAGCTAACCCCAGGGCTTGCCACTTGTTTAAGTGGATTTAGGACCTAGCCTGGAGGTGTTTACTCTTCACTCACACCAAACCTAGTCCTGGGACTTTCTTCAGATTGTCCCAGCAAGACACCTGTTCTGCTCCAGACCCTTATTTTTACTGCTCAACAATTGCTCTGAAGTTCTAGTTCATCTCTTCTGTAGGGGAAAATCTTGAGAGCCTGGAATTTTCTGATCTACTCTGCCATCTTTCCAGAATCCTCTCTTCTGCCTTCCTAAACCTGAACTTGGAGAGGGCACTGGCTACCAGTGATACTAAACTCTGTGATGTGGGGAAGTCCCAATAGCTTTAGGACTAGAAAGAAAAAGTGTTGCCTCCGGATTCAGTCCCCTCCTTTTACCTGAATTCGTTTTTGATTCTTTCCCTTTTGCAATGTCTGTTTGTGAGCTTTTGCTATGTTCTGGTAGTCTTTACACTATTGGAAGTCATTCTTGTTTGTTTAAAATCTGCTAATGGGACTGTCCACTTATCTTCTACCTGCTCATCAGGGAGTCCAACGAATTCCCTCCATCCTCAATTAGATGATGTGTGTCAACCTAGAGCGGGGGCTGGTGAAGAGAATGCAAAGGTAGTAGCAGAGAGTAGTGTAGTTCTACTTGGGTAGAAATATATATATACACATACATATGTCTACACATATACACACATATATAGAGGTGTGTGTGTGTGTGTGTGTGTGTGTGTGTGTGTGTATCTTTTTCATCAGAAACATCTTTTGTTACACACTCCCAGGAAATGCTATTTCTGGCAGAGATAAAAGCTGTGATCTGACATGGTGTGGAATCCCTGCAGAGTATACAGCACAGGATACAGATGTAACTGCAAAACGAATTCAGCAACCAGCTCAGATTATAAAAGACACAGAAAATGGAAATAAAAGGGTTTGGAAGACTTTAATACCTCTGTAATTTCAACAGTATTGGTACTTCCTTCATCGATAAAGATTGTAACTCCATGCTTTCTCATTCTGTCCACTTCTTTCTGACAATCCTCTGGATCAAAGGCGTCCAACTCAAGGCCTCCTGGACAGAGTGGCCAGCAAAACTTCTGAGTTGGACCAAACCAGATCAAAATGTAATGGAGAAATGTTTAACAAAGTAAGTACAAATGAAATATAGATAATATTAATTTGTGGTTTTCTAAGTCAATGTGTGTCTAACAGGGTTAGTTTCTATTTGAGTCTGATGCCACTGTTCCAGAGGACTTAACCAACATGATGAAGACCTTTCTCTGGTTCTTTGAATATTCCTGGGGTACATACCAATGCATGTGGGGCAGCTAGGTAGCACAGTGGATAGAGCCCTGGGCTTGGAGTCAGGAAGACTCATCTTCACAAGTTCAAATCTGGTCTCAGACACTTACTAGCTCTGTGACCCTGGGCAGATCACTTAAACCTGTTTGCCTCAGTTTCCTCTCTATAAAATGAGCTGGAGAAGGAAATGGCAAACTACTCCAGTATCTTCGCCAAGAAAACCCCAAATGAGATCACAGTCAGATACAACTGAAGAAGAAACAACATATCATTATACTGCTCAGTTTGTGTATCTGTGGTCTATCATTCTCAGTACATGACTCCATCTTATTTTCTAGTTACCCATGTCATCAGTGATGTCCTTTATACTAACTTTGTACCAAAGTCATCATTAGTAACATGCTACAGTCAACTTATACCCCTGAAAGGTCTTACACTTGTCCTCTGAGTTGCTTATAGAAGTGTTGACCTTTAGAGGTAGAAGAACTCTACCTTAGACATCTAGTCCAACCTCCCCACCCCCCATTGTATAGAAAAAGAAACTGAGATCCCTAGAAGTACCTTGCCCACACTGCCAATGAGCAGATGGGGATGCTAGGACTTGAACCCAATTGTTCTGTCTCCAAGTCTAGGGCTTTTTCCATGGTCCCATACTTCTTCCTTTTTACATCATAGTTGTTCTCAGGACACACTCCCAACCCTTGTCCAAGGAGAACTCTTCTGAGACTCAGGAGCTCCATCTCCTTTGTACCAGCCTGGGATCCAGCCATCACTTTCTTCTTTCAAAGTAGTCCATACTGGCTGCTCTCTGCCAACCTTTCATACCCCTGCACAGCCTGATTATGGGGTCCTGGGAGTCACCAGGAGAAAATGTTAGAAACAATTTAGCCTAATCTTCTCCTCCTCAAGTCTAGGCCCAGTTTGTGGTCAATTTACTGCAACCCTCCAAGATCATAGGTATTGATAAACATGTGAGGAATGGGGAGGAGAAAATGCAACATGTTCTTTTTTTTCTTAGCACAATACAAGGTAGGTAGCAGTGGAGGAAGGGAGAACCTTCAGGAAAGTTTGAGAAGAGAGAACAGTTTCAGCCGAGGGAGAATCAGATAAGGCTTTGCAGAAAAGGTGATATCTGGGCTGAGCTTTGAAGGAAGGGGCAAATTCTGGAAAATGGGACAAGAACAGGGGGCACATTTCAGGGATGGAGAATACCCTACACAAATGCACTAGTCCTGGAGGTAGCATTTCATGCTCTAGGAACATGGAATAAGAGTGGAAATAATGTGAAGGCTGAAGGGACAGACTGTGGACTGAAGGACCACAAATGCCAAGCTTAGAGAAGAGAAGGGAAGGAAGATAGGGAGCAGAAAGTCAGCAAAATTGATTAAGCATCTATTTTGTGCCCAGCTGAGAAGCAATGTGGGAGCCAATAAAGACTTTTGTACAGAGTCAGGAAGATTGACAGTTGTATGGAAGATGGATTAGAGAAAGGGGACTGGAGGCAAGGATAACCCACAGCTAGGATGGTACAATAATCTTGGCAAGAGATAATGAGGGCTCCAATGAGGATACTGGCAGTTATCAGTGGTGACATGGAGACAAATGCTAGAGATGGGGAAAATAGAGTCACCAAGTTTTAACATCCAGTTGATTGGCTGTAGAAAGCAAGAAAGGGAAGACAAAGGCAATTCCTAAGTTTTAAACCTAGGTAATTAGGAGGATAATGCTGGTGCCATTGACAGAAATAGAGAACTTTTGGAGAGGGGAGGATTTAGGTGAAGAGATGAGCTCAAAATGGCACCAAAGTTACCCTCCCCAAGGTGGGTCATCTGGTGGAGTTCAGGGGAGAAATTATGGATGAATATGTAGGTTTGGGATTTATCCCTGAAGAGGTGATTCAGTCATCCCTCAATATCCAAGTGTGTTTAATTTTCACAACTTCAAACATTTGCATGATTTTATTAACCTCATTTTCACTTTCAAGTTGGCAACCACACACATTCAAGGCTATGCATAGTAGAGGAAAAAAAAAAAGAGAGGCACTATGTGTGCAAGTGGAGCAGCTGGTGTCCTAGGCACTTCACTGGTCTCGTTCACCTACAGTAGTAAAGAGCTCCCTGCCCATCCATTGCTTATCTTCATCTTTTGCCTTTAAAACTGAAGGTTTGTTTTGCTTTTATTCCCTCAAGGCACAGTGCAAATCCTTTGGACTAAAATTCCAAAAGTGTAAAGTCAGCCATGTGACTGAGTGAGAAAATAAAGGTGTTGTATAAACTTTGTACTGGAATTTCTGAAGCAGTCACTTCTGGCTGCAAGTTTGGTGTTAATGAAATAACAATGTTCATGAATCCACCCCAGAGAGTGCTCTAGTAACCTCTCAATGAGGAAACTGATAAAATGAAAAAGTGACTGGTGCTCTGGCTGATAAGGAACTGTCCTACTTCTCCCCCACTGTCCAAGCTGGGCTTCCTGGAAGGAGCAGCCTGGCCCACAGTGCACAGGGCTGGGCTGAGCCACCCCAGCAGGAGTTCTGAGCTCACACCTGGGGCCTGGAACTCACCCTGACACATGTTCTTTTCTTTAAGGAAGAGTTCAACCACTGAGCCGAAAGGGAGATTAGAGATGGCAGGTTGCCCTTTTCTCTTTTTAACTTGGGGTTCTTATGAAATTGTTGCCAGGCTCCTCCCCATCTAGCCCTGCGTTGCCTTTCCTCTCCCTTGCATTTTATGGGTTATTTCATGGTTACTGTGTTAGGAAAATGCCTATTATCAGAATTATTGTTCTGTTATAAAGAATTGTATGCAGAAAAGTGCATTTTCAGCAATCTCTAGTGAAAGATTAGTTTTTGGTGGACAGGGAACTTAGCCCCCTATTTCCCATAGGTCAATATGCCAACATTCACATTTTTTACTTTTATGCCCTTTTCTAGGAACATTACCCCCGCCAAAGTTGAGGATTGGCTGTAACTGAATGAATTTGCCAAGGAGAAGGTCTATAACAGGAACTAGAACAAAACCGGAAGAGACACTTGTGCTTGAGGGTGGGAAGAGGATAATGAACTAGAAATGAAGGCATATGAGAACTGAGAGCTGTGCTATAGAACAGAGAGAGAAGAGAATATACAGGAACAGAGCGGGCAGTCAGCAATCTAAAAAACTACATGAAGGTGAGAAAGGCAAAAAGGTCACACTTAGCAGTTAAGATGCCATTAGTAAATTCTGAAAAAGGCAACTGCTGTATGTAGAGTGGTGGAGTGAGAAGCCAAGAGGTTGAGCAGCCCATGTGTGAAGAGCCAGACGGAGTAAGTGTAAACTAGTCTTTCCAGGTGTAAGGTTAGCCATTCGGTAGAGTGGTGATGTGATGCACTGGCTGCCTCCGGGTAGCTGTGTGTTAGACTACCTTGGGGTGGAAGGTCGTGGTGCTTGGGATAACACAAGATCTAGGGCATGGGGAAGGGAGGAGCTCCTTAAGAGAGATTTGGCCACCAAGCCAGAAAGAGCTGTCTACTCAGTAGAATGCAAAGGAAGGAGTCCATTGGCAAACTTCTCTCTTCCTGCCTGCCTAGCATGTGAGAACTCTTCAGTGCTCTGAATTTTTTGTGAGGGGAGGCAGATAATAGCAAATTACTAAACTACGGCAGAAGCAGCAGCCTATGTGCTGGCCCAGCAGAGCTTGAGTGGATCTCAAAATCCTAAGGTGCCTCTACTGCTTCGGATTTTTTTTTTTTTACTGAACATACAGTGGGTGGGCAGTGATCTTCAGATGCAAATTTACAGCCTTGGGAGGAAACCTTGTGAATCTGAGAGGTCTGGAGCTCCTGGCCCACCCACTGCCCACTCCCACCCCCCAGTCAGTGGGGGTGTTCTTTGTATCCACTACAGTCTTTTTGGAGTAGATGATCATTGACAAGAGGAGACCAATCTCAAAGCCTCTGGCCTGGCTTGCCAAAGATAAGGACCTGGAGGGAGCTAATTCAGAGCTGAGGTGAAGGTGAAATGCTTATTCAGCAGTCATGCTTCATGTATTGATGTCTTAAGTATCAACTGCCTAGGAGAATATAACAGTAGTTATAAGCTCTTGCTGCTTAAGTCTGCCAGTTTTCATTAAGTAATTTTTGTGTATATAGGGGAAATAGCTGTCCTATACCTGACCCTGTACATTGAAGACCTTTCTACTCCCTCATTTTGGGGAGACCTTAGAATGAGCCAATTCTAAACTAAAGTGATTTTCCTCAGGGCTGTGGGATGGAGTTAAGGGGGATATAAAGAACCATAGAGTATAAGTAGGGACTTCACCCCCTCTGTCTAGAGGCCAAGTTCCCTCTCTGTGCATGGTTCCAGAGCTAGGGCCCCTCTAAATGGGATAGATGTTTGGGCCCCAAGGCTTGTTCTGTTACACTGGAGGCCAACAGTAGGTAGACATAGGATGATAACTTGAAGGGTTTGCAGGGCTAATTCAACAAGCATTTATTAAGCATTCACTATGTGCCAGGTGGCGGTACCTAGGTGGCTCAGTGGATAGAGTGCTGAGCCTGGAGTCAGGAAGACCTGAGTTAGAATCTGGCTTCAGACACTTACTAGCTGTGTGACCTTGGGCAAGTCACTTAACCTCTGTTTTCTTTAGTTCACAGGAAAAAAGAAATGGCAAACAACTCCAGTATCTTTGCCAAGAAAATCCCATGATCAGTGTTGATGTGTTATGGTCCATGGAGTCATGAAGAGATGGACACAAATGAATGACTGAATAACAACAACATATGCCAGGCACTGTGCCATGTGCTGAGGAACAAAAAGACAAAAGTCTCTGCCCTCAAAAATCTCATACTCTAATGGTTTTGGTGGCGGGGGGGGGGGGGGAGGAAATGGGATGGGAAAGACCTGAACATGCTTCTAGGCATTAGGAAAGGACCCAGCAAATAGAGATGCTGAAATGAGTGCATGATTCAAGAGGCAAAGCTCCCAGAAAGGATGGGATTGTCCCACAAGGACAAGGACCACGTCGTCATCTGAGACTGGGTGATGCTATAGACAGGTCTTGAATTACAGAGAAGGGGTGAGGAGAGGGCTCCTAATAGATGGCTTCAGTCTTCTAAGGAGCAAGGACCTCTACTGAGGGAAGTTGAGGTAGAGTTGGAGACTTGAGGAGAAAACTTGCCACAGCTTGACGAAAGATAAAAATGAGGGCACTGTGAGGTTAGATAAGATGAATTTGTTGTGGATTCAGGTCATCAGCTTTTATGACCTTTTCCAGCATTTTGGGATTAGGAGCAGAGAACATAGAGGGCTGAAGATTAGCAGGATCTCAACATCAAAAAGACAAGGAGGAAGTGATAGAAAGATGAAGGAGAGCTGAACTGGTGAATGATGAGGTCAGGATTTTAAAAAGGAAAGTGAAGCCACAATAGGGGCTCTCCCTGAGGAACTAGGGAAGGACTGAGGAACCAGAAAGGGCCAGGAAAGGTGAAGAACTGGATTAGGAAAAATCAGGTAGTGGGGAAGGTATATAACTTTAAAAGCTGCTTCTGGGTCCAAAGGGCTGAGACACTGAACCTCACTCCCTTTGCATTAAGGGGCCTATCTGCTCTGGACCCACAAGTGTGGTTGGATAGAGTTTAATTCTGGGGTAGCTTGGCCTCTAATGAGAGTAGTTAGGCTCCCCTTTCTCACACTTGTTGATTCCTTATGGCACCCCAGCAGAAAACTGCTTAAAGTTTTGTTTTAGTTGTTGCTCCCAAGAGGGGCGGGGAAGTAGGAAGATACTTTAATGTATACTATCCACTAGGCATGGGACAGTTATTGATTTCCTACACACAAAAGAAATGCTAAAGGACCCAAAAGACTCACAGCACACACTGACAAGACTTAAGCAATCAGTAACTTTTAACTTAAAACTACATCTGCCAGGAAGTTGAATCATACCCATAGGAACAGGAAGTAATACGCATTCCACATGTCACTTCAGCTCTGTAACGTCCAATCTACTCCAGGTCCATTTCTTCTGCCACTCCAGGCTAAGGATTGGGGCCGGATTCCTGCTGGTGGTCGTTTTTCCCAGAAACCCCTCTTGCCATTTGGACTCCGGAATTCTGAAGCTCCCATGACTGGACACATCCATCTCAAGGACAATGTTTGGTTGTCTACACAGGAAAGGAAGCACAAAGCAGAAGAGAAAGCCAGAAGCCCAGGCCCAACCTTCACCTTGTGGAGCCTCCAGGCTTTCACCTCCCATGTGGGAGTGGTCACTGACTGTGGTGAAGGGTCATCTTTCCCCCACCCCTCACCGGAAGTCTCAGTTACATAACACTATCTGTAGGGCAAAGGGGAGCAAATTGGAAGTTACCTCAGCTTTCTAACTAACACAGCATCCCACCTGAGGGAAGGAGAGAGATCAAGGGACTACCCAGGTTTTGCCACATAACACCCAAGCACCAAGTCTTCTTGGAAGTGAGTGCATGTTTCCCTGGAAATGGCCTGGGCAACTCAGTGCAGCTCCATGGGGTGGTCTCTATAGTCCCATTCTATGGATGCTCCCTGGAGGTATACTCCAATTCAACTCTAACTTGGAGGAGAAAGACAGAAGATTGTGATTAGAGGAGAATCTGAGTTCATGGTCTTGGAGGTTACATAGTCTTTGGTGAAGGCCATTAACATTAAAGCCACTAAGGTTACAGAAGGGGTTTGGGGTAGAGAGGAAGACCATGAACCAAGAACTGAATAAGTGACAGGGAGAGGGACTTAGAGTTGGCAGATGATTGCAACAAGGATGTGAACAGGTATAAAGATGAAATGAATTTCAGATAGAAAGAAAAAAGTACGTGCTTAAAAATTAAGGCAGGAATTTTTGGAGATTATTCGCTTAGTTCCTTTCATTCACTTCTGAAATTTTAATAGATATTTTAGAAACAGGGAAGTAATAACATTAATAATCTGGGGTTTACCACTTACTATCAGTGTGACTGAGCAGATTCCTTAATCTCTCTGAATAGGTTTCCTCATTGAATATGCTCCCCATGACATCTGCACTACTTACCTCATATGGCCTATAGACAACAAAGCTCTCTATAACTGTGGAATTTAGTTAGCTCAGATAATGTATATAAAGCTGAATTTTTAAAAATGAGTGAATTACCATGATCAGATTTTTAGGCTAAAGAATTTTGAAAATGGGTCTGAGCTTCCTTTTATAAATTTCAAACTTAGTCCCATTTCTCTGCATAGGAAACTATTTTATAGGCATTCTTAATGAAGACTTTGCAATTTCTGAAATGATTTTCATGATTGAGAGATCCTAAGGTACTTCCTGACCACCAAAGACTAAATTATGTTCAGTAGCTTAAGTAAATTTTATTATCATTATTTGAAAGTTTTTAAGTCCATAAATACCATAAGGTAACTGAATTAGTCAAAATATTTAATTAACCAGAAAACCCCACTCTTCTACTGTGCTTGACAGAAAGCAGGCACTTAATAGACACCGGTTGAACTGAACAATAAGAAAACTTACTGTAAAAAACATGTGGAATAATCTGCCTGGTGTAAGATAGCATGTGAAGGAACTCAAGTTCCAAACCACGTCAAAAGGATCACATTCTTTGAGGAATAGATGGAAACAAGTCTTTCAAGAAGGACCAGGTCAAACCTTCATACCACTAATATGCATCAAATGGAAATGAGACACGTAGATAAAACCTTTTATTGTTATGCATGCCACAGTTCTGTTTGGGCTCCCAGCCAACTTGTAAAATCTGGACTCGTGACCAAACAAATTACAAAGTCTGCACCAGGACTAAAGAAATTAGGAAACAGAGCAGCCAAATTTAAGTGAATTGTTCAGGCAGCACATCAATGAATGCAAATTACAAAATAAAAAGGTAACCAGAAAAAAGTATCTTGGTGCTTTTCAAGGCTGTTTTTATATTTTAAGTTGTATCCTTACTCTAATCCACCATTTCACATGAAATACAGTTTTCTAGCCCTGAAAGCAGCAGACATAACTGACAGTCACTAAAGAAGATGGGTTCTTTGGTATGATTTATATGCATTTTTCTTTTTCTTTCATTGTACAGCTCTCTGATTACAGTATTACAAATAATTTTTTTAAGTTACTAAATAAAAAAATAGTAAATTATTCAAAATTTGAGTGGCTGTGGTCCCATTTTAATAAATGAGTTCTATGAATAAGTCAATAATTTACTATTTCATTTTATATTTCAAAGGAAGAAATGTCTTTGTTAAAAGCTAGAGGTAGAATGCTTTTTATAATTCATTTTTAATTTATGCAATTCTTAAGTAAAACTATAGCTAGGAACAGTGACTAGGTTAAAAGAGTTAAAAAGTCAGCATAATATTATTTTTTCTATAAACTTTTTTATCATTCTGGTTTTTAAAAAAATACTAGAAGATACATATGTGGACACAGTGACAACCTTTTCAAAGACAACCAAATCATATTTGAATATAACTCCATCATGGACAGCCCTTCTCTATGGTGTGGAATGGGATCTTGGGATCACAAGGATTATCCCAAAGGACTGAAGTCTCCAGCACATTCTACCAAGCTAGGACAGCTTCAATACAGAATGGCAACGTATGGGGGTTCCACTGTGTACTTTCTAAGGACCAGCTAAGCTACATTTGGAGACAGAGGTTTATCATTTGAAGGCTGGCCACCAGGAGATAGATTTTTCAGCCAATCAGACAGTCTAAGTTGAAGAGGGGTTACAGTCTGCATTGGTTCCAGGATGGCCCACAAATACAGAAACATCGCTTTTTTGAAGTCCACTACTTATTACCATCTATCCTAGTTAGACAAGTGAAAAAAGAACTACCAAAAAAGGGGAGGAAATGGGACAGAAGACATACAATGCAGTACCAAGTATCTTATCCTAGGGCACAGCTGAGAGAAACTTTCAGTACATAAGACCAAAGTCTTTACTTTCAATTTCACAGAGGAAGTAAATATGGTTGGATTTATAGACAAAAAGAAAAGGGGAATGTAAGTGAAAAGTAGTAAAATCTGTTTGAAAAATATGCAAAATATTTGAGACAATTCAAAGAAAAGAGTAAGACCAGATGGTTCTTGCAAAATGACTCTTTTGTTTCTGTTTTCATAAGCACATAGCACCCTGCTTTTTAAGATCTCTTAAGTAAAACTACAGGACTTCTCCATAATATTCATATTTTAATTAAGACTGATTACTGTCAGATATAAATAAGAAACTATTACTATGACAGTTGAAATTACTGTGTGCAACAACCCCAATGGGAAAAAAATCCTGTGCAATGGTAAACAGCAGACCCTTTGAGAAAGGCAGATTATTGCTTCCCATAATTGCTTTGAGAAACAGTAAGTAAAATTCTTTGAGAAGCCTGAAAAGCCTGATTATCTAGAATTCACATTTCATCTTTATCCAAATATATGCCACCTATTTCATAACCACATACCTTCATAGTACTGAAGTACTATGTACATAGTATGAAGTACTATGAAGTACAAGATGTCCCAAAAGTGTTAGTGCATATTAAAACTTTAGCTGCACTAAGACTTTTGGGATAGCCTGTATTTCTTTAACTGTGTCCATTTCATCTTTGCATTAGCAGTATAAAAATAGGTGTTGTGTCTTTCATGACACAGTAGTCAGATTTTCATGGAATTAAATTTTAAAAATCAACTAAGTAAATTTATTTCTATTATACTTTAAAAGGTCCCATTTTCAGAGTAGAAGAGAATGCAAATTTAGCTCAACAGTTTTACCAAAGGAAAGATGGAAACTATAAAAAGTGAATGTACTTAAATACACTCGAAATGAATCAATATCAAGTCAACTAATTAAATAAAAAGATGTTAAGTCTCTAGGGAAGACAATATATACAGGTAGAAGGTGAGCAGCAGATTGTAGAATGCGCGTACACAATCGTTCGCACATCTTCAATAGTCCAGACAAAGAGGGTGCCTTTCAAAGCCCAACTTTATCCATCCAACCAGGCAGTTTATAGCCCCAGCCCACAGCTATTCCCAGGACCCATTCATGGATGGAGAAATTAAAAAAAAAATAATCTTGGCTTAAAGCTCATAATGTTTTTTCAAGTTCTGTATGTCCTCTGAAGTAAACGCATGGTTTGATTTGTCTGAAAGGGCCTCCAACAGCTGTTCGGTCTGTTCTTTTTGTACTCTGCTAAGCAGTGTCAACATCATCTGAAAGATAAAGATGTTTACATGATAACAACAGCACAGTCAGCTGATATTTTAAAGATCAAAGCAGTAGCAACCCTGAAAGATGAACTTTCTCTTTTTAAAACCCATCAATTTGCATAAAGAGTAAGACATTTGGCAGCAGCTTACCACAAATCTTTCTGCTTTACTTAGATGTAAAAGATGCTGATAGACCAATTCGGGATCATGGTCAAGAAGGTGATTCTTTAGAGACTGGATGAGGAGGAGAAAAGTGTCTCCTTCCAGCTTGTTACTCAGCAATGCTGGCAAATCTTCTGGGTCTGTGATGGCCAAGAGCTTTGCACAGGCTTCTTCATCCTTCCTCATGTTTATGGCATTTAGAATCTGCCCAAATTCATAGGCATTGGTAGGTTTTGAGATGTGGAGTTTTTCCAAGCCCATTGCTGGAGCCCTGCTGCTTGCTGGTCCTTTCTCCAAATCATGGCAGGTAACCAAGACATTCTCTGGAGAATCACCTTCAGGCTGTTCCTCACTGCTCTCCATCACCTTCATAATGGAAAGAATTTAATTTTGACATTGAGCAACATGATACATTAACAGCCACACATATTAGCTCAACTGGTGTTTCCCAAACTAGTGTTTAAATTAAATATACTTTATAGAAATATGAATTTACAAAAATTAAAAAATCAGAACCAATGTATTTTAGCAGTAGAAGGACCTTAGAGAGACTAGTTGAAGCTATCAGTTTTATAGTCCTTTGCTTAAAGTCCCATGGGCAGGCAGCAGCAGAGCCAAGATGGACTAGAACTTGGGTCTCAAAACTCCCAGTCTATGACTATGTCCACTGCTCTCAACATTTACTTTGCAAAAAGATCAAATAATGAACTTCCTTCTTAGAGAATTTAAAATATAATATGGTCTATTAAAATTGATTTTTATGATACTTCAGGAACACAACTAAATTAATGATAAACAGGACAACTGCTTCTTTTACTTTATTGCTCTAGAAGTGACAAGTAAGATCTCATAGAGGGTGGTGTGTGTGTGTGAAGATATATATAATATGTATGTATATATCTATATCTATGTATGTATGTGTATATATACACATATATGTACATCTACACACACACATATATATGCATAGATAGATAGATACAATTGAAATACTTTAGAGAAAAGTAATCCTGGAAAATAAATCACAAGACTCCTTTGATGATTTTTCAGAACCTAGGGGCCACCTCCAGTTGTCCTGATCTATATCTTGCCCTTGGACCCAGATGGCTTCAGAGGAGAAAGCGAGGCTGGTGACTTTGCACAGCCCACCCTCACTTGAATCCAATTCACTTGCAAGTCATGGCGTCATCTCCTTGATGTCATGGTCCTCTTCGAGAATGAAGGACAAAACACACATTAGGTACCTAACTGCAGAACACTGTGCTAGGCACTGGAAAGAGATATGTTTAGCAAGACTGTTCCTGCCCTTGTGGAGCCTACAGTCTATGAGGAGGATAAGCACAAATATAGATAGCTATGATGCACATTATGTGATAAACTCTTCGTAAGAGAACAAGACAAAGTGCTGTATAAAGTCTGTGGAGAAAGGCTGTTACCCATACCATGAGTGGAGTGGGAGGAGGGGAAGATCAAAGAAAGCTTCATGGAAGAGACAGGGTTTGAACTGGGCTTTCAAGAACAGGCTGGAAGTTAGTACGTGAAGACAGGAAACGAACATGAAGGTGGAAGAGCAAAGGGTCTCCTTGTGCAGTAGAGCTACCACATTTGGCTGGGGGGAAGAGAGCATGAAAAGGAGTAATGTGAGAAAAGCTCTGGAAAAGTTGGAGGTGCCAAATTGTGGGGGACCTAGAACATCAGACCCTAGAGTGGGACCTTCCGTCAGGTGCCCCTGACGATGTCTAAACAGAAAAGAGACAGGACCAGAGAAAGGTGGGGTAGGAAGTTAAGGCAGGAAGCCATTCGTGTTGGAGGCTCCTATGGTAGCTTTCCACGTGGCTGGTGGGTGGAGATGCTGAGGGAGCCTCCTCCCTGTCCTCACTTCTATAAAGACTGTCACATGCTCCACCAAGGACAAATCAAGACTAGAAAGGTAGAATTTTAGGTTAGCTAAAGTAGGGAAGGCTGGTTTCGTTTTGTGGTAGCCCCAGAACCTTAAGCTTCAAAGAGGTCTGAGCTGACCTGGGTTTATCCCAAGTTTGCCTCCAGGACCATCAGGAGGACTATGTGAATCAGCCCAGGCTGGGGCCTCGAAGCTCAGCCATTACCTTGCCCCTGCCCACTCCCTTCCCCCATCCCTGCCCCAAATGATACTTTATAACCAAAAAGTTACTTTTCTTATTATAATACCTCTTCAATTTTTATTTTCCTTCTTTCTTTTTCTTGACTGTGTAGTGATATGTCATCCTTGTTATTAAGAACTATGGTTATCTCTTCCAGCTCTTTCTTTGCTTCAGAAACATTTGGGTCTATTAAGAGTACTTTGTTGAGATCATTAAAACTTTCCTGGTAATTCTGAAAGTCAAAGGGGGGGAGGGAGGAAAGAAGAAATACTTCTTATAAATCATGTAAAAACTGTCATGAGTTAGGAAATTGTGTGTGATATTCAATTTTATACACTTAAGTAGAAAGCTCAGAGGCCTGTCCTCATCCCAGCTCCCAAGGCTATAAATCTTCCACTTCAAAGAACTCATAAACTCAGGTGTGTGGGGCCAAAGTATTACATAGTATAACTTGGTAGTGAATTATGTGTGTTAATAATACAAACAGATTTGCTTCATGAAATCTCCCAGAGCTCAAATAAAGATGTGTACAAGCCTCGATGCTTTTTGCAGGCGCTTTCATAGAAATATGCTTTTTTTAAAAAGCATGATACAAATGCAAGGCATTTTCATATGGTTTTTTCACATTCTGTATTTTTATACGCATACCTTTATATATGTGTGTGCATGTATATATACATCTATATGCATTTTTCTGATTTGACTTCTTAAATTCTATCTGGTGCTTAATTTATGGGCTACAATGTAACAATATAATATAACAATACTGCCTGAGCTACATGAATTTAACTTCAAAGTTGGCTTCTTTTTAGAATTCAAATTCACTTCTCTTAATGGACATAAATATGTCGATACGTATTTAAGATCTATTTTAGGATCTTTTAAAATGATATTGTTTTCAGAAATTACATTTATAAAACATGTACACACACTCACACACACAAAGTCCCAAAGCAGTTTTAAGCTTAAGACTTTTGGGACACTGTAGGTATAAAAGCTAAAACAGCAATAATTATTTTGTAATAAATCATTGTTTGGATGCTTTTTTATCTTGCTAAAGAAAAAAGGCAGACGTTCACGTACCTCCTGCTTCTGAGGAACTGGCCTGTGTTCTCTTGGACCAGGAAAAATTATTAAGTTTATTGGATGGGACAGGGCAGTCCATTTGGGAAATTAAATACTGAACTGGTGTCAAGGCGGTAAATCCCAACACCTAAGTTAGAGCACCCAAAACATTTACACATTTATATCCATTATGAGGAAGTGAATTTGAACTCTAAAAAGATGCTGACTTTGAAGTTACTCAAGTTAAATTCATGTAGCCCAGATGCTACTGTTACACCCTAGCCCATAAATTAAGCAGATATAATATAAGAAGTCAAACCAGAAAAATGCATTATGGTCACATAACTCAAAAAACTAAGAAAAGACTAATAAGACAATTTATAGTCATTCATCCTAAGAGAGTACAAATTTCTGTTCTTCGAGTACCCTCAAGCAATGGCCTTTCCTGGGGAAACCAAACACATAATTCCTATCATCCTCAGCTAACAAAATAGATAAGCAAAATGCCTCTTTTTCTAAACTACCCCCCTTTCTCCTTACCCTCTACACTGGTAAATCTTCACTTAGAATTTAAAATTACTATAGAAGTTATTTTTTTTTGTTTATATCTGTGATTTTCTCAGTCCTGGGAACTGTAGCTGTGGAAACTGATTCCACGGATACAGGTCAGAGAGAGGCTGCAACTCAACAGTAACTTAGAACCTTAGAGAATCGCTTTGGGGCAATGTGTCAGTCACAGAGCTAGTATGTGTCAGAGGCAAAACTTAATCCAGGTTTCATGACTCCAAAGCCACGTCTTTGTCCACTAAGCCACACTGCCTCTTATTAATGTGAATATTGTGTTTAAAAGGCATCTTGTACTGAACATTCATCCATGATAGTAAGGAGGCGTTTTTCTGATGGTGACAAAGTATAGGGTTAAAGGTTGGAGCAGACAGAAGAGTAGAGATTATTTTACTTTTCCCATTGTTCACTGGTAATTGTACGCTCTCCTAGCCCTTTATATGCCTGCCTTTAAGAAGTACACCAGATCTGAGCTTTGGTAAGAGCCCAACCTAATAATGTAATCCTAGTTGCAAATTTCCCACCTTGGGTGGCTTACCTCTATTATTATAACCCGCCCAAGTATATTTCAACTATTGTGCTTACTGAAACCTACACTTGATTCTCACAATGAAAGCAAAAACTTAGTTCTACCTTCCCTATTATCTTGGAGTTTCTAAATTCAGATTATTATTCTGCGCTGGACAGAAACAAGGGTTGAGAGCTTGACCCAAAGTCAGATTTTTATCTACACAAATCAGTGGCCATGGCCATAGTGAAGGATTCTTAAAGAAGGGTGATGGGCAATTTTTAGAAGAAAACATGAAGGAAACTGAAGTTTTAACTGAAACCTACACCAGGCGTCATGCACATAATTATTCCAAAATAAGCAAATACATATAGTGAGTGGCATTCAGAAAACAAAGAGCAGAAAGGTCACTCAGACCTCCATCTAGAAATTTGTTTAAAAAAAAAAAAGTGACAAGAGCCGGGATGCTAAGAGCAGCACTATTGAGAAACTCCATTAAACACAAGCTTTCTGTGGGAGATTCTGAAGATGTGTTGTCAGTTTCATGGAATTCATTTAATTTCTGCAAATGTGATTTCTGAGAACAATGTCAATTTAAATGATCTTGAAATAGAACTATTATCAAGACATCTTTTAATATGTTCCTAGTTTTTGTTTGTTATACAACAGTTTCTATTTTTAGGCAGATATATTCTAATATCACATAGAGTGAATGCAAAGGAAGAAAAATATAACATAAAACAAAAATCCATCTTTCCTTTAAGCTAAATGTTACTTTAAGATGGGCTACAAACTTGTCACCTCACCTTTCCAGCATCAAATACGCCCAGCTATGTTGGTCATCCACTTAGAGCCTTAGATGTGCTCATGTTGCTCTCCCTACCAAAGAGAGACGTTTTCTAATCTCTTCTTTCTCCTCTTTGATCTCTCTCTGTGTGTTACTGTCTCTGTCTCTCTGGGTCTCTGTCTCTCTTTTAACCTTTACTAGTGGCACTTATGGACATTACTTAATAATGTTGGCGGTCCTCAGTAACAGTTTGCTGACCCTTGCTAGTTGTGTTTACTTCAAGTATGATAAGAATTAATTCAGCATAATAAACTAAAATCTAGGTATGAAGTCATAGGATATTAGAGTTAGAAGGCACTGATCATTAAATCCAAATCTGTCCTTTTATAGATGAAACACAGAGATGTCAAATTGCCTAGTTCAAGATCCCAAAGCTAGTTAATACAGAGGCAGACGCAGACTGAAGGTCTCTGGATTTATAATTCATAGTAAACTGCAACAGATTCTTTTTACCTCTGGGATTAAATATAAACTCCTACGTTTGGTAATCAGAGCTCTTTAGGATTTGGCTTAAATTGACCCTGCCCACCTGATTGTCCATTACTGCCCTCCATGAACTCTATGGCCAGTCAAATTGGCCTTCTTAGGTTGCTTCTACATGACTCTCCATTTCCCTCCCCATGTCTCTCTGCAATAGCTGTCCCCCATGCCTGGAATGTAGTCCCTCCTCATTTCCAGGTTTCAGGAGCCTTAGTTGCCTTCAAGGTTTTAAGCTTTTCCAGATTCTCCATGCCGCTGGGACTTTCTCTGCTGTCGAATTACTTTATTTTGCATGTATATTTTTATGTACCTACATATGTACATGTTTATCTCCTAAATAGAAGGTAAACTCTCCTTTTTATTTCCCTCCTTCCCTTCCTCCTTTCTCTCCTTTTGTATCCCCAGTGCATAGTATAGACACTTAATAAAATGCTTATTGGTCAAGTTATAATTTAATTCTTTTTTCCCTCTGTTAGAAACTATATTATTTCATCTTTCCCATGTTTTTGTTGATGGTAGCCATTTGATTTGTTTTGAAATAATCCTGTTTGGACATTCATGGAGTCATAAATTTGGAGCTAGAAGGGACTTCAGACGTCATCTCATCTGACTTGCACATGTAATAAAAGGAGAAGCTGAAGCTGAGGGAAATTCAACAACTTTCCAAAGATCACAGAGAAAGCAGCAAAGAGCAGGGTGAGGATTCTAACCCAGGTCCTCTGATGCTCTCTGCCATGCCACACTGTCTTCTAATGCATGTTCTTTCCCCCTTCTCTTACCTTTAGTCCTTTGTGAGCAAGACCTCTCCTATAGAAAGCTTTAACATTAGCCTCTTCTATCTCAAGAGCTCGATCACAGTCCTGTTTTGCCTCTTCAAATTGGCATAACTTCAAGTAACAAAGAGCCCTAGTATAATAAGGTAGGGAACATAGCATCATAAAAGGCAGTGACTCTCAAATATCTTCATACTTCATAATCATGAACGCTAAATAGAAGCCAGAAGTCAGTGACTTGAGGCTTCTGTGTGGGAACATTATAAGAACTTGACTTTTTATAGTCATTGAAGAATGAGGCCTAGTGGTTCTTCAATGGATGAAAAAAGAAAACACAAACACAGTGAATGGCGACCATCTGAAGAACTCGTCTGAAAAGGCTTGGGGAAACAAAACAAATTCTCCCCGTCACTCTATGACAATTTTAGCTGCCGTGACTATCTTGTTTCCAATAGAAAGCTCAGTGATTGTGAACATCATCTGGGACACTCATCTAGAGTGAACAGAACTAGAGAGGTGTGAAAGATGACCACAAAAGAGTTACTGATGGGAGCAGTAATGATCTTTGTGAACCTGGTAACAACCCCCAGAAGCTTTGTGACTCCCAAAGGAGAAACACTGAGTTAGAACGATTTATATCATTAAACAGAGGCAGCTAGGTGGTGCAGTGGATAGAGCAGCAGGACTGGCATCAGGAATACCTGAGTTCAAATCTGGCCTCACATACTTATTAGCTGTGTGACTCTGGGCAAGTCACTTAACCCAGTTTGCCTCAGTTTCCTCATCTGTAAAATGAGCTGGAGAAGGAAATGGTAAACCACTTCATTACCTTTGCCAAGAAAATGCCAAATGTGGTCAGGAAGAACTGGACAGGAATGAAACAACTGAACTTGTTGTTAAACCCAGAGTCACAAAAAACAATAATATCAACTTCTTCTACAGGGATCTATGGTCAGCATTAACCCAGTAAAAAATCCCATTAGAGGTTATGGGTCAGACCCAAATTTACCTGTTTGTGTATATGACACATTCATCAGGATTTATTTCCAAACATTCACTGTATTTGTCAAGAGCTTCTTTATATTTCCCTTTCTTTACAAATTCATTTCCTTCTTCCTTAAGAGCTGCAAACATCTCTTCACGTTTTTCACCTACATGGGAGGAAAAAGGGAATCTTTTCATACAGGTAGCTCTAAGGTTCTAATGTTTGCCAACCTAGTTCAAGTTAACCTAAATGCTGTTGCTCTCTTCATGTGAGTGTCCATGCTACGTGGCAAAAAAATACTGGATATGATAAAGTACAGTAATTGTACAGTTAAGGCTACCATGAGTTCTTAAGATTAAGTACCAGGGCGGACTTCAAAATTCATTTGGTGTGTTCACACAACTTAATTTTTCTCCACTGAGCATTTAGGGAGGTCTAAGTCACCACAGGGTGACAGAGGCAGAGGGAACATGAAGAGGTTTGGGAAAGGTCAATGATACACCAGACATGATTGTTAACTCAATACCCCAAGGTATTGATCTCTGTTTCAGCCATGCTTTGCAACATCTTCTCGCACCATCTGGTGTGGTGTCAAGATGATGCTCAAATACTGGGCCTCAATCAAGTTCTTGAGGACTTGGAAATTTTAATAAGTTTAATTTTAAATGTTATTCACAGATTGTCTATCCGACCTACAACCTGAACTACTAAAGTTTAGGACAATTACACTACCATGCGCAATGTACTCTTTTTTCAGAATGTGTCACAAAATTTTAAAATAGCTATAAATAAAATAGTAATTTGCTTCCTGGGGCCAAAGAACTGAAGGTCACAGTTACTGCAAGAAGAACATTCACTACTCATTACCAGAAAGATTAAAAAAAATCACATCTATCATACCTACAATCTAAATGATTAAAATTTAAAAAGTTTAAAAATGAGAATTCATCAAGACCCCATAAACTTATAATGTGCTAAAGAAAACCTAGATTTGAAAAAAGAACAACAATAATTCAAACTTTGTACTATATGTTTGGCATAGCTACTAGAAATGAAGGGCAGGATAGTGTGGTAGGCAGAGAGCTGGCCTCAGTGCCAGGAAGGCCTGGGTTCAAGTCCCTCTTCTGAAACATACACGCTGTGGGACCCCAGACAGGGCACTTTAAACCTCAGTGCTCTAAGCTGCTCTGGAAGACAGTAAGTTACAGGGAAGGTGGGGATCTACATCCTCCTTAGCAAGGAGGAGATCACTGCACCAATGATTATCATAGGTTCAGTCCCTATCCTTCTGGAAATAGTGGTTCAGGCATTTTGATGCAGGCATCCATTTCTTTTTCCTCCAGTACAAAGGGGCCCTGGTTCAATGCATTTCACACCTCACATATTCCATACCTCACACCCTCACATTTTACTGAGATCATTCATTGAGCACTAATGTGTGCTCTCTCTCTCTCTTTCTCTCTCTCTCTCTCTCTCTGTCTCTCTCTCTCTCTCTTTCTTCCTCCATCTCTCCCTTTTTTTCCTTTTCTCTCTCTCTCCTCATCTTAAATCTCACTTCTTCTACTAGGCCCAGGTCTCTTCCAACCATAAAAACTGTCTTTCACCAGACATTGCCATCATCTTGAGCTTCTTTTCATAGCCAAACTCCTAGGGAAAATCACCTATACACTCATTTTTAAAGCCCTAGCAATCCAGTTTCCAATCCTGCCACTTGAATGAAACTCTGCTTTCCAACATTGTCAATGAACTTTTGAGTAACCTATGCAACGGCCTGTTATTAGTCCTGACCCTCCTTGACACCTCTGTAATACTTGACACTGCCAACCTCTCCCTCTGTCTGGACACTCTCTCTTCCTGGGATTTTTCTGATGCTACCCTCTCCTGTTCTCCATCTGCTTGTCTGACTTCTCCTCAATTAGCTGCTGGATCATCTACGTTCTGTTCCCTATGCATGGGCTTCTTGTGTTGGGTCTTGTGTGGTGATCTCATCAACTCCCACAGGCTTAATGACCTCTGGCAGAGGATTCCCAATTCTACACATCCATGTTTTCTCTCTCCTGAGCTCCAGTCCAGCATTTCCAACTGTCTGCTGCTTCCTATCATCACTAGGATAAAATACAAGTGACTTTGCTTGGCAGATAACCAGACTCATTTCACATTCCAAGCAAGTTGGTCAATTTCCTCTGATCCCTGTACATGGCATTCCACTTCACCTCTGTTTGCCTCAGTTTCCTCACCTGTGAAATGGGATAATAATAGCACCTAAGATCAAAGGAGACAATATTTGCAAAACATTGGAACAGTGCCTGGCACACAGTAGGCACCTAGAGATTTTTTTTGTCTATCCTTGACGGCATCAAATCTTTATCCCTTGATTTTGGAAACAGCCAAGAATCATCTGGAACCAAATTTGGTAAATCAAATTTAATAAGACCAAGCTGGATTATCATACTTTGGGTAAAAAAATAAATCCTGCCTACAAAGTAATTAGCCTGATTTTTGTAAGCGTTGTAACTTTGATTTTTTTCCCAGGACTCCCTAGCAAAGATTTATATTTAGACTGAGGACGCAATAATAAGAATAACAGAACTGAACTCCAATAAGGAAAGCGAGTAAGATGGTACCAAGCTGCACTAAAGGAGTTTAAGTCACCAGGCCCAGATGACCTACATCCCACCGCAGAGAAATCACATACAGACAGGAGTTGTGAACCACTATGATTTAGTGGTTTAAGGAACCATGGCAGGAAACTTAACTGCAGAGAGGAAAATATTGCCTTGATTTCCAAAAAAGGGAAGAGGGTAGATACTTCAGACTACAGACCAATGAAGGTAATGTTGATTCCTAGTAACTCATAGAAGAGATTATTAAAAGGAAGGTTTGCATAAAAAGGGAGGTGATCACAAACAGCCAGCATGGATCCCATAAGAACAAGTCATACCATGTTAACCTCATTTCTGTTTTTGAAAGGGTTATTAGACTAGAAAATCAGGGGAACGCCACAGACAATAGTATATTTGGATTTCAGCAAGACATCTGACAATCTTACATGATATATGAATAATTATTTTAAAAACACTTTGTTCTTAACTTAAACACCAAAAAAGAGCATTTTCCACACATAATAGAACACAAAAAAGGGAATTCTATACCAAAGCACAAATCACCATTTCATACTGCTTACTTCTTAAAAATGTATTTGATAAATTCCACATATTACTTTCAAAACTGTCCTGTTTATCTTTGCTTCCTTCTGAATTTCCTTCTGTTCTCTTCTGGGTATTTTAAGAACTGTTATAATGGTCCTCTTTTTTCTTTCTATTCTTTGCATTTTGATATACTTGTCAACCAAGTAGAGTGATCCAATTCAGCAAGCATTTATTTAAGTGCCGGACACTGTGCTGGGCTCTAGGAATACAAAGGCCAAAACAAACAAAGAAACAAACAAGACTGAACTAAGCCCACAGTAAGGTGGTTTTGGAACTGGTTCACTAACTGGGCCCGCAGAGTGATAATTAACAGATCAACGTGAATCTAGAAGACGCTGAGATTCTGTCTCTGGCCCTGTCCTCCTCAAGCTTTTAACAGGGTTCACAGGTATGAAAGCACAGATGTCAAGCTTATTAAATTCACAAATGACACAAAGATGGGAGGAATGATAACTAATAGACTAGGTGGCAGTACTGGTATCCAAAAAGATCAAGAAAATCTGGAACAGCTAATTGGATCCTAACATGATAAAATCCAATACACACCTCAGATGTAAAGTTCTACCCTTGAGTTCCAAAAATCAGCTGCACAAGGTCAGGACGAGGGACATGGGAGACAAAAGTGGCCATAGAGAAGAAGTAATTCATGTCCAAAAGGTCATAGCAGATCCAATGGATGGAAAACCCAGAGAGTCAATAACATGATGTGGGAGTCAAAAGTGCTCATGTAAACTTGGGCTACAATAAGAGAAGGCAACATTAGGGAAGAAAGTAATTCTGCTGTGCTGTGCCTTGGTTAGGACACACCTGGAGGATTATGTCTAACTCTGGGTGCCAAAGTGTGGAAGGGACAATGCCAAGCTCAAGGGCACACATAGAAGATGACCAGAATGGGGAAGGGACTCAAAACTCTGCCACCACATAGGGATCAGGAAATTGGCCCTGAAGGCAATTCCAAAAATGGGCTGCTAGGGGGCAGAGGTGATGGAGCATTGGACTCAGGTCAGGGAGGTCTCAGGTTTGAATCTCACCTTAGACACCTGTTTAGCTGAGTGACCCCAAGCAGGCATTCAAGATTTTTCAAGGCCCAGTTTCTCCAGGGTTGTTGTGTATATCAAATGAGGTAACAGATGTAAAGTGCTCTGCCCACCTAAAAACACCCTACACATGCCAGTTGTTATTTTTATGCATTCCAAAAATCTTTTGCCTGACAGCATCATCACTGTTCAGCCTCCTAAGTTGACTGATTTGAAAGCTGATAATTAAATGATCATACAAATATAAATACTATAATATGCATATTAAAAAAACAAAACCCTTCTATTCCTCTAGTTTCCCCTCATACAAGGGCTGATTTTGGATTTATGTACTACCATGAATATAGCAAAGAACAGTATTTCAATGAAATGTGTTTTGGCTTTGTCCTAGAATAAGGCCTTGCACCGAGGGATGGGTGAGGTCCTAAAACATGACATGCATACCTGATTTTTGATGGTGTCCAGACTCAGTAGTTCCATTTTGCGTCGTCTGCACTGCAGGACTTCCTCCATCTAATCTATGTAACTGAACTGAAAAGGGAACAGCTGGAATTGGTGATAGTTTTTCCCTCCATGTTGGGCCATCTTGATCTATTAAAGTTCTTGTTATTCTAAAAAAGGAAAAAAAGTTGTTTTCACTGACCATATAATTTACTTCTTCAATATCACAAAAGACTTTACCCCACAGTAAAATTGACAAATGTTTTGAAAGCTTATGATGCTGCTCAATACGTTCCTTTGGGCAAAACACATAAACCCAAGTTGTTTTCAGCCACTGTTGCCATCTAAGTACACAACAGACTAAAGAGGCTTCAGAAACACAAAATGTTGCAGTGAGTGCCAAACTACTAAATAAAATTGATATAATTTTTATTAAAAGAAAGTTTTTTCTCACTAATATATTACTGATTTGGCCACAGGCACATTTAAAAGCTTACTTTTTTAAGAGGTGAATTGCAAGACTGGCATTTAGTAGACCTGGGTGAAGGTTTCCTTCAACATTTAATTATTATATAAATTAGCCAAGTTTTATTCTTAAAAATAACCAAATCCACACCAGCAGTTTTAGATCCTAACTGTATAGTGAGTGGTTTAAAATAATAAAACTGTTAGGAGAAATAAATGTTACATAGTATTCACTTTCTCTTAAAACATTCTGATAGTTAATGATATTCTTACCTTGTATTTTTAGTCTCTAAAATTATCCCAGCTATATTATTTATACATTTACAAGGCACACAAAATAGAGAACGACATACTCCCATAACACACTTTACATTTGGCATTTACTAGTGACTATAAGAAAAATACTAACATACTTTTAAAAATTCTAATATACTTTTAAAAATCATGATCTTTGGGCTTATTTCAAATAAATTGGAAGACTTCCCATTTAAGATTACAAACCAAAATGGTACCCTCTCTTAGAATAATGCATTTCTAACCATACATGGGTAACAATAGTTGTTGCCCACCTGACACTAATGTGATTTATTGAGAATTAGTGGGATTCACACGATTTACTTCAGATTGTCAGCTTCATGTCAGTCTCTGTATCAGAGATCTTGTATTTACTTGTGTTTACACATATACTTCAGTGTAGAAAATAAATAAAAACCATCTCAAATTGCAGATGGAAAAGGAGCTTTAGAGAAAGAATTTGCAAGCAAAAAAATGAATTACCAGCAGAGAAGAAGGAAGAAGCAGCTGGAAAAAGGGTGATGTGTTGCCAGGGAGTAAATAGCTATGTGCAGGGAAATCTAGAAACATAAGAAATGCCTAGAGAGGAAGAGAGGAATATGGTTAAAAGAGGACAAGAATAAAATGAACATGTATTTTTTTTAAATAACTGATGGTCAGTTTCCCTTTACTGAAATTTATTATAGCAAAAAAGCAAACAATTATGAAATTAACAAACAATTATTGAAATTAAAAAATAATTTCATCTGTAATTGGGCATATACACTTTCACCTTTATACACAGCTAAGTCCTCTAACAAGATTACAAAATTATATAGCCACAAAGAGAATAAAGCCTTCAAGACTTCCTAAACAGTAAGTAAAAAGGAATTTTTTTTAAAAAGGGGGGCCCTCATCAATATAAATAAATACTGGGAAAAAATGTAGAGATATTGGAATTTGACTCTGTGTGTTCCCCCCTCTAATCTATCCTGCCCATCACAGCCTGACAAAATCCAAAACACTACTTTTCTCATGTCCATCTCCTGCTTCAGAATTTGGTCGTATGGTATGTTGGAAGGAGTGAGTGTTAACCTAGGATCTGGTCAACTCAGTTTTAATCCCAGCTCTGTCCCTTATTAACCACATGACCATGGACAAGCCATTTGCCATCTCTGTTACTATCTCCAAGATTCAACTTCCTCTTCTCTAAAAGAGGGCTAATAATTTTTAATTTATTAATTTTATTAATTATTTTTATTTTATATATTTATAGATACATTTTATGATATATTATATAATGGTATAATATATATTATAAATACTACATTATATTTTATATATTTTATTAATTTAATAACTTAAATAATTTAGCCCTACTCACCTCCTAGAGTTGTTGTAAGAAAAAGACTTTTTAACCTAAAAAAGTTAAATAAATGAGTCCCCTAACCACTTTTTATAAGGAGAAGCTATTTTGTCTTTCTCAGAATACTTTGAGTTCCTTGAGGCAGGAACAATATTTTTGCCTTTTTTTGTGGGACAAGGTAGGCATTTAATTAATGCTGATTAACTTGACTAATAATATACTACTATCATGTGGTGGTGGGAAGATCTGTGAGATTTTTAAGCATTACAGAGGAAAAACATTGACACAGATGAGAAACCACAGGAATATTTAAAGGTGTTTGTGATTATATCTATATAGGATTTAATCAGAAAAGAGATATATTCTTTGTTGTCCCTTCCCCACCAAAAAAGAAAGCTGCACCAGTAAAGACTTAACTTTTGAAATGGATTGTGAAACACAGGATCACTGAAGATGGCAGAAGTGGAAAGTAAATTAAAAGAAATTAAAAGAAAGTCAGTAACCAAGTCCCAGGCAGAGACTTTCTTTGATTAATGCAGAAAAAAGAAGTTGGAGTAGTAATAGTAACATTACTGTGATTTCAACTACTCTCAGCAAGCATACAGTTATTCTACTTTCCTTGAAAAACTGTTAAATCTAAAATTCTGTGATATCCAACTTGGAGAATCAATTAAAAGCAATTAAACTTAATTAAAAATATACTAGCCTTTCTGCAAAGTACAAAAATTAGCTTACCTGTTAATGCTGTCATTTGCTGCCTGTATTCTGTTGTCTATCTGCAATACTGTTTTATAATCTACATATGCTTTTCGATACTGTTCCATGGTTTCATATGCTACAGCTCGTCTCAAGAGAGGTTTTATAGAAAATGGATGAAGTTCCAGGGCCCTAAATGAAAAGGAAAAATTACAAGATGTAAGTTAAAATATTTTTAATTTTCAAAAATGAAATTCAGAATGATTATACAATGTAGAATCATGTCCTCAAAAGGGCACATGGCTGCAATTTCCTCTTAGTGGTCTGATGGCATAGCAGAAGAGCGAAGTCAGAACAGGGCATGAATAGCTAAATACAAAATGGAATTTACAAAATGTTATTTAGAAGCCAATTCAAAACCACATACTTTGCCATTTCATTTATTTTTTCATTGTTTCACGTTTGTCAGTTTTGTCTCTTCGACTAAAGGCAAACCCCTCAGTCTGGCACTTCGCCACAGTCTTGGAAATCAGCTGTGTCTACAGCCAGCATTCAACAGAGGGCAGGAAGGAAACAAACAACTCAGAACAACAGTTCTAAGGCCCTACCATGTAGAGGGCATTGTACTGCACATGAGGGAGATACTGAATTTAGCTTTCATGGAGTTCACAAGTCTCCTAAGTGGACAAGTGCCCAGGTAAGCCTCTAAGCTACAATACACAACAAGACACAATTGGATTAAAGAGTTGCAAAATAAATGCTCCATTACAAAGTAGACTTGGGCAGTCATAAAATTACAAAACAATAGGTTAGCAAGTATAAAGAAACATACCCACAAACTGAATAAATAATAGGGCTGGAAGAGGCTCAACAGAGAGGCTGGAGGGGATTCTGGGAAGCCATTCTCCAGCAGGTGAGTTTAAAGTCAAACCCTAAAGGTGGTCATGAAGAAGTCTTTTCCAGGTCAGGCAAAAGTATGCTTCTAAATCATGGTGGAGAAAAGACTGTAAGGTTCTGGAGGAGAAAGACTTTCAATTTTTGTTAATGTATCCCAGCATACACCATGCACACAGTGCCTGATACAAAGTGAGTAGTCCATCACAGCTTCTTGTTGAATGAATGAAAGAACCGTTCATTTATGTATCTGAGTATAGCTAAAGCTTTACTAAAGCTTCAGATCAACTGAGGGAGTAAGAAGAGGTGATTGGAGAAAGAAGGTGAAAGGAGTGACTGACAGTGGGCACTGAACACCCATCTAGCTTAGGGAGAAGGAGTTTGTGGGGCAGCTGTGTGATCTTGGGCAAGTCACTTAACCCCTATTTGCTTTAGTTTCCTTATCTGTAAAATGAGGATAATGACTGCACCTATGTCCCAGGCCTGTTGTGACAATTAAATGATATAATAATTGTGAAGTGCTTAGCACAGTGCCTGGCATGTAGTAAGCACTGTATAAACACTATCTGTGATGATGATGATGATGTGGTAGGCTGCCAAAGATTTCCATGGTTCCAGTGTCATCCATTTGCCAAAAAAGACATTACCTTCAACCCCAAAATAGCTATGCTAAACACAAGATGAAATCAAACCAAGACACAAACTTGATCCTCCAGAATAAACACTGGATCATCCTAGACTGGTTTCCTAGCTTGGGGCTAATGGTCACCATTATCAAAATGCATTTGGAAAGAGCAGATTATAGAACACACAAACCTATCCTTTTGACATTATGCTCTAATCAGCTGAGCTAGATCCCTTGCCCTTCAGACATAGCTTCTTTCTAAGGAAACTCCCTGCCTGAAGGAAGACAGTAGATTATCTCCTCCTAAACCAATAACTATTCAAGGAGCTTACAATCTACTAGGAGATGACTTGTATACAAATAATATAAGACAGAATATGATAGGAGCAAAAGATAGATTCAAAAATCTTTAGGATAATTTGCAGAGTAAGAGACCCTTTCACCTGTGGGAGTGGAGATGGGGAAGGAATCAGGGAATGATTCAAAGAACAGGCACCTGCATTGGGCCTTGAAAGAAGAGTTCTTTTTTTTTTTAATAGTATTTTGGGTTTTTTTCCAATTATATGTAAAAACACTTTTAGCATTCATTTTATAAGATTTAGACTTCCTAATTTTTCTCCCTCCCTACCTCCCTGAGATGGTAAACAATTTGATATAGGTTATATATGTGCAATCATGTAAAACATATTTCCATAATAGTCACAGCTGTGAAAGAAGAATCAGACCAAAAGAAAAAAAAAACACAAGAAAAAATAAGGTAAGTGAAAAATAGTATGTTTTGATCCGCACTCAGCCTCCATCAGTTCTTTCTCTGGACATGGATAGCAGTTTCCAGCATTAAAGCTTTATAACTGTCTTGGATCACATAGATAGTCATCACACAATGTTGCTGTTCCTTTGTACAATGTTTTCCTGGTTCTGCTCATTTTACTTTGCATCAGTTCATACAAGTTTTTCAGGTTTTTCTGAAATCTACCTGACGCTCATCATTTCTTATTGCACACAAGTATTCCATTACATTCATATACCACAACTTATTCAGCCATTCCCCAAATAATGAGCATCCCTTCAATTTCCAATTTTTTGTTACCACAAAAAGAGCTGCTATAAATATTTTTGTTCATGTAGGTCCTTTCCCCCTTTTCATGATCTCTTTGGGATACAGACATAGTTGTGGTATTGTTGGGTCAAAGGGTATGAACAGTTTGGTTGCCCATAGTTCCAAATTGCTCTCTAGAATGGTTAGATCAGTTCACAACTCCACCAACAGTGCCTCAGTGTCCCAATTTTCCCACATTCTCTCCAACACTTATCATTTTCTTTTTTTGTAATATTAGCGCAACTGATAAGTATGATGTGGTACCTCAGAGTTGTTTTAATTTGCATTTTTCTAATCAAAAGTTATTTAGAACACTTCTTCATGTAACTATAGATAGCTTTGATTTCTTCATCTGAAAACTGCCTGTTCATATCCTTTAACCATATCAACTGGAGAACAGAAAGAAGCTTTCAATAGCAAGAATGAGGTAGGATGAATTCCAGGTGCAGGGAACTACCTGCATAAATATACGAAAACGAGAGCCAGCAGGAACAGATTGTGTAACAGCTAATAATCCAGTTTGGCTGGATCACAGGAGGTAATAGGAAAGAAAGGTGTAAAGGAAGATTGGGAAAGACTGTGGAGGGCCTTAAATGCCTTAGATGTATTATAAACCATGGCCAGTTGGGAGCTTCTATAGGTTTTTAAGAAGGGAAATGTCATGACCAGATCTCTGCTTTAGGAAGATTATTATGGCAGCTTCATAAAGGACAGGTTGGAGGGGGGAAGAGACTAGAGGTAGGAGACAAGTCAGGAAACTAGCACAACGTTCCAGGCAAGAAGTGACACAGACCTGCGGTAGGGTGACATTAATCAAAGATAATCAACAGAAGGAAGGCACTAGAATTAAGGGTGATGAGAAAGTGCAAATCAAAGCAAATTTGAGGTTCCACCTCACAACCATCAGATTGGCAGAGGTGACAAAAAAAGAAAATGACAAATGCTAGAAGGGCTGAGGAAAAGCAGTTATACTAATATACTTGTGGCTGGAGCTATAAACTAATTTATCTGTTCTAGAAAGTAATTTGGAACTATACCCCAAAAGTTGTTCAGATCTGCACTCTTTGACCCAGTGATACAACTACTAGATCTACAATCCAGAGAAATCAAAAGAGGAAAAGGACCCTTAAGTGTAAAGGCATTTATAGCAGCTCTTTTTGTGGTGGAAAAGAACTGGAACCTAAGGGGGCACCCCTCAATTGAGGAATGGCTGAACAAATTATGGTATATGAATATAATGGAATACTATTGTGCTGTAAGAAATTATGAATTCAACTGAATTCAATTCCATAAACATCTAAGTACCTTCTATGTGCCAGGCAGTGGACTAAGGGCTGAGGATACAAAAAGAGGCAAAAGGGACTCTGCCCTCAGACAGTTATACTCTAATGGGGGAGACAGCAGGTAAACACATTTATACAAAGCAAGCTATATACAAAATACATAAGAACTAATTAAAAGAGTGAAAGCACTAGAATTAAGAAGGGTTAAGGAAGACTTCCTGCGGAAAATGGGATTTTACTTGAGACTTAAAGGAAGCCAGAGAGGTCAGTAGTCAGAGCAGAGGAAGGAGAGCATTCCAGGTATGTGGGACAACCTGAGAAAATGCCCAGGGCTAAGAGATGGAGTGTCCTGTTCATGGAACAGCTGGAGGGCCAGTGTCACTGGTTCAAAGAATGTGTCAAGGAGTACAGTATAAGAAGACAGGAAAGGTAGGAGGGGGTGAGGTTGTGGAGGGCTTTGAATGCCAAATAGAACATTGTGTATTTGCTCCTAGAGGTAATAGGTAATAAAAAGGAGAGTTTCAAAGAAACTTGGGAAGATCTGTATGAACTGATATAGAATGAAGTACGCAGAACCAGGTGAACAACATACACAATAACAATAATGTAAAAACAACTTTGAAAGACTTAAGAACTCTAATCAACTCAACTGACCAACCATGATTCCAGAGGACTCATGATGACACATGCTACCCATCTCCTGACAAAGCACTCAAGGTACAAAATGAGATTTTGTTTTGCTAGACTGTGCATACTTGTTACAAGGGTTTTGTTTTTTCTTTCTTTTTCTTTTTTTTCCCAATGGGAAGGATATATGATGGATTTTGTTCATTGAAAAAAATTAAACCCTGATATCCACTACATATAAGTATATAAAGATTTCTTGTTCCTTGCACCAAATGTGGACAAGAAGAAACACGCCCCAGAATTCCAAAGAACTGAATATGTAATACATCTTCATCTGGCTCCAAGACTTCACTCTAGATATCTCTATATATATGGAACATCTCTCAGGGAGATGAAAGTATCTCTGTTGTGAAGAAAGAGGAAGGAAGGAGAAGGCAGTACAAAAAAAGGAAGGAATCCTTATTTAAATATATCTCTTACCTGGAGACCACTACATACATTCATGAGGAATATTCAAAGAGAGAAAAATAATTCATGTGAGTACTCCTATCTCTTCTCTATGACTCCAGTGTCAAGGCAGGGCTAATGGCTTGTGCCCTGGTGTTTGCTATAAGAGGCACAATGTATACTTGGTGTTTGATAAAAGTGCCATCAGGAAGACCTGGGTTCAAATCCAGCCTAAGACACTTATTAGCTGTGTGACTCCGAGCAACTCACTTAACCCCATATTTGCTTAAATTTCCTTATCTGCAAAATGGGGATAATGACTGCACCTATGTCCCAAGGCTGTTGCAACAATTAAATGATATGATAATTGTAAAGTGCTTAGCACAGTGCCTGGTACAAAGTAAGCACTTTATAAACGTTATCCATGATGATGATGATGTGGTATTCCGGTGTCACCCATTTGCCGAAAAAGACATACCTTCAACCCCAAAATATCCATGCTAAGCGAAAAATGAAATCAAACCAAGACAGAATCCTCCAGAATAAACACTGGGTCATCCTAGAATGGTTTCCTAGCTCAGGGCTAACAGTTGCCATTGTCAGAAAACATTTGGAAAGAGTGGATTATAGAATACATACACCTATCTTTTTGACATTATACTCTAATCAGTGAATAGGCCTATTCACTGAAAGGGTGTTCACTTTACTCTAAGTGAGAACCTGAAAAGGTCTTAGCCTAAAAGGGCCAGGGTCTCCCAAGGCATCCTGGGCCATCTCCAGTCATCCTGATGAATATCTGGTCACTGGATCCAGACAGCTCTGGAGGAGAAAGTGAGGCTGGTGTCTTTGCACAGCCCTCCCTCCTTCAAATCAAAGTCAACTGCAAGTCATGTCATCATTTTCCTGATGCCATGGTCCTCTTTGAAAATGAAGGACAAACACAGCACTCTAATATTCTAATCAGCTGAGCTAGATTCCTTGCTCTTTAAATAAAGTTTCTTTCTAAGGACCCTCCCAGCCCAAAGCAATCTTACTTCCCAAGATAGTAGATTATCTCCTAAAGCAATAACCATTCAAGAATTTACACTCCATCAACTTTAGAAGTTAGATCTTTCATGCCCTCCAGGCACTTCACTAACATTGAACATCACTCATTAGTAAGTGACAGAATCTCAAAACCAGGTAAAGGAAGGAAGCTCATAGCTTAACAGAAGTGCTGACTGTTGAGGACTCAGGTCTAGCCACAAGTCAGGATACAGTGCCGTTACTAGGAAAATGCACTAATAAAGAAAGCAATAATGTCCTATAAGTACTTGGATTACACAGTAACAGAAAGATATACTACTTAAGAGACTGAAGGCTCTTGGCCTTCCATCACATAAGGCTTTGTGTCCTACAAAGCTCAAAGTGCACACGATCTCTAGAAGAGGTGTTGTATTGTTTGTCTGCTCCACTGAGACAAATGCCAATTGTTCATTTTCTTAAGAACTTTGTGTAAAAAAAAAAAAATGAAGTTTATGGGTCAACCAGAAGTCAGTCACTTATTTGGTAATAAATTTTTTGAAACTATAAATCTGAAAATGTGATCATGGCAAAATTAAAGACCTAAAAGTTTGTAGAATTTAGTTACAAATATTATGAAGTATTTTTTGAGTAACAAGTTCTCTGACCCACTTAATGGAACTAATCCTGCCAACAAGAAAAAGAGTAAGCCATTCATCTTATGGAAGGAAAATTAACTCTTTCAGGTCTGACAGAAATCTACTGCCCTAATGCACTTAAAAAGTCCCCTCTTGGTCCAAAATGTGAAACTATTCAATGGTACAAGAAAACTCAGTATTTGTCGTTCAGGGAAATAGCCTCCTTTCCAGGATATAACTTGGTACTTTACTGTATTGAGGTATTTAAGTCACATTAGCATCATACGTTCAACAAATATTTATTTTTGTATTTACTTTTGTATCTTTTTGTATTTATTTGTTTCAACTACATACAAGCCATACTGCCAGCAATTATAAAAAGCACAAAGCTTAAATGGTATGACTGACCTCCAGAACTTTATAATCTAAAGACATGATAATACGTATACAAACAGCAATAATAAAAAGCTGACTGTATCACATGAGAAGTTTTTGAGCAAGTGGATGACATAATTGTGGAGTCACTGGGTTTAGAAGGGAATAGAAGGGAAATTTAAAGATAATCTAGTACAGGGGTGCTGCTAGAAAGGGTTTGACTGAAGAGTCCTCATTTGAGGAGGTAGAGGGCCCCATGTGGCCTTGAGGCTGAAGGTTCCCCACCCCTGATCTAGTTAGTACAACTTCCCAATTTTACAGATACAAAACTTGGGCCAGACAGGTTAAATGGTAGCATGGGTAGTAAGTAGCAGCAGTAGCAGTGCTAAACCAGGGCTAAACCAAGCCAAACCCAGGCCTAAGAACTTGAAACCCTCTTTTCATTACAACACTTGATCAAAATGATGCTTTGGGAAGATTAACCTGGATGAAGTGCTCAGGAGGAGAGTGAAGTAGAACAGTCTTAAGACAGGGAGACTAGGAAGGGGTCTCTAATAGTAAGCAATCTAGGCAAAAATAGTAGATACAAGATTCGTTATATACACACAATATACACACCTACCTTTATTTCAAAACTTGACTATAAGAGGCAGCGAGTAGAGTGGAGTGGATAGAGCATTGGAACTGGAGTCAGGAGGACCTTGGTTCAAATTCAGCCTCAGACACTTGACACTTACTAGCTGTGTGACCCTGAGCAAGTCACTTAACCCCAACTGCCTCACAAAAATCAAATCTTGACTCTTCACTGGTATTTGGGTCATCAGATTCTTCCCTATTCAATTCATCCTTTGTATTGCCTCCAGATTAATTTTTACTAAACCACCCTTTTGTTCCATCATTTACCTGCTCAGAAACTTTGGGTGCCTCCTTATTACTTGTGAAGTAGGCTACATTTCTAGCCAAATTAGGTCCTTATCAAGAAATGTAAAAAAACAAAACAAAAACCAAACAATGGACATGCATGCAAAATGTAGACATCACACAACCTCCTCCAGACCCCGAAGGGTGTAATTTACCTGTTACAATCTTCAACGCAGCGGCTGCAATTGCCTTCCTTGAGGTAACATGCTGCTCTATTGGAGTATAAGACACTTAGTTCATCGGCATTTTCACTTCCTAAAATTATACATAAATACAGTTTAAATTAATTATCAAAGCCCTCTTCCCTTAGACTTCAAAGATCCCTGCAGCTTGCGGGTTGCACTGCAGTACCAATTTTTGCTGATGCTGCAAAACTTCCAGGGGCTATCCTTTATTCCCTATGCAGCCATCACAAAATCAGCAATCACAACATGTAAAACAGGACTCCTTCAAAGCAACGTTTCAAATTACTTCCTACTCCTTGCCAGTTATCACTCATAAATCAGATCGTGTCTTCACTATTCATTAGAAAGGAATTTATAGACGGCAAATTCCTGTCACTCAAAAGGGCTGGGCTTAGATTTTTATGCTATGATTCCTGCAAATAAAATGAGCAGCAATCGTTTTGTTTGTCATGAAGTTAGGCATTCCATGAAACGAAGTCAAATCACATGACACCTCACCTGAACCCTGGACTTTTTCCACTGCCTGTGAGTATTTAAGCAGTGCCTCCCCAAACTGCCCGTTCTTGAACAGCTCATTTCCTTCGTTTTTCAGGTCTGCGGCAGTGGCGGGGGGAAGGGGCCGAGGAGAGGGAGCCCGTTCAGGTCTGGAGACCTCCTTGGCTCCACGGCTCCCACCCGCAGTTCCGTCTCTCCCGAGATGGCCATTGACTTCGCCTCTGGGCTCGGGTGAAGGCTTGACGTTCTGCCCCTCGGAGGTGCCTCCAGTCAAGGTGCGCTCTCCGCACTTCTGGGCCTCCTTTCCTCGTGACTTTTTCCTATTGCCTTTGCCAGTAAACTTATTCTGCACATTTCCCATTTCAGTCTGGTCACTTCTCTGCTCTCCTCCCACGGGCACATCGGTTTCTATAAGGAAGTTGATTAAGGAGGTTAGAGTTTGCATCATCAGAAGAAACTACTGTGAACACAACAGAGGGGTGTACCCGCCAGGAACTGAACCCCAGGTAACTGGGCAGTGGGGTTTTTGAGAAAATCGGGACCAAAAACATGTACCTGAAGATGCCAGACAAACACCTAGGGAGTGAAAGCCTACACTACTCTAAGAAGGTGTTACAGCCAGGGCTGCTTTCCCTTTGCCACCCCTGTTTCTCCTCAGGACCTTCAGTCTTGTGCTACTGAATTGCAGGTTTGTGTCCTGCAACATTAACTCTTTAAATACAGAACTAATCAAATAATGACATTAGGAATGAGTCACTAGGATTCAATTTTTTCACTATCGACTAACTTATTGTCAAATTACTGTTTAAGTAATATATGCAACAATAATATTATTGTTCCTTTCAATAATATTTCATGAATTAATATGACTCAGCTTTAATGGCAAGGAGGACTTTTAGATAACATCAAAATTATACACATGTTCTCTACTTGCTTCCTCCCATTACAGACCACAGTCATTTGTAAAAGGTGAAAATAAAATGAGGGTGAATTTTGATTAATGAATTATTTTCAAATGATCTCCTTGAAAAAAAAAAGATATACGGTAGCTCACTGAAATTTTCAAGCATAAAATATTTAAAATATGTACCAATACTTCCAGGCTCTTTGATGTGTCAGTAGTGGAAATGCCCTCTACTGATAAAGATTAAATCCAGCCTCAGCTGATAAATCTCAGAGTCATTTGAGGTTTCAGGGATGGCTCATGATGACCCTTCTTCCTGAGTTCAAATCTAGCCTCATACACTTACTAGCTGTGTGACCCTGGGGAAGTCACTTAACCCAGTTTGCCTCAGTTTCCTCATCTGTCAAATGAGCTAGAGAAGGAAATGGTAAACTACTCTAGTATCTTTGCCAAAAAATAAATAAAAACCTAAATGAGGCCACCAAGAGTTGGCCACAACTAAAACTTCAAAACTTCAAGGTAGTATTACATATGATGTCACACTTAACTAATGTGATGATTGGTTTGCTTCCAAGCAAAGACCTAATTTGTAATTTTGACTAGAAATATTATTCAATGTGCTTTATACGTAGTGAAACCAATATATGAAAGGTAGAAATTGAATGAATAAGGGTAACAGGAAACGTTTAGCATCCTGAGTTGGGTTTTATTTTGTAATTAGGACTTATTCTCTTGAGAAATCAGTGAAAGGTCATTTGGTCATTTAATTTAAAAATACATCACCAAATAATGGTGATGGTCAATCAATCAAGAAGCATTTACTAAGCACCTACCATGCCTGGAACTAAGGTCCAATCAAGTATAAGAAGTGTATGATTTGGACTCCATTATTAAAAGGATATCATTATGGGCTCTAAATATAAGGCAGCTCTGGTATACTTAGCTTGGCCTCTCCTACCCATGCACCTACCAAAACTAACATAGTT
This sequence comes from Trichosurus vulpecula, assembly GCF_011100635.1. Lineage (NCBI taxonomy): Eukaryota > Metazoa > Chordata > Mammalia > Diprotodontia > Phalangeridae > Trichosurus > Trichosurus vulpecula. The sequence goes on from NC_050573.1 coordinate 146,363,690, forward strand.
AGGGTGGGTGGAAGCACAATTAGTACTAGTGGAAACCCAGTCTTCACATTTTCTTTTCTATTCCTTGCCACCACCCTAGTCTCTTCATGTCTTTTGGCCTCCAGTCCCTTCCCTCTCCAATATATACTACACACCCAAGCCAAATAAAATACCAATTCCTTTATATCATCCTCTTGTTTAGGAATGCCCTGCCTGATGGCTCTCCAGTGCTTTCAGAATACCTGCCTGGCAACTTACCTACCCACCTACACCTCTATACCCACCTGGTCAGCTTTCTCACTAGCCCCTTTGATTTAGATCTTTGCTCCTGTTACTCCCCCACCCAAGAATGTCTTTCCCTTGCCCCTTCACCTATCCAAATCCTAGCCCCCTCTTGGAAGAGACCTCCCCTGACCACTCCAAGCCCATGCTGATTTCTCCCTTCCCTGTGCTCTATACTCTATTTACTATCTCTGCCACTTATTTTGGCATTTAATGAAATACTGCTCTGCATTGTTACTTAATTTTTCCATCTCCAACAAGCCTGTCAGCTTCTGATTTTTGTCTTACAAAAATTTGGAAATTATGAGTAAAGTTCTATTTATGTGGCCCAGTTGAAGCTAGAGGAAAAATGTTTTAACCTTCTCAAGAGAATTATGCTTTCTTAAGATTCGGTGTAAAGCCCTAGAGGCAAGTTTTAATACCCTCTCTTCCTGAAGAGGGATCACAAATGACCTAGTTTATGAACTGCCATCACAAAAGAGAAAACTAAGATGTGGCAAGGCTCTAGCAGGCTTAGGAGGAGATCTGGAAGTAAACAAACAACAAACGTAGTAAACGATGAATGCAGGTACCCAGAGCAGCACTAACTGAAAAAGGGGCAACCTTCCACAACCTGCCCATCTTACTCGGTGTGCAAAAACAAACACGAATGTCAAAGAAAACCCAAGGTGATTCCCACCCCCCTCCCAATTTATCAGAAGGACCAAGCTTCGTATTTAATTGTTAAGCAGCTGAAGTGTGTTTTTTTGGTTGTTGTATATCCTCAGCACTCTATATCCTGGCATACTGCCTACCACACTGCAGAGGCTTAATAAATACGCTTGATTGACCCACAGGTCCTCCCAGCTCCCTAGTGCTCCTAAACACTGTCACAGGAATGGGAAGCTTCTAGTCTTTCAAATGTATCTGCCCCTCAGCTTAATTTCATCCAGCCTGTATCGAGTTCTCTACAATCAAGTGTCTTTACATTTCTTTTGACTCCTGCAGAAATGACCAAATACAGCTATGTGCAATAAGAGTCCGTGTCACTAAGGAGGGGCATTGTCAAAGCTTAAGGGACACTCTCAGAATTAGAGAAGACACCAGCTGGAGGGCCAGGAGTTCCTTGCCTTCAGCCTGCCTGAGCTGCTGGAGGAGGAGATGTGTGCACATAACTACTGTTCTAGTGTGCACCAGGAGGTTTAAGCTGCTGGGAGTTGAAAAAGGAGTGGAATTAAGAAACAAGAGGCTAGACTTGGCATGGGGTGGGGGATGAGAATGGAGGCTGCAGAGAGTGAGGTCCCAGACGTGAGAAGATACTGGCCAAGACTCATTCCTTTCACTTTGGTTCTCTCTTCCCCTCCCTCTCTTAGTGATAATTCTCTCCTTCCTTTCCTGTCTTTCCTCTTTCTCTTTTTCTATTTCTTACTAACCTATTGAGTCATAATATGAACCTGAAGGATTTTAACATTATTTGTTGCATTTATTAAATGAAGGCTTATATTCTTTGTAGCCCATTATGATTACAATTTGTTTTTCCTTGGGTTAGTTGCCTCAGTGTTAAAAAAAAAAAAAAGTCCTCCAACCTTGACCTAAAGGTTAGGAAACACATGTTTGCTTTTTTCTTTTTCCTTTCATTTTACATTTTGAAGTAGGTGGGAAGAGGAAGGAAGGAAGGAAGGAAGGAAGGAAGGAAGGAAGGAAGGAAGGGAAGAAGGAAGGAAGGAAGGGAGGAAGGGAGGGAGGAATGAAGGAAGGAAGGACGGACAGAAGAATTTATTCAGAGCCTACTGAATGCTATGCACTGTGCTAAGCACAAGTTTACCTCATTTGATCCTTGCAACAACCCTGAGAGGCAGGTGTTATTATTATCACCATTTTACATTTAAGGAAACTGAGGCAAATCAAAAACGATACTACAACTTGCCCTGGGTCACACAACTCGTAAGTGCCTGAGGTGGTATTTTTTCTCTGGTATTTGACTTCAGGCCAGAGCTCCATTTACACTGAAGCATCTAGCTTTCATTTACTAAGGGTCATTTTTTGTTTTAAGAAATATAAAAAACTCCTACAAAGTGACTTTCTGTCTTAAAATAACTCACATATATAGTGATTTAAGATTTACCAAGATTTTCCTCATCACAACCTTGTTTAGTAGTGTTACCCTCATTTTCCTGTGACCAATTGGATCAGGGTCACATATGTGTCAGATCCAGGTTTTGAATCCAGTTTACTGAGGCCTCATAGAAAGAACACAGCTTTTGGAGTCCAGGGAGAAGGACTAGCTCGTGCCTAGCTCTGCCTCTTACTAGCTGTGTAGCCTTGGGCAAGTTATTTAACTTTTCCCTGACAGCTCTTTATCTGGGATATGTTCTTCTACATCCAATTCAAGTTCACTCTTCTCTCACTGCCTCTCTTTGGGATCCCTAATTTATTTTTTTTGGAAATAGAACTTTCTCCACAGTACTTCTCCTTGAGATCTTTTATTTTTGAAAGCACAACTTTTTAAAGAGGCAAAAAAATAGTACTATGTCTTCATTGATTCACCCAGTTTAAGGATGTCTGAGGCTATTCACACAATCTTTTTTTTTCATTTTCTAGTCAATTCCTCTATTTGCCACTAAGTAAATGGTCATAAAGCCCTCATTTGAGACTGAAATTTTTGCAAATTATGGTGTTAAAATGGTACAGTCATAGTTTCACCTAAAAGATCTGATGTTCAGAAGTGAAAGCAAGTAATTGAAAGAGGAACAAAACTGGGGAAGTTTGGAAGAATTTGAAAAATTTTTCAAAAAATAACTTGGAGAGTGACCTGAAAAGTAATTTTCAAAACAAAAAGTATGGCTGAAAGTATGGGGAAGCTCATGTCCTTTTCCATACAAACTGAAAAATATAGCCAGCCTAAATTCTTTAAATGGATTTTTTCTCATAGAACAGTTGAAGAAATGATATTTTACTCTCACCTCCATTGCCATGTTCATGTTCTCCACTTCTTTTTCTATCTTCATCCTCTGAATCCTCTATTTCCTGAATAACCATTCTCTTCCCCTTGGTTTTGGGAGCAGATTCAGGCTGAGACTTGTTCAGGTCTTTTTCAACTTCCGACAAGATTTTCTGTAATGTGATCTTCATGTTAGAAAAATGTTTTACAGTAATAAAAAGAAACATTTTAAAGTTTTAAAAATCAATAAAGAGAATCCTGTTAAGCCCAGTAAGCAGTATCAGAGAATCTCATGTACAAAAGCATGAATTCCTTGACATCTCTGCCAGGCAGCTGGCCAGCCAGCTTTTGTTAAAATACTTTCAGTGTCAAGGAACTCATTCCCTGATGGAGAAGGCTATCCTACTTAGGTGTAGTTTAAACTGCAAGAAAGTTATATTAAGCCAAAAATATGCCTCTCTTTAACTTCTGCCCATTTGGTCCTGATTATGACCTCTAGAGCAATGAAGAATGAATAAGAAAAAAAAGTTAAAATGAGAACAAAGGCAAAGAGATTCAAAGCTAATTCCTCCTCCATATTACAGCTCTCCAAATATCTGAAAACAGCTATCATATCCTCTTAAGTCTTTTTTTGTAAGTTAAAAAGACTTCAGCTTCTTTAATTACTCTTCGTCCGACATAATTACTAGATGTTAAGCAATCCCCATAACCCTCCTCCAGACTCCATCCAGTCCATCAATGTTTCTTTTAAAATGTAGCACCCAGAACTGAACCCAGTGTTCCAGATGTTGCCTGCTCTATGTAAAGCACAGGGAACTATAATCCCCTTTGCTCTGGACATTAAATAGGAACATGTACATAGTGTGGCCTGAACCAACACTTTACCATAATATCATGGTGGTCTGATTTCCTTGGCATAGGGACCTCCCAGTGAGGAAACACCCCTCCTTCCCTGCCTTTGGCAATCCACAGTCTTAGAGAATAACCTGGTGGTGGTGGTGGTAGGAACTGAGAGATTAACTGCTTTGCCCATGGTCATATAATCAATGTGTCTAAGAGGCAGGACTTGAACCCAGGTCTTCCTGATGCTAACACTGGTTAGCTACATACCACACCATGCTCTCTTATTATAAGAACATCATTAATACATTATGAACATAACTTCACAGAATCTTGATGTAAAATCTCTACAGTCATTCGACCAATCAGATGGTCTGTAAAAATGAGTTAGCTAATAAACCCAAAGAGAGTTAACTCTCATGGGGATCATCCGTTTACCATCCCCTTCAATGGTGTTTTACCTAACATCTTAATATAGAATTTTTCTGAATCAAATTAATGACACTGTATGGGGGTATTCCTCTACTTCTATTAATGTAGTCTAATATTTTTATTAAGAGGAAGCTAGATGGCTCAGTAGATAGAGTGCTGGGCCTGGAGTTAAAAAGACCTGAATTCAAATCCAGCCTCAGGCACTCACTAGCTGCATGACCCTGGGCAAGTCACTTAACCTTTGTTCACCTTAATCTGCTGGAGAAGGAAATGGCAAACCACTCCAGCATCTTTGCCAAGGAAACCCCATGGACAGTATTGATGTACTATGGTCCACAGAGTCATGAAGAATTGGGCATGACTGAACAACAACAATATTTTATTAGGCTTTTTAGCAACTGTGTCCTATTTTTACTCATATGGAGCTTGAACCTAATCAAAACCACCGAGGGGCATCTTTATTTCAACTGCTCTTAGGATAGGTCTTCATCATCTCGTACTAGTATAGTCGATTTTTTTTAACCTAGGTGTCAAACTTTATATTTTTCATATTATTAGTTTGGATTCATTGTTACAGCCTACTAAGATTTTAATTTCTGATTCTTCCACATCCAATTTATTCATTTTCTTCCTCTATATAATCTAATCAGCCTCTATATAATCTAAAATTTTGTTATTTTCTTCGAAGTAGCTGAAGTAAATATTGAATGGAACAGTTAGGCAGTCAACAGACATTTATTGGGGGCTTACTCTGTGCCAGGGAACACTATGCTAAGTACTGAAAGAGAGCAAAACCAAGGACAGAGCTATGGGCTGGACAAAGGATGGTGACCTGATACCAGATTTCTTGTCTCCCTTTCCCTGCCTCACCCCTCAAATCTTAGGATTACAGAATTAAAGCAACTTGAGTAGATGATCATATGGTCCTACCTTACTCACTGAGGCCCAAGAAGATCAGCCTCCTTGTACATGGAACCAGAGCCAGTGATAAAAGCCAGGACTAGAAACCAGGTCTCTTCACCTTTGGTCCATTCAGTTCCCCTTGTCATGAACTACACTGAAGGATCATAGCATCCCATATTTGGAGCTACAAGAGACTTCAGATGCCGGATATCCAATCTCCTCATTTTATAGCGAAATTAAGTGACTTGCCCAGAATCACACAACTAATAAGTGTCTGAGGCGGGACCAGAACCCATCTCTTTCTGACTCCAAGTCCAGTGAGCCATTCACAATATCTCTACGAGTTTTGATTGGGGGGTTAAGAAAATGGGTAATTTGCAGATATTGGGTTCTTTGGCAGGTTGAGTAGGCCACAGTGGGACATTTAAGTTAATGCAGGAGACAGAGCATCTAGGAAGCAGGGGTGGAGGGTAACCAGAACACGAGGGTAGGGCACAAAAAAAGAAGTTTAATAATTATAAGAAAAGCTTAATCTCTTTCATACTTCCTAACTCTGTAACCCTGGGCACTTAAACTGTCTGCCTCAGTTTTCTCAACTGGAGAAAATAATAGCACCTACCTCCCACAGTTGTTGTGAAGATCAAATGAAATAATACTTGAAAGCACTTAGCACAGTGTCTAGCACATAGTAGGCACTTAATAAATGCTTGTTCCCTTCCATCTAATATGCTAGTCTATCATTAGCCTTGAGAGTATGAGATAGGATGGCCTCTTTTTTGGATCTTCTTGCATAAGAACTTGGGTAAAGCAAGGCAAAATATAGGGGTTAGATATGACTTGCCCATTTATATTAAAATGAAAGTTTGTTCTAAAATGATATTACTTATATCAAGAAAGAGAAAATACAGAGCACCACTCTGCCATTACAGTAACTACCCAGTTTCAATGTAACTAATTCCCCACGTATGAAATTCCTTTTACTTTGTGAAAATGAGAGTTAATTTCACAGAATCATAAAATCTCAGAGAAAGAATCTCACAGGTCAATGAATGAACATTTATTAAGCACCTACTATATGCTAGGCACTGTGCTAAATGCTGGGGACACAAAAGGAGGCAAAAAGACAGCCCCTACCCTCAATGAGCTTACCATCTGATGGAATGAGAAATCCCTCTACATCTGTTCTGGACTGGGCCTCATTCAGACCAGTCCCTTTTTAGATTAGGAATGAAATGAGATGCTCAGAAGTCATTCAACAGTTAGCAAAAGGAGATCTACTTATGCATAGCACAAGAGTGACATTCAACAAGGACATGCTTTGAGGACACTCCTGGTCAGCTGAGCAAAGCTTCCCTCCCTCCAAATTGCCTATTAGTGCCTGCCCGCCAGGCAGCAGCTTGTTCCGGGAGCTCCATGTGGCTGTTTTGTATTTAGGTGATTAGGAAGTGATATCAGCAGCCTAAGCTTTTAGTCCCCCGAGCCAAGAAAGTCTTGAGGATGGTTTCAATACCTTTTAAGGAAAAACTAGCCTACCTTATATGGGAGCAGAAGGCTAGCATATTCTCAGCCTGACAAGCTGTCATTTAGCATTTGCTTTGAAGATGTCCACTGAGCAGAAATCCACTGCCTCCACCATGGCCCATTCTCCTTTTAGATTGCTCTAATTGTCAGGAATTTTACCTTTGCATTGAACTAAAATCTCTCTGCAAATTCCACCTATTGCTTTTAATTTTGTCCTCCAGGACTGAGCAGGATAAGTCTTCTTTCTTCCAGAAAGAGCCATTCAAAGACTTGAAGAAAGCTGGGCTGTCCCTCCTAAGTCTTGTCTAGGCTGAACACTCAACCACTCTTCCTAGGGTCCTCTTTATCATTCCGACTGTTCTTCTGCAGAGGCAGTCCAGATTATCAAAGTCCTCCCCGAAATGTAGGGCCAATGCTGAGGACAACATTCCAATATGGTGTGCCCAAAGCAGAGCAGAACTGGGAGCTAGTTGTATTGTCTCTCCTCCCCTCATAGTTGTTGTATCCCGGGTCACTTCACTGGAGCCCTTCTTCCAAAATGACATCAAACCATTAATGGATTTGGTCATTCAAGCAGTTCTAAACCTACACAAATCTACAAAGTCCACACAGAGAAAATGCAAAGTATATGGTAAAGTACAAACATGCTTTTCTTATGGAAAAGATGGAGAGGTGGAATAATGGATAGAGTGTTTACCTGGAGTCAAGAACAGCTGGATCCAAATTCTACATCAGCCATTTACTAGCTGTGTGACCCTAGGTAAGTCATCTAAAGTCTCTGATCCTCAGCTCCCTTGTCTGTGAAATGAAAATAATGCCTGTAGTACTTAGCTCACAGGATTATTGTGACAATCAAATGGGATAATGTGTGTCATTTTGTGATAATGTATTATGCATATTTTGTAAACCATAAATACTCAACTGCATAAATGTCAGCTATTGTTATTATTCTTGAGAAATAATTTACTAAATTCTGGGTAAACTAGAGGATTCCCCTGATCTAAGAGCCTGGCAATGTGGTCAAAAAGTGAAGTAAGATTACTCTTACATAAGGGTTTCAGAGTCTGAAAAACTCTTTACAAATAGGATCTCATTTTACCCTTAACAACAATCCTGGGAAATAGGTGCAATTGTTTTCTCCATTTTACAGATGGGAAAACTGAGGCAGACAGAGGTTGTGTCTCGTGTAGGATCACACAGCCAGTGAGTGTTTGAGGTTTCTGACTCAAGTCCAGCACTCTACCCACTGCACCCTCTAGCTACCTTGTTCTTGATGGAATCATGCTTCCCTTTGTCAGTCACTGCTTCATTTTCTAGCTTTTCATTAATCGTTTCTCTATAATATCTTCTAGAGTTTTGCAAAGGATCCAAGTCAAGCTTGCTGGAATGTGTACATTTCAGACTCCATTCTCTTCCCTTTTTTTGAAAATCAGGAAAACACTTGCCGGTTTCTAATCGTGCGCTACCTGCCCCATCCTCCATGAGCTTTCCAAAGTCACTCGTGGTGTCTCGGCACTCACAGCCATGCCTCCTGATGTGAGCTCCCCAAGGACAGCTAGCTGTTCTCTCACCTTCTTCCTATTCATCTGAAGCATCAGCTCCCCATACGGTATCTCTGCGCTAGCCTTTCCAGGCCAATGACCATTCTCTCTGTGAACAGCCCTACCCTTTCTGTTAACAATGCGCATCTTCCTGTCTACCCCCAGTAGCAGTCCTGTCCTTTACTTGATCCTCCTTTTTTCTACCATAATAGCAAAAGATGAATAAACAACACAGGTGTGGTGGTTCAATTTTCCTTGCCAACTGCATCTCCTCCCAAGCTTCGACTGTTCTTACAGCCATGTTTTTGAGATTCATCATTTGCCCTTGCTTCTACATTCTCTACTATGTGTCAGGGATTGACATATTCTCTATGTCTTTTTTTTTTTTCATAATCTAACTTGGTCTAATGAGCTTCTTGTGCATCCAGATATCTCTCTGTCCCTATCTCTCTCTGTCTCTGTGTCTCCCTGTCTCTCTCTCTCCCACCTGCCCTCCCTCCTAGGCTGACATGCCTGTAGAATTTTAGTCCATGGCATTTTACCTGTTGTTTCTCAGAATGCTTTGAAATCTACTCTACTCAAATCTGGGGTGAATGCCAAACTATGCCTATCTTTCTATTTCCTTTTCTATCAAAAATTCTAAAATGGAACAGTCACGTTTTCCAAAGGTTCCCATCATTTCTACTGAAGCTACTTCCTTGTTGGTGAGAATCAGATGTGGAATATAAGCTCCTCATGTTGGTCCCTTTGCCTTTCAAAGGTTGAAATGATCAATAAGGCAAATTGAGAGATTGTGTGGCACTGGGCTCATTTATTTCTTCATAGTAACCTGGATCTCCTATTATTGGGACAGCTATGAGAAGCAGCAGATAGAGCACTGAGCCTGGAGTCAGGAAGACCCGAGTTCAGTTCCGGACTCAGATGCTCACTAGCTATGTGATCCTGGGCAAGTCACTTAACCTCTGTTTGCCTCAGTTTTCTCAACTGTATAATGGGGATAAGAACAGCACCTCACTGGCACAGTTGTTTTGACTAAATGAGGTAATATTTGTAAAGCACTTAACACAGTCCCTGACACATAGCAGACATTATATAATTGCTTATTCCTTTCTCCTCCTCCTTCCTTTCTCCCCCGTTATTGTGATACCACATGTCACCAGGACTGAGAGGAAGCTCAGCTCCCCAAAGTGGCCCACTTTCCAGCTTAGAGGTACAGCCCATCAGCCCCACTGTAATGGAGGTGGGGATAATAATGCTGGTAACACACAGCCCCTCATCCAAACGGTTAGAAGACAAGGCAATGCCATGATGTGATGCCACATAACTGGATAATGCAGGCAGTAAGCCCTTTTTGCTTTCTGCATAGAATTGGCCTGCCTGTGCTCTATCTGGGCCATGTGATTTCTTCCATTGATTACTCCAAATTCACATCAGCTTCTCTTTAAAAGACAACTACCATAGGAAACAAACTCAATATTATCCTTCCGCAATAATCAGGAAATATTTCTGCATCTGTTCACAAACTCGACATCTATTTTCATTAGGACATGAGAAGTCCCTTCAGTAAAATGCTATGGGTGTTCCTGGGAAACTTCTATATTAGCTTAAGTACATCTGAAGGCCAAACCCAACTTTACAAAGGATGTTTTTTTGATCTACTTTAATGCAGAGATCTGCTCCGGCATTCTCATCATGTCACAAGTAATAGTATTAGAAGCAGGAACACAAGTGAGGCCTTGTTGCTCTTCTATAGTTTGAATTGGGATAATCTCAATGCAGAAGTCAAGACTGATGGGTTTAGGGTGCCTAAACTCTGTGTGTGCCTCATAGGAGCCACCTTCATTCCTTCAGAGTGTGGCTTGGTTTTTCAGTCAAGTTTTCTGATGAATTAAACTATAAAGAAACAAGCTGCAGTGCTAGAACTTTCCAACTTCTGACTGGGCCGATGCTCTTGGGATGTTTCCCCAGCTAATATCTGCTCAGCAGATTTAACTCTCCTGGTCCTGAGCAAAACCAAGGCCATCCCTTGTGCTCACCTGAACACCTTTACCAATTCTGCCACAACATTCTCTGACGTCACTTTCAGAAAGCTAATGTTATAGCATGATTTATACAGAAGTTAGATGGTGAAGTGGACAGAGTACCAGACTTGGAGTCAGAGATTTAAATTCAAATTCAGCTCCAGATACTTACTAGCTCTATGACCCTGAGCAGGTCACCTAACTGCTGTCTGACTTGGTTTTTTCAACCATAAAAGAGGGGTAAACATAGCAATTGCCTCCTGGGGTTGTTGTGAGGATTAAATGAGATAATATTTGTGAAACACTTTACAAATCTTAAAGCGCTATAAAAGTGTTTATTGTTGCTGCTGCTGCTATTTCAGCAGAATTCAAGAAGTTACCAGGCATCTCACACCAAATACTTTCTTTCCTGTGGCTCACTCACTATTGGCACGAGCCACTTTCCATTTCCTTCCCTGCAGCCTCTTTCAGGGTACTTGCAATTACCGCCCCCCCCCCCCACCCACCCACCCACCCACCCAAGGCTTTTCTAGCAAAGTCCTGGTTGTACAATCCTTCCTCCAGCAGTAGTATATAGCGAGGCCTCTTTTCTGCTTCTGCTTCTATACCACTACTTATAAATCTCTAGCTGATGTGCTACCTCTTCCCCATGAGAGGAGTGTCATCTCTTTCAGCATGAAGGCTTTTTTTGAAAGGCAAAGCCTTCATGCACCATACTCTATGCTGACAACTCTCAAATCTACCTACACTGCCCCACTCTCTCCACTGATCTCCAAACTCACATCTCCAATCACCTTTCAGACATCTCACAATGATGTAGCAACAATCTGCTAGCAGCTGCTAAATGGGTATAAGACCCGCCAACGACCAGTACACAGAAAGTTGCCAACACAGGTTCTTTGATCTGCTTGACTAAGGAAAGTAACTTTAAGGGGTTAACAATCTCAGTTTAATCAAACATACAAATATCATTCACAGTTAAAGGGGAAAAGATCAGCCCCCTGAACTTCAAGGCAAATACAAACATCAACAGACAGACCTTGTCTGATTCAAATCACAATTCAAAGTTACCAGAGAAGAACCAACATCTGGGTTGCAAAGCTGGGGGGCAATTTGCAGCTGCCCAGAGTCTCAACACTCCATGAGTGTGCCCCCAAAATCAAATGCCAACCTTGGATCTTATATATCTGTCTAAGGGCCCTGAGGCACTTGATTACCTCAGTGCTGAGAAGCACTCAAACAAAGAACAGTGAAAAATCCCATTTTGCTGGCCATTATGTTTGAAAGGCAAGACTCATCAAAGGTACTTAATTACCTCAGCATTCCAAAGGAGAAGACAACAAAAAGTCCTCCCCTGATTACCATTATATTGTCTTAGGGCTGAGAAACACTCCAAGACAAAAAGATCCCATTTTATTTGCCCCATTCAAACAAAGGCCAGAATTCTTAAAGGTACTTAAGAGAAGAACAGCAAAAAGTCCCGCCTTAATTACTATTACATATGTCCAGGAGACATATCCTCTCAGTCCCCCAGGCTCACAACCTAGGAGTCATCCCAGATTCCTCACTCTCTCTCACCCCCCATATCCAATCTGCTACCAAGTGTCAATTCCACCTTTGTAACTTCTCTCCAATATGCCCCCTTCTGGTGCAAACCCTCATCACCTCATGCCTTGATTACTGCAACAGCTGTTGGTGGGTCTTCCTGCCTCAAGTCTCTCCACTCCAATCCACCCTCCATTCAGCCACCAACTCATCAATTTTCCTAAATCATCAATCTGATCATATAATACTCCCCCCAACCCCACCACTCAATAAATTCCAGGGGCTCCCTATACCCTTAAGTGGGAGATATCTCATGTGAAGACTTCACAGAGGGAGAATATAAAAAATATTTCCCTCTTTCCTTCTTAAAGTAAGTGGAATTGAAGGGAGAAGGGAAGGGGAAATCAAAATGGACTCAGGATTTAACCTTACAGGGAGTTGATTACCTAATTCTTAGGAATTCAGGGCTTGGGGCAGTGGGTATCCTCCCTTTCTCCTTCTTAGTGCTACCACAAAGGTTTCACCAAATAAGGGCATAATGGGCTACATAGGGGTTGTTTGTTTCTTACTCCAGGAAGGCTAGCCCTCTCCTCCCTCAATCCTCCTCTCTACCTTAGCCATATTACTGCCACATGAGCAGCTAGCTGCTAAATAAAAAGATATGTTTTGGGATTGGCTGTGCTTGATTTCCTGGTTCTTTGTCTAGCTTTTTGCCTCGCAACCAATGGAGAGGAGGGATAATGGTGGGTGGCAATCTTTTTGCATTAGGATATAAATTGGTCTCTTGCCTTTTGTAATTCACCTCCTTTCACTAGTCCGTCCTAGTGGAGATGACGCCCCTTTCTCATGAGAATTGAATAAAATAATTTCTGTTCTTACCACGATTCTCCTCTTTATTTCATAAATTTTATATTGGTAAGGGTCTTGTAGCCCATACACCTTCTAGGATCAAACACAAAACACTCTGGTTTGGCATTCAAAGCCCTTCATAGCCTCGTCCCTTCTACTTTTCCAGTCTTCTTACACCTTATTCCCACATGTACTCTTCCATCCAGTGAAACTGTCCTCCTTAGCTATTCCATGAATGAGAAATTTCATTGACCAACTCCAGGCGTTTTCATTGGCTGTCCCCCATGCCTGAAATGCCCCCTCTCCTCATCTCTCCCTACTGGCTTCCTTTATGTCCCAGCTAAAACTCTATCTTCCAAAGAAAGCCTTTTCCAACCTCTCTTAATCCTAATGCCTTTATTCTCTTAATTATTTCCAATTTATCCTGTATATAGCTTGCTTTGCATTTTTTTTGTTTGTTTGCACGTTAGATTGTAAGGTCCTGAGAGCAGGACTGTCTTTTGCCTCTTTTTGTATTCCCAGCACTAAGTATAGTGTCTGGCACATAGTAGGTGCTTATTAAATGTTTATTGACTGAATTAGTAGACTGGGGAAAAAACCTTAACAGTTTTTCTTCCTATACAGAAAATCTGTCAGTTCTATCAGCCTTAGCTTTAATGGGCATTTCCTCTTCAAATAGTGATTCTTTACTACCAACACCCAGCTCTCTGGAACAGAGAAGAACCCCAGCTAACTAGTGCCAGAAGGCTTAAATCTACCTTTTTTTCTTTTAAGTTTAATGTATTTTGATAGTAAATTTATAAGAACAGCACAGAAGACAGATATTAAAAACACATGCTTATGTACATATAGGACAACTCGGAAAAGTATAGTGAATGGATGGAATGTACTGCATAATAAAAATATTATAAACACCATTTAGTTGCCATCAATAAGAAATTTACTTATTTTTAAAAGTACAAAGGCTGGTATGTCCAGAAAAATGTAACAGATTTATCTGTAATTATTACAAAATTGGATAGTTGAAATTTATTCATTGAAATATTTTTGACTGCATTAATGCTTTATGTCATTCCATTTATATTCAAAATTCACATACAAATGAAAACAGAAAAAAAAATTGCCAATACCTGATTCTATCCCCTATTTTTCCATTCAAAATCATATACTTAGGCACCTTTTGACCCCATTGGAAAAAATATCTAATATTCCAAACTACTGATAACAGGAAGAAGATTTTTTTTTCTATTTTGAGAATGAAGAATGTTTCCCCCCATTGTGGAGTTTTAAGCACACTCTCCATATATGTGGTGTGCTGGTTGGATATCCTTTGGCATGACTGCGACATGTCTGGCATGGATAACACATCGACTGGTGTCCTCAGACCGACCAACCAAATAGGCCTCCCTTGGCTCCTGCAAAACTGTTTTGAAGTCTGGAGCAATTTCACACACCCAACACCAGAGGGGAAGTGTCCGAATCAGAAGTTAGTGGACTTCTGGAGGTTGGGTTTCCTGGAAAGCCCCAGTCCCCGGCCTCTAGATTCCTCTAGCACAAGGAACTGCCTTCTGGGTGCTCGACCACCAGGGCATTTACCACCAATTGGCTTGGTATGAGCCATGTCCCTAAAAATGTCTCCTTATGGCAGCCCTAGCACTGGAGAGCAACAGAAGGGGCTGCAAACACTATTCTTCTATTCTTTAACCTTGACTTCCTGCTCACTAAGGGGGAGGGGGATGTCACTGTCAGAAACCTCAGTCCGATTTAGGACTGAGGTTCCTTGTGACCTCCTGATGAATGGCTGACTGCTCAGCTGAACCCAGCGGGCATCAGTCAAGAGATTACCCTTTTAACAAGCTGCCATGGGCTCTCTGGGCTCAAGGCTCCCAGTTTTCTCAACTCAGAGATTCTTTTAGTTTCCCATTCAATTGAGTGGGAAGGGGGAGAGGCTCAGAAACAAAGCTAAGTCCAGACAGCAAGGTTATTTTCTTCTTACTACCTGGTCTCATTCCCACCTATAATATGTGTGCATATACACATAGAGACATATGGCTGAATATGTATATACATACACACACACATACATATGTAAATACACATACATATGGCTGTCAATAAGCCACTGGACATCTGCATGATGAATTTCTGTTTCATGAAATGAACCTGTTTCAATCAGTCTGTTTCAGTTCATCTAGTTTCTGTAGAAATGCATCATTCTCTGGTGTTACTTAATCTGGCCGTGTTTATGCCACTTCGGACTAGGTACCCATTTCCCAGAGCTATTAAAAACCATACCCTATGTTCCTCAAGCCCTTTCTTCCAGGAAGTTTTTGGTCCACTTAATTTTCATTGCAGAAAACTTTTTTGAAAGTAGAGGCAGGAAACAAGCATTTATTAACCTGTTCCAGGCACTGTGCCAAGTACCTTACAAATATTATCTCATTTAATCTTCACAACAACCCGAAGAGATAGGTGCTACTATTAGCCCCATTTTTCAGTTGAGGAAACTGAGGCATATTAAGGTTAAGTGATCTGCTCAAGGTCAAACAACTAGTAAGAGTCTGAGACTGTTTTTGAAGTCTTCCTGACTCCAGGTCCAGCACCCTGAAATTTAAGCAATTCCAGAGGTTTATACTTGTTTGTCTCTCCTCTAGTCCTAATCTATAAGGCCCAATTGGGCAACTGAGGACAAAAAAGACATATTTCCCTCATATCCTAACTGGGGCCTTTGGGAATAAGTGAAAATCCTTTCAAATAATGAGGAAGTCCTGTGCTCAAACCACCTATGGGACACCGAAGGCTGCATCAAATTGCATCTCTTGAACTGATAGGTTGTCTCAAAGAATATGCCAACTGAGCACACTTGCTTGGTAATGGTCCTAACTGACTATTGTTCTAGGCAAAGAAGATGCACATACATATTGACTTTGGACCAGACCTATGCTGATGTTGGCGTAGGGAGCTCTCAGCAAGGAGCCAGCAGATGCAGTGGAGAGTGGCAGGTGGCCTCAAAGTCAGGAAGACCTAAGTCCAACTCATGCCTCTGACACATACATACTGCAGGACCCTGGCAAATCACTTAACTGCTTGGTGACTTAAGCACTTCTAGAATGTTAATTCACAGATCACGTAAAAGAACAGAGACCATAGGATCACAGAATAAGAGATCTAGGGAAACCAGGGGGCTCAGTGGATAGAGTGCTGAACCTGCAGTCAAAAGGTCCGACAAGTTCAAATTTGACCTCAGATACTTCCTAACTGTGTGACTCTGGGCAATTCACTTAACCTCAGTTTGCCTCAATTTCTTCATCTGTAAAGTGGGGGTGATAATAATATCACCTGCATCCCAGGTTCATTGTGAGGATCAGATAAGATAACCATTCTAAAGTGCTCAGTACAGTACCTGGCACATACCAAGGGCTATATAAATGTTAGTTATTATAGCTATAAGTAGTCTCACTGCCTCATTTTATGGATGAAGAAAATATGCCTAGAGAGGTGAAATGGTTTGCCTAGGTCATCCAAGGTGTGGGCAAGCTAGAATCTGAAGCCACATCTTCTGACTGCAAACAGATGTTCTTTCCTCAACAGATGGCCTTCAAGGAACTATTAGCACCACTGGAAAAGCAACTTCAACAATGTGTCCTTTGCTGACATGTTAATAGTTTGCGAGTGTGTGTGTGCACATATTTATTATGCATGTACATATGTGCATCATTTAAAAAAACCTAAGCATGTATTTTCATTTTACTTCCAAAAATTTATTTATATTCTGTCCTACCTGTGATGCCTTTCAAATAGAGAATCTAGCCCTCAGTCTAAGTTTATTTGCTAAGGATGTTATCCATTAGTTTTGTGACATTTTAATACAATTTAGGACATAAATTACAGAAGCAAGCAGGAAATCATTTTCCTTACCTTTGCTATAACATTGTCTGGTTCAACATTTAGCACTTTCTTCAAATCCTCTATTGCTTCATGATACTTGTTTTGATGTTTATATGCAGTAGCACGTCGCATAAAAGCTGCAAATTTGCAAAAATATTTCCTTCAACACTTACACTGTAGATGGTCGTGGCTTATTTTGCAATTGAAGGAAGAATCCAAGTAGCACAAAACCGTTAATTATGTAATTACCAACGTGTATGGACACTAAACAAGAACCATTTTTTCAGTCTTAATTTCTTTTTTAATCTTTTTTTTTTTTAGAGTGGGGGAAGGCAGGGCAATTGGGATTAAATGACTTGCCCGAGGTCACACAGCTAGTGAGTCAAGTGTCTGAGGCCGGATTTGAACTCAGGTCCTCCTGACTCCAGGGCCAGTGCTCTACTCACTGCACCTCCTAGCTGCCCATTAATCTTTCAATAGTAACAAAAAGCAAGGACAGGAAAATTTTAGAATATCCAAGTTCTAGTTTTAGCTTATTTCATATTAGTATCTCTCTCAGTGTACTGTACCATCAGTGAAATTTGCATTGCCTGTTCCAAAATAATTGATACAAGGTATTTCTGAGACAACATCAGGAAAGAATCCTTCAGATTACATGAGTGCAGAAATCAGCTACATCTAGGAGTGGGCACTTTTATAAACTGAACTGAGTATCAGAGATATTGATAGCATCACTGGTTTAAAACTCCATACACTTAATGGTGTACTGTTGACTCCAGCAGACCCAAGAGAGAGCTCATGTAATAATAATAACAATAACAATTCATCTTTCCACAGCACTCTACAGTTGAGAAAGAGCTTTCTTCACATCAGCTTTAGAAGACAAGTGGTATAAGCAATATTTTTTCCATTTTACAGATGGCGTAGCACACTCTGAGGTGAAATAACTTGCCCACAGTTATGCATCTAAAGCAGGACTTGAGAATAGGTCTCCTGATTCCAAGTCCACCATATCTTCCATTGTACCAAACTGCCTATAAAAATTATTGGCTTAATAGCTTAATGTGTCATGACTTTAGTAGAACTGGTAAATGTCTTTGTTAGAAGTCACTTAGTCTAACCCCAGGAAGCACTGTGGAGTAATGAGTAAAGCACTGGACCTGGAGTCAAGAACCGGGGTTCAAATCCTGCTTCAGATACATACTTGCTGTAATACTAGGCAAGTCATTTAAATACTCTGGGCCTCAGTTCCTTCATCTAGAAAATAAGGGAGGAGCTGGACTTGACCTTGGCCTCTAAGGTCTTTTGTAACTCTGAATCTATGATCCTATGAATTCCCTCATTATACATATGATGAAACTCAGGCGGAGAAACTGTAAATGACTCAACCCAAGTCACACGGGGAGTCAGACCAGAGAACTGAAATTCTCTGATGCCAAATCCAGTTGTTTTTCTAATTAAGGATGCTTACATGAAGGAGATAAATCACAATTAGACATTACAAACAAATGAAATTAATTTTTATGACTTATCTTACCCTTTAAGTTTTCAGGTTCCAACTCTAACACTTTTTCACAATCCTGAAGAGCATTATTCCAGTTCTTTAGTTTGATTTCTGCTTGAGCTCTGTTGTTATATGCAGCCACCGTGGGCGATACCGATATGCTCCTGCAATAGTAAAGAGAATCTATTTACCTACAAAGCTTAACTTGTTAGACATCAAAAGTACGTGTGTATGTGTATATATTACTCAGATAAAACTGCAAAGCAGTCTAAATAGACAAAAGCTGATAAAATGAAAAATGAATACAAGCAAAATATTCTTATGCAAGTAAGTTTTCAACAAAAGTTTTAAAATATATTTGAACACTAAAGTTTAGTCCAGAATATAGAAGTAATAGAGGACTACTTTAACTACCCAAGATGGCTGATTGACAATCCATTCAGTAGACCACGAATGCCAAGCAGATTTTGGATTACTATGAAAACAATTTTCTAGTACAGAAGGTAAAAGACTCAATTAGAACAAATAATCTTCTTGTTTTAATTTCTTTGCTAATAGAAAATAATCTGGAAGTGGCTGTAAATCTCTGAAGTAATGATCACAGGATCAACGGAATTTAAGACCCACAGGGACAGAGAAGAGAAGCCAACAGGATTAAGAAAATGAATTCTAAGAATGAAAATTTTATGAGCTTCAGGATAGGAGTGGGAAGGATCCAGCAGAAACAAAAACTAAGAAACGAAAGGGCCCCACAAATCTGGCTGCTGTTCAAATATGATGCTCTGGAACAAATTATACATATGTATGGGAAGGATAAGGATAACAAGAGATTCAAGTCAGCTATAAACTCTGAGAAGAACTATAGGTAAAAATAGGAAAGTAATAAAAGATGAAAATAAATTCAGATTACTAAAGTAAGTATAAAAGCACTGCACAGCTAAAACAAGATGAGACTTGATCCAAAGACAAGATCCAAACCTGAAAAGAGGTGCTGCTCATTGTGGCCATTACCACATTTTGTTCAAATATATCATTTAAAAGAGAAGGAATTCAGAAATGTTATTGTTATGAAAGTCAAGGGCCTCCACAAAAGCCCTGCCTGATCTTCCATCAGCTCTGCCAAGGTCCTACCAAGCTGGAAGCTTTGAAGTACAATGGCTCCAGCAACAGAATCAATCTGGTAGCCAAAGACCAGCCTAGCTAAGAGCAGAGAGGCTCTGAGTAGCAGCTACCAAGAAGAACGGGTAGGAAGAGATGTGTAGGACCATTGAAGAGATCACGTCATCAATGGCTACCTAGATAATGACCACCAAGACAGTGGTATTTTTATGTCCATGGTAGTGGCTATATACTCACACCCTGCCTGCCTGGGCAGAAGCTGTGACAGCCACCATCTGTAAGAGCAGAGAAGGATAATTAAAGCCATCTGCACAGGTTGGTTCAATGCAATGTGCATCGTAAGGTTCATGGTCTCCAAAAACAATTAAATCTTATGCTACTGAACCCTAAGAACCACAAGGCCTTTCCATCCACCCAGTAATTGAACCCTCCTATGTGTGTTGATTCTGCCTTTTAGAATGTGACCCCTTCCCCCATTAAGAGTAAGAACTGCCTCAATTTCCTAGATCCATTTACTCAGTAATTTGGTAATCGCTAAATGAAAATTGGGGAGCAGCATGGTGTCAGCACTACTTACAAGAATTAAAGTAACATCATTTCCCAGCTGTACCTCTGGCAGTTAGATTGCAGGCATCTCTCCTCTTCTCTATGACCCATGGGATCACTCTTTAGTTCTTGGAGTTCTTCATGAGTACATCTTATTAATTAATTAATATGCCATAACTCCATTACCTCCTTGTATCTAGACTATTCCTGCATATGGTTTGCTCTTTCCAGTCCTAAATTCCCAAGTCCAAAGTCTCAATGATAACTAGAGGACTAAACTTTTATTATTTCTAGTTTATCCTATTTATTCATACTTTTATGAGGCCTTGGGTCTTACGGTTGGCTCTCTTGTGACATTTTCTCATGCAAATTACTGGTATTAAATTACTGTCATTCTTCTTCCTACTTGTTACTCTCCATAGTATGTAGCTTGGCAAGTTTTGTGGGTAATTTTCTCCTCCTTTCCTTCTCAGCTTAAACTTTACAGCCTTCTTAATTAGAGACATATAATTTCAAGAGATTATATTTTACAAGTATTTACTTCATAACATTTTATATTAATATATATATACATGTATATGTGTGTGTATGTATATGTAAATATATATATGTATCTGTATGTTGTATCTTTTAATAAGCTCTCTGGAGGCAGGGGCTGTTTGTTTTTTCTTTTCACCTCTCCTCCCCCACCAGTGCCTAGCACAGAGCCTGGCATATAGCAGCTGCTTAATAAATGCTTGTCCATTGATTAATTAGAAGTACTCTGTCCCTTGCCGTAATTCCTACATGTTAAGTTACCACCCGGAAATCTGAATGTCCAGATACTGTCTCTGGCTTTGGCTTCTATACACTAGAATTCTTCTGGTTTTCCTCTACTAGGTCCCCTCTCCCTAACTACAGTTGTTCCAGAGGGATGAATCGCTGCCACTCTACATGTTATTACAGGCAGTATTCTTTTCTTCAGTGATCTTTCCTTTTAGCTTCAATGTCACCTTTATGCCAATGACATTCAAATCTTTATGTCCAACTTTATCTCCAACTACCACAAAGCCGTTTCCACCTTGATGCTTCAGACCACCAGCTCAAACTCAACAGACGCCAAACCTAAAGGGTCCCCATTTTCATTGGATCATGCCACCAACGCACACAGGTTCTTTAACTCCATTAGCAGTACCACCATTCTCCAAGGCAGATATGGTAGGAATCCTTGACTTATGTATCTCGCCATCAATGTTGGGACATTATGAAGGACCTCTTTGACATGGCAAATACCCTTAACATTCCTATCTTCCTCTTACCCAACTTACCCTATTGTCAGTACTAGCAGTAGTAGTCATTAACATCTATATAGTATTCTGATGGTTTGTGGGCAGCTAAGTGGTACAGTGGGTAGTGTGCAGGGCTTGGAGTCAGGAAGACCTATCTTCCTGAGTTTATATATAGTCTCAGATATTCTCACTAGCTGTGTGATCCTGGGCAAGTCACTTAACTCCACTTGCCTCAGTTTCCTCATCTGTAAAATGAGCTGGAGAAGAAAATGGCAAACCACTCCAGTATCTCTGCCAAGAAAATCCCATGTGGGGTCAGGAAGAGTCGGACACGACTGAAGAATAACTGAACAATGACAACGACTGATGATCTGCAAAGCACCTTACTTATGTTACCTCCCATGATCCTCACAACAGCCCTGTGAGGGAGGGGCTATTATTAACCCCATCTTGCAGATGAGGAAACTGAGGTACAGAGTGGTTAAGTAACTTGTCAGGTGTCACACAGCTACTAAATTTCTGTGGTAGTATTTGATTTCAGGTCTTCCTAAATCCAACATTATATCCATTATTCTGTTTAGGTGCCTTTCACTAAGCAGAAAATCACCAAAGTGATCTCTTTTAATTACATCCACCCTGGCATCTCATATAATTTAGAGTTATATGTGAGAGACATTTTGAACAAACCCAAATTCTCTATTAAAATCAACACACTGCCAAAGAATGGGATCTTCTGTTCACTTGGAAAAAAGAAAAACCAAAAACCAGCTTACCTAGTATAATACATTACAGCCTCCTCGTAGTCACCTGAACTGAAAGCTTCGTTACCTTTTTCTTTTTCCCGAGTAGCTAAGAAGTCTTTTTCTTTGTCACTGAGACCTAGAAAAGAATATCTTTGATGCATAGAAAAAGGGCTAAAAATATAACAAAACTAAGAGAATTTAATTTTAAAAATAGGAACTAAAACTTTTACAATCACATGGTTTTCTTTTAAAAATAGTTCTATCCTTCTGAGTGTCTTGTGCTGAATTCATTCTGAGGGCTTTTTTGGTTATTGTTGAGTAATATTAATCTTAGTTGGCTCCTAAAGTGAACTAAAGAACTGTTACATGATGCCTCAAACCTGTTTTGTATGTCAGTGGTAAAGAATGGAACTGAGGGCCTCTGGAGAAGAAAGAACATTAAAAGGAAGATAAACAATTGGATAGATGGTGAGAAAAAATGGATTTATTTGAAGTCATACAACCCCAATAAAATAAATCAATTATTTAATGGTAAGTGACAGTGACAAGATAGGGTTTGACTAGGATGGGAAAAGTAGCTTTGAGGAGAGGGGGGGAAATTTACAAACCTTCAAACAATTTATGTATTTCTGAGCCCTTAAAGATGTCATCCAGTTTATTATCAAAGGTCAACATGATATGACAAAAAGTCCAAAACTTACTAAATTAACATATGTTGCAATTACCTACTGTACCAATATTCTTCTCAATTTTAAGTGAATGTGATCTGATATTTGCTGTAGTATTTTCTTTATAATCTTCATCGATCTTTGAACATTCTTTTTCCACATCAAATCTTAAATGAAAGAAAAAACAAAATGACTTTTATAAATGGGACATATGGAAAACTTCAAAACAGCAAAGGAAAGTTTAATTATTGCTATATTTATGTTTCCTACAGTGTGCCTTCAAGAACCTACTGAAACAACAAATACATATTTAAATATGGCATTAAACTAAATAAATGTGGTTTATTGGTTTAGAGTTTGTATGACGCTTTACACAAATGACATTCCACCTTCCCTCCCCGTGCCTTTCCAGAGGTTGTCCCTAGGCTCCTTACTATCCCTTCTTAAAATCCCTAATTCTCCTCAAAGATCACCTCTAATGCCACCTGCTCTATGAGGCCTTTTCTCATCTCCAGCTTTCTCCTCTCCACCTCCTGAGATCACCTTGTATGTCTTCTATATAGAGGTATATCAAAATTAATACAAGGTTTTTAACCTTAGTACATGTCGTATAGAATGTAAACTCTCTGAAGGCAGGTCCAATCTCATTTTTGTGCTCTGTATGTCTGGTACAATGGCTGGCACATAGTAGACACTTAATGAAAACTTGCTGATTGATCTTGTTTGACCCTTATCCCTGATCTATGAGTAGTTAGTACCTACAGTTAGTTACTTCAGATTCCTATTTTAGAGAGACCAGAAGAGCTAAGCAAGTGACTTGCCCAGGGTCATACAGCTAATAAATTTCAGTGCCAGGATTTGAACCCAGGTCTCTCCCACCTTCAAGTCCAGCATTCTTTACACAATACCACACTGCTTCTCAATATAGGCTTATGTTACAAATTATCTTTGCTATAGTCTTAACAAATTTGCAATCTAATGGGGACTCCCTAAAATGATCAAAACCTATGCCATATTTGGTCTTATAGATTAACATCAAGAAACATCTTTCAAATCTCAGGCATTGTGCTTTGTTGGATAGAAAGATGTTATTGCTTGGCCTTACGGTAATAACACTTACAAGCTGTGTGACCATGCACAGGTCACTTAAACCTGCTTGCCTCAGTTTCCTCCTCTATAAAATGAACTGGAGAAGAAAATGGCAAACCACTCCAGTTTATTTGCCGAGGAAACCCTAAATGGGGTCATGAAGAGTTAGACATGACTAAACAACTAAACAAAATGATAACAGAAGGTAGCAGAGAATAAGAATTGGAGTTCAGTGAGTTCACTGATATAATAATATGATGTAGTAATGCTAAGATAATATTATAATAAAAATAATGATGATAATGATAGCAACATAAAGTACCTACTATGTGTCAGGCAGTGTACTAAGCACTTTACAAAATATCATTCTCTGATTCTCACAACAACCCTAGGAGGTAGGTGCCACTATTATTCTCATTTGCAAAATGAGGAAACTGAGGCAGAGGTTAAGAGATTGGCCCAGGGTCACACAGGTAGTAAGCGTCTGAGGCTGGATTCGGGTTCAGGTCTTCCTGGTTCCAGGCCTAGCCCTGGATCTACTGCACCACACAGCTGCAGGGTGTGGCAAGTTCCAGACAAGGAACTGCTTCTATCAATGCAGGCTGGGACTTTCTCCACAACTCAGAGTCTTAGAGTGATGCCTAGAACACTGAGAGGCTAAGTGACTCCCCCAGGGCCACACAACTGGTATGTACTAGAGGCAGGACTTGAGGAGGAGAATGCATTTTATTGAAGCTTTACATTTAGAAAAAAAATTCACAGAATAAACTGCACCAAGAGTTAGCCATATAGACTTCAAATTTCCAGTGGTCTTTGCTTTGGGTGTTAAAAGCAGTGTGGTATATGTAATAAGAACCGTGATGGACCCAGAAGCAGGAAGAGACCCAAGTTTGAAGGCTCTGACACAGACTAGCTGGGTGAGCCTAGACATCCAATTTCTCTGAGCCTCAGTTTCCTCACCTGTACAACTGGGATGATAAAGGTGGTACTGCCTCACAAAAATCTACAAATGGAATATGGCCTCACAAGGTGGTTATGAGGATCAAATGATATCATGGATGTCAATCACTTTATCAAACTTCAGGGCTATACAAACTTCAGCTGTCATTATTAGGATTATTAAACAGCCTTGGACACAAACTAAGATATCATCATCCCTCCCCTCTAACTGGAGGGCGGAGAACTGAACTCCTGCCGATGTCTTCCTTCATAGAGGGCAGACACTGGACTCACTTCTCTCTGGTTTGCTGTGCATAGAACAAGACACCCCTGGCCTGGTACCTCCGGGTGATCATCCTTCCCCCCACCCCACCCCACCCCTTCTTCTGCATCCTTTTGTGTGTTGTTTCCCCCTTTAGGCCGTAAGCTCATTGAGGGTAGTTACTGCCTTCCTTTTTAATCAATTGCATTCCCAGCACTGAGCACAGTGGTGCCTGGGACATCTTAAGGGCTAAATAAATTTTGATTACGTTGGATATTTAAGAAATTATTTAAGAATTTTACAGTAACTCATTATTTTTCAGAAACAAATACACACAGCTAAGGAAATAGATATCATAATATAAATTTGCTTACTTATCCCACTCTGCATAATCTCTTGGTACATTCTTCTTCTGAGAGGATTTAGATTTATTATCTTTCTCCTGAAGGAAGAATAAAGCTGAGTTTTACTAAATATTTATGTTTTTCTTAGAGTCTTATTGTGATTAAGATGTGGGGCCTTAGGTTCGAGCAAACACAATTATTATTGTTTTAGGCAAGGTAGCTACATTCTCCCCAGTTGATGCACCTGGGGAGTTATAGTGATGTAAGGGCACCCATCTCTAAGAGCAGATTTGGGGAGATGGAGGTAGACTGCTAACAGGTCTGCTAACTCATTCCCTCCATACTGTTTGCTTACAGGAGGAATCTGATAGTTGGGAAGCACTACCTCGCTGAGGTAAAGCCCAACAAACTTTACTTTGTTCCAGCGGTAAAGGGACAGGATTTGACTTGCAACTGATTCTCAACTCAAGGACTGATGCTGGGTTGGTGGGAAATTGGTGGGAAATCTTGGGGTATGTAAAATCAATTAGACTGCCTCCCTACGTTGTGCCAGTATATGTGGCCTCTGGGAGAAAGATCAGGTGCTATTCCATTCTGGCATTCATCAGAGCAGTCCCTGGGATCAACCAGTTTTTAAAAAACAAAAAGCCTTTTGTTCAGCTCTGGCTGGAAGCTGGGTCAAGAACTGAATTTCCAGATTTTTGCCCCCCAGGGTATGTGGCAGTCTGGGATTTGCATGGCAGATTGAGATTTAATATTAATTTGTGTTACCAACTGTTTAAACACTTTTTTTAAAAATAATGACCTTAGTAAAAGTAAGTCAGTGAGACAAAGCTAAAGCAATTCAACAGGAGTAGCTAGAAAGGGGCCCAAGCTGAGTGGTTTGATTGGTAGATGCAACCGCACCCCTAGGCAGCCATAGAACCTGGCACCACCCACACAGGAGGGACTGACAACCAACTGCCCACAGTACCCTCTAGTGTTCAGTGGTACCCATTACATGAAAAAATAAAATCATGTAATAGCCTTATAAATAAACACTCTCAAGATAAGGAAAAATTTACTCTGGATGGGTATTTAAGGATGTTGACAGTATTTACCTTGTGATCTCTAATAGCGGCAGACACCCTCTAGCAAAACTTCAGTTAGCCCACAACTGCAATTGTTCATTAAAGCAGAATTGTTCATTAAAGAAAGCCCTGAGATTCCTAAGATATCCTACTCTGAATGTAGGATTGTGTGTGAAGTGAGGCCTGAACATAGTCCCTGCTTTGAACAGGGACATCAGCTGTAGTAGAATGAGGGGCAGACAGCATGAACTTGAAAGAAGAGCAGGGAAGCCCCATGGAGCATCAACAAGAGGCACAACCTTGGAGGACTGCAGGCCCATGGAGAAGAAGGGAAGGAGGGAGGGGAATGGAAAGAGGGAAGGAGAGAGAGGAAGAAGGGAAGGGGAGAGGTGGGGGGAGAGGGGAGAGAGAGAGAGAGAGAGAGAGAGGGAGAGAGAGAGAGGAGAGAGAGAGAGAGAGATAGAATAGAGAGAGAGAGAGAGAGAGAGAGAGAAAGAGAGAGAGAGAAGAGAGGAGAGAGGAGAGAGAAGAGAGAGGAGAGAGGAGAAAGAGGGAGAGAGAAAGAGAAAGAAAGAGAAGAGAGAATAGAAAAACTGAGCTGAGCATCATAACAGCCATAGGCCCATGGGAGAAGTACCACAAGCTGGGTTGATTCACGTCAGATTCCTAGATGTTGGCTACCCTGCCTCACTTCTCCAGGACTAGAAGGCTGAAGTAGGCCAGGGGCACCCAGAAGTGATGCAACATTTACTCCCAACCCCACCATGCTTCCTGCTTGGATAAAGGGAAAAAAAGATGGAAGAGGGTCAGAGGGTGAATTCCTGGATACAAATAAAAAAACCAGAATTCTTCTGTGCAGTTATGTTCCAATAAGAAAATCCTGTGGGCCAGCAAATCCTTGTCTGGTGAGATACATGACAGTAGCCATTAAGAACAGAGATTTGGGAAAAGATTTTTTGAAAGGAAGGAGATCCACCTTTGCTACAGTCGAGGCTGAACCCCAAGAGGGAAGAATGGATACTGACCCCTTATGAGCAAAGGAGGGGTGTTAATGTCATGCCCTGAGGTGAATTCAAGCTTTCTCATAAATAGGAGGGCCTATAAGTAGAGAGATATCATTTTATATACATATTGTCCTAGACTTCACTGAGGTAAACCCTTTAGGTAAATGCAAATGGAACCCAAACAGCACCAATCTCCTGTGTGGTGTTCACACTCCATGAGCTGGGGGTTGGCCAACACATCCTTTCTAGGTGGGGTGCCCTGTGCTTTGCCCCACATGATCACACTATGTTTTGGTCCACCATTCTTTCAGAAATCAGATGCTGGCAGATTCTACCAATGTAATTTCCTCCCACACGGTGCAAAATGGACAATCTTTTCTCTTTCAGCATGTTTATTTCCAGAAGTCTCCAAAGCCAAGTTCAAAAAGATGTCACTAAACTGATGAACTATGGGTCAGAGTGTACTATCTGTTTCCAGAGTCTGGTTATCTCCACAACTCTATCTGGGCAGAGAGTCCCAAAGTCAGGATTATAACCATTAGAAAAAATCTTAAGTTTTCCCCAATAAATAAATGGTAAAAGGATAAGAACAAACTCTTAAAAAATAATTTCAAATTATGAACCTCTATGTGGAAAATATATTCTAATAAAAGAACTCAAATGGATCTATGATTTTATCGATTTGGAAGTTCCCTCCAAAGACACTAATACCAACCCATCTATGCTGCACATCCTGAGCAACACTGGTCCATGTTCTCCCCTAAGCCTGCCATAGGAGGTCCACCCAACATGCTGGGGTCCTTCCTTTCTTTCTCCTGCTTTCTAGAGGACCCCAGTGGAGCACTCTGGCTATTCACTTGTTATGCCCTGGCCTCACCATATAACTGGTTCATTTTTATCTTCCTATCATATAATTCCTCGATGAAGTCTTTTACTCCTATTCTTCAGAGTTCCTACCTAGTTATATCTTACAGCCTGCTCACAACACTCTCTTCCCACAATGAGCCTCTGCATTACCTTCTGTATGTTATTCATTTTTAATTTCTCAGAGATGGCTATATTTCATGTCTTACTGACATACAGCAGCACAGGTAGAAAGCTGGCATAAAAAAAGATAGGTGTTTGCTTTCATGGGAAGCTTGGATTCAACAAAGGACCTTCAAAATTACTTTACGATGTTCTCAGAGCAATCCAGGATGTTCTCTTCCTCTTATTCATCTCTAGACCCGACTTCTCTATCTGTACTATCTGTCCTAGACATACATTCTGTTGGAAAAGTTCTATGTGCTGCCCATCCAAATGTAGGTTGTAATCCAGGCAATAGACATTGATCATCCATTCGGTCTTTTCAGTATGGATGATCAGGCCAAAATGCTTTGAGTAATTACAAGTAAGAGAAAGACAAATTAAAACAACTCCAAAGTTTTATCTCACACTCAACAAGTGGCAACAATAGAAATAGTTATAGGATCATAGATTTAGAACCAGGAGGGACCTTAGAGGACAAAAAATTCAATGGCCTAATTTTACAGATGAGGAAACTGATTAATGAGAGATTAAATGATTTGCCAGGGTCACAAAACTAATCCTGAGACAGGATTTGAACCCAGGTCTTTCTGACTCTAAGTTATTACCTCACCATGACAGAAGGAAGACAGTCACACTAACGTATTAGTGGATCTATGAATTTATCCAACCCCTCTGGAATTGTATAAGAAAAGTTACTAAACTGTTTATACTCTTTGGCCTGCCTAGAGATCTCACTACTGACTGTTCCATGAACAAGACACTCCATCTCTCAGCTCTGAGCATTTTCTCTGGCTATCCCTTATGCCTGGAACACTCTTCCTCCCCTGCTCCGATTTCTGACTTCTCTGGTTTCCTTTAAGTCCCAACTACAATTCTACCTTCTACAGCAAGCCTTTCCCAACTCCTCTTCATTCTAGTACCTTCTCTCTGTTAAGTATTTCCTACTAATCCTGTACATGGCTTGCTTTGTGTATTTTTATATGCACATTGTCTTCTCCATGAGATTGTAAGCTCCTCGAGGGACTATCTTTTGCCTCTTTTTGTATGCCCCAGTGCACAGCACACAGTCCCTGGCACATAGTAGGGGCTTAATGTTTAATTGATTGATGTACCTCAAGGAGTTCAAAGATAGTAAACCCTCACATATAACAAACTGCCATAGCAGAACTTTTTTGGATAACAAAAATCTAGAAACAAAATAGGTTACCACTAGTTGGGAAATGGCTAGACAAATTATTGGTTATAAATGTGCAAGGATGTGGCTTCGAGGGGCTGAATTTACATATAAAAAGTTCAAGGCAGTAGATGAAGAATTAGACAAGACAAGGAACTAACTGGTCCTTCAGGCACTGATTGCTTCTGTACCTTTTTCCACCAAGTCCTTTCCATGGATAAGCCATAGAGAATTAGATTGTTGTTGTTGTTGTTTTATAAACAGGGAACTCTGTGCTCCAGAGTTGTTTGGGATGGCTGGGCCAATAGCCATGGGCCCATCTTAAGGCCTAGCCTACATCAATATGAATTTGGGAAGTATGATCGATAATTGTTATAACGCAGGGTGAGGTATCTGACTTAGGGAACTTAGCCCTATACCAAGAGGAGCGGTCAAACTATCAAAGTCTAAGGGCATTAATCTGCTGAGTCAATCCTGCCTTTTTTTCCTGCCTAAAAGATGGGAGACATCAGAGCTAAGATTCTGAGAAAACAGAAATACAGGTACTTCTGCTGATCCTACGGTTCCTGGTAGCCAGCTCAGTGGCACAGAAGATAGAGGCTGGGCTTGCAGTCAGACCCTTATATGACCCTGGGCACGTCAGTTAATGTCTATCTGCCTCAGTTTCCTCAAATGTAAAATAGGGATATTAATAGCACCCATCCCACAGTGTTATTGTGTGCTTAGCACAGTGCCTGGCACACACTAAGCACTTAATAAATGTTTGTCCCCTCCTTTTCTGAAAGATCAAAGAAGCAGTGTAAGCATGGCGAGGCATATGACAGCATCAGTGTAAGGACATCAATGGTCCTGTAGCATCAAATGTATGAACTGCCCCTTCTTGCATATACCTTGGCTACATATGCTCCCTTCATGTGTTCCCTTCTGTTTTTGAACTCTGTGTCTCTTCTTCCCACTGACACTCTCCTATCTGTGGGACGATACACCCCAAGTTTATGGGAGGGGTATTTTGTTGCTACTGTTTTTACTATGCCATGTCAGTAAATACCCTTTGCTTTAAGCTAACTGTGTCCTCTGGCTAACAAGAGTCAAGGTAAATGTTCCGGTAGGGGCTTGTGAGCTCTGATTTTAGGGGCATGGGCCTAGCAAGCACCTCAAACCTTGAGCAGTCATCTCTTTTTTTTTTTTTGCTTTTCTTTGTATCCCCAGCAACTAGCACAGTGAGTGGCGCATAGTAGGTGCTAAATAAATGTCTACTGACAGATTCACTCAACCTTCAAGTACAAGTTGGGGAGGGAAAGGGCAATCCCAAGGGATGCTACAAATTTAATGGAATGTTCTTACTCCATGAGAAAGGACAAAAATGAAGAATTCGGTATCATACAAATGTTAGTTGCCAGCACTATGTTGGCTGGCTTTGCTAAATTGTTTTTCCTCTATTATAAGGGAGGAGAGCTTACTAGATGGGAGGAGAGGGGGATGGAGGAAATGACTGTGTTGTAAAACCACATCAATCAAACTTATCATTAATTTTTTAAAAGCCATAAGAGCAAAGACAAGAAGTTTTTTTTTAAAAGAACAAAACATAAATGGAATACAGGATGGTTAAATAAAGATGAAGGGAGTAAGTGAAGAGGAGTCAGAGATTCCTGGGGAGAAACTGAGGCTGGTGATGCAGGTGACTGTCACAAAATTGTTATTACCTGAAGCTGAGGTGGGTCAGATCTATGGCTCAGAGAGGAAAAGATCCCATGGCTCCAAGGCAGAAAGAAGGTGCTCAATTTAGGGTAGAATGTGGAAATGGGGGAATAGGGGGAGGAGTCAAGGTCCAGAAGAAGGGTCTGTGGAACTCTCCTGACCTCTGTCTCATAAAGACCCTCTCTTCCTTTAAGAGGCAGCTTGGGTGCCATCCTGTGCATGACATCTTTCCTGGCCCCCTCCCCAAGTAATAGCAACCTTTATCCCTTCATCCCAACAGCTACTGTGTGTGTATACACATATATGTGCACATAAACATATAAATGGGTGCTGGGTACTGCACCTACTAACCTCTGTATTTCTTGTCTCCCCCATTAGACATTAAGCTCCTTGAGAGTAAGGATTATTTCATCCTTTGTATTTGCCTCCCAGAGCCTAGCACAGTGGCTGGCACACAGTAAGTGTCCAATGAATATTCACTGATTTCCTGAAGTAACTTGAGGATGAGGACTGTTTCATTTTCATTTTCATATTCCTAGAATCTATCAGAGAGCTTTGCATACAGTAGGTACTTTAATAAGTGTTTATTGAATTGAATGGGGATAGGGAGTGCCTTAATGTTTTACGTCTGTACCAAACCAAATAACAGGAGACTGTCCCTGCAATTTTCCCCAATTATATATAATTTGTACCATGACACCCCCACACACTCTTTGGGGAAATCTGCACACATGCACTGGGTTATAGTTATCAAGGTAGAAGACAGGAGAAGAAAAAGTAGAAAAAACTTTGATCTCAGGGGTTTCATTTATAGAAGAGAAACTTTTCCCTTTTCACTTCTCAGTGATAGGATGTCAACTGGAAGAGGGAAAAAGGGAATGGAAACTGAAAAAAGTGACCTATAGGTACCTCCCCCCCAGAACCTCTGGCCAAATTTATTTAAAATTTTGTTTAAAAAGAAATCCAAATACCTTGCCAGTATTAAGATGGTCATTTGTACCACGAACTGGAGGTAGGTGGCCTTCAAATTCCTGAAATGTGTCAATTTCGTGAAAATGCATCTTAGAGTCTTCCTTTTTTATTTCCGATACCCAACTCTAAGAAAGAAAAAAACAATTACAGGAAAACAGAGCTTAAAAGATTCAACCAATTGGGTTAAAACAATATGTAATTAACTCAATTATTCAGGGATTAACAATCATTTGCATTATTCTTTACTATCAAATTAAAACCAAGAAGACATTATAAAAAAACTATATTTATAAAGATAACAAAAAATTAAAAATGTGGGATTTAATTTACCTAGATGAAAGTGTGCCTTTGTAATAAATGTGCAGATGCAAATAACCAAAGGGAAATTAAGTGTTCATGAATTTATCTATTCAATAAAGGCCAATGACTCAGCACTTAGCACAGTGCTTGGCACATTGTTGGTGCCAAATAAATGCTTGTTGACTTGAAATGACAATAATCTCTAAATTATTGTAAAATATCAATCAAAATACCAATGATATTAATGTGTTCCTTTAGAGATATTAAACTGGATAAAAGCATGACAAATATACATATGGAAAATCAAAGAGGCAAGAATATCAAGAGTTAATGGGGGAGGGGTGCTGAAGAAAGCAGATTTGCTTTAATGGGCTTTTAAGTATATCATAAAACACTTAGGATCAAAGTTGTCATGGGGGGGTGGGAAAGAAGAATATTAATCTGTCAATTTTCTGTAATTTTGTAGGTGTTGGAATTCAGTTCAATCTGTCTAGGGTTTAGATAGTCGTTGAGTGTTCCTTGAGTCTCAGAGAGGATCAGTGACTTGACCATGGCAGTCAGAGCTAGGAAATGTCAAATGCAGGATGTAATACTAAAAACTTCCTACCTCCAAGACCAGAAATTCTATCCATTACATGACACTGCCTCTCAGAACAGAATATATTTATCACAAAAAGAAACAAATATATGCAAAATAGCAGGGTTTGATAAACTATGGAAAATAAAACTGGAGAAGGGATTTACTAACAAATATTGGGAAAACTGAATTGCAGTATGGTTAAAAAAAATCAATCCTCACCTCACATCATATATCATAATAAATTCCAGCTAGATCATAGATTCAATTTTTTAAAAAACTAAAAAGTTAGAAGAAAGTTGGAACAATATGTTTAGCTCAATTATATTCTACTAAATAAATAGGACTTATTGCAGACAATAAAACTTTGTAAAACTATCAAAACAACAACAAAAACTAAACCAGATAAAAAGAAAAATAACCTGTCAGAAAATAAACTGAATAAGGGAGAACACGAGAGTATGAAAGCAATCATTTGAATTGAATCAAATTTATCTTCTCCTAGTTCTGCTCACTTCACTCAGCATCAGCTCATACAAGTCTTTCCAGGTTTTTCTGAAGTCCACCTGCTCACCATTGCTTATGTAATGTAATGTATTCTATTACATTCATATACCACGACTTGTTCAGCCATTCCCCAATTGGTGGGTATCCCCTCAATTTCCAATTCTTTGCCACCACAAAAAGAGCTGCTATAAATATTTTTGCACATGTGGGTCCTTTTCCCTTTTTTATGATCTCTTTGGGATATAGACCTAGTAGTGGTGTTGCTGGATGAAAGGGCATGAACAGTTTTATAGATCTTTGAGCATAGTTTCAAATTACTCTCCAGAAAGGCTGCATCAATTTACAACTCCACCAACAATGCATTAGTGTTCCAAATGTCCCACATCTCCAACATTTATCACTTTCCTGTTTTTTCATGTGAGCCAATCTGATTGGTGTGATGTGGTACCTCAGAGTTATTTTAATTTGCATGTCTCTAATCAATAGTGACTTAGAAAATTTTTTATATGACTACAGATAGCTTTAATTTCTTCCTCTGAAAACTTCCTTTGACCATTTATCAACTGGGGAATGACTTATGTTCTTATAGATTTGACTCCATTCTCTATACATTATCTCTGTCTTAATTTTAAATGTATTAAGTGGGAGAACTAATGACAGTTTCCTTATCTACCTTGGAGGAATGTTCATGTCTGCTGGTGAGTAGAAACATTGTTCTTTTGGGACAGCCACCTAGTTGATTCACTGAGTGAACAACACATCTTACTAGCCTAAAGGAAATTAAACACTCTACACCTACATTGTAAATGAGACCAATAATTCTTGCAATTTGTTGCCAAAACTAAATCAAACCTGAAAGTTCTGTGAGACTGCTTTTTTTATCTTTGTCACCCATAAAAGGCCGTTTTCAGAATAAAGACAGGAAGACCAAGACACTGACCAAACAGAACGTAACAAGTTATAGAGAGCAACTTAATATGTTTTATCCTCCATTATCCACAACAAGCTCTTCCAATCAGCTACATTTTTGCTTCCTGCAACTGCTACTCCATTCTTATCTTCCTAGCCACACCATTTTATGAAGTTCAAAATAGATTCAGATAAGGCAGAATTCAATAGCTGTATTTTTAATAGTATCAAAATTGTCAAAGAGCAACTTAGTATCCTTTCCCACAAATCCTAATTTCAAGTGAGAACTGATAATTAGAAATGACAGATGGAAATTAAATTGATGGCAGAATAACATAAAGCCTTTATTCTGTCTAGCTTGTGATACATTGTGTCAGTTGAACATATGTGCCAAATTTGGGTTAGGTGTGGAAAGCATTTATACCAGGGCTCATCATGTCTTGCGAATGATCTGAAATCCAAGAAGGTTCATTTGGTACTTCCCTCAAATCGACATTGAGTCTGGTACAGGATCATATAGGTATATGGCTGGAATGGGTCTAAATATTAATTAGTACAGCCCTGTAGCATTTTAGTGAAGAGAAAACTGAGATCAAGTCAGATCAAATGAACTGTCAAAGGTCATACAGCCAGAATTCAAACCTTGATCCAAATGGCCAATATGAGAATTTGTTTTGCTTGACTATGCACGTATATTACAAAGGTTTTGACATTTTTTTCCTTCAAAGAGAGGTGGTAGGAAGGAGAGAAAAATAAATGCTTGATTGAAAAAAAAATGGAAAAAAATCCTGGTCCAAGTTCTTTGTTTCACTCCCTGATCAATGAGCTTTCACTATAGAAGCTACTGAATTTCATTGAATACCAAAGCATACCAGAATATTGGATAAATGAAACTAAATGGGTTTGCCATAAATTCAATAGCTACTACATGAATTCTGCTACTGCTGTGCTTACATTCCAGTACTCAATTTAGCCAGTGGCACACTCCTACGGAGGCATCTCTTCCGTCCACTTCTGGATTAGCCAGGGTTTACTTTGCCATGGAGTTTGCTCAGCTGACTCACCAGTGTCGCCCTAAAAAGGGTACTTATTACACAAGTATGGCAGGAGCTGTCAATAGATAGGCAAAGCTCACCATCTGAAAGGACCAATCAATATCACCATGCCTTTTCAGGATGACTATAAGAACTCAACTCTACAAAAATCCAGCAAAGGGATCTGGCAGAAGTCTAGATCTTGACCTTGAAATCTGACCAATCAGAAGCTGACTGAGCTTCCAGAGACAGGCAAACTGAAGTGGGTGTGCCAGAGTTCCAGTTGAGGAAATCCAGGGAGCTTTGGTCCAGATACAAGAATTCTCTCTGCTTCCCCCTCAACGTCTTGCCATACTAAAAGTATCCTTCCATTAGCTTTTCAATAGCATGCAATAGGTCTAACACTTTCCAGTGACATGTGGGCAATATCCCTGTTGCACAACTACATAAACTATGCTTCCTATATTGATAGCTCTCTGTGTGTTTGTGTTTGTGTGTGTGTGCTGAATAGGCAGGCAGACAGGCACACACAGAGACAAAGAGAAAAATGGAGACTGAGACACAGAGACAGAACCTAAATTTGGGGGATCGAACGTGACTCACTATTTTTAATAACCAAAACCTAAACAGGAGTTAACAAACCAAAACACAAAAAAGTGAGGCATTCCCAAAGAGGATAAGCACATTTGGGGGAGCTGTCACATTATATGGGCAGCTAGGTGGCACAGCGGATAGAATGCCTGGCCTAAGTCAAGAAGAGTCATCTTCCTAAATTCAAATACAGCCTCAAACACTTACTAGCTGTGTGGCCCTGGACAAGTCACTTAACCCTGTTTGCCTCAGTTTCCTCATCTGTAAAATGAGCTGGAGAAGGAAATGGCAAAATGCTCTAGTATCTTTGCCAAGAAAATCCCAAACGGGGTCACAAAGAATCAGACATGGCTGAGAAACAATGGAAATGAACTCATGCTGTACACCACAAACTCTTTTCCAGTAGGGACACAGAGACAGATGATGGTTCAAGGGACTATTGCTATACAGACCTGGCTGGAGCTAACCCTTCCAAAGATTACTTTTCCTCTTCTATAAACATTCAACTACTTGATCATACCCTCCCATACATCTTCTCACCAGTGTGATCTTATTATGTGTATCACTGAGAGGGAGTGATGGAGCATCAGTCACCCTATGTTATTCATCTGATAATTCACATCCCTAGAATTTTAGGCCACTAACATTCAGTTGCATCAAATACCACCTTCATGACACTGCTAAATCCAAGAAAGGATGTGGGTAACTTTGTGGACTCAAAATCTAGCCAAACATGTTATATACAATTTATCAAAAACTGATTTTACATATATACCTTTATATCACCATCGATTTTTTCCCATTCTTCTTGTGTAAAACTAGATGCTGTTGCTGCAGGTTTCTCTTTTCGCAAGACTCTACTTTTGGGACATAGGCTTTCAATGCGTTTTTCACAACATTCTATAAGTTCGGGGTAAAATCCTTCCTCACAAGACCTTAAAAGATACAGTAGGCACATGCATTAAAAAGTGACTATGTACACCATGTCTATAGTGAGCATACAACCTAGATTTTCTGGAACAGTACCGATTTCTAGGGGTAGGGAAGGGAAGGACACTTTAGTAAGGCTTCATCAGAACACGTATTCCCTTATTTGGTTTAGGAAAATATGATTACCATAACATACATTATCTTCATTTAATGAACAGCAAGATCTGCAGCTCATAGATGGGATTGCAAATACTGGACATAGGCACAGAAGGAGAAGTTAGAACACCCATGTAGAATGTAGATTCTATAACCTAGTATAATCCAAGAAGAAACTGGACAAAAAGCTCACATATAGGGGAATAGTAGCATACTCCTTCCTCAGTTAAAGTAGGGCATCTGATTATTTTTTAAAAGTTCAACTTTCTGGAAGAATAAATACCAAACAAGTATAAAACTTAATGCAATCATTTTAGAATATTCATAAAAATTTTTATGTAGTACTCCCCTTATTCAAGAAATTAGAGGACAGATGAGAAAACAGTAGGAAAAGACTGAAATAATAAGCGTATTCTGATCTGAGAAGACAGGGGCTGTTCCTGTGCTGGAAAGGGTTAACTTTCTTTCCATTTATCCTAAAGTAAAAAGAAAAGCTGAAATGTCAGGGAAGTGAGGAGGCTGAGCTGAGAGGGAGAATGTAAGGCCCTCCAAGACACAACCAAGCAAGGGAGAGAAGATGGGAGAATGTCTACACTGGGAAGCTGCTGGGCCATGCTGCCGCCCCTATGGCTACCCTGAATCAAGAAGGAGGAAAAGACTGGGGGTATACACTAAGTGGAAATCACACTGAGTATGATGAAAGATTGTTGGAAATGTTTCTATTTGCTGAGAATGAAACTGGTAATGCTCCTTATTACCTTTACCTTGCTATGGCTCTCATGCTAAGCCTATATTCCCAACCTTCATTTACTTAACACCACAAGGAGCAGGTACAACAATTGATATGAGAATTTTAAAACACAGTTTTACTATAATTTCTCCGATCTGTGCAAATGAATATTAAATAAAAGTCATTATTAACAGATATCATAATTTTACTTTGAAATAAAAATTTTCATCCTACTATCTGTATTTTGCCTTCTAGATTAAAAAAATGCACTGTGTCAAATGACAGAAGTTAGCTCTTTCATGTATTCTTAAATTCTGGCACATTTCAAGAATGTATTCACTTTTTTATTGGCATATGTTTGTTTTTTTTTAAACGGGTTTCTCTAAAATACTGTTCATTATATTAATGTTTTCCCTGGAGGGATTAAATGCAGAAGAGAAGAAGGCTATGTATGATTGGCCAGATACATAAGAGAGAGAAATAGACTCTCTGCCTAATTGCTGGGAATATGAGCTGGGAGCTGGACAGAAAAGATTTTATTGATATATATTATAGCTCTTGAAAGGCAGCTAGGTGGCACAGTAAATGGAGCACTAGGCCTGGAGTCAGGAAGATTCATTTTATGGGTTCAAATTTGATCTCAGACACTTCCTAGCTTGTGTGACCCTGGGCAAGTCACCTAATTCTGTTTGCCTCAGTTTCCTCATCTATAAAATGAACTGGAGAAGGAAATGACAAACCACCTCCAGTATCTTTGTCAAGAAAACCCCAAAGGGGTTACAAAAGAGTTGGACATGACTGATAAAGGACTGAACAACAAACAACAAAGGCAGAGAAGAAGAAATTAATCAGGACTACCATAGACATAGGATGTGAGCAGTTTTCTTGTGGAACATAGGATGAGACAGTAGTTGTCTGGTGGGAGGAGGTTTAGTAAATTCATCAGAGTCAGCACTATCTGAGGCACTGGCTGCAGGCAAATTTCCTCTCCACTGTTTCTTTCTGTGCAGGTTTACAGAACCCTGTATTCACCCACACACCTAAGTGGAAGACTACACAGTCCCTGAAAGGAGGAATTGGGAACAAAGTGGTGATGTTCTCATGAGGGTGAAGGTCAGAGAGATAATGACTAGTTCTAATTCTCAGCCATACACATGGCCCTAAACACTACTAGTCATCTTTAGATAACTGTGATTTTCGAACTTTTTCATTCCACGGTGCTCTCATTACTTATATCACCTCTTCAACAAAAACAAATTAAAAGAATTAAAATAGTCTCATGCTACCAATAAAGTCTCATGCTGTTCATTTCAGAAACAAACAGGTTTCTAAAGTTAAGGTTTTTGTTGCTTGTCTTTCATTCTGGAAAAGTACCAATGATATCTGGAAGGTGATGTCATGACTTGCAAGTGAATTGGATTTAAGTGAGGCAAGGCTGTGCAAAGTCAGCAGGCTCGCTCTCTCTTCTGGAGCCATCTGGATCCAGTGGCAAGATGTAGATCAGGACGACTAGAGATGGCCCCCAGATGGCCCTTTTAAACTAAGGTCTTTACAATAAGACTAGAAAGGTGTGTGTGTGGTGGGAGGTGGGGGTAGCTCTGCCACCAAATGTCCCAAGCAGTTCATTTTTCCTCTCTCCCTGCCCCATCATTCAACCCTTCTGATAAACTTAAGGTTATAACCTCGGAAAAGAAGATGTCATAGTAGAGAGAAAGAGATGGTCAGGAAGAGTTAAAAGATAAGAACGGGCAAATGACAAAGTGATGATGGTGGATGGAACATAACAGTGCCAGTAATGTAGAAGAAAGAAAACAGGCCTTTAGTTCTAGTCTCTAGATACCCTTCAGTCTCCCTAGGAAATCCCAGATAGGTATCTGTTACCAGTTTGAGACTGACTACCTCAGATCTATGTGATTCTTGCCTTCTCCCTCTGGCCCTGGCCCCTTCACTTCCAAAATAATATATAGGTCATTTTCTAGCTTGTTCCATCTGGCACCACTAGCCTCCATCATAATCAGTTGGCAATCAACCACTCTGTTTTTTTTTTTCTTGGGATGACTGATATAAAGGTCATTTGTATATCAAGGGATCGCAGCAAAGTAGACTGGCTAAATTTTCTAGCTGCTGGGCAAGTATATACACTACTATTTTCCTACTCCCTCAGAAAAATGTAACAAATTCAAGTTGGCCTAACCCTAAAGTTGTTAATAGGTCATGAGAACTTTCAACAAAACTATATAGATACACATAGTAAGCTTACTAGTGAGAGTTAAGATGTATATGAAAACAGTCTAAACAAAACAAGTGAAAGTTTTCCAACATGTTAAGATTATTACATCTTAAACCAGTGTCATTTAAATGTTACATGAAGTAAATTAAGGAATCAACTAAGTTAATTAACATTTCTAAAGAATTGACAATTTAAAAAATGTTTACCTGAGTACAATAAGAATCTTTTCCAAATGCTTAACATCTGAACAGTTTTCAACAAATTTGAAATCCAGATGTTCAATGGGAATTTGAAATGTTTTTGTTGTTCCGAAGCTCCACAGTGAAGGTGTTTGATCAGTCATAGCTATGATATTTGATAATAGAGAAAAACTGTCATTATTCTCCCAAAAGTATGTTAGCACTCATATTGGACTTAACACTTTACACACCAAATTAAGCTAAAAATCCTTCATTAGTGATGGAAGCCAGAAAACTTCAGTTTCTGCTATAGCTTTACTACCAGCTAGCTACATGGCCTTGGCTTGAAGTCAAAGAATCTGGATTTCAAACCCAGCTCTGATATTTAACAATTATGTGACCATAGGTAAGATATTTCCCCTTCCCAAACCCAAGTTTCTTTGTCTGTAAAATTAGGGAACTGGGTTAGATCTTCTGAGTTCCTTCCCAGTTCTAAATGTATGATCTTATGATCCTCCCAACTCGTAATACTCTATGACACTATGAAATGCTTTGTTTATAGCTCCATTTAAACATCCAGGTGAAGATGTCCAGCGGACAATTTGAAATGTGGATCTGGATCTTAGGAGAGAACTGAGGCTAAAGATGTAGATTCTGGTATCATGCTTTGAAATAATAGTAGAAGCAGGCATGGGGATGATTGCTAAAGTAGACAGCACTGAGAGAAAAGGAAAAAAAGTATTAGGATCAAAATTGGGGAAAGAAGCTCTAAACTAAGAGACAAGGAGGCAGTATAGGTGAAGATAAGGGCATTTTGAAGCAGCAAATTGAGGCCACTTGCTTCAGACAGCCTCCATCTTCCAGAAACAGACATTCTAAGCTTCAGGTTCATCATCAGAAAACTGGAGTTTGAAGTGAATGATTGCAAAGTGCCTTGTAGCTCTAAAATACTCAGTTAAAATGTTTGTTGAATTTTTTGGTGATCTTAACTCTAACCTTGTTTTCATGTTGTCTCTCCCATTAGACTTGGGGCTCTTTGAGAGCAGTTTGAGAATGACTACCTTGGATTTATATGACTCTTACCTTTTCCCTCCGGCCCTGGCCCCTTCATTTCCAAAATAACATATGCTTCATTTTCTAGCTTGTTCCATCTGGCCCCACTAGTCTCCAACACAATCAGTTGACTAGTCAACCACTCTTTTTTTTTTCTTGGGATAACTGATATAAAGGACATTTTGTGTCTCCTTTTCACTTTCTTTACATCTCCAGGGCTC
Source organism: Trichosurus vulpecula (assembly GCF_011100635.1). Taxonomy (NCBI): domain Eukaryota; kingdom Metazoa; phylum Chordata; class Mammalia; order Diprotodontia; family Phalangeridae; genus Trichosurus; species Trichosurus vulpecula. Next base: position 146,405,257 of record NC_050573.1, read on the forward strand.
AGAACATGACCTAGCACATAGTAGGCATGTCATACAGGTTTATTGACTGACTCTCCAGCAAAATTATAGATGAGATTATTTAATGAATGTTTTGTCAGGACTTAAAGGAAGCAAGGCTCCGCTAAGATCCAACAGGAATTCAGTAAGAATAAGTCATGCCAGGCTAACTTCATTTCAGTTTTGGACAGGGTGACTTGTTTGGATGTCAGAGAAATGCCACAGACATATTACTCCAGCAAGGGATATGACAAGATAGATCCTAGATGACATCAGTTGGTATTCAGGGCCCAGTCCAAATAATTTTTCCCTCTGCTGAATCATAGAATCTTAGACTTGGAAGAGTCTCAGAGGAAAGCTAGTTGAATCCAAAACCTGAGCAGGAATTCCACCCTCTCTCCCCCATGTTTATCCAGCCATCATCTGCTTTGCAGTCCTACCTCAGACAGAGACTGACTGGCACCTGATATGCCCTATTCTGCTTTTAAACTACTCTAACTGTTGAGGTTTACCTAAAATGGAGCCTTTTCTGTTTTCTCTGCAACTTTCATCTATTTCTACTACTTTTGCCTTCTAAGAACAAGTTCAAACCCTCTTCCACATGACAATCCATAAAATACTGGAAAATGTTCTCTTTTCTAGTTACAACATATTCCCATTCCTTCAATCATCATGTGGCATGGTCTCTTTCCCCTTGTCATTCGGGTTACCCGCCTCTCCAGACTGGCCAGTATCTTTCTTAGTATAGCACTCCTAATCAAACACAGTACTAGAGATGCAATCTGATTAGGACAGAGAATAGAAGGATTATCAGTAAACTTGACCTCCTCATTCTGGTGGCATACTGGGCCCAAAGTCAGGAGGACCTGAGATTAAATCTGGTTTCAGACTCTTACTAGCTATGGGACCCTGGGGCAAGTCACTTAATCTCTGTGTCCTCAGTTTCTTAACTGCAAAATAGGGACAAAATGGCACCTACCTTGCAGGGTTGTTCTGAGGATTAAATGAGATGATATTTGTAAAAAGCACTTAACACAGTGCCTGGCACCTAGTAGACAGTATATAAATGCTTATTTCCTTCCTCTGTCCTCTTCCCTTTTTAGACAATTCAGGATTACATTCGTTTTTTTTTTTTTTGTTCTTGTTGTCATATCATTCAGTTGAGGCATATTGAGCTTACAATATACGAAAATGCTTAGGTTGTTTTCAGATCAATTGTGATCCAGCTATCCTTCCTCAATCTGGTACTGGTGATTTTTTGAACCCAAATATAGAACTTAATAGTTAGCATAATTACTTTTTAATTTTATTAGGTATGCTAGTCCATGTTGAGATCTTTTTGTATTCTGATTTAGTCATCCAATACACCAGCTCTCCCTTCCAACTTCATGTTTCTTTATTAAGTATGCTATCAATGCTTTCATTTAAGGCTTCAATTTAAAAAGTTGAAAAGCATCAGCAAAGGACAGAGATCTATAGCATTCCAGTGGTGGCTTGCTTCCAAGCTGACATCAATCCATTAAGTATCACTCCTTGGATCTGGCCATTCAACTACTTATGAATCCCCCTAACTGTAACAGGATTCCACCCATATCACTCTGCCTTGCACATCAATATATCATGAAGGCTTTTTCAAATGCATTGTTGAAATTTGAGTAGAATGTGTCTCTAGCATTCCTGGCATCTACCAGTCTATCTAATAACCCTGCCAAAAAAGGAAAAGAGGAAAATCTGATATGATTTGTTCTTGACAAAATTATGCTGGCTTATAGGAATCCTTGTTTCAGTTTCTAAGTACCCATAAACCATTCTTTTAATAATATGTCCTAGAATTTTTCCAGAAGTCGAAGCCAAATTCACTAATCTATAGATTTAAAAATTCACTTTCTTTGCTATGAAAAATTGGGGAAAAATTGTCTATCTGCAGTCCTGTGGCACCTTTCCCATTTTCCATCCATGATTTTTCAAAGATCACTGATAACTGCACAATAATCACATCCACAGATTCTTTCAGTATCCTGGAATATGGTTTACTGGAATATGTTGACTGGGATCAGTTGGAATGCTATCTTCGCATCTTTTGTATTCCTGTATAGCATTTATTTTCCAGAATACATAGTCAGAGGTTCATTTTCCTTGGTGGATGAAGGTGGGGCAAGGGAGAGAAGCAAAATAAAATTTGTATAGTTCTGCCAGAAACATAAATAAGTATCTTTTAATTTGCATTTTTAAAAATGGTTGGAGTTGGGGTAAGGAGATGAGGAGGGAAGAAGAAAGGCAGGACAGCACAAATTCAAGCAGCCTCACTGGTTGAGCAAGCTGCCAACCTCTGTGACAGTGGCACTGTGATGATAAGAGCAAAACAATAAGGGGAAAGACGTGGGATTAAGATGGCTATGATTGATCCACCTGTTTTTCTCTCTTACTCAACCCCTGCTCTCATACTAGGGGACTTTAACATCCATATTTATATTCTCTCAAACACCATAAAATCCCATTTCATAACGTATTCATCTCACATAAGCTACTCCTCTACTCCACCTCAGCCTCACACAAAGATGGTCATACCCTTGATCTTGCCACGAATGCACCACCTCCATGTTCACAGACTCTGAAATTCCCTGATCTGACCACAATATATTTTCATTCCATCTCTTCTTTGCCTTCAAACCCTGTTCTTTATCCATACCATGAACTCCAATCCCTTGACCCCTCAGTCCTTTCCCAGGCCATCATTCCTGCACTAGTTACACTCTCTTCCCTTACCCATCTTGCTCCTTTGGTGAACCAATTCAACTGTCTACTGTCTTCTTCTCTTGAGTTCTTTGCCCCCTTTTCATATCTCCGATCTTGCCCTACTAAACTTCAGCCTTGGATCACTCCCACTATTTACCGCCTTCATTTCTATGCATGTGCTACTGAACAAAGCTGAAGAAAACTGTGAAGCTGTGCTGACTGAGTCCACTACAAATTTATGTTACGTAGCTTCTACTGGACCCTTGCTGCTGCTCCACAATCCCTTTAAACCTTCCTAAGCCACTATTCCATTCTCTACAGCAGCTCTTCCAAACCTTTTCATCCTTCCACAAACCTCCCATGGCATCCTTCCCCCACCTGAAAACCTTGCCCCATATTTCCCCCCTCCAAAAAAATTAAGGCCATTCACTGAGAATTCCCTCTTTTTTCCTCCTCCATCTCATATCACCTATGTGCCTTTGGTCACTATAACCAGATTTACCTTTGTCTCACATGAAGAGGTGGATCTTCTTCTTTGCCAAAGCAAAACCCTCTACATACATAAGCGATCCCATTCTATCCAGTCTTCTCCAGAAAACTGCTCCTTCTCTATCATCTCTACTATCTCATTTATCTTCAATCTTTCCCTGTCTACTGGCTACTTCCCTACTGTCTATAAACATGCTTAGGTTCTCCCCCACCACCATCCTCAAAAAACCCTCACTTGATCCATCCATCCCTGCTAACTATTGTCCTATATCTCTCCTTCCTTTTGTGACTAAACTCCTTGAGAAGGCTGTCTATAATAGATACCTCCACTTCCTTTTCTCTTACTCCCTCCTTAATTCTCTGCAGTCTGGCTTCCAATGATCTCATCATTTAACCAAAATTGCTCTCTCCAAAGTTGTCAATGATCCCTTAATTGCCAAAGCCAATGGCTTTTTCTTAATCCTCATTCTTCTTCACCTCTCTGTGGTCTCTGATGTGGTTGCTCATCCTCTTTCCCCTTTTTCTCTCTTCTCTCTAGGTTTTTATGACTTTACTCTCTCCTAGCTCTCCTATCAGTCTGATTGTTCCTTCTCAGTCTTATTTGCTGGATCTTCACCAAGGTCATGCTCATTAACCGTGGGTGGTCTACAGGGCTCTAATCTGGACCCTCTTCTCTTTTTCCTTCTATGCTACTTCATTTGGTGATATCATCAACTCCCATGGATTCAATGATCATCTCTTTGCTGATGATTTTCAAATCTACTTACCCAGCCCTAACCTCTTTGCTGATCTCCTTTCTTGCATCTCTGCCTATGAGATATCTTGAATTGTGTGTTCCTTAGACATCATGTGCTCGATGTGTCCAAAACTGAATTCATTATCTTTTCCTTCTAAACCCTCCTCTCCTCCTAATTACCTTATTATTGTCCAAAACACCACCATCTTCCCAGTTACCTAGGCTCATAACCAAAGTGTCATCCTCAACTCCTCACTCTATTTCACTGTCCTGCCCTAATATCCAATCTGTTGATAATTCTGTTGATTTTATTTTTTGTGACATCTCTCGAATATAGACCCTTCTCTTCTATGAGAAGCAGCTAGGTGGTACAGTGGATAAAGTGATGGGCTTGGAATAGAAGTTCCTCATGTTGGTCCCTTTACCTTTTTAATGGTGAAATGATCAGTAAGACAAATCAAGAAACTGTATGACATTGGGCTCGTTTATTTCTTCATAGTAACCTGGATAGGATATGTCCTATTATTGAGATAGCTATGAGAAGGAGCAGATGGAAGACTGGACCTGAAGTCAGAAAGACCCGAATTCTAATCCAGCCTCAGACACTTACTAGCTGTGTGAGAACCCCGGGCAAGTCACTTAATCTCTGTTTGCCTCAGTTTCCTTGACTGTAAAATGGGGATAATAACAACACCTACTTCATAGAGTTGTCATGAGAATCAAATATTATAAAGCACTTGGCACAGTGCCTGGCATATTGTAAGCACTAAATAAATGTTTACTCCCTCTAACGCTGCCATCATCAGGTGTAGGCTCTCATCATCACACACCTGAACTATTTCAAGAGCTTTCTATTTCTCAATAGTTGGTATCCCTGCCTCAAGTCTCTCCCCACTCCAGTCCATCCTCCACTCAGCCATTAAAGTGATTTTCCTAAAATGCAGGTCTAACCATGTCACTCCCCTACTCAACAAATTCCAGAGGCTCCCTATCACCTTTAGGATCAAATATAAAATTCTGTTGGGTGTTCAAACCCATTCAGAACCTAATCTCTTTCCCAGTCCTCTTACCCTCTCCCCACTCATGTACTCTTTGAGGTAGTGATACCGGATTCCTTGCTGTCACTTCATTGCCCAACTCTAGGCATTTTCTCTAGCTGTCCCCCATGCCTAGAATGTTCCCCCTCCTCTTCCTCTCTGCCTCCTGGCTTCCCTGGTTTCCTCCAAGTCCCAGCTAAAATCCCCCTTTCTACAGGAAGCCTTTCCTAATCACCCTTAATTCTAGTGCCTTGCCCCTGAGATGATCTCTAATTTGCCCCATATGTTATCTTGTATTTACATAGTTGTTTTCATTTTTTCTCTTTCATTAGACTGTGAGCTTTCTGAGATCAGTGATTGTCTTCTGCTTTTCTTCACATCCCTAGAGCTTAGCACTGTGCCTGGGATGTATTAAGTAATTAATAAATACTTACTGCCTCCTTGAGGGGACAGACTATTTGGGGGTTGTTTTTTACAGCCCCCCACAATGCCTAGTATAGAGTCTTACTTTCAGTCTATGTAGTGAAGGCCCTCAACCAAAGAGCATGCACTTATCCAGTAAATTCACATTGACCAAATAAAAATAAATGCCTCTCTACTGTGTAGCATCATTGTGGTAGTAAAGAATTTCTGCTAATAATATGCACATTCTAGTTCTAAGAAAAGAAGGTTGGATGTTTTCCATGTTATGCTCCTTATTTTTTCCTGATTCATCAATAAAAGTCTGAAGGTATGACTTTCAAGAAAACTATTTTTAAAATGTATATATCTATATGTACATATACATATATATTTTTAAAGTTAGTATTTGCAAGCAAGCTTGTGTGCTTGGACTAACTCTCTAGGTATAATGTTATAAAAATGTTAAGATATAATGTTATAATAATGTTAATGTTAGTTATTACCCTTTAAGGTTTACTAGAATAAAATGAAGTTTGTATAAATTTAAATTTTTAAATGGCAAGAGAATAGAACACAGGATAATATTAATACTGCTGGTTCTTGACAGCAATAATTGTTTTAAATGAAAAAATTTGGAACACTAAATGTGAAGATATACTCACCTACAGATAAATTTTGCTTTGCTTCTTTATTTTCTTGTATTCTCCCCTCCCAAAATATAAGCTCCTTGAAAGCAGGTACTTTCTTTAAAAAAAGAAAAGTGGTGAGAGGTGGAGCTAAAATGGCAGATTAGATGCTGCAGCCCAGCTGAACTCTCTCAGTATTCCACTCCAAACAACTTTAAAATAATTCCTCAAATCAAATTTTGGAGCAGTAGGATAACAAAAGGTCAGAGTGAGACAATTTTCCTGCCTAAGAAAACTTAGAAGGGAGGCAAGAGAGGTCTGTGATCCTGGGGTGCCGGCCAGCACCAGCAGCAAGCATTGGAGGCTTCAGCAACAGCAACAGAATCAACCCAAAGATGGTAAAGGAGTTGGACAACTGATCAAAAAGTGATTACAGGGGACCCTTTGCTGGCACAGGATGCAGCTGGCACTGACTGGCAACTCTACTGCCCATACACAGTTCTGGGAGTGCTTCTGATGGGTCCCAAGGGAGCAGAGACCCTGGTCGAAATTCCAAGGCAAAGAGAACCTATATATGTACAAAAATATTTTAGAAGCTCTTTCTGAGGTGGCGAAGAATTGGAAATTGAGGGGATGCCCATCAATTGAGGAATGGCTGAACAAGTTGTGGCATATGATTGTGACGAAGTATTATTGCGCTATAAGAAAAACATGGCAAGACCTATATGAACTGAGGCAAAGTGAAGTGAGAAAAATCGGGACACCATTGTGCACAGTAACAGCAATGTTGTAATAATTACCAACTGTGAAAGACTTGGCTACTCTGATCAATACAATGATCCAAGAGAATTCCGAAGGACTCATGATGAAAAAAAAGAAAAAGATCTCTACCTCGGGAGACAGAAATGAAAAGTGCTTTGTTGTATATAAAACTAACTACAGGGCAAAGCACTGAATGAATGGATAAATTTCTCGGTAATTATATGTATGTCATTCTGAATATGATTTTCGGGTGAGATTTTGAATTAAAAAAATTTTTTTTCATGTTTACTTAGCGGAGCCCGCACTCTCACGCAAGGAAATCAACAAGTTTATCTTTGCTCCAAAGATAAGATTCTACCTTGCCTTATCTTCTCTCTTTGGAGTTGCAAGATCGCTAGTTCCCTGAACTGAAACCCTTGCTTCACTTTCATGCTTATAGAGTTGGGTCGGATTTGCCCCGCCGCCCCCAGTTCTACAAACTGCAGGTGTCTGTCATCCACCGCGAGCAAGCTAAGCAGACCGCCGGATCGGAAAGAACGAGCCAGCGTACTTACCTACGTCCAGCCTCCCCACCAGCCCCGCCAGCTCCGACCTACAGGGAGCAGACGCGTCCCCCTCTCCTAGCAACTGTTGCTATGTACAGTGCGGGGCCGTGCGGGGGTGGGGTGGGGTCCTCCGGGCTTTCCCTCCCCCTTCAAGCCTCGCTCCCTCTTCCCCCTGCCCCCGCCCCGGCTTCGGTTAACGGCCCAAGTCCACCTAGCTGGTGTCTTGGGGCAGGAGCGAAGACCAGAAGTCTGCCCCGGGGATCATCTCAGGCCCCTCCACGCCCGGGGGAGGGGGCTATGTCGTGCAGCAGGCACCGAAGGGGCGGGTGGGGAGAGGCTCTCGCACCATCTCAGAGGGCCAGGCAGAAGGGTCGGGCACAAGCACTAACCTTGTTCCGAGGCAACCGCCCTGCGAGGAAGAAGCGGGACCGCGTCGGACCTGGGCACTAAGCGAGCTAGAAGATGCTTCGCTCGGGCTGGGATAGAAGAGTCAGGCGAGCCGGTCCTCTAAGGGGGCGGGGCAAGATCTATCCGGGGAGCAGATTGGCTGGTCCGCTGCTCGTCTCCGTTGATTGGCCCATTCCCCCTTCGCTGAGGCTAGCCCCACCTCCTTGGCTTTTGATTCTTCCTCTCTTCTCCCCCTGACACCCTGCAGGTTGTTCAGTAAGTCTGGGTAGGAGGGAGGAGCTGAGAAGCCTCCCTGCCCTAGGTGTCCTGGTAAATGTTTAACAACCACGTCACCGAAGAAAAAGAAATGTGCACGACACACTTATAAATTTAATCTGCGGTATTTACATTTTCTCCATCACTTTCTTTAGGGCTAGACAATCAACAAAACAATAAATTAAACCCTGATTTGCAGAATCTGCTAATTCCCGAGGTGTAAATGTTCACCCTATAAATTTAACAATCGACTCTCTTTATTTCAGAATATGAGATCAAAAAGGTAGCATAGTGTAGTGAATAGAGTGCTGGGCTGGACATCAGGAAGACCTAGTTTCAAATAGCTCCTCCCACACTTGCCTAGGAGCTACTTAACCTCTAAATTTTATGAAACTCATTGGGATTTAATCCAGAAAATTAAAACCCCTTCATTCATTACAAGAAATAAATTAGGCTGGTCTTTTGTTAAAGGGAATATGTTTATTCTTTTTTTTTTTTTTGAAATGCAATTTCAATGTCTACGCTGCAATTTTTCTTTTCTTTTTAATGAAAGACTTCACTGTTCTGCCCTTAAAAGACTGGACTAGTCTGTCCCCTGGCTTATATCCTTTGTTCTCCCTCTGGCTGCCCTTGTTTGCTTAAGATTGTAAAAGAATGGAATTGTTCTCAGAGGTTTCTCCCAGATCTACATCTACAATCCTTTCTTGAGTCTCCATTAACCTTTCACTTTTGGATACTACTTTGTTTTAGTGTTGTACTTATCAAGTTATATGCCATGTCCTCCTCTCTATGGAAGTAAGCTCCATGAGGACTGAGAGTGTCTAATCTAAACTTATTTACTCTCAAGTGGCTAGTACATTGCTTGCCACACAGTAGGTGCTTAAACATTTGGTAACTTTATTTTATGGGGCAATACTTTCAAACTTTGAAGGGACTGTGACAGATGAACTTTGAAAAGTACAAACATTTTTATTTCAAGTGCTGGTAAAAATGGCAGAAATTCCACTGCCCCAAATTGAAAGGGTTTGATATTTCCTAAGTGTAAAACCATTGCAAGTCTCTCCCTGATCAAATAACAAGATTAAAATCTCTGCCCCTCCCTTTTAGAATATTAAACTTGGCTATTTAATTTCATCTTTTACCCGGACTATGTTCATTCCCTTCCAAATCGCACAATGGCCTCCAACAATCAACAAATTACTTGAAGTCACCCTGCCTACTCTCATTTGCCCTGTCTTCCTCCTGCCATAGGAAGGAAACTTTCACTAAACACTAGGAAGATGATAGCAATTCTTCCACTTCCCACATTTCCCTCTTCAACTGTGAATTTGCATTCAGGAAATCTTTCTGTAATAAAAATAACAATTTCAGGGATGCTCATCAATTGGGAAATGGCTGAACAAGATGTGATATATGACTGTGATGGAATACTACTGTGCTATAAGAAACGAGAAGCTTGATGATCTTAGAAAAATATGGATAGACTTGCATGAAATAATGAAGATCGAAATGAGCAGAACCGAGAGAATGTTATATACAGTAACAATATAGTTTTAAGAACAACTTTGTTGTTGAATAAGACATTTTGACTATTATAAATACCCAAATTAACCACAAAGGACATATGAAGGAAGACACTATCTGCATCCAAAGAACTGATAAATAAAAGTATGTGTAGAATGGTCTTATATATGTGTATGTGATATACATACATACTCACACACATATTTGTGCCTAAAGGTAGCCACCTCAGGGGGGTGGGGAGGAGGGAAGAATAAAAGGGAAAAAAGAGAAAGTTACATGATAAATTTATTATATATTTAAAAGGAATAGCAAGTTGTATATAAGAGATCTACAGTTTCATGTTAAATCTTTTTTTTCTATTCTACTATGTTATGGAAATGCTTGTTTTATTTAAGTTCAGAATAAAATAAATAAATTTTTAAAATATCTCATGTGCATTCAAAGTTTACAAGGAGTTTTATTTTTTCAATTTTCTTCACAATAACCCTGTAAATTAGGCAATGAAAGTATAATTACCTGTTTTGTAGCTGAGGAAACAGAGGTATAGACAATCATTAAATACAACCCCATTCTTAAAATTCCATATACATTTATTAAGCACTTACTATGTGCAAAGCACTTGGGATACAAATAGAAAAGTATGACAGTCCCTGCTCTCAAGGAGTTCATATTCCAATCAGACAGACAAACACATATGGCGGGTTCAAGCTGCCAAGTCAAATGGAAAAGTTCTATGTTCTTCAGGGTTCAACAGCAAAGCCAAAGGCAATGCCTCTACTTTGATGTCATTCCCACTAACAAAATACCAGTTTCTGATGTTGACCCACTTGACAGTGCCAAGGACTTTGTTGGCAAGAACTTTTCTGGGTCTTTGGTAGCTAAGGCTGTAGCACCTGCAGGAGCAATTGCCAAGCTGCATATCCACAGGGTTTGAGTGGGCACTAGGCTGGAAGCTATGGTTTTCCCAAGGCTCTTGGGTTCCTGGGCTGTCTCCATCAGGATCTGAGAGGAAATGGTGGTCAAGGTGGTAGTGGCAGTTTGATGTGCCTGGCACAAGCTGCCCCTTGTCTCTCCCTCTTGGTGCCTTGCTGCTTCTCAGCTAGGCTCACTTGCCTGCCTTGTGTGTAGCATATAAGAGCTTACATTATACACATCTCACTTAATTCTCACTTTTCTATGTGGGAATGTCACATTTCTAATAAATACGTAAATAAGTTGTTTCTCTAATGTTGGACTTGGCTAAGAAAAAAAGATGCTGATTTTTGATAATTAGAAATAATCAATTTGATTATGTTGAAAACTCAACCAATATCAGTTTCAGAACATCAATCTACATGAGTGCTTCAGAAACCAACAGAGTACACTTCATATTGTAGTCAAAAGGATAAATATATCAACTCTGACCATGAATGGAAGAGTAGACCAAACCATTTCAGTTGGCATAATTCCAGTACAAACAAAAGAATAACAGATACAGTTTTTGTTATAACTTTGGATTGAGTGGACATAGGAGTGGAGTAAAGGGGGAAAAATGCAGTGATAAATTAAGTTTTAAAAAGTCAACTTCAGGAAACAGAAATAAAGGTTAAGGATGAAAGTCATCTTGGATCCAGAACATGGGGGAAATGGTGTTGTCCTCAGCGGAGTCAACTAAGATCAAAGGAGTGCTATAGATAATTCACCTTGATTTCAGGATTTGATAGTCTTTCATGCTATTCTTCCAGAACAGATAGACAGATGTAGTCTACATGACAGTACAGTTGGATAGATTTGAAAGCAGTTGAAAGGCTAGACTCAAAGAGTGGTTATTTCTGAGTTGATGTCAACTTAAGGAGATTTCCAGTACAATATCCTAGAGGTCTGTGCTTGGTCCTGTGCTATTTGCCATTCTTGTTAATGACCTGGATAAAGGGATTTCAATCAAATTTGCATCTTGGTTTTAATCCTAGCTCCACTGACCTCCAGAATATCATATTCCAAGCCCTTCGATCCCTTAATGTAGAAACTACTAGATCTTGTGTTTTCCTAAAGATTCTACCTTCTTCCCTATCTTGAACATAGGGATATCAGTCAAATTTTTTAGAATAATACTAAAGTATCAATGTATTTTTGTTATATATCTTCCCCCCCATAGTATTTTATTTTTTTCAATTACATGTAAAGATAGTTGTCAATATTCACTTTTGTAAGATTGTGAGTTCCAAATTTTTTTCTCCCTCCTCCATCCCTAAGACAGCAAGCAATCTGATATAGGTTATACATGCACAATCACATTTAACATATTTCCACATTAGTTCTGTTGTGAAAGAACAATCAGAACAAAAGGGAAAAACCATGAGAAAGAAAAAAGTGAAAATAGTATGCTTTGATTTGCATACTCCATAGTTCTTTCTCTGGATTTAGGGTGTTTTGTTTTGTTTTGTTTTGGGCAAAAATACTGGAGTGGTTTGCCATTCCTTCTCCAGCTCATTTCACAGATGAGGAAACTGAGAAGCATTTTCCATCATGAGTCTTTTGGAATTGTCTTAGATCACTGTATTGCTGAGAAGAACCAAGTCTATCAAAGTTGGTCATCATATAATGCTGTGGTTACTGTGTACAATGTTCTCTTGGTTCTTCTCACTTCACTCAACATCAGTTCATGTAAGTCTTTCCAGGTTTTTCTGAAATCTGCCTGCTCATCATTTCTAGCACAATAGTATTCCGTTCCATTCACACAATGCAACTTGTTCAGCCATTCCCCAATTGATGGGCATTCCCTCAATTTCCAATTCTTACCACCACAAAAGGAGCTGCTGTAAATATTTTTGCACATTTAGGTCCTTTCCCCTTCTTTATGATCTCATTGAGATATATACCTAGTAGTGGTATTGCTGGATCAATGGGTATGCACAGTTTTATAGCCCTTTGGGCATAGTTCCAAATGGCTCTTCAGAATGGTTGGATCAGTTCATAACTCCACCAACAATGCATTAGTGTTCCAATTTTCCCACATCTTCTCCAACATTTATCATTTTCCCTTTTTGTCATATTAGCCAATCTGATAGGTGTGAAGTGGTAACTCAGAGTTGTTTTAATTTTTTTAATTTTAATTGCCTTTCCCTAGCCAATAATGATTTAGAGCATTTTTTTATATGACCATAGATAGCTTTGATTTCTTCATCTGAAACTGCCAGTTCACATCCTTTGACCATTTGTCAGTTGGGGAATGACTTGTATTCTTACAAATCTGATTCAGTTTTCTGTTTTAGAAATGAGGCCTTTATCAGGAGACATTGATTATAAAAATTGTTTCCCAGCTTTCTGCTTTCCTTCTAATCTCGGTTGTATTGGCTTTGTGCAAAACCTTATTAATTTAATGTAATCAAAATTATCAATTTTGCATTTCATAATGTTCTCTATCTCTTGTTTGGTTATAAATTTTCCCCTTCCCTTCTCCATTGATCTGACAGGTAAACTATTCCTTGCTCTCCTAGTTTGTGTATGGTATCACCCTTTATGCCTATAAATCATATAACCATTTTGACCTTATCTTGCTTCATGGTGTAAGATGTTAGTCTATGCTTAGCCTCTGCCATTCTATTTTCCAGTTTTCCCAGCAGTTTTTGTCAAAAACTCCTTATCCCAGAAGCTAGAGACTTTGGGTTTATCAAATAGGAGATTACTATAGTCATTAACTACTGTATCTTATGCATCTAACCTATTCCACTATCCACCAATCTATTTCTTAGCCAGTACCAAATAGTTTTGATGATTGCTGCTTTATAATATAGCTTACAATATGGTTTTAGATCTGGTATGGCTAGGCCACCTTCCAGTCAAACATTTTTCAGCAGCTCTGCCATTACATTTGTCAGTCAAATGCAGCTTGTTTCAGCCTGGTGTCTTGAACTCTCTGAAGGTAGATTCTTCTTATTCAACAAATTAAAGCAACAAACAAACACCTATAACGAACAAGGCATTGGACACAAGAACAAAAACAAGTATATTACAGAGGCAACATGGTAGAACGGAAGCACTGACCTTGGAGTCAGGAAGATCTGATTTCAAATCCTTTCTCTAAAACTTATTAATAGTGTGATGATAGGCACACGGCATAAAATCTGTGAGCTTCTACATCAATCTCTTTCATCAGTCAACAAACATTTATAAAGCACCATGTGCTAAGCACTGTGCTAAATGATATAGTTTCCCTTTAGTTTAGTATAGTTCCCTTTTTGGTCAACTTTCCCTTGAAGAATTTTAGGTCACAGGCTCCTATCTATCCTCTTTCTGAAATCTTTGAAGTTTGCTTTCCTTAAATTTGGACTGTACCCACTAACGTCAACCCATACTCAGCTTTTCTCTCTTCCTCTATCACACACCAAGATAGTTACTTCATCCCAAGGTTTCCATCATTTCTACTCTGACTTTTTCTCTCTGTTTTAGAGAATGCAGTGATCATTAAGCTAAGAAATTGTTAGCTTCCTTAGTTTTTGGCAGTTTTAAAAAATGTCAGAATAATCAAAATCTCCAAAACCACTGCATCATGACTCTGTGAGAGGTATAAGGTAATTTCCCACTCATCATCCATTTCCTTCCTCTGGCTAGGTATTCTGTAGCATACTTACCACAATATTGCTTATTTTTCTCCCTTCTCTGATCCTCATCCAAATGTTCTTTATCATCTTTCCTCCTTTTGCTTCCTGAATTTACTTATGCATATTTTTTATATATATTCCTTGAATACAAAGAGGCACCAATATATAGTAGATAGAAAGCTAGCCTTAAAGTCAGGAAGCTCTGGGTTCAAATAGTGTCTCTCACAAGTCACTTAACACCTGAGACAACTAGGTGGCACAGTAGATAGAACTCTGGGTATAGTCAGAAAGACCTGAATTCAAATCTAGCCTCAGATAGTTAACTCATTTAATCTGTATATCTCAGTTTCCTCAACTGTAAAATGGAGATCATAATAGCACTCACACTGTAGGTCTGAGGATAAAATGAGATAAGGTCTAAAAAGCGCTTAGCATAGTGCCCAGCACACAGCAGGTGCTTAACAAATGCTTGTTCCCTTCCCTCTCAGTGCTCTAGGCAGCTCTTTAAGACTGTAGATTGCAGAGAAGGTTCCAATCTGCATTAATAGGAGCTTCCTCACCTGGTAGTTCCCTATACCATCTGAAGAAAGTAAACCCTTGTAATGGCCAGATTCTAGTCGTGGGTCAGTCATGTCCTACTAAATTTCAGTGATACTTATGAAGTCAAATTTACCTCTTTGTGCAATCTCTAGTTTATCTCGTTTACTGTCCATATCATCATGTCTTTGAGGAATTCAAGGCCATGTGTTTAATTGCTACATTATCTCTTTTTGAGTATTATTACTTGCCCTCTCCACTGATGTTCTTCTTTAGATATTGTACCCGATATTACTTATCTGTGTTATCTGGCTTGCAGGTACAGTTTCCACCGTTTTAAAGATGGGTGTAATAATGAAAAACAATTCTCTTGAATTACTCTTTAATGGTACCTAAAAATCGACATTTCATGGGACATGTATACAAGGTACTTCGGACACACAAAAGAATAATTTTGTGAAAAGATTTAAAATGGTCAAGATTACAAAACTGTCTTAGATAAATTAAAACAGAAAGGGTTCTTCTTCTTCAATGGGTGTTCTTATGTAATGTTCTGTTTAAATGGTGGGGGAGGGGAATACATGCTTGGGGGGCTCAGACCCCCATTCAGGGCAGATTGTACTTACAGACCAAGGAAAGGACCTGCAATAGAATAATACAGCATTTAATTGAACCACATTGTAAAAAACAAAACAAAAACCCAGACTAAGTTAAAGTCACATTAAGTCAAGAGTTTTACTTGTTTAAAAAAGGGGAAATTGTCAGATCTCTTTGAATTCTATCCCGGTTCTACATGGCTTTATATTTTTATAAGTTTAAAGGGGAATGGATTAAACAGTGGAAAAATTTCAAGGATGTTACAACACACTGTACTTTGTATGTTTACATTCTCAAACTTCAATATCTATGTTTTACATTTTAAAACACTTTGTCTCACAACTCTTCTTGCAATTTCCTAAAATTGTGTTTGTCATATCATTTCTAATTGCCAAGGTTGCTGCAATCAGTCTTGTTATTCCCCTTTAGTATCACATCCTATGCAATAGTCATTCTTAATCCCTCAAAAAAAATGGCAAGCAATCTTCCCCTACAGAATCCCACTCCCATTGAGGAAAAGGGAATGAATTCCAAGGTGCAGCAGAAACAAGGGGAAATTTGTACACTGAAGACAATAGATTTCATGCTACCTGTAGTCTGGGCAGGCCCTTCATTCTCTGCTGTAACCAGATGAGGTTCTCTCCTGAGCAAGCTAGTACCAGACACTGCCTGGGCTGTTAGCTGCTTCTGCCCTGTCATAGCTGTTTCCATCTCCAAAGCTACCATCCCCAGAATCTCAAAGCCGTCACTGCAACCTTAAGCTTCTTGGCTATAGTCAAAAGAAGCTTCAGTGACATTCTCCACTTTGGGCAAATATTTATTCCTTTAGACCTCCCTGCCCAGGCTATTGTACCTTTATAGGGAACAAATTATCTGGGTCTCCTTCTTTCACAGGTAGACCATCCAGACCCTAAGGGGTATTGATACTATCTTTTGCCTTTTTCCTCTTATATCCCCAGAGCAGCCAAGAGGGTCTTCTCAGGCACTTGCTATTAGTCATTTACTCATTCCTGTCCAGTCCTGACTCTCAAATGGGGTTAAAAGATGCTTTTTTTTTCCCTTTTAAACCACTTCCCCACCTGACAACTCGGGGTAGACAGTTTATGTTCCCACTCTATCTACACTTTACTAAGGTCTTAGGATGAACACATGTGCCTCTCTCTTCATTCATTGGTCCTATCTAATCCTACAATATTCTGCCTTTCATATTGTCTTGAAACTTTGGTAAGTCTCAAAATACTGACTGGGGAAGAGACACAAAACAGCAAGTCTTCTGACAGTTTTTGCTGCCATAGCAAATTCTTTGTGTCCTTTATAAATAGTTGCTAAATAAGTATTTATAGAGGGCCTTTTATGTACAAGGCATGTTGTTAAGTGTTAAAGGGATAGATATGAAAAATGAGTAAGACCCAGAGTGAATAGTCAAGCATCATTTTATGGTTGTAAACCTGGGTGATTGGAAGTACAGTACTATCTTTGACAGAACTAAGAAAGCTAAGGACATGGATGGATTTGGAGGAGGGGAAAAAGGAGTTAATTAAGATGGCTAAATAGGAAGAATACAAAGAAATCTGAACAGCCCTTTATGAAGCAATGCAAAGCAGAGAAAAAGCAAAAACAAAAGAATAGTAGTTCACATTAACTACAACTACCTAATAAGAAAACAATGAGAATGGACAAAGAATCCTGATGAGAACTTAAGAAACTGAAATTATCATACTTTATGCATTAAAATTAATTTAAATGTAGTTATTAAACAAGTTTAGTTGAACTTATGTTCATCAAGTTTTTAATAAAAACTTTTTTTTTCAAAAGGATTATACCCTCCCCACTCTTACCCCTGTTTGACCTCTCCTATGCCCTATAGTCCTTCACTGGGCTGTGGCTAGAGCCCCAGGCTCTATGATTATGCCACATCAGTTGAACACAGGATTTAGCAGCACCTACACCAACCTGAAATGACTTTGAGTAGGGGCCAAGCAATGGACTGAGTCTGTTAGAGGCCTTGCTTAGCTAAGTCTGCAGAGTCTTACTACTTTTTCGGTTGTGGCAACTCAATAATGCTATTTCCTAAGGTGTAAAAGGGCTGCAGTCCACAACGATGAAATTGCACTGGGGCATTTATCACATTTCGATGTATATGATAGTCATTTATGTATATGTCTTAATTCCCACTAGATTGTAAACTCATTGAGGGCAGGGAACTATGGGTTTTTTCATCCATGTAATCTCAGCACCTAGCACAGTTTATTGCACAAAGTAGACAATGCATTTAAATTACATTGATAATTGTGGCTGCACAAAGCTGTTCAAAAAATTCCTTTATCTTTTATATGTAATTGATTTTATAAAAAGAAAATATCTAGGTAAGATTTTCCCCCCTCATGTGTACATTATAAGGAGGTTTTAAAAATAGTCATGCCTGAAATTATATTTTAAAGAGAAAGGAAAGGAAATATTAAAGAAGGAGGTAGTAAAATTTCACACAGATCTTGGAAGGCGACACAAAACAAAAGGAGTTTTTGTTTTTGTTCATTTATTCTAATATCTTGTATGTTATAGATTTTATGTAAGATTTTCTTCTTTGTTTTGTTTATGCTTTTTTCAGTGATGGTTATCCATTTACAATTTTCTTAAAAGCAATAATACAAGAACACAAGCAGACTACTTTGACACTACATTTGAAAATTTTATTTTAAAAATAATTTATACCTACAGAATGGAAGAGTATTACAGTGTTATCTGTAAAAGAAAAGCATATAATCCAAAAGCTATGCAATTTGAAATGGTTGTAGGAATTCCAGAAGAAGCTTTTACTCTGAATTCTTAGGACTTCACCGGGCATCAAAAACCACCACTGTATTAAAATTGTGTTAAGGACAAAGGAAAAATGATGAAAAATTATTCCAGTCATTACACTTTCAAATTATGTTCTGATAGAACTAGATAATAACGGTACATATATAGTGCTATAGACAGCTACAAAACACTTAATGATAGTTAATAATTGTTTATTTAAAATGCACAGAGAGATAACATACTATATACTTGTTACGACAATCTTGGAGATGGCTTAAAAGAAAAATCACTCAAAATTTTATTTAATCCCCTTTTCCATTTGGAGAGTCAAAGACATGCATGTGATATTATTAAACCATTCTTTCACATACACATGAAATAACAATGAAGGTAACAGCTTTGTAGTAATTTTTTTCCTTTATTCCTGGCTACCAATATGACCTTTTAATAAGAGTCTTAGGCTTAGGGGCCAGTTCAATTTGAATAGGTGAAGCAAAACATGTCATGTCTGTGTTTATACAAAATGAATTCCAACTTCTACTGCCCACTAAGTAAATGACAATTACAAAAATACAGAGAATACTGAAAATAAGTAGCAAGCTTAACATGATGGCTTTTAAGATTATCCTAGGACATAAATTTTGAATAATTCATATTGGAACAATATAAATACTAATCCTGAAAATTATTTTTTCATAAGTTAAATAATTCTTTTTGTTGGCGAATGCCCTTTAATATCAATTCAAACACTCTTTTTACCCACTTCTTATTATCATACTTAGAAAGCAAAGGTGAAAGGATACATCTTTTTGTTCTTTTCTTGTACATTATTCTATATCCACATTCTCTGCACCTGATTGGATCCCTGGATTTTATTTCATTTTCTGTATGACATTCTGAAAAAGTAAACATTTTTTTTTTACTTAAAGTCCCCTGACAGCCAGGAATGTTAATATTCCCAATAACTGCTTGTCTAGTTGTCATTCTAATTGTATAATCAGACTTAGACAATTTTAGAAATAAATGGAACTTAGAGATCATTTGGCCCAATGCTTTCATTTTCCATATGAAAATACTGAAACCCAGAGAAGTTAAGTGAGTTGCCTAAACCAGTGGTGTCAAACTCAAATAGAAATGGGGGTCATTAAACCATATGTAAGGATTCCTGTGCACTGCATCATTGACTTAGAAAACCACATACTAACATTATCTATTGAGTTTTTATCCCAATTACATTTTAATCTGGTTAGAGCAACATGGGAATGTTGCTAATCATAGACAGTCTGAGAGTTCTGGCCTAAACTATCCAACAGATAAATTTAACAATTTTTAGTTTTCAGCATTGATTTTTAACAAGAGTTTGAATTACAAATTTAACATCAACTATTGTGTATTTTCCATTATCACACACTGCCCAAATAGACATATGAGCAGTTCTTTACACATACTAATCAACAATGAATTCACATTTAGTGTTTTAAGGTTTATAAATTGCTTTATTTCCTCACAATAACCAATTAAGTCTAGTATTATTAATACCATTTTAATACGATCTGCTCTGAGAAGGTGTGACCTTTGCCTAAGGTCATACAACTAGTAAATTTTGAATCCAAAGATCAGAGGCCCTGGGTTCAAATTATACCTCTGCCATTAACTGGATGAACTTGGGCTTAACCTCTTTGGGTCTTAGATTCCTTAGCTGTAAACAGAAAGGGGAGAGCAAGATGACTTTTGAGGTACCTTCCAGCTCTACAATCTATGAATTTATGAATTCAAAATATACTGCTGAAAGCTAAGCTCATGTGTCGTCTATTATGAAGAAGTTATAGATAAGTGATAGGATTTTGTTCCTTAGAGCCAGGTAGGCACTTTTTGCAGGGGAGAAGACTTAACTGTTCCTGCACTAGTTTAAAGGAAAGAGCACTAGTCTTAGAGTCAAGAGCTGGAACTCAAGCCCAGTCAATGAATCTTAAGGATCTTCTGTGTTCAGGCAATGTAATAGGCTCGAGAGATTAAAAAAAAAAGGCTTGGTTGTACTGGCTTTGTGCAAAACCTTATTAATTTAATGTAATCAAAATTATCAATTTTGCATTTCATAATGTTCTCTATCTCTTGTTTGGTTATAAATTTTCCCCTTCCCTTCTCCATTGATCTGACAGGTAAACTATTCCTTGCTCTCCTAGTTTGTGTATGGTATCACCCTTTATGCCTATAAATCATGTAACCATTTTGACCTTATCTTGCTTCATGGTGTAAGATGTTAGTCTATGCTTAGCCTCTGCCATACTATTTTCCAGTTTTCCCAGCAGTTTTTGTCAAAAACTCCTTATCCCAGAAGCTAGAGACTTTGGGTTTACCAAATAGGAGATTACTATAGTCATTAACTACTGTATCTTATGCATCTAACCTATTCCACTATCCACCAATCTATTTCTTAGCCAGTACCAAATAGTTTTGATGATTGCTGCTTTATAATATAGCTTACAATATGGTTTTAGATCTGGTATGGCTAGGCCACCTTCCAGTCAAACATTTTTCAGCAGCTCTGCCATTACATTTGTCAGTCAAATGCAGCTTTTGTTTCAGCTTGGTGACTTGAACTCACTGAAGGTAGATTTCTTCTTATTCAACAAATTAAAGCAATAAACACCTATAACGAACAAAACAGAAGATCTCTCATCCTAATTTCTCTATTTGTGTCACTCAGCCAGGTTCAAAAACTCTCCATTATCCTTAATCCTCTACTCTTCCTTACCCCACATATCCCATTAGCTGCCAAATCTTGTTTCTACTTCCACAGGTCTAACATTGGTCCCCTTTTCTCTACTCATGTGGTCTCCACTCTGGTTCAGAACCTTATCAGATCTTGTCTGAGTTATTGAAATACCTTAATATTTGGGCTTTTCTCTCCTTTTTCTACTCCATCCTCTACAGAGTTCCCAGTAAGTCAAAATATCCTGAGGTACTATTACAGACAGGGGGCATACTTTTTACTATAAGAGCAAGTTAGGTCGAAAGAACAAGGTTTTGGAGTCAGAAGACTTAGAATCAAATCCCAGAATACTATGAGACTTTGGACTCTTGTCTCACCTCACATCTGGAAGCCTCAGGTTCCTTATTTATAAAATAGTATTTGTTGAAAAGCACTTTGTAAAACTTAAAGCTCTGTTACTAATTGCATTAAGTCTTCTTAGTGCAAAATTATGTTATATGCTATGATACCAGTTATGTTCAAAGATACTACAATTCTAAAATGCATAAGTTAATTATGCAATTTATGGTTTATTTTGTTCCCTTGATTCTCCCTGCTGCCATATTTTTCTGCCTTTAAAACAATTTAGTAAAGCTGGGTGGGAACAGAGAGAATAAATAAAAACAAGACAGTTCTTTTTTGCTAGTTGGTGCAGTGGATAGAGGGCTGGGCCTGGAGTCAAGAAGATCCGAGTTCAGATCCAGCTTCAGACACTCACTGGCAGTGCAACCCTGGGCAAATCACATAACTAGTTGCCTCATCTGTAAAACTGAGATAATAACTCCACCTACCTGTCAAGGCTGTAGTGAGATCAAATGTGATAATATAAGTACAGCATTTAGCACAGTACCTATAGTATGCGCTAAATAAATGTTTTATTGTTGTTTTTGTTATTTGTATGTGCCTTCTATGTACCAGGCAATGAGGACACAAATATGAAAAAAGAAAGACACTGCCCGGCACACAGTAAGCACTATATAACTGTCAGCTATCATTATTAGTTGCTGATAGATTTGTAAGAAGTTTAGTTCTTAAAAAGGTTAAAACTAGTGGTTAACAGGAAAGCTGTTGATAACAGGCAATCTATCTGTAAAGCCTCGTATTCTGAAGGTAATCTGTCCATCACAATTTACTTTTGAAACCCTGAAACGGGGTATTATTTTTCAAAAATGACTCTCACCTCCACAGATATATATCATTGGCTGCTGTTTTGGCGGCTGCACATCCTTCTGGGTATCCATCGTCAGTCCCTAAAAATCACAGGCAGGAATATTTTCTCAAATCAAAGAGGCCCCCAAATTGACTCAAGGGCCCGCATTCCTCCTCACCCCCAAACAACGTGGGTCACGGAAATGTGACACTTATGAGGACGGTTCAGGTCCACTGAAGGCGGTTTTCTCCCGCCTCCTCGCCCCGGCAGACACTGCCGAGGGCAGCGACCCATCCGGGGCACACAAGAGCGACAACCCTGGGGTCCGCCTGCACTGCCGCGCGGGAGAAAGGGCGCCCTCCTGAACGACCGACCCCGGCATCTCACCACCTTCCCCCTTTCAAGCCCCGCTGTCCCCATCTCTCAACTATTCCTAAAATCGACCTGAAACGTTAACTCTCTACCCGTAGAAGGCCTTCCTACCTCACACGTCGCACTCCGACGAGTCGCAGCCCCCGGAATAACAGAGCCGAAATCTACTTCCGGTGCTTCCTAATGACGCAGAGGCACCCTCAACAACCGCGCCCCTTCTGCCTCGTGCGCGGACGGAGGCAACTGATTGGCTGGGACCAAAAGAAGGCGGGGCGAGGGCTGGAAAGGGCATAGGCGGGAGTGCGTTCCAGCGGTCGATTGGAGAAGAAGTCTAGCGCTTGAGGGGCGGAGTTGGAGGCTGCTGGGTAGATCTTTCTGTCTGTGTCCCTTCCTTTGCAGTCTCAAACCTGTTGTTGAGTTAGGAGGGTGTCTACCCCACGCATGTGAAGACTTCCTTTGGCAGGATGGGCAGATGACGACAACAACCACCGCCCATTCGTTGGGAACGCCGTGAAGGCGGCTGAAGCTGGAGGAGTGCTTGGAGCTTGGTCAGGCGTGGAAGAAGCCGGGTCATCCTCTGCATCCCGGGACGTCAGCGGTCTTCTTGACTTTTCACTTAGATTTTGATGACTCAGGACGATAAAGTGAGGCTGACAACTTTGTGTGACTCTGCTTTACTTAAACCCAATTCACATGCAAGTGTCCTGATATCGTTGGTCCTCTCCGAAAGTGAAAGAAAGAACAAGTGTCTGAGACAGTATTTGAACTCACGTCATATTAACTCCAAGTCCAGTACTCCATCCAAACAGACCACTTGACTGATTTAACTAATCAATAGACATTTATTAAAGTACCTATACTGAGAGGAGAGAAGTCTTGGACTTGGACAATGGATAGAGCAACAATTAGGGAGGAGTAAAAGGATTGTCGTGCAATAATGTAATTATTTGTAGTAGACCCAGTCATCCCTGTGGTGTGACCTTTTTCAGCTTTGTTAGTAGGGCATGAGTTGTAACAGAAGCAGCCAATGGTGGGAGGCAGTATAGGGTAAAACTGTTTAATTATAGGGCTCAGATAGGGAAGGAAGGAAAATAAGATTAGAGTAGGGGAGATGGCTTTGGAGTGTACAGAGGGAAGGAAGGAAGGCATAAGGAGAGATGGAAGGATAGGAGTTGGTGATCTGATAGAGAGATTTTGGAGGTTAAAAAATTGCAGAAGTAGAACACTTGAAGTTGGGGGCAAGATCAAGGATGTGATCATCCCTCTGTACAGCCGAGATAGAGGAGAGGAGTAGGTCATGGAAATTGAGGGGATTGAGAGATTGAGCATTTAGGATGTTTGAGAGGATAGCCTGTGTATGCTGAAGTGCCTTAGTACAAGGGCAGGCATTGAGAAAGATAAAAATACTATGACACAACTACTGAAGTCTTTGTGAAAGGAAGAAGAATGTCCTGGGAGCCAATGGCTAACTAATACTAGAATCCAGATTGGGTGATAAATTTGAGTAGAGTGAACCTAAGAGGAGGAGAGGTTGTTGAAAGGAGACAAAGGGAATCAGCGGAAATGTCAATGAGGAACAAGGAATATTCTGACTCCTCTTCTAGGACTAACATATCTGGTGAATGATAGAAAGTACAGAGTGAGACAAGTTGTTCTTTGTGGTTTTTTTTTTCCCTAAAGAGTACTAATGACATCACGGGGTGATGTCTTAACTTGAGCTCAAATTGGATTTAAGTGAGGCACAGTCAGCCTCTTTCTTCCAGATTCATCAAAGCCCAGTGGCAAGACAGAAGTCAGAATGACTGTTGATGGCCCTGGCCGCAGTGGATGACCTTGGTATCTTCGATGCCTGATCAAGCTCTAAGCGCTCCACAATTCCTGCTTCAGTCACCTTCATGGCTGTTGGAACAGGTTGTTCTCATCCACCTATTCTGCCAGGGAAAGTCTTCACGTCCTTGGGGTTGACATCCCCCTAACTCACCAACGGGTTTGAGGCCTGTTGGTTATCCTCAACCAAGACAGTTTTGCTGGGGTGTGGTCATTGGGCATGCTTCAGCTTCTTGGAGCCACAGGTATGAATTGAGTGCCAGGCAGACACAAAATGTGGATGAGCAGCCCTGAAAAGGTGGGGTAGGATAGTAGCACATGAAGATGAGAGCATGTGAAGGGGGTGGGGGTAGGGAAGGCTGTGGCTTACACTTGGGCATCCAAGAAAAGGTAGGGTGTTTGTTAGTAAAAAAGGATTCATTCCAGGCAGAGGGCACTGGCAACGCTCTGAAAACTCAGCGTTTCAAGGTAGGTGATGTTCTCTGCCTTGATTTCTAGGCTCCTCTTTCAGGTGTAGGGGTGGGAGAGAGGAGAAAGAAGACTAAGCAACTTGGTTTTACTAGTTTTGTGAGATGTGAGGTAGGGAGGTGAACGCCAAGCAGCCTACTCCTGCCATGCCCTCAATCTAAATCAGTACTGCTCTTATTAAACTTCCCTGTCTTGCTGATAGGGTCTTAATTCAGAACTTGATAAATTTGAAAAAAAGAACAACCCTGAACTTTTACACATGTTCTGGTGCTCTGGAAGCATCTGTTTTTATTTCAGACATTCATAAAATAGCTTCCCCACAGACAGGTATTATTGAGGACTGTGATAGAGCCAGTTTTTTAAGCACCTATCACATGCCAGGTGCTGTGCTAAGCTCTAGGGTTCAAAGAAAGGCCAAAAGAAACAAACAAACAAATCAGGAGCTCACAAGCTAATGAAGGAGATATCATGAAAACAACTATATACAAACAAGGTATAGAGAGGATATATTGGAGATAATTTCAGAGGCAAGGTGCTAAGATTAAGGAGAACTGGGAAAAGCTGTTTTTGGCAGAAGATGGGACTTCAGCTGAGACTTGATGCTATGAGATAGAGATGAGGAGGGAGAAAGTGCCAGGTATGGGGGAGCCATGAGAAAATTCCCAAAGTCATGGGATGAGGTGCCAGGAGGCCAGTGTCCCTGGATTTCAGAGCAATCAGAGGGGAATAAAATATAAAAAAGACTGGAAAGGTAGGAAGGGACCAGGTTAAGAAGTGCTTTAAAAGCCAAACAATGTATTTTGTATTTGATCCTGGAGGTACTAGGGAGTCAGTAGAGTTAATGAATAAAGGCGTGACCTATGCTTCAGAAAGATGAATTTGACACCTGAGTGGAGGATAGACTGAACTGCAGAAAGACTTGATTCAGGGAGACCAATCAGCAGACTATTGCAATAGTCCAGGCATGAGTTGATGAGAACCTGCACCAGGGTGGTGGGAATGTCAGGAGAAAAGGGGTTATGTATGAAAGATGTTGCAAAGATAAAAATAATAGGACTTTACTGATTGGCTATGAGAGGTGAGAGAGAATGAAGAAGAGACCTGGGTTAGGAGATTTGGGTGACTAGGAGGATGGTAGTGCCTTCAATAGTAATATAGAAACCATTTTCAGGGTTGTTCATCCACCTTTTGTGTCTGCCTGGCACTCAACTCACACCTGTGGCTCCAAGAAGCTGAAGCATGCCCATTGGCCACACCTCAGAAAAATCATCTTGGTTGACGGGAACCAACAGGCCTTGGTGAGTTAGGTGAGGTGTCAACCCCAAGAATGTGAAGACTTCCCCTGGCAGAATGGGTAGATGAGAACAATTTGTTCCAACAGCTATGAAGGTGGCTGAAGTAGGCACTGTGAAGCACTTAGAGCCTGATCAGGCATTGAGGATGCTGAGGTCATCCACTGTATCCTAAGCCATCACCAGTCATCCTGACTTTTGTCTTGCCACCGGGCTTTGATGAATCTGGAAGGGAGAGTGAGGCTGATTGTGTCTCACTTAAATCCATTTCAAACTCAAGTTAAGACATCACCCGTGATGTCATTGGGTCTCTTTCAAAACAAAGACCAAACAAAAACAATAAAGAGATCAGGAAGAGGGAATTGGTTAGGTTTTAATTTTTTGTTTTGGTTTGGGGTTTTTTTTGTTGGGGGAAGGGCAGAGATAGTGAGTTCAGCTTTAGACATGTTAAGTTTAGGAAGTCTACAGAATATCAAATTTAAGATGTCAAATAGACATTGGAGAAGAGACCAGGAGATAAGTCAGGGCTGGACAGAAAAATCTGAGAATCATCTGCATAGAGATGATAATTGAATCTAAGAGAGCTGATGAAATTACCAAGTGAAATAGTTTATAGGGGAAAGAGGGCTTAGGACAGAGCCTTGGGGGAGACCCCATAGTTAGTGGTCATGACCTGGATGAAGATCCAATGAAGGAGAATGAAAAGAGGTCCATCAGTTAGAGTGAAAACCAGGAGAGAGCAGCATCATGAAAACCCTGGAGAGAATATGTCCAGAGTTAAAAATTAAAGAGGATATAGCAAAGGGGTAGGAGTTGCCTCACATAGCCCTAATAGGAAGAAGAGAAAAAAACACCACAGGACCCTGAGATTAAAGAGGATCTTAGTTTTGGATCTGGAAATGACCTAAGAAAGCATTTGGTCCAACTCCATCTTTTAGGACCAGAGGGTGAAAGAGTAGGGTGTGGAAGAGATCTTTAAGGTCATCTAATACAAATCCCTCATTTTATAGTTGAGGAAGCTTAGGTTCAGAAATAGGAAGTAATTCAGTCAAGGTAGAATAGGGGATAGTAGCAAAGCCAGGTTTTGAAACCAGACTCTGAATCCAAATCCAGCATTCCTTCCACTGAACCCTAAGTTCTAGAGTAGTGACTTACTGTAAGTCTTACAGGCTCCTAATAATTCGCAGAATTAGGACTTGAATCCAGAACTTCTGACTCCAAATTAGGGTCCTTTCCATGATCTATTGCTGTCTCACCTATTCCATACTGCAAACACTTATTGAACACCTCTGGTGTACAAGGAACTATGTTAGGTATTGGGCATATGTGGCATTAAATTCCAGTTAAGGAGACATAACACACACACACACAAAGATAAATACACGGTACCATACAGTGAGTACCAAAAGAATGAATAGACAAAACATGCTATGGGAGATCCCATGTAAGAAAAAGTAGAAAAGGAAGGCACTGTGTGGTGTGAAGGTATAATGATGGGGGTGCGGAACAGTAGGGATGGATACATTAAAAACTGATATTTGGTGAAAATAAATGCACATAATTATCTTTCTAAACATATTCTTTAAACAAAGGTGTGGGAAGCTGGAAGAGGAATAACAAAGTCCTCCAAATTATCTTGTTTCTAGCTTCTTGATTTGTGGCCACTAGCACAAGACTGGGATGGGGAAAGACAGTGATGCGGGGTGGGGGGAGGAGGAAGTTGGGGGGGGCTTCCCATTCCATATTCCTCCCCAAAACGGTCCCTAACGTCTGGAGCCGGACAAGTTCCTGGGACAGCCAGAGGGCAGCGCAGAAGAGGAGAGTGGGACAGGACGGGGGCAGGGCAAGGCAAGGAAGGAAGAAAAGAGGGAAGAGGAGGAGAAGGGAAGGGAAGAGAAAGAGGGAGAGGGGGAGGGGGAGGGGCTGCAGCTAGCGGTTATTCAGGGCGGGCAGTTCAAACCCAAGAGAGGGAAAGCGGTGGCGGCCCCACGCTACCTGGGATTGGGAGTTGCCATAGCCAGAGCATCCCTGGGGCCAAAGCCGGTGACTCTGCCCCTTCCACGCCCTTCCCCACCACTCCCCTCTCCCCGCCCCTTTCTCTCTTTCCCTCTAGCCTCCCTCCCAAGCTCAGCAGCTTCAGCTGCTGCCACTCATCCATCCCAGAGGAGGCAGGTGGAGTCTGCTCTGGGCTTTGTAGTCTCTAGTTGGACTGGGGCGGGGGACCCCAGGCTGCTGGGGCTGCTGCTGCTGCTGCAGGGGAGCAAAATTCCTGGGAGTCCCCCCTCCCCGCCCCCAGTTTGTTTTCCAGGTGCTGGAAAAAGGGTGAGATGCGTTGAAGTTACCTGCTGCCTCCTGCCTCCTCTTATCTCCCTCCACTGCAGGTGACTATACCCTCAAAATTGTGTATATCTCTCCCTCCCTGTGCCCCGCTGGCTTTCAGGGTCCTGAGGAAAAAAAAAAAAACAAACAGCTACTTCACCTTGGTGGCTGGAAATCCAACCTTAACTTTCCAAGCTGGGCGGGGAGGGACAGCAGCGAGTAAGAGGAGGGAAATTAATTAAAATAAGGAAAACTAGTGATGATTTAGGAGAAGCTTGGTTATCACTTATCCCCACCAACACATACCTTCCTCCAAGGGCAAGGAATTTATAGAACTCTGGCAGCCCTCCATCTCTTGAGAACCCCGATTAAGGAGTTTATTCATAACATTCAGCAGTGTAAAGGAGGGAAAAGAAGATTAAGATTTTTGTTGTATGAAATGGTGAACAACATTTCAAAATATTTTGTTTTTAAATGTAATGATCATAGGTTCATAAATTTAGAGTTGCATCACAGCATTTATATTCCACACCCTTCAGATTTTAGCCTTGAGAGGCTTATGATTATACTAAGCACAGTGTCTGGCGCATAGTGAGCATTCTTATTTACTGCTTTGCAGTTCATCTCAAAGAAAGTTTTTTTTTTGTTCAAATTTGATCTCCACTGTGATGTTGAGGTTTTCTCTGCCCCACCCCAACCCCACTGATTGTTCGTAGAATACGATACTTGTTTATGGTTTAATTAGTTTTTTTCCTGCATTTGTAAAATTAACATAGTCTAAAGATTTCGAAGTTCATCTGATGGTAGGTATCCTAGTTTTACAAATAGAGGAAATTTGGTTTCAGTATAGTTAAACTATTTCTTTCATTTCATTTAAAGTATCTACTAAACACCTCTTTAGAGTAGAAGACTGTGGTTTGTTTTTTGTTTTCCTTTACTGAGGGGTCTGGATGATTATTGTAGTAATATCAACTAGTTTATCAGGAACCTGTTACTACCTAAATGTATAATTTCTTAACTTCAATGGTTTATAGCTGGAGGGGACTTCTGAGGTCATCTCCAAATAATAGCAATGTGATTATTCCAAGAAAATAACATTTTCAAATTTTGTTGCAGAGGGATGAAATTAACACATGAAAATCAAATCGAAGAGTAAAAAGAAAGTGTTAGGTGAGAGTATAAACCCTAGGGGGGGCAGACCCCTTTGCCTTTTTTTGGTTCTTCAATCCCTCTGACAATCTGGTGAAGCCTAAGTCCCTTAAGGAAAAAAGAGTTTAGACATCCTTGAACTTGGGTAGTTTTCAGACTTTGTGGAAATGACATCCTTCTCTTGATATTTTGTTAATCATTGCTCCTTGTTTCTGTTTGTGTGTGTTCCTCTCTGTAAAAACAAACGGAATTCAATATAGGCTTTTGTCTCATTTGCTTTTCAATTCTGAGGTCTCAGAAAAGCTCTTAAGACATCTAGTGGTGAAGTAGCTGAATAGTTAGTTGTTTCCTAGTCCCATTTTTATATATACAATGGCTGTATGATATGACTAAATGACTTTAGTAAAAATTGTAGTTTAATAAATACTTTAAAAATAGGTTCCAGAAATATTATGTCCTAATGAGATATACCGTAGTATGTAAATTTCCCACCAACCACATGTGAATTTATCAGTTCCATTAGCCCAATTGGTTACTAACATATAAAATATTTACATAAATGATATTCCCTGACAAGTCAGCCAGTCAATAAATATTTATGAAATGCTTACTATGTGCAGGCACTCTGCTAAGTATTAGGGATATGAAAAGGGTCAAAAGATAATCCTTGCCCTCAAGGAGCTTATAATCTACAAAATTTCTAAAATTTTGGATAATATCAGAAAGAACAGAA
This sequence comes from Trichosurus vulpecula, assembly GCF_011100635.1. Taxonomy (NCBI): domain Eukaryota; kingdom Metazoa; phylum Chordata; class Mammalia; order Diprotodontia; family Phalangeridae; genus Trichosurus; species Trichosurus vulpecula. Next base: position 146,435,349 of record NC_050573.1, read on the forward strand.
CATTTGCTGTAGAGAAGACTCAACTAGCTTTCTTGTCCAGAAGCTTCTTTATAGAAGATGTTCAACTTACAGAGGGATCTCAGAAGGCATCTAAGTCAATGTCCCTTTCCATGGTATGGGTAGAATTGTATAGTGGAATGAGTTCTAAATTTGTAGTCAGACAACCAGGGTTCAAACCCTTGCTTTTCTCCTTACTGCCTATATAATTAATCAATAAACATTTAATTAAGCATTTACTATGTACCAGGCATCATGCTGAGCACTGGGGATATAAATATGAAAAAAGAAAGCACTTGCCCTCAAGGAGCTTACAATCTAATGGGGGGGGGAGACAACACACAAAGGGAAATTGAAAAGTTGGGGTGAGGAGGTAGGAAAGAGAAGGAAAAAGTAACCTACCTGACAGCATAGTGAAGTCAGACAAAGAAGTACCAAAGTAGTGCAGACAGGTGAGAAATGAGGAAATTTCTGAGTTGAGCTCTCTCCTTTAATAGAGGTTTGGAGTTCATATTTCCATGCTCCAATCCAAGAGAGACAGAAGGGAGAGATAAGGTAGAGTTCCGAGGTTAATGAAATCTTAGAGGATAATGAACTTACAGGAGCATGGTGGTGAAATCAGTCAGAGAAGTCCGAAAGTTTTTCAAGTGGATGAGGTGGGCATAGGTAAATCACCCCTTTTCTCTGACCCCCCACCCGTTTCCTCATCTGTAAAATAAGGAAATACTGGAGTAGGTGATTTTTTAGGTCACTTCTAGCTCTAAGTCCATGATCTGTAACCCTTATGGAAAATCTGCTATTTAGCATCCCTGACTTGTGGTGGTAAAGCCCCAACTTGAATTCCTACAGTGATGACCTCGTGAGTTGTTGAGGCAGTTTGTTTGAGATTAAACAGCTCTAAATGCTAGTTTTCCCCTTCTATTGAGCTGAAATCTGTGTCTCTGGAGGTAATAATGAATATGTATACAGGGTATCCTAAAAGCTTAGTATGGTTATAAACTGTAGTAACTTTAAAACTGCTCTAAGACTTTTGGGACATCCTGTATAATGATTTACGATATTTGCAAAGTGCTTTACAGATAACACCTTATTTGTGCCTCATGACAACTTTATGAAGTAGGTGCTATCGTTGTCCCCGTTTTACAGATGAGGAAAACTGAGGCTGAGTGAGGTTAAGTGACTTGTCTAGAGCCACACAGCTAGTACGTGCTTAAGGCTGGATTTGAATTCCAGTCTTCCTGACTCCAAATCTAGCACTCTGTTCTAGCTGTCCCTCCTCACTTATTCTGAGTTCTATAGTCTAGACTCAGAGCCTAAATGAATATATGCAAAAGAACGGGGAAAAATTATCTTATCTTTCTGTCATTGAATCAGATAAATATTGTGTCAGAAGGACTATACTGATATTCTGGGTGAAAATTAGAAACAATAGTTTCTTTTCAGCCTCACTAATATTATTAGATACAATTTCTTCTTAAAATACTTTATTGAATTTACTTTTCAAAATTAGTAACAGAGAGCATGTCGTTAGCAAATATATATATATATCATCTGTTAAATAATGTAGCTCACTAGATCATAGGGTTCAGAGCTTAGAGCTTAGAGATCTTCTAGCCTAATTGCTCTTAATCTTTCCTGTGCATCATGGACCTCTTTTAGCAGTCTGGTGAGATCAATGCACCTCTCAATACATAAAATAAAACACATAGGGTAACGAAGGAAATAAAATATATTGAAATACAGTTACCAAAATATGAAAAAAAGTTTATAGTAGTTCATTCCCCTCATTTTGCAGGTGAAGAAACCGAAGCCCCAAGATCCAAAGTGATTTGCCCAAGATCATACAGGTAGTAAGTATCCCAGGATCTCCAAGTTGGAAGCACCGTTGAAGGCCATCTTCTGTAGCCCATATCTGAAGAAGAAAATTCTCTACAACCTCTCCCAGCATGGTCCTTTAGCCTTAGTGGAAGATCTCTAGTGGTGGAGACCTTGCTGCTCTCTAAAGCAGCCCATTCCATTTTTGATGGCTCTAATTGTTAAGAAATTTTTCTTCACATCATGCCTAAGTCTGTCTCTTTACTATTTCATCTAGTTCTTCCTTCTGGGGCCAAGCAAAACTAGGATAATACCTCTTTCATTTGACAGCCCTTCAGATACTCGAGGACAGTCATTGGGTTGCCCCTAACTCTTCTTTTTCACCTCCAATTCTTTCAAACAATCCCCATATGGCATAATTTCAAGGCCTTTGACCCTACTGGTTGCCCCTCTCCAGATTATCTATCCAATGTCCTTCCTAAAATGTGGCATCTAAGACAGAACACAATATGACCAGGGTAGAGTGTGTGTGTGTGTATGTGTGGATATATGTGTCTGTAGATATATATGTATATATATATTTGAGTATATGATACATATATATACATGCACACACATATATATATGTCTACACACACACGCACATACATATGACAGCATTTAGCCAAATACGATCTTATATTTTTAGATAAAATACTTCTTTTCTTACATTTGTGAAGTGAACCCACTACTTACCACAATGTCTGGCATATAGTAGGTACATAATCAATGTTTATAGGCTATTGACTATTGAGATTCAACCCAAAGTTCTAGCCTTTGAGATTTAAAAAACAAAAATATCTTGACTGTCATCTGGTGTGTTATCTATTCCTCCCAATTTTATGCACATTTTATAAGCATGCCCCCTATCCCTTTCTTCATATCATCTATAAAAAGGTATTTTAAACAAGTATTGGACCAAACCCTTATCTCTCTGACACTCTTCTGGGGCCTCTTTCAAACTATTAATGGCCATTCTCTGAGTTCCCCCACTTAACCATTTGAGAATGTACCAAAGTGTGAACTCATCTAGTCCATGTCTCTCTATCCTTTCTCTAAGACTAGCAGGAGGAACTTTGTCAAATGCTTTGTTAAAATCTAAACCTTTGTTTAAAATCTAAGTAAGGTATCACTGCAGTAGTCTCCTGATCTCTATGCCCATTTCATAACCCTGTCAAAAAAAAAAAAAGAAATGAGATGAATTCTTGTTTTGAGCAAGCCATAAAAGCTCTTTGCAATTCCAGATGTTAACTCACCATTGTTTTAGTAACACCTCTAGGATTTTGGCACCAATCAGAGGTCAAGTTCACCGGCCTGTGGTTTTCAAATTACACTTTCTTCTTCCCTTTTATGAAAATCACAACTACACTTGCCCTTTTCCAGTTCCAGGACTTTAAATCTTTCCAAGATCGTTGATTACAAGACTCCACGTTGATCAGAAGAGTCCACAATAACCTTGGCTAATTTTTCTAGTTTCCTTGGTAGGGTGACTTGAGCACACAAGTATGACTTACTATCTTGTAACATCTTGGATGTCAACTCCCTATTTTCCATTTTTGGGGTTCTTTTTTCCAGTCCCTAGATCACTCTCTTTGACAGAGATAACAGAAGCCCAGGAAGAATTGAGTGTCTCTGCCCTCTTTGAGTGTCCTTCTTCATTGTTCTATCTCCTAGAGCAGTCATCCTATTTCTTTTTTTATTTTTTTGTCATCCTATTTCCTACGTCTGCTTTTCTATAATATAGTTAAAAACTCTTTTCTGGTCTCATTAGCTCTTCTCACCTGCCTCAGCTTATTCTGGGCTTTAAGAGCTTCTGAAACTATTCCAACAAAAACATGTGATCCTTTTGCATTCCTCCCAGGTTACTTGTCCTTATTTCTCCACTTTGAGCCTCAATTTACTCATCTATAACATGAGAATAATAACACCCATCATACTTTGTAGGGTTGTTGTGAGGAACACATACAACCATGTATATAAAAGTGCGTTGTAAAAGTCAAAGCACCATCAGCTTTTATTATTCTATCTTCTATGCATGCCTTTTTTTAAATTTATTTTTTATTTTTAGTTTACAATACTCAGTTCCACAAGTTTGTGACTTCCAAATTTCTCCCCCTCCCTCTCTTCCCTGCCCCAAGATGGCATGTAATCCAATATAGGTTCTATATATACCTTTGCATTAAACTTATATATATTATATTAAATAACACATATTACACTAAACTTTATACATGTTTTTATTAACAAAAATCTATCAACCAGAAAACATTTATTCAAAATCCACTGGTGTGCCAGATACTGTGCTAGGCACCAAAGATGCAAATACAAAAAAAGAAGCAGTCCCTACTCTTGATGAGCCCCTTAAGGACATGTCCAGAAAGCCTTACTGAAGTTTTTAGCTTTAATAAAGTTGTTTTAATAAATTTGAAATTCTACAGGGGAAGTCAACCCAGGAAGAATGGGAAACTTATGGGAATGAAATTTTGTGGCCACAAAGACAGAGAATTATTCCAGTGAGGAGGAAAAGGAGGAATTACCTAAAGCGACCAATGTGGATGCACAAGGAAACTCACCACCAATTTAGATTTTTAAAAGACATATATAGAATACTGCTAGGAAATACACAATTTGTACAACGTAAAGGACAGCCGATGTTAGGAAGCTTTAATGCCTAAGCATCAGAAAAGACTGGGAGGTTGACTGCTAGCACCCATCTTCCTTAACTACCCTATATTTAGCAGTGCTGGAGTGCCAGGTCTAGGGTCAGGAAGATGAGTCTTCCTGAATTCAGATCTGGCCTCAGACACATACTAACTGTGTGACCCTGGGTAAGTCACTTGACCCTGTTTGTCTCAGTTTCCTCATCTGTAAAGTGAGCCAGAGAAGGAAATGGCAAACCATTCCAATATCTTTGCCAAGAAAACCCCAAATAGGATCACAAAGAGTCAGATAGGACTGAAACAACTGAACAAACAAAATAGTTGTTTAGTTAATATGCTATATGTGCTTATATAAAGGGTATCCCAAAAGTGCAGTTTAAAGTTTTAATAGCTATTATTACAGCTGACTTCCCCTAAAGAATTTTAGTCCATGGGATTCTATCCTTTCTCTGAACTCTTTGAAATCTGCTTTCCCCAAATCTAGGATGCATATTCCTTCTCTATAACAAATTCTAAGATGGAGTGGTCGCTTCTCTGCCTGGAGCCTATCATTTCTACCATTTCTTCTTTGTTGGTGAGTATCAGATCCAGAAGAGAAGTTCTGCTTGTGGTTCTTACACCTTTGGAAGAATGAAATCACCAAATTATCACGAAGGCAAGTCAAGAAGTAATTAGCAGCTCTTCCTGAGAGCGAGATGGGAGGAGAGAGAGCAGGGGGAAGGGAGAGGGAGAGGGGAAAACAGAGAGCGAGCGAGAGAGACAGAGAGAGAGAGAGAGAGAGAGAGAGAGAGATAGATATGGGGGAAAGAGAGGGAGAATGAGCACACTCTAGGAGATTGCAAGATGATTGAAACTTCCATCCCTACTGTAATCATTTTGACCTTTGTTAAGCTTGGGTTCCATTTTCCAAATTCCTCTCTTCTCCATTTTTCCCAAGTTAGCTGTAGTATACTCTGACAGAGTGTCTGATTCTGCCTCCTTTGGTGCTTCATCTAAGTATTCTTTTCCACTCTTGTTTCTTGGATTGCCTCCTTTGAGCGTATCTTCTTACCTATATAATACTGTTCCTCTGCCTCCACTCCCATTGTTAAACCTATCTCATTCTGCTTAGATAAGGTATACACATCTAGGATCATCTTCCATTCATGGGCCCTATCCCTCCAAGCGACAGTTATGTCTGTGAGGTCATGGAGTTTGCCTCCTTGGGTTAGGATCTCTAGTATACATTGCTAGTTAACCTCTATTCTGTGCATTTATATAGATACTGGAGATTTTATTGCTACAATTTCTTTTTTTCTAATTTTTTTATTTAAAGAAATTTTTTCTCCTACAAATTTTTGGACACCTTTACTTGTCATTCTTCCTATATTTTAAATATTCTCTTTGGTGTCTATTTTGCTGGATATATGTAAACCCTTCCCATTACTTCTCCCTGCCTCCCCCGCCCCAACTCTCCTTCCTTTTTAGCTTAAGGCCCTTTTGATTAGTACAAGACTCCAGACAAATTCTTACCATTCCTGATCAGATATACTTTATTCCTGGCCAGGACCCTGACATTCCTATATTTTAAGGTGTGTTCCAGAAACCAAATCCCATTCTTAGACTCTATTTTCTTCATTGGTTATTCACTTCCTGAATCTCTTTTTTTCCCCCGAAGATCATGCTTTTGATTGCCAATGGTGATGAAAATACTACCTGTGCCCTTTGGTCTCCAGGCTCTCATCTAAACCTTTACAATCCTTAGCATTTAAACTCTCCTAACTCTAAACTCAGGGCCTTTGTGTTGAAATTCATCTGCGAAAAGATGTATAAGCAAGAAAGTGAACATACCTTGCTAAATATAGAAAATAGTGGTTCCCAACTCATGAGCAAAGGACCTGTAGAGGACCATATAACTATTGCAAGGAGTTCACAAATTTGTATCAATCAACTGATACTACTAATACAGCTATTTTGTGGAGGTACTTGGAATTTTTTGTTGTTAAAAATATGTGCTCATATTTTAAAAGTTAGAAACCAATGGTATCAAACTCATTCTTTCAACAAATGTTTATCAATTAATAAATATTTATTGTATTTATATTTTATCCATTATTATAAATTATAAATTAATATTTATATTACTAAATATTAATATAATTAATAATAAGTATTAATATTTATCCTATGTGCCAGGAACTCTGCTAAGCACAAAAATAATCCCTGCCCTCAAGAAGCTCACAATCTAATGGGGGAGAAAACAAATACATAAATACAAACAAGCTATATACAGGATGAATAGGAAGTAATTAAGAATGGTAAGGCACTGGAATTAAAAAGGGTTGGGAAAAGGTTCGCTTTATTTGTTAGATGTGATCCTGTGTGATCCTGGGCCATCACCAGTTACCTTAACTTTTGTCTTGCCACTGGACTCTAGATGACTCTGGAGGAGAGAGTGAGGATGACTGTGCAGCTCTGCCTCACTTAAATCTAAGTCAGGAGCAAGTCAAGACATCACTTCTGTGATGTCATCAGTCCCCCTCTAACAAAGGATGAACAAAAATAACAGATGCTGTGTATAGAGCACCATATAGGTGCTGAATAAAGATATGGAGTTTAAACAAGATGTAGTCTTTGCATTCTGAGGGTTTACAATCTAGCAGGGAGAGGAGATTTAAATACAAACAACTGTATAAATTACATAAGTGGATCAGAGAATTATGAGCTAAAGTATTGTGGGAAGTCAGGTGGGTGGGGTGAGAAGAAATAAGGAACGGAAGGAAATCACAAAAGACTTTATGGAGTATATGGCATGTGGGCTATAACATGAAAACTGTGCACAGCTTCAAGAAGCAAAGGGGAGGAAGGACCATCCAAGCAAAGAAAATAACTTGAGTAAAGGCTGAGGGTGAAAAGGCTCAAATTGTCTACAGCATAGTACTCCTGTACTTAAATAACAATGGTTTATGAATAGTGTCCCAGCTTTTAATTTCTCCTTCATTTATATGACATATACTTATATGTACAGGGTGTCATCTTAGTACTATTAAAGCTTAAGACTGTCCTACGACTTTGGGGACATCCTGTATCTGAAGCCACCAAAATTAATATCATCCTAAGGGTTATATAGGCCATCTTCTGGGATCTTTTGTTATCAATAATAGCAGCTTGATTCCTTTGCACATTTTTCTAAGAAGTAAGATTCATCATATAGGTACAGAGTAGTATTTTGTTCAAAAGTAGCTACTCTTACACTCCAAAAGTGTGAGTAAAGAATTCAGTGGGTAGAAATCACTGGTTGCTCCAGGACAAACAAGAGACCGTAGTAAAAAGTCACACATATGTCTCAGTCTCATCATAAGCATAAGAAAAGTAAGAAAATTAACTTTCCATTTTTGTTTAAAAATGTTACTATCAAGTTTTATTTTCCATGTACAAATATTTTTCAAAAAAGTATTTGTGACTAGTTTTTTAGACCTCTGGATAGGTAGCCTGACTGAGGGAATGTAGTCCTTAGAAATTTTAGTTTTTAGGTTGTCATTAACATTTTGAAAGTAATATTTGATACCCTTTCTGATGAACATAGATATCTGGTAATTAGAAGTGGCAGAGAGGTGCAGTGGATAGAACTCTGGACTTGGAGTCAGAAAGACCTGAATTCAAATCCAGTATCAGATGCTTACTAATTGTGTGACTCTGGGCAAGTCACTTACCTTCCATCTGTCTCAATCCTGATCTATAAAAAAGGATAATAACAGCATCTACCTCCCAGGGTTGTTGTGAGGAAAAAATGAGATAATATATGTAAAGTGCTTCGTAAACCTTAAAGCATTATATGAATACTTGCTATTGTTATTGTTTAAAACCTATAGATGCTACATATTCCACTGCTATGAAGTATTTTACTCTATTATATGTGCTATTACATTTTAATGAGGTTGCTCTATCATTGTCTAGAGTAATTTTATATAACTTATAATCAATAGCCACATGTCATAGGAAGAACTTGGTCAGTCATTTTGGAGGTAAAATTTGTTTTGAATTTACAGAAATCAAGAATCTAAAGATGTCAGACAGTCCCTCCACTAGTGTCACTTTAAGAAATGGGGTGGAATCTCCTAATGCCAGTTTCAAGTACTCCAGCTTTGGAGGCTTCTCATCCACCTCTTCATTTCAAGATAGCGGCTACAGTGACTCTCTGAAGGCTTCCAGCTTTGACTATACTGATGTGGAAAATATAGAAAAAAATACCAAAGGCTTATCATCCACACAGGAATACTCTGAAAATTCTAGTCTGGGTTTCACCTGTTCTGTGGACTCTCCCACTGAAAATAAAAACTCTAGCTCTTTTTTTAGGAAAGAGGTGAATGAAGTTCCAGAACTTTGTGAAACTCCAAAAGTAACTAGGAAGAAAACGTTTTTTCGTAGAAGGTTGAATATAACAAATATTGTTTCAAGAGAGGACACAGAACACTTTGATAAACAAAACTGTTCTTTAGGAAGCTGTGCAAAGACACTGCCCTTGAGCCAACTCCTCAGTTTTGAAGAAAGAGCTTCAAAAAGGCCTTTGGAGTTGCCACGACAAACCATTTTCACTCCTGTAGCCACTAGTACTTCGAAAGCAGATGAAGCCCCTTCCAATGGTCAAAAATTGAGACTTTCTTTTTCTCAGCAAAAAACATCCACAATCGATGATTCCAAAAGTGATTGTAGCCTATTTGAAGTTGAGTGTATCTCTCCAATTCAGGGAAGCAGCTGTACAGATGCTCTCACCAACGATTTTGGCGATAGCATTTTAAGTATTAATGGAGAGACTAGAGGCCCCGAGCTGCTGGGATCATCTTCTTGTGAAGCGCTCTGTGAGACGAATGAGGATGTATTTGTAACCCCAATCAGTAACCTGGTAGCAAACATTAAGTTTTGTGGTTATAGCCCAGCTGAGGTGATAGATAATATTTCCACACCCAAAGACAGTGGTTTTAATTCACTAGGTCTGGATAAGTCACAAGATTCCTTTTCCGACCATGAGGGTTCTTTTCAAGAACTATTTCAGAAATCCCTGCGGACTGAGAGGACTTTGGGCGCAAAGAGAAAGCCCAAAAATGTAGGAAGAGTGAGAAGATTGTCCACACTTCGGGAGCGTAGTTCACAGTCTGAAACAGAAGAAGATAAGCCTTTTGTGAATTCTGGCTTTAAAGCGAAAATAGCAGCAGCTTCTGGCGGCATTTCTCCAAATGAACAGATTGATAATAACAGTGGAGATTCGATTTTAGTTCTTAAGGATTTATCAAAGACACCTGCTTTACAACTGGTCCATGAGATCATCATGAAAAGCAAAAGGAAAAGATTTCAGCAAACTGGTGTACAAAGCTGCCTAAAGGATGCTGAGGGGGGAGAGGCATCCTTATTGGAATATGTGCTTGCAGGACTTATCGGCAAGAAGATGGGCCTGGAAAAACTGGACATCTTAACAGAATTAAAATTTAGAAACTTAAAGCATATTCTTGCTATGGTATTAGATGCCTTGACAGTGGAAAATCTATGCAGGTAAGAAATGAAAAAGATTACCACATCAAATTGCCCTTTTGTTGTTATTTGTAATTAGTAAATTTGTGTAAACGAAGTTTTCTATTTTTCCACATTTTGCATCATCTCAACTTTTGAGATTTTAAATTTGAACCATCCAAACATTTTGGACAAGCTTCTCTTTGGAGATTGTTAGTAAATTTCCTACTAGGCAAAAGTGCTTTTGAAGAAAGGCAAAAGAGACTTTATCCAGATGGTAAGTATATCTATTTTACCAGTTGGAAAGAGACTTGCTAGAATTTAAACCTGGAATTTTCAACCTAGAAAACTTTGTTCCAACAAAGCTGTTTAGTTATTGATTTATTGTCCTTTACAATGTATATACTGTTATTAAATTGTCTTTTTCCAACATTATATATGACCATATTTTATTGATACTTATCAAATAATATAATTCAGGATAGGTAGTCATGGAGAGAAGACAACATGCTAAGGGTAAAATGTGAGGTACGTGATAGAAAATAGGTTATCTAAAGACTTCCTTAATGGTGAAATGTGGAAGTTGGACTAATATGACCTTTTAAGAAGCCTTTCGACTCTGAATCTGTTTTCTTAGGGTTAGCTTACCTTAGAAAAGGTAATTTAATTAAATGTACTTAATTAAATGTTTACTAACTGAAAAAATAAGAATTTTTCTATTGTTTACCCAACAATAGTATTTTATCAGCATCTTAGGATTTCAAAGAATTGAAGGATAATAGGATGTGATGTTTAAAAAGTTAGAGAGACATAGTTTCTGGATAATTAATCATTTTATTAATGTGCTAGCATATTATTGTAAAAGGAATGGTCATTTGGACATCTCTCTTGGACCAAAGATAAAACATGGATGTGGGCTTACGGTTTATATGCCCTTGGAACAGTGGGTGTTCCTGAGGGTAGCAATCAACTCTGATTGGTTACTAAAAGAATGAATATTATGATGAGAGGTGGACCTATTCTAATGAGGGGCTAGGGGATGTGACTTTGATTACCCCCAACCTGGGGAAATCTAGGCAAAGAATCTATATCTCCCACCCAAGCCTGAGTAGAACATGATGGGGGGCGGGGGTTCACTTTAGTTTAAATTCCTTGTAAGGGGTAGAGTAGCAATATCTAGATTGAGGAGAATGTTAATCCTTTCTACTCTCATTGGTCCTATGCCTCAGTCTTGAAATGAGGACTCCAGAAAAAGAAGGAGAACTCTGGATCTCCCCAAATAATTGGTTATTAATAGTCATTTCCCTCAAGGAAAAGAGATACAGCAACAGAAATAAAGTTTCTTACAGGACTAGTATGTATACCAGAGGAAAAAAATTAAATTTCTTTCTTGTTAAGAAAGAGGGTTCAGTGGCTTTCCCATATCTCCCAGCCATTGCTTTATAGAAGTTCTGGGCTAATTTTCCAGAACTCCTCATTCTCAGAGGTTGGGCCTGTTTTTCAAATAGTTATTAATACCACACCCCCCAACCCCACAAAGAATTGCCACTAATGGGTAAACTATGCCATATTTCTCTTCCCTTCAGCCTTAGATCTCTCCCACTTACCTTGGTCGGGGGAATTCCTAGAGGACAGATGATACTTATTTTCATAATGGAATAACAGTAGTGGTTGTTGACATTTATATTGTTCTTTATTACAGCAGCCTGCATGGTAGCTCATGGATAGATTAACCTTATTTCACTAGTGAGATCAGAGAAGTTAAAATCAAGTCACCTACTAATAAATGGCAGAGCCAGGACTAGAATACAGACCACCTAATTCCCAGACTAGTTGTTCTTTCTGCTATACTTTCCTTTCAGTCTTAATGGTTTTTTTTTTCTGAACTTAACACACCCAAATGGAAGGAGCATTTGCATATTCATAGTAGACCCATGAAACTGCAAGTCTCTTTTATGTACAGCTTACTCTCCCTTCTTTTCAAGTCTTAAAACTTAGGAGTGGGCAGGATACAGAAGAGAGAGTGCTGAACCTGAAGACAGGTAGATCTGAGTTCAAATCTTCCCTCTGACACTTAGGAGCTGTGTAATTATCACCTAACCCTCCCAAGCCTCACTTACTTTATCTCATTTATTATTTATCTGTAAAATGGAAATAATACTTGTAGTACTCTAAATTACAGGGCTGTTGTGAGAGTCAAGTGAGATAATGTGCATGAAGTATGTTGTAAACACTAAAGCACTATATGAAAGTTAGTTGTAATTATTATTAATAATAAAACCACTGAGTACAGATTGTATCAGGATAAGAGAAAAAGGGAATAAGTCACTCAATGGGCTATGGGTAAAGTATTGTATAATTGAGGACAGGTAGGTGGTGCAATGGATAGAGTGCCAGGCCTGGAGTCAGGAAGACTGATCTTCCTGAGTTCCTATCTTGCCTCAGACTCTTCCTAGCTGTGTAACCCTAGGCAAGTCATTTAACCTTGTTTGCCTCAGTTTCTCATCTGTAAAATGAGATAGAGAAGGAAATGGCAAACCACTCCAGTATCTCTGCTAAAAAAAATCTCAAATGGGGTCACAAAAAGTCAGACACGACTGAACAACAACAACATTGTATAATTAAGCACCACCCTGACTTAGTTGCCTGTATTTTTTAAGGCACAAAATGTGGAAAAACTACATTAATTATTGATAAAGATAATTAAAGGAGTGGGAAAAAGAAAAAGCAAAAGCCAGGCATTTAGGTAAGGGCTAGAAAGGAGCCTGACATCTACTTTTCTGACTAGTTTCTAGTCATTCCTTTTCCAATGATGTGATCCCCAGTCTGTGGCATATTTCCAGTTGTCTACATTCCATGACATGATTTGGAAGTATGTTCCCTCTGGTACCTAGAACTTGGTACACTAAAAGAGAATCGACACAGTTGAAATAGCCATGGTGACACTCGTATTGACCCCTTACCTATTGATGGGCTACTTTCTGTTCCCTTCTCTAGATAGACCAATCCTGTTCATTATGAGGTACATATTATTTGCTCTGCTGAAGTGTAATGTTAGATTCATAGACACAGAATTGGAATGGGCCTTAAAGATCATATAGTCCAACCCTTCATTTTACAGCTAAGGAAACTGAGTCACAGAGTGGTTAAGTGACTTATCCAAGGTCATGCAGGTAGCAAGTAGCAGAGTTGAGATGTGAACATAAATCACCTCTTTCTACTACATTAACTGAAGAAGACACAGCAACTAAAATTTAAGTAATGTTGCCAATTCAAATATCACAAGGAAACCACTTTGCAAACAGAAAAGGCTTTTATCAATCAGCCCTTTCCTGTACTCCTCAGTCCTTCTGAGGTAGAAAATGACCTCCCAATTTGGAGGGAGAAAAAAGAGCCAAGGGTCCGAGTGGTCCCAGTGGGGACTAATAGTCACAATTATTGGCATGATTCTGACTTTCTCCCTAACAATCTAAATTATTCATAAGGAAGCAATTGCCTGTTCTAAAATTATTCTTTTTTCCTTTAATATTCAGTCCTTACGGATTGATTGTAAAATTGGCTAATACTGTTAAACCAGGAGTTTTGGTTCATGGTATTCTCAGTTTACTGAATGTAGAAGCTGTGTCTCATTTTCTTTGAGCATACAAATGTGTGTTCACTGTCTGTTATTGAAATGAACTTACAAGTGTGTCTCTTCACTACATATAAGCATATTGTGACCCCTTCCCCTAATCTTTGGAGAGTAACTAAACAAAAGATGTTGTTTCATATTTTTTGATGAAATATAGGTTTCATTAATGGACAAATCTTTCCTTTCTAAAAGGTAAATAATGCGGTTTTTTAAGTGTTCAAATGGCTAAATTTAAGTCCTTGAAAAAATTCTGTAGCAGATATTCTGAAAACCTTCTGATGCTACTTTGATGATATTTGATAATGATGATGACATTTGATATTTTCCAAGTAGACTTATTTCTTTGTTGTTATTTCATTGGTGTAAGGAACTCCCTCTACGCAAACTCATTCCATCAATGCCAATTAGCAGTTCCATAATTTATCATTTTAGAGAGGTACCTGGGGCACTGGAAGGTTAAGTGATTTGTCCACAATTAGTTTGCATCAGAGACCTTAAACTCTGGTCTTCATTGTTCTAAGGCCAGCTCTATATCCACTACGCTATACTGTTTCTTTTTACACTAGCCAAACTCCCAAGAGACTAGTTTATAAAACAGAATTTATTAATTTGCCTTGAGAAATATCTCTGCCAAGTGGAGACTCACCTCCAGATGAAAAACAGCATTTTCTTATTAGGCAACAGGTGTTGTAGTGGGTAGAATTCTGGATTCAATGTCAGGAAGACCATTGTTCAAATCCTACTTGTTACTTATTAGCTGTGTGAGACTAGACAAGTCATTCAACCTTATTCAGCCTCATCTATAAAACAGGGATCATAATAATGACCACCTTCCAGTGCCATTGTGAAGATCCAATGAAGTAATGGATGAAAAATGCTATGTGAATGTTATCTATTTATTAAGAAGAAAATGTATTGATGAGGCACCAATAAGTGTTCTCTACTTGGCAGATTTATTTCTTGTAGTAATTAATAGGTTGGAATTCTCTTTTGTCAATTATTCCTTTGGGAGTTTGGCCAGCATCAACTGGATCTCCAGGGCTTGATAACACCTAGGTAAACTTAAAATAATAGGGTTTCAGTGCTTGCAATCCTGCTTCCTGGTAACTGCCATCAAGGCAAAGATACCCTGCGAGGTCCAGCCTGGAAGACCATGCCTGCCAGCTAAATCCAATGCCATCTTCTTGTCCAAACAATAGACTTTGTTAGCTAGTTCCATACAAATTGAATGAATGAATGAAGCTTTTATGAAGTGCTGTCTGTGAAGCATCAAGTGCTGGCAGTGCATGTACAACCAGGAAAGCAAAACAATCCCTGTTCTTAGAGCACATAATAGCTAATACATAATGATATACCATTGTTATCAACAATTTTAAACAGAGTATCAAGTTTATAAATAGTAACTTTGAATTATGCTGTCTTGTCTAGATGGTATTGCTATGCTATTTTCCCAATATATATGCCTTCTCATGGCAGTGACATAATGAAAATAGTGAGGACCTTTGAGGAGACACCTGGGTTCATATCCCACCTCCGACACTTAACCACCGAGTGACCCTGGGCAAGTCAGTCGCTTCACTTCTCTGAAACTCAGTTTCTCCCTTTGTAAAATGGAGATTAAAATCTCTAGTACTTCATAGGGTTTTGAGGATCAAATAAGATAGTACACATAAAGAACTTTGTAAACAATGAATCATTATATAAAATATCAGCTGTTGTCACAGTGATACAAAATTTTAGGAAAGAACATTTCTTTTTTCATATAAAATTTGTAATATGCATTGTAGAAGACTAAAACAGCTAAAATATTGATTCTAGAATAACTTTAAGTTAAATTTCAATTCCATGGACTTCTTACAATTTAAGGATTTCTCTTTTTGTTATAGTGTTTGGAGAGTAAGCAAAAATTGGCGAGAAATTGTTGTGGAAGATAAAAAAGCAAATCAAAGGAGGAAAGTTTACATACAAGAACTGAAGGCAGATTCCAGGGTAAGGTATTTGATTTTTTTGCTTTTCCTAAAGTGGCTTTTTCATAATTTAATCGACCAATTCTTAAATTATATATAGCATGCAGGTTTTAAAGTAATAAGTATGAATTTTTTTTCTTTGATAACTTTAACCTTTGTGATTTATCCAGCGTTGACATTTATTATTTTGCCTAACAGCATTTCTTCCTGGTCCACAAAAAGAAGAGATACCACTATAACATTATTTTTTTGTTCAGTTGTTTCAGTCATGTCCACCTTTTTGTGACCCCATTTGGGGTTATCTTAGCAAAGATACTGGAGTGGTTTGCCATTTCCTTCTCAAGCTCATTTTACAGATGAGAAAAATGAGACAAACAGGCTTAAGTGATTTACCCAGGGGCACAGCTAGTAAGTGTCTGAGGCAACATTTGAACTCGGGTCTTCCTGACTCCAAGCCTGGCTCTCTACTGCACCACCTAGCTTTCCTATAATGTCAATACTTTTGTTTCCAAAAGAGCATTTGTGTGTACTTTTACAGCTATTTAGCATTTTGTGGCAATGATGTGCTAGTTGGATGCCTTTCCATTGGGTTTATCAAACAATGAATACATCAACATGCATTTATTGAAAAAATAAATAAATGCAAATATACAAGTGAAATAGTTCCTGCCCTGAAGGAACTTGCAATCTATCTGGGAGAAACAACACATACATATGTAATAAATACAAATAGATCAAAGGCACTAGCAACTGGGTTGTCAGCAAAAGCCTCATGTAGCAAGTGGCATCAGGGTGAGCTTTGAAGGGGGTATGGGCTCTGAGGGGCAGAGGTGAAGAAATAGCACATTACCTGTTTAGAGAACAACCATTGAAAAGCTGTGGAAATGGCAGATGGAGTGCTCTATATAAGCAACAATGAGAAAACCAGATGTTGTAAAGGCAGAAATGACAAGACTAGGCAGTTCATTATATATGTAAGGTAAGGAAAAGTGAGGAGTTGAGCAGGACACCAAGGTTGTGAGCCAGGGTGACTGGAAAGCTAGAGAGAAATAGAGAAGTTTGGAACAGGGATGAGCTTGGGGGAGGGGAGGTAATGAGTTCTGTGTTGGACACATTTGGCTTGAGATGTCAAAATGTCCAACAGACAGTTGGAGATAGGCAACTAGAACTCAGGAGATATATGGGTCCTTACTATGTGATAAGCATTGTTATAAACACTCAGAATACAAATAGAAAAGGGAGACAATCCCTGCTCTCAAGGAATTCACTTTCTAAGGGGGCCAACAAAGCATATCAGAAGGTCTAGCCATCGAATGAATGGAAAGACCCAATGTGCTTTGGGGTGAAGCCACAGGGCAAAAAGTAAGGCCCAGGGGTCCTTAGGGTATCTTATCAAGGGTTATGAGACAGTCTGGAGAGATTTTTTTAAAAAAAGGGCCTAGGACAGAGCTTTGGGGTTCACCCATATTTAGGCTGTATATGAATGATAATCCAGCAAAAGTGACTGAGAATAAGTGGTCAGGCAAATAATAAAAAAATCAAGAGAGATCACTATCATGAAAAACTAGAAAGAGTATTCAGGAGGAGAGAGTGGTTAGTGGTAAATAATCAACCGTATTACATACTACAGAGAATTTAACAAAGGATAAAGATGGGAAAAAGACCCATTAGGATATTTGGTAAAGATGGTGATACAGAGGGGTCTAGCCAGACCCTGCTCACCTAAGAAATAGCCCATCAAAGATTTTTTAAGAAAGGGCAGGGCGGTGGGGGGAGGGGGAGAGTGACCAGACAAAACAAAGATTCAATAAGTCAGCGCTTCCATCCAGTCTAGGACTGCACAAGAAGATGACTGGAAACTTATGGGCATTTTGATGAAGAGCCCTTCAGGGATACCTGATGCCAGCAGGATCTTAGGTCTCCACCTGTCAGAGCTGCAGCAGGGACAAAACCAGCTCATGGTAGGTGACTGGGCTAGAAATAGAGATAGGATAAGCCCAATGGCACCACTTTTAGGAATTGCAATACAATGAATTCAGTGTGACCTGCTATAGGGGGAACCAGAAAATAGTGAGATCTTAGGTCTAGGCCTACCCCAAGGGACAAAGGCAACCCCCATGAGGTGATTGATTAAGGAGACAGAAGTGTTAAGGCCCCTGGGAAATTCGTGCCTCAGGGTCTTCCAGGAGGCCTAAAGCCAATATAATTTCCAACACTGCACCAGAAGATAAGGTCAGTTCCCTATAGGGGATTGTGTAAGGAGATACAGAGTTAGGGAAGAGGTCAGCACCTAAGCTGGGCTTCTAGAAGACAGAGATTGAAGCAAAGGGTGGAGCTTGGTCCAAGCTCTAGGCACAGCTCCTTGACCTGACCAGGACTGCTGAATGGAGGCATGAAGGAGGATGAAGACTTAATCATCCCATCCAAAACTGCAGCAGAGCAGTAGCATTACCATCCAGATTGTAGTGGGTACAGTACCTGGATCCACCCATCCCAGGTGGGAGGCAAAATTAATCCTGGTACAAAGTCCCCATCTAGGAATTGAGGCTGGAAACATAAGTAAACAAAAGAAAACTCCTAATACAATAAAAATATTATGGATTAAGAGAAGCCCAACAGACAAACCAAGAAGATGACTATAAATCCACAAGAAGTAGAGGTAGAACCTAATAAGAAAGAATAGTTTGGCCACAAGGAATCCAAGAGTATGTGGAATAAATGAAGCAACAGAATTTCAAAGGTGAAATTAGAGCTCTTGAGGAAAAAATTGGAAGAAGAATAAACGGCTTATAAGAGAAAGTAGAAACCCCATCCAAGTAGTGGATACCTCAAAAAACAGAATGAAACAAAAAGAACTCAGTGATTCAGTGAGACAAGAAGGAGTAAAACAAAATCAAAAGACTGAAAAATTAGAAGATTATGTGAGGTAGCTACTATCAAAAACAACTGCCTTAAAAACATGTTGAGTAGAGACAAGAATCTTCAGACTCCCCCCAAAACATGGATAAACCAAAAAGCCTGGATACTATATTTCAAGAAAAGAAATACTGCTCCAAAGTCTTAGAAGCAGTTGGCAGAGTGAAATTTTAGAAAAACAAAACAATGGCCAGTTCTAGAAAGAAACCCCAAATTGAAAACATTTTGGACATGATCTATCATAAGTCCAGATCTTCCATGTCAAAGAAAAAACACTTAAAATGGCCAAAAAGGATTCAACTAACAAGAAATCACAGCCAGGATCACATAAAACCATACTGAGACTGAACATAAAGATTCACACAGAATGAAACATGGTACTAGAATAGAATTTCTCTGTATGAATCTGGTGAATCCAAAAAAAAGTCAGATGTTAATTTTTATTTTGGACAAGGTGAAGGTAAAAACCAGATATTGTTTAAAAATAGAGAAGCAACAAAACCATGTTATGCTTAAGGTACGGTAAGTAATGAAACTAATACCAGTATCAAATATATATGCTTACATATTAAATAGCACAGAACTTAAGCCATTGTCGTCATTCAGTCTTTTCAGTCACGTCTGACTCTTTGTGACTCCATTTGAGGTTTTCCTGGCAAAGATACTGGAATGGTTTGCCACTTAGAACTTAAGTACCTAAAGGAAAAGCTAACTGAACAACAGGAAGAAAGGGGAGATGATATTTGGGACAATCAGAGAGGACGGGAGGATATGGAATCATGGGTTATTGGTAAGAGAGTTGTACTTGGTGATAAGAAGAACAACCTATTCTTCAGAGACTGAAGTAAAGAAGGAGAAATCAGGGAGGGGGTGTCAAAGGGTTATGAGATATAGAGAAGGTAAAAAGAGAGAGCTCACAGTGAATGGCTTTTATATTCTTAGTAAACTATGAAGAAGTACTCAGCTGTGAGGGTTAAGAGAAGGATGCAGGTTGTTTGTTGCAGATATCCTGAGATGAGAGAAAGTTTGGGGTAGCCATTATAAATGGTAGATCAGATAATCAACTAGGGAAAATTAAGATGATAGTCTTGCTTCAGTCAAGGCCCTACTAAAATCACTCAAATCTATGATCTCATTGATTTGGAGTTCCCTTCAATGGCATAGGTTAAAATTTATCCGTGCCTGCCCATCCTGTGCAACTTTCATCTAAGTCCTCCCAAAATTTTGCCACAAGGGAGCTCTTTCTTGATCCTTCCCAATATAATGAAGGCATCAGTGGAACACTCTGACCATATATACCTGTCATCTCTAGCTTTCGCCACAGGACTAGTACATCTTTTCTTTTTATCTTACAATTCTTTGATGACATCTTTAGGTTTGTTTTTCAGAGTTCCTCATTGTTGAATGTTGCATTTGGCTCATATCCCCTCCCCCCCACCATTTTCCTTTCCTTTGCCCCTTGTAAGGGACTTATCTTTAGTTCTTCTGGGACAGTGGTATTCCAGGTCTTGCCGCTATGTAGAAACAGACAAAAATGTGCATGGAAAAGATGGGCCTTTACTATTATGGGAAGCTTGGAGTCAGTAAAGATTTATAATAGATAACATAAATTAGCAGTGGACCCGATCAGGATCACTTTCTCCAGCTCTATTCAGCAGCACTTGAGTAGAAGCCAGGGACAAGGACGGTGGGAGGAATCCAGGGTCGGAGTTTCTCAAGGTTTTGAGTGGTGATAGGATAGTGGAGCAAGAGCTTTGAGAATAGAGGATGGTATAGAGTTGAACCCATTGGTACAGTGCTTGGCATGTAGTAAGTAGGTACTTAATAAATGCTTGTCGATTGATTAAAGGGATGAGATTAGGAAAATAAAGCCCAGGCAGAGGTGATGAGCTGGGAAACTATTGACTAATGAAGACTAGGTATAGCTGTGAAAGGTAGAAATGGAATGTTAAGAGTTTATGATTGAATAAATGAACTTGAGTTCTTGATTATGGAAATGGGGGTGCTGGCAAGATCAAGAACCCCACCCCTATACCTTTCTGAGTGTAGCTTAGGTCGAGTGGAGGAGGCCATGGAGGGGAGGTTAGAGTATGTAAAGCACAGTAAATTCTCTAGTATAAGGGTGGGAGTTGGGGTGAAGAGGAAGAGTATGAGGCAGTCAACAACTATTTATTAAGCACTTGTTACATGCCAGGAATTGTGCTAAGTGCTGGGGATGCCAAGAAAGGCAAAAACATGGCCTTTGCCCATAAGGAGCTCACACTTTAATGAGCAAATAATGATGTACAAACATGATGTAGATAGTAGGCGGTTTTGGAGAAAAGACATTAGCAATTGGGGCAATGGGGAAAGGCCTCCTGCAGAAGGAGTGCTGAAAGAAGCCTAGAGAGCCAGAAGGTGGAGGAGGGAGAGCATTCCAGGCATTGGTGACAGCCAGTGCAAAGCCCAGAGAGGAGTGTTCTAGTCAAGAAAGAAGCTGTGTAGCTGGATTGTAGTTTGTGGAGGAGAGTCAAGCCTAGGAAGACTGGAAAGGTAGGAAAGGGCCAGGTCGTGAATGGCTTTAAACGCCAAACAGCATTTTATATTTAATCCCAGTGGTAACAGAAAAAAGTTAACCAACCACAGCTCAGAACTCCTAAGCTCAAGAGACATACCAGCCTCAGCCTCCTTAGTTGCTCTTGAAAGAGGACCAAAATGACATCACTATGTTGGGGTCGAGGTACAGCATGTTCAGCTATGGCTGATCAGACCAGTATCAGCTCAGAAGGTTCTATCACAAGTTGGGCACAAATAGTCCATATGAACATTTTTGGTGGAGATGTCTCTAAATTTGCATATCTCCTATTTCTTTTGAGCTACTGAAATTCTGCTTTGCTCATAAAGGACAGTGCCTACAGTAGGATAAGGTTGATTGGGTGTCCAAACTAAATCCTTCATCAATATGGTGAGCCCTGAGGGAGTGTGGAACCACCAGGCAACCTAAGGAATGATCCATTGTCCCAGGTCAGAAATGGAGCAGATTGAAGCTCCCATGTTGATCAGTGGTGCAATGAAGCCCATGACTGGCCACTTACATTTGCAGCCTGGATGGGAGAGAGAGTCTCAAAAACAAAAAAACAAACAAAAAAAGAAAGTTGGGAATTACCCTCCTTCCAGTCACCTAAACTTAATCCAATTAATTAAACCTAAATTTAATCTGATCATGTGTACCTTCACAACATTTCTTATATGCAACTTTCTCTCCACTTACACAACACTGCCCTGGCACAGGCCATTTTCACTTCATGCCTAGACTATTGCAATAGCCTTCTGGTTGGTCCTTCTACCCCAAATCTCTCCCCATTGTAATCCATCTACCACTTGGCCGCCAAAATAATTGTCCTAAAGCAGATCTAACCGTGTCATTCATTGCCCTACTCAAACTCCAGTAGCTTTCTATTACTACTGATAGTAAATACAATTTTGTGGAGATCATGGGATCCTGTGCTCCCTAGCTATATAATGTCTGAGGAAGAATATTGGGGTTAAAAAGTGGACCTTTGTTTCAGAGAGAAGTTTGGGATCATTAAAAGCACTTTGCATATTTTCAAATAAAATCTTGCCAGCTTTCTTCCTCCTATTTAATTCCAGGCTTTGTTGATTGTACATCTACAATCTCTGTCTAAGATACATGTACTCATGGCCCAAATTCAGGTTTGTGGATTGTCCCTCTAACTGTATATCATAATAAGCATATATCATCCACTTTTTTTTGTTTTTCCTTTGAGGATAATTAGACCAAGGACAGCTAGGTGGCACAGAGGATAGAGTGCATAGGCCTGGAGTCAGGAAGACTAATCTTCTTGAGTTCAAATCCGACCTCAGAAACTTACTAGTTGTGTGACCCTGAGCAAGTCACGTAACACTTAAGCCTCAGTTTCTTCATCTGTAAAATGAACTGAAGAAGGAAATGGCAAAAACCACTCCAGGATCTTTGCCAAGAAAACCCCAAATAGGATCACAAGAGTCAGACACCACTGAAATGACTGAATAACAACAAGTAGAACAAACGCTTTGGAGTAATTATGGATTTCATTTAAGAGGTTCTGTAATCTTCTGGGACTTAGTGAAAGGAGAACAATAATTTTATTCATGAGCAAGAGTACCTGGATGACATCACTATTTATAGTGAAGCCCTCTTTCATTTGAACTCTGTGCTGGATATCCTTGAACCTGGTGGCAAACACCTTTGGTAAGAAAATATTTCCTCGTTTTATCTCATTTGATAAGACTGTTGAACATTATGGTAACTGTTAGGTATTTCACGGGATCTCAGATAATATCAACATATGCAAGGGTGACACCTTTTTGGAAGGAGGACCTTCAAGGGATTTATTTTACTCCACTGACTCAACGGACAAAACACAGTGGCATTTTGCATTTTCTGTGGCTTCTTGTCAAATGCATGTATAAAGATGTGGTCTGGATGGAAGATTATTTGTGAATATCTGCCCATCCTCTTCTTGTATATTCATTCAGAATAACCTCACTACATGTACAGTCTCAAACATTTTCTCAAGATGAGAGCATAAGCATTTGATTTGGTGGTTATTTTCTCAATTCCCTTTCTTTTGGGGGGGGGGCAGTAACAAAATTTATGATTTTTTCCAAGCATTTGTTATGCTTTCTTCCCTTCTTTTATATATAATGAGAACAGATCCTTAAACGCCCTCAGAATTTTATCAGGGCCTGCGTGGATTTCAGCCGTCGTCCAGATGTTGTTGTTGTCGTTTAGTCACTTCAGTCGTGTCCAAGTCTTCATAACACCATTTGGGGTTTTCTTGGCAAAGATACTGGAGTGGTTTGCCACTTGCTTCTGCAGCTCATTTTGCAGATGAAGAAACTGAGGCAAACAGGGTACCCAGGGTTACACAGCTGGTTAGTGTCTGAGGCTGCATTTGAACTCTGACTTCGCTGATTACAGATCCAGAGCTCTATCCACTGTGCCACCTAGCTACCCCATAGTCCAGATACTCTTCACTTTTTTGCGCATTCAATTTCTACTTCCTGATTCCTTCATCATGTTTGAGTCAAAAAGTAGTGACTCCACTGTCACTGATGGTGAAAAGAGTTTGTTACAGTTTTCCTACTTTCCTTCCAATTTCCCTCCTGAGTTGTATTTTCCAACTTTTTTCCAACTTTCCAACTTCCATTTTTTCATTGCCTCACCCTCTCCCCATGGTTATCTTCTGCCTTAAAGTCACTGAATATTGGCCTTTTTATTTATTTGGAGGGTCTCACCGAATTCTTCATTGAAAATCTCCACCTATTCATTATCTGCAATAGATGTTGGTGTGTGATTATCTTCACAGAGGTCTTTTTTAAAATGCTTTTTATAAGATCACCTACTATCTAATGATATGTTCCTTCTTGCTTCTTGTTAAATGGTGAAACCAACTCCCCTGTCACTCCAAGGAGAACTTGTCATCCATCCTTCCAATTACTGCTGTTTTAGACTTAGGTTTTATTGATAGTTAGAATTTATGTTTTGTATTTATGAGATTTGGATCAGATCACTCAGCCATTGGTTAAGGATCTGATACTTGGAGTTTTAGCAGTTAATGTTATTGCCTAAATATTAATTGTCTAAAAACCTCTGTAATTCTTAGAAATATAGACTAATGAATTAGAATTAAAGATGGAGCTTTTCTTTTCATGATTCACTACATTATATATATATATATATATATATATATAAAATGGCTTGATAACTGTTAAACCATGGTTTTTGTTTTTTGTGTGTGTGCTGCTGTCTCATGTGGCTCTTCCACATTCTTGGCAATGAAGTAGATAAAACTTATTTATGCTGGCTATTAATTTATTAAGGTAAGTGATAAATCAGTTTGTAAAAAGGATGGATTAGTTTGTAAAAAGTTTGCTAATATTTTCATAGCACAATTGATAGTTCTTTGGGTTCATAAAAATTTCTCCTTCAGAGTTTTTCTCATCAGCATATTTAACTCATGAAAGGGCTTTCAGCTTTTTTTTTTCTCTTACATTATCAAAGCTTTTTAAAACTTGACAGGAACTATAAAAATGAACTAGCACCAGGTATTGGCAAAGGCCAATCTAAGCTATTGAGTTTTATGGTCTCACTAGGCCTATTATTCTCATGACTTGTTGCTAAATGAGATGTCTTCAAAGAATTCCAAAGTATTTGGTAGCAAGCTTCATAAAGATTTATTACTTCTTAGAGTTTCAGTTCAAATGGATAGAAGATTACAAATCATGCTAACTTAAGAGTTCTCATTTGACAATATTTTGGGTTTAAAAAATATTTTTTAATTTTTTTGCCTTAGCTGTAAAAACTAAAATCTTAGTTGTAAAAATACATAACTAACAAAAGCAGTAGTTTGGGGGTTGGCATACAAAGGAATGCCAAGAAAATAACACCAAAAAAGAAAAATCTGCTTTGCAGAAGAGAGCTACTCTCCTGAGCCTCCCTAGGTATTAACTATTGTAATAGCCTATCTTACTCCCTTCCAACAGGAGAATATATTATGTGTCGAGGATGCTGCAACAAGGCTCAATCTTTTAAACCGATCAGCTCTGAGATCTGTACAAGCTCAAGCCAGGACACCTGGTTCTCAAAAAGAAGAGGTTTCAACACCATCTCCCTGGGGACAAGTTTTAACACCCAAAGAATGCTGCTCTGTTACTCAGTTACCTAGCAAACAGGAGGAGTATGTTAAGGTGAGTATCTATATAACCCATTATTAAAAGGAAATACTGGAGCTAGAGTGATTCTTGACTCAGAACTGTAGGATTCAGTGTGTCTGCTTCCACTACAGGTGGCCAAAACGCTTTTTATTGATGAAGCATTAAAACCTTGTCCAAGGTGCCAGTCCCCTGCTAAGTATCAGCCAATTAAGAAACGGGGACTGTGCAGTCGAGAAGCCTGTGGTTTTGACTTTTGTGTATTATGTCTGTGTACATACCATGGGGCAGAAGAATGTAGTAGTAGATCTGCAAAGCCACGAAATAAAAGAGATGCTCTTCCAGGAAGTGCTCAGAGCAAGCGAAACTTAAAAAGACTTTAAAAGAAGTACTCCTCCTTCTCCCTTGGCTCCTCCCCCCCCCCATTTTGGTATTTATTGCTTTGTCTAATTTTTAATTATGAACTTTTTGAAAGTATCCAAAATATTCCCCCTAATGACAGTTGATGATTTCTTTTCCTTATTAAGTACATATAATCTCATTCTTTGTCTTTGTATGATTTTAGTAAGGTTGTAAATGCTATGAAAGAATGTGTTTCTTTTATTGTACATCTTTTAATAACTCAGTGTTTTTAATAATAAAGTATTTTAGTGCTGTCTTTCATATATATGTATTTTAATGTTGAAAATGAAATCTTACATGTTAAATGGCCTCTTCAAATCATATTTTAAAAAATTGTTTCCCAAACGATAATCGAATTTTGATCTTGCAAGGATTAGCCAAAGATTATATTTGGGTAATGGACATGTAAATAAAATGAAATATAAATAAAACATTTTAAGAAATCATTTTGAATTTACTCTATTATAACTTTAATCTTTATTTCTTAATGATCTAGTAGGCAGCATACTTGATAGGAGTCCTCTCTATTGGAGCAAAATTTCTATTACTACTGAGGCTATTAAGGAGTAAAAGTAAAAAAAAAAACCCTAATTTTATCTGGAATGGTAGTTCGTGGGAAATCATAGTTTAACAAAAAGAAACCTTATATTAAGTTGTGAATTTTAAATGTTTGAGGAAAAACACATTAGTAGAGATCTTACCTGTGTAATATGACTTGATTTTTAATAATCAGAATACCCTTATTGGTTTGAAAAATATGAAGAATTCCATGTATAAAACTTTTGTCAGGAATGTTATGTTTTATTCCAGAGGAGAAATAGTTAAAAAGCAGGAAAGTACTCTGAAGGTAATTTTAGAATTTTTTTTTGGTAATTGACACAATTACAAACTACAATTAATTTTTTAAAAACTCCACTAATTTAAATCTTGAATAGTTCAAAATCTAGCAGTGTATGTGCTTAGCATAGTCCCTGGCACATAATCGGTGCTTAATAAATGTTAGTTGACTGACTAGTGGACTGAAGTGAACTAGACTTACAGTGTGAGACAAAGTTGTATAACGCATGGAATACATTTTGTCTTCTACATTTCAACTTGTAGCATTAAGAAATTCCTATGAAATTTTGACTGCTAAATATGAATATAAAATTGAAAATTTAAATACAGACTAACAATGCTCTGTTATGTTTTTTCATCACAATTTAAGATTAATTTGATCCAGCTAAATTCTGATGTTCTACATTAGGATTGATGATATTCTAGTCAACTTACCTTTGTTCATCCAATTCTATTGTTTGTTTCCCAATAAATCATTTATTTATTTATTCATGGAGGACATTCCCAGTCTTGATTCTCTTAATTTATGAAGCCAAGTTATTTGTTTGTTTTTTAAAAATCCTAACCCTTGGCATCAAACCTTTTGCCTCTTTTTCTACAGATAGAGAAGTCTCTTGTCCAGTGCAACAGGCATTAAGTTTTCCAACAAGTGATTGCAATTTTATGTTATTGATTTATGGCTTTCCTTAGTACCATTTAATACATATCTATTCATTTCTTAGAATCACAGAAACATTGCTACTTCATCTTTTTGAAAAACACACTATCAAAGGTATTATCATAGCATTGTCTTATAATGTTTAAACACATGGTCATATTCCTAAATAATTTCTTAGTTTTCTTTAGTATTTTATTATTTGATAAAGCTTACTTAGCTATAGAATTGTGAAAAGGGAAACAAGGTTTATAATTTCCTTTTTTTTATATGAAGTTTTCTGGAAATCTAAGTGACCCAATAGAGTTAATCTGGAATTTTCTTTCTAGCTTATTTGGAAGTTCTCTGTTTTCAGGTACTACCTAGTACTCTTTCAATGTAGCACTCTCACAATTGCCATCTGGTGGCTAACCATACTAAAAATAGTGTATTAAGCTTTACCAGTTTATTTAGTTATGTTATATCTTAGTTTATTCTGGCAATAAGCTGCTTGATTTTGTCACTTTTTAAAAATTGACTACTGCTGCATGTTTTTCTTCCTACTGTATATTACCATATACGGGGAATTTCTCCTTGACCTCTAGAAGGAATGGTGGAATAGTGAGAGGTAGGACTGAGCCTGTAATTTCTCAGGGGAAGGAATTCCTAGTGAGGAACAAAAAATCACACTTTCTATCAATGGAGATCTGGACCTTTTCAGCAATTTCTAGTTTTAGAGCATTGCCGGGGCATTGAGAGGTTCTGACTTGCTCAAAGTCACCCAGCCAACATTTATTAGAGGTTTGAAACCAGTGGAAGAGTAGGTGAATGAAAATAAGACCACAGGATCATGGCTTTGGAGCTGGAAGGGACCTTAGAGGTCCTTCATTCCAACCCCTCTCATTTTATAAAAGAGGAGGCAGATGCCCTAAAAGGTTAAATGAATTGTCCGGGATCACACAACTAGTAAGGGGGCTGAGGTGGAATCTGGACCCACGTCTGACTCCGAGTCCAGTGCCCTATCCAATATGCCATGCCACTTCTCAAGAAGAGAGTGGATTGACTAGCTGGGAAAGTCACTTATTAACCTCTGGGTGACTCAGGCAATCTTCTTAAGACTATAAGTTACAGGCAAGTTGCTGACCTGCATTGCTGAAGGGAGTTTTCGTGTCAGGAATTTTATAGACCCACGAAGTCACAGAACCATACTGTCTGCTGTCCTTTCTCTTCCCACCCTGCCAAAACTAAGAGACTCAAGGCTGGGAATATCTACTTAGAACAAATAAACATTTTTGGATAACAAAGAAACAACAAAGCTGTCAGGCGAAGAGAAGAGGAGAAGGAATAAGAAATTTTAAAACGTCTGCTGTGTGCCAGGCACTTTGCTAAGTGTTTTTTATAAATGTTATCTCATTTGATCCTCACAACAACCTGCTAGGTAGGTACTATTATTAACCCCACTTTATAGATAAGAAAACTGAGGCAGAGAGACGGTAAGTGACTTGCTCAGCTAAGTGTCCAAGGCTGGGTTTGAATTTAGATCTTCCTGAGTCGAAGCCCAGAGCTCTAGCCATAGGTTAACTAGAATCTCATCAATCAAAAAAAAAAAAAAAACCAAACAACCCACAAACCATTTTAAATATTAAAATTAATGGGAGAATCAAGTTCTAAGTAGGAATTCAAAAGATAACCAACCTTATCTATGTTGCTTTAAAATGTTAGATGTTGGAATATGTGATTGCAAGGTACTGTTTAACAAAGAAATGTTCATTGGTTATGAAACATAGGGTTCTAGACTAGCCAGTAAGAATTTAAGGAGACAATTGATGATTGTTGCAACATTCCCTAACAAAAAGCAGCTCTGTGTATCAGTAATTTATACACACACACACGCGCGCGCACACACACACACACACACACACACACACATACACACATACGTACATACACCCTGGAGGTAACCCTTTAAAAATTTAATCAAATGAGTTTAAAAACTAAAAAATAGTACATTTACTAAAATATTTTACCTTTTGTATTGATCTAATTTCCTATTCAATTATGCTGATAATTCCCAAATTATGAAACTAAATATTATATGAAAGAAATGTGTCCTAGGTAATACTCAAGCATGGCAATGTAGTAATATTAAGTTGAATAGCGACTGTATGATTGTACTGCCATTCACAAAGAGAATGTTGCTGACATAAATGTAGATAGAGAGATAGACAAGGCAAGCATTTATTTATCAAGGGCTTACTATGTTCCAGGCATTGATCCAGGCACTGGGGATACAAATGCTAGCAACACAGTCCCTGCCCTCAAGGAGTTTACATACTCACTGAAGACACATAAAGGAGAACTGGAAAGCCAGGGGGGAAGGGGATGAGGTATTTGCTCCAGAAACATAATGCCAGCACTGAACTATAAGAGCCAGGCACCCGGAGCACAGTCCAGGTTACAGCGGGGTTGGAGGTGGATGTGATGGTTTGAATGGTGTGGAGAGGTCCAGGAAGTACATCATCTTTTTCTAGAAGTAGAAGTGGGTTTGTGATGTTTCATTCACAGTCTCACGGAACCATCTGTACATCTGGGAAATGGGCATGGACCTTAGGACAAAATGATGCAAAGTGACATCAGTGGGGATGATTCTGATAGTCCTAAACAATTGAACTTTGAAAAAAAACAAAAACAAAACTTGCCACCCTTCCTAAGACCTCCTGCCAACAAGTGAATGTCAAACTATTATGTATTCTGAAGGTATTTCTATGACCAAAAAATTTCGCAAAGTATATATTTGCTTGAAAAAAGCTGGGACTAAAGTTAAGGCAAGGCAGATCCAGGATCCAGAGGGACACTATTTCTTATAAGTGCACATATTTTTCATGTTAGCAAATTCATTCTGCCCTCCAGGAGGGTTTCCTTTGTAATAAACAAAGTTACCCATATCACAGTGAAAGCTCAAAGCCTGGTGGACAGTTAACACAAAAGGAGATGCAACTTTCAAACTTTGCCTGACAGGCATAAGCCTTGACCTGGCTCTGCTGGCCACCAGTTTGCACAATGTGACCACATTTCAAAAATGAAAGAACATGCTGCTATTTTGGAAAAAAAAATTCTGAGTGCATTTGGGCAAGGGAAAATTACAGGATAATCCCAATAAAGTAGCAATTTAGCTCTGTGGTAAATTATGCAAAAGGTACAGTTTGAAAAAAGTAAATGTGTACTAAGATTTGGACATGATGCTCAGTATAAAAGAAGACAACTAATTATTCCTATGTTTGAGGACTTTACAGTCTCAGTGATGGGGCAGACAAACAGGGGAACACTGAACATTTTGTCAAATGTTTAAAATAATAATGATGATAAAAATCCTTTCTATTTTTGCTATTTTCTCTCCTATATTAATTTTTGGCTATTAGATAAAAGTGAAAGGAAAAAAGGATGGAATTGTAAAAACATGATTAGAAGTAAGCTTTTGTTTGTTTACTTTTAAGGGGGAACATAGAGAAGCAGTATAAAGAGCACTTTGGCCTTGGAGTCAGGAAAAGCTGGGTCCAAGCCTGGTCTTTGGGGTATATTAACTGTGTGACCATGAGAAAGTAGCTTATCTTCTCAATGCCCCAGGCAACTAAGACCATCCGTAAATATTGCCCATCTGCATTTTTGCATTGGTGGAGGGAGTTGCCACACCAAGAGTCACTCACACCAATTTTGTACACACACACACACACACAAAGTTAGGGCATATGAAAAAGAACAAGTCTTAGATCTAGAGAGAGCCAATGAATTTTTCACCTTCTTCTCAATGATCAATACTATTCTTCCAAACAAACTCCCTCCTTCCCCCGTGCCACCCCTTCCCCCCACCTTACCACTACTACAAGCTAACAGGCAAAGAATATCCTTTCTACCTCAGCTCATCTGGATCCCAGGAGAGGACAGAGCTTCTTGCTGATTCCTGACTGTGATTTCCACAGCTAGCAAAAGATCAATTTGGAGAATCTGAAAGAATTCCCATAGCAATTTTTAAAAAAGAAAAACAGCAAATGATGAGAATCCTTGGAACTGGGCTTTAGTACTTTTAAGCATAGAGAGAAGTTTTTAAAATTTGTCCTGGTAATAGAAAGGCTATTTATGAAACTATTATCTATTCTTTGAACTTAATTCAAATAAGGTCTTTGGGGATATTTTAAAAGGTATTCAAAGTTTTAGTTGCTATTTAAAAAAATGAAAATTGATTTCTGACTTCAGCAGTTTGGAAAGCATCTTAAGATATTTTCTTGTCATAAAAATGTAACTCTTTTTACAAACTTCTATAGAATACAGTCTTTCTCATAAAATTGGTTTTGAATTAGTATGAGAAATGGTTAATTCTATGGCTTTATTTTAAGATTTCTCTTGAAAACATTAAAATATATGGAACATGAGAAATGGCTCATTTCTTTTGAAGAAATATTTAAATTGTTATTACTAATGATACCACAAGGGGGTACCAGAGATTCATAGATGGTAGAATTATGCTTGTATGGATGACTAATAATATTCTGCTCATTTCAAAAGATTTTATTTTTGTATATTTGGTTATTTATTTGGCATGGCAAGTTGAGTAAATTTGTCAAGTGAATTTTAAAGCTGGATTATCAGATTGTGGGGTGATCACAATTTTGGGGGTTGATGAGAAAAAAGTGAACTAGATTGAGTTCTTAAGTGAGTACCTGGTCCTAGTTTGCTGCCTTGGTGGTGGTCATGTGCCCAAATAGCATGGGATTCTTGACTCTTGGATCCCAGTTTCTGAGAGCTAAGATAATGCCAATAGCAACAGCGATGTGACTGGTGAAACTGGTTCCTGGGAAACGGTGAGATGGGACCCACCAATTGCTTCCTTCTGGCCTTCTTTCTGCTAAGCGGTAGCCTTGGTGATAATGTTTAGTCATCATTCAAACTCTGTTTTTCCTAAGCAGTTTAAAACTTTAGCTAACTAAGTTATAAAAATGACCAATTATAAAACTGAAGGAAAATATTAAAATAATTTGATGATCCCCAATTGAGTGAAATGGGACACTCACTGCAATAAAAATCTAAGTACATTTTATTGAGTTCATATTATAAGTGATTTCTGAGATTCAGCTCAGTATTGTCCCAGACTCCTCAAATATAAAAGGCCATTTCTTCTTAATTTCTATTTCTTTGTCATAGCAGAAGTCAGGAAATTCCAAGTATAGAGATATATTGCTGATATCTCTGAAATTTGTGACTAACTTAAATATACTTAGAGTAATTGTGTAGCAGCAATTACATTTAATTCGCTAGGGGAAAAATGAGCCAATTATTCAAAAGTTTATTCTCTAGGGGGAAAATGAACCAACTGTTCAAGTTAGTTGCTCTATTTTTCTCTCACCAAAATGGCATTGTCAGAGGTTTGTGTTGAGGATTACAATAAATTCCAAATTATCCACAGCAATTGGAAGCCTCCTTCCCCCCTTGCAGAGCCACATCACCAACTGGAAGTGAATCTAGTCCAAGCTCAGAGGGGAGGAAATGCTAGTGTTTCACTGTGGAGTGGTAAAAATATTCAAAATCCAACTGTGAATTATTTTTCAAATCATCATCTCTACATCTTCTCTTCCTTAGCCTTGATCCTCAAGAACTGATGATTGAGAAGTAAAGCACGTTAGCTTTCAGAGGTGAAATAGTAATCATTTAACTGGTGATTGAGTGGTCTCTGTGCTAGCATATTCGGAGTGAAATATTTGTCAATAATATCAACATTGAATTCTTTCTGTGCCAGAACAAAAGGCAAAAGATACAAGTAATCAGTTAAATTTTTACATAGCAATGTCAAGAAGAATGAAATGTATGTTAAGACAATATTTATTTGATAGTTATTTCAGACAAAAGGCAGGAGATGGCAATTTGAAACTTGGACATGAAGTCATTAAATCTCGTGATGTCAGTCAACAAGCATTTATTAAGTACCTACTGTATGCAAGGCACTGAGGTAGATGTTAGGGATACAAATGTAAAGAATGAATCCATGCTTTTCCTCAAGGATTCTACATTCTAATAATGACCTGCTATTTATTAATATTATATATTTATAATTTTATGCATGGTTAACTTGGAGAGAAGACTAATTTAGGACTGGACTGATATTTCATTTTTATAAGAACTCTTAAACGAGGAAACTCCCTTTACCAATGCAAATTGGTAACTTCTTTTATCTTTGAGAGATGTTTCACACAGAGGAAAGATTTTAACCAAACTCACCCTAACTTCAAGGCCAGTTCTCTATTCACTATACTATGCTTCTTCCCATTGCTAACTTCCGAGGGGGAAAATATTATTGGTAATATGATAGTTTAATGATCAGAAAAAAATGTCATGTAGAAATAACTCATTATTCACTCATATACTTCATAAGTATCCACACAACGTGAAAAGGATGTGAGGAAGGCCATGTTGAGTGGACCTCCATGGCAAACTTATGCAAGGAAGTGGATAGAAGTCACCCAGGATGGGTTTTGATTGATTAGAAAAATAGCCACACTGATGGGACCATAATTCCATTTTAATATGGAGTAAGGTAATGGCTAGTGTTTGCATGGGGGATCAAACCTAAAACCGCTTCATCAATGAATCTGTGCTAATTTTCAAGCAAAAAGCCTTTTATATGGCATTTAAAGACCCTTTCTATTATGATAAACTTTTGAATATTAATTGGGTCGGTAGCAATTCTAAAAATTAAGGCATTGCACTAAATGTTGGTTAAATAAAGATGTATTATTTAATTTAATTATCAACATATTAATATTCATATCATCTGATCCAATTTGAGAAAATAATATATCCTTATTTTCATCACAAGATTGATTATCGGTCATCAGCAACAGTGATAAAACTCCATTTTGTTAAATTTCACAATACTGGTCTTGAAAGAATTATACTAGTAATAACAAAAGAGTAAATGCAGAATAAGACACATGCACACACACAAGATGGCATTTATATAGCACTTTAACATTTGCAAAGCACTTTACAATTATTTCATTTTATCCTAAAGACAACCCTGGGAAGTAGGTGCTATTATTATCCTCACTTTACAGATGAAGAAACTGAGGCAAAGATTAAATGACTTGACCAGGGTTAACATACTTAGAAAATGTCTAAGGTCATATTTGAACTCAGGACTTCCTGACTCCAGGACCAACTGCACCATCTACTGTAGGGTCCTATGAAGCAGGCAGCAGCGATAAAGAATAGAAATTGA
This sequence comes from Trichosurus vulpecula, assembly GCF_011100635.1. Taxonomy (NCBI): domain Eukaryota; kingdom Metazoa; phylum Chordata; class Mammalia; order Diprotodontia; family Phalangeridae; genus Trichosurus; species Trichosurus vulpecula. Next base: position 146,469,694 of record NC_050573.1, read on the forward strand.
CTTCTCTCCCAGCAACCTTAGCACTATTCATCCCATGCCTGATCCTAAGGCTGGTCCAAGATTTAAGGCCATTCACAAGTGGCTAAAGGATAGCTTTTGGAGAGGGAACAGTTTTGTTGCCCCGGAATCCCCCTCCTCTCTGCTTCTATCACTAAGTTAGGGAGATATTTGTGATGGATGCTACGACCACACTCATTTTTTTTTCAACCTATTTGCCTATCCTCATCCACCCAGTAAGCAAGTACAGGATGCTTAGTGGTGCCAGTGGCAGCTGCTTTACTTAGTTATTACTTATTGCTTATACTACACTCTGTCCTTTCTCCACTTAATATTTGTGCTCCTGTGCAAGTCGCTTTATAAGCATTCATAAATTCAAGTGAGTTATGTTCTGTTCCCCAACTGAACGACAAACTTTTTGGAGGAAGGAATTGGGACTTCTATTTTCCTCCAGGCTCTATGAATTTTGTGCCTAAGAGGACACAATAAAAATTGTTGATTAACAAGGCTACAGCACTAGGAGATGCTGATTTCTTTTATGCATAGTTTGTATTGATTCTGCCTGACCATACCAATAAAAGCTCTTTGCTTTCACTTATTACTTTGCAATAGTTTTAACCACTGTAGCTGCCCTCTGTTAATTTGATTCAAGAGTAGAGATAGAAAATTCAAGTTCATTAAAAGGATTTTTCCCCCTGCTCTCTGTTGATGCCTGAAAAAGAATATACAAATTAGAAGGCTGTTTGTTTTCACTAATACTTTTATATGGAAATCTTTTCTTCTGGTGCCTTTTTACTGTTGTTTGAATTTTAAAAAATTGAAATTTTTAATAAAAAATAGTTATCTCAATCCAAGTTATTCATTTGAGGGAGAAAAAAACACAAAAAAAATTGCAGCAGGATTTTTAAAAAAATGAATTATCTCATCAGTTTGTGCAAGAGGTATTGTAATGGAATAAATTGACACTTCGAATAAATTTAAACCAGCAGGTCCAGATGGTGGTTTTCTTGAGTGCTTTAAGAAATTGTCTAATGAATATAATGAAGCAATTATTTAAAAAAAAAACAAGCTGCTAAGTTAGCAAACAGAAAAAATGGTTCTATTTTTCCAGTTAAGGATATAATGGAGATTACAGAAAATTATTATACATTATAGTCCAAATAATATTGATAGTTCAGCAAGTGTTAAGGAAGCAAATTCCAAGAAAACAATGAATTCCCCCAATAATAAGTAGCATGGATCTATATAATAGCATGCCAAAAATTGTTTTTAAATCATTCTCACTAATGCATAATATAGAAACCTGTGTGATTCTCTAACAGAGTCTCAGAGTTTGAAGGGACCTCAGAAGCTTTGTAGTCTAATCAGACCTGATCAAGAATCCCCTCAATTATACGGGTGTCATAAGTTCACCTTCCTTGCAGGGCTGTCATGAGGTTTAAATGAGATAATATTTGTAAAGTGCTTGGCACAGAGTAGGCTCTTAATAAAGGCTTACTCTCCTTCCCTTTCCATATTCTAGAGATGATGTCTTTTATAAATCTGAGTTTGTCATTGAGATCTCTTTTTAGCCACACCAGACAGTCTCTTTAAAGAAACAAACTCAGATATTTTGAATACATATATACCAGGTGTTCTTAACTTGGGATCCAGGAATTTGGTTTTGAAAATGTTTCACAACTGTATTTCAGAATGGTTAGTTTTCTTTTTAATCCTACCTATTTTACTTGGTGTATTTAAAAACATTATTCTCAGAAGGGAATTATAGACATTACCATACTACCAAAGGGGGCAGTTCATGGAACAAAAAAGATAAAGAACCCCTAAGTGTAGGCACTTACCCCTTCTTTCCTTACTGGAATCACTTCTGTTTATATCTAAAGAATTTCTCTCTTGAGCCCTTCCTATCCCTCCAGGGGCCCACCTTCTCTACAAAACATTAGACTACTACATTCTACATGTAGTTAGACTATGACATTCTATATTTGCTCAGCAGATAGAGTGCTGGGCCTGGAGTCAGGAAGACCTGAATTCAAATCCAGCCTCAGAAATTTACTAGCCCTGTGACCCTGAGCAAGTCAACTAACTGCTGCTGTTTGACTTAATCCACTGGAGAAGGGGACGGCAAATTACTCCAGGATCTTTGCCAAGAAAACCCCATGGACAGTCTGATCCAACAATACATTCTACATGCTTTCTTTCTGCCCTTTGCAATCTGCTCTACCCAAATCTAGTAAACACACCACACCTTTGTTTTCCTTTATCGTGAATTCTAAAACGAATTGGTCACTTTTCTCCAAGGTTCCAGTCACTCCTACTTTGGTAGCCAGCTTTTCCCTGTTGGTCACAATCAAGTCCAGAAGAACAGTTTCTTTTGTAACTTCCTCTAACTTGAAAAATGAAATGATCATCGAGGTAAATCATAGATTCATCAGCTCTTCTGCTGTCTGGATGGTCTGGATAGCTGAAGTCCTCTATCACTATCTAGACCATTTTCTGTATGTCCTCTGTTGACTGACTTGACTCTGTTTCTGATAGAGGTAAGAATTCCTTTGTGTCTCCTTACATTTTTTTTCCCTTAAAGTATTTTTTCTATTCTTTTTTTCATATACTTCTCTAGAACAGAATCCAAAGACAAACAAAGCACACTGCACATCATTGAAAAATTATCTTTACCCTTCATAAATACATACTTGTAACTAGATAGGGTAGTGAATAGAGTGCTGGACTTATGTAAGGAAGATCTGAGTTCAAATCTAGCCTCAGACACATACTAACTGTGTGAACCTTGGCAAGTCACTTAACCTCTGTTTGCCTCAGTTTCCTCAAGTGTAAAATGGGGTAATAGCACCTTCCTCACAGCATTATGAGGATCAGATGGGATAACTTATTGCAAAGGACCTTACAAACCTTGAAGTACCATATAAATATGATGATGATGATGGAAAATCCCACAAGTCTTTTGTCTTCTTTTTGGTTGTTCCCTTGTGTAGCTGTTATGCTATACTGCCTATTCATGAATCGTGAGATTTGAGACGGGAAGATAATGAGGTCTGCTCATCTTTTTCCCCATTATAGTTGATTTACCCTACATGTTAGGCTATAGTTTATGACAGGGCTGTCCAAAATGCAGGCAGTGGGCAGCCTGCAGTGTGATTTATGCGGCCCACCTACAAGCATAGAAATTTACATAAATGCTTTAGCAAACGAAGCCAAGCACTAAAATGGCAAATCAAAATATATTGTCTTTTACTTCAATAAAAACCTAAGGTTGGACAGCCCTGTTCTATGATATTCATTTAGAGTGTGATATGAACTTAGAGTAAAATCGTATTACTCCACAAAAGCATAGTCTTAGAGTCAGGAAGACCTGAATTTGAATTCTGCACTGGGGTTTTTGCCTGTGGAAGCAAAGAGAGGGGCCTCAGATCTGACCTCTCTTGCCATAAGTAACTCCATGGAAAGTTACCAAGGCAACTGTCCTCCATTTCATCCAGCAAGAGGAGCCTCCCCATTTATCCTTGTAATGAAAGCCTTTCCACTCTTGTCCTTGCTATTAGGATAATATAACAATCCTTGACAATGACAAAATTCTGCAACAAGACTGAAATGCAAGATGCCCACTTGTAAGCTAGCTAATGTTCCTTAGAGATATAAATGCTTCTTCTAGCCCTAAAAATGGGTAACCCAGCCCCCCCTGCCTTTTCAGTTTTCTTATACCTTACTCCCCAACATGTATTCTTCAGTCCAGTGACACTGGCCTCCTGGCTGTTCCACAGATAAAACACACCATCTCTCAGCTCTGGACATTCTCTCTGACTGTTCCTCATGCCTGGAACCCTCTCCCTCCTTCCTGTGTTCCAAATAATGACCTCCCTGGCTTCCTTTAAGTCCTAGCTAAAATCCCACTTCTACAGGAAGCTTTCCCTAACCCTTCCTAATTCCAGTGTGTTCCCTCTGCTAATTATTTCCTATTTATCTTCTATATAGCTTGCCTTATTTATATTTTTGTTTGTGTGTCTCCCCCCTTCCCCTCCCTACTGTGAGCTTGTAAGCTCTTTCAAGGCAGAGACTGTTTTTTGCCTCTTTTTGCATCCCCAACATTTAGCAGAGTGCCTGGCACATGGTAGGCACTTGATATATATTGATTGATTGATGAAAAAGGGTGTGGCTGCTTTCTTCAAGTAGTCCTGTCAGGTCCACAAAGGCCTCTTTTTCTTGTCTTCCCTATTTATCCCTTACACAGCTTGCTTTGTGTATATTTGTTTGCATGTTGCATCTTTGTCTTCTTTGTATAACTTTTATGAGGTTCTATAGGCCCATTATGAAAAAGAAATGATCTTTACACCACAAAACCACACACAAGCTACATGGCCATAAGTGAGTCACTTAATCTTTCTAAACCTTAATTTCATCATTGGGAAAATGTGAGTCATGACAGTGCCCATCTCAGAGGGCCCTTGTGATGAGCAAGTAAGATAACCGTACATAAAGTGCTCAGCAAACCTTAAAGCACAATATTAATGTGAGGGTCAGTGTTATTACATTACAACTACCCATTGCCAAAGTCACAATCCCAGGGGTGGTCCCAAGTTTGGCTTAGGTGTTGGAGGTATTGGCTTCTTTTCTTTTTGAGTGAACCTAATTAGGTGCAGGCAAATCCACATCAGATGGTTCTGTAACTTTTAGTTCAGAATGAAAAATGCTGGACAAGATTTGTGCCCCCCTAGGAACACTAAAATGCTTCATTAGAAGTTGGGTGACGCCATCTTATTACGAACCTCTAGTTCTAGGGCTTGATTAAGTGTTGATGTTTGTCCTACGGGGCTCATATTGAATTTCAGGACAGCTCTCCAGTGTCTTATTATTATGTCATGTGATGGAAGAATAGTCATTTTTAGAGAAATAAATCAGTAAGTCAGTCCCTTCATTTACAGGAAAAAAAAACTTAACCTTAATAGGTTAAGTGACTTGTCCAAGAACCTACTTCATCTCATTGTGATGGGGAAATGACTGTGGGTTCTTATAGGCTGCAGCAGAGGCCAAGAAGGTTGGGCAGGTCATACCAAGCCAAAAAGGAAAAAAGACAACAACAAAAGGTTTTGAGTATAGGCCTGATGACAGACCGAAGTAGAATTTGGACTCATTTATAGAAGGCTTGTGACATGATTTCATGTATCTATCTATCCACCCATCCATTTGTTCATTTGTTCCTTTATTTGTGTATCTTCTTATCTATTGATTCATCTAGCTTTTCATTTATTTGTTTGTTTGCTACAATTCAATCAATAGCATACTAAAGCTTGGGTGAGGTAAGTATAAATATTCACATTGATGAAATCATGGACCAATTGAAATATATTTTGTCTTTTTTCCCTCCAATAACCATAGAACCTCAAAGTCGGAACTGAGATATGAATCCTTTCTGTAATACTCTTTCCCATGAGTTGCCTTTGGTTGACTGGTCCCTGACCTGCAGTACTTTGAAGTTCAAGATAGCTCAGAAGGTGCCCTGGAAAAATCTCAGCTGTACCCATTCTTTGAGCCCTGCTTGAAGACACTTCTTTCCCCTGACTGTTTCACAAAACAACCTATTCCAACATTGGCTAGAAGATTTTCCTTCTATTGAGAGGTATGATTTAATGGAAATAGCATTGGCCTTGGCACAGGGGTGGGGAACCTGTAGACTCGAGGCCACATGTGGCCTTCTAGGTCCTAAAGCGTGGCCCTTTGATTGAATCCAAACTTCATAGAACAAATCCCCTTAATAAAAGGATTCGTTCTGTAAAACTTGGACTCAGTCAAAAGGCCAAACGCAAGGACTTAGAAGGCCACATGTGGCCTTAAGGCTGCAGGCTCCCCACTGTGGGGGGATTAGGGGGCCTGAATTCAAGTCCCAGCTTTTATGCTTCCAAGCTGTGTGACCTCAGGCAAGTTATTTAATGTCTAAGCTTCATCTGTAAATAATTCAGTGTTTGAATGGATGTGTAATTTCTATGTGGGTATCCCCTATATTCCTACAACCATGCAAGAGTGGCATTTGTCACTTCATCCTTGCTACTTTTGTCCATGTCCTTCCCTTAATCCACCATAGGAGATGATGGATTCATTGGCAGTGGTAATTCATGAAAATCATCTATAAAATGTGTTTATGCTATTTTAGAAAGTACATATTATTACTTTGGCCTCCAGTTTCCTCATACATAAAATGAGGGATTTAATTTAAAGACCTCGCTCTAAATCATATGATCCTGAAATTTTAGAATTGCATATAAATGTGAGCAAATATTATTTAAGCTAAAATTTGTCTTTCTGTGGCTTTTAGCCATTGGTCCCAGTTTTCCAGGGTCAAGAAGCACAAAGGGTATAATGCTGTTCCATATGATAATCTTTCAAATATTTGACAGCAGTGATTATGGCTGTCTCCCAAAGTCTTTTCTTTCTCTGAGGCAAATGCTTTCAGTTCCTTTAACCTACTTTCCTATGGCATGGTTTTGAGCACCATGTCCTGATCAGTGTAGCGGGTCAGGGGCAGAACCCAAAGCAGGCAAATGGTCAAGATCTTCCCAAGATGCCTTGTGAAGTATCTTGAATGCAAGAACTGCAGGTCCAGGGACTAGTCAGCCAGTGACCAGTCAGGGGAGGGACAGGATCTGGGACTTGTCTTCAGAGAAGGCATAGGCAACAGATTATTCGAAAGAGAATCTAAAAAGGCCGCAGCAAAGCATTTGGGTAGTGAGGCAGCAGGGGGATCTAAGGAGCAGAGACAAAAATCAGAGCAGAACAAGAAGATTGAAAAGAAATTCCAAGTAATTCAAAGGAACTACAGCAATTAATTGTGCTCGGTTAGCTGGGCATTTTTGTAGGTACAGGGTGCTAACCCCACTTGCCTAGTCTCCTTCATGAGCCATTACTATTGGTGGTGCCATATCACCTTACCTGGCTCCTGAGAGGAAGTCTTTTTTTTTTTTGAGGCAATTGGGGTTAAGTGATTTGCCCAAGGTCTCACGGCTTAGCTAGTGCCTGAGACCAGATTTGAACTCAGGTACTCCTGACTCCAGGGCTGGTGCTCTATCCACTGTGCTATCTAGCTGCCCCTAAGTCATCTATTTTGGAAATGAACAGCTGGTTTAGAACATGCTACCTGAAAATGGGATTTTGGATTTTTGGACCATGGCTTAAAACAGAGGGCTTTTAGCTGGGAGGGAGTGTGCTTGATAGGAAATGGTAAGATTATATTTGCTTTGACTTTTGCAAATCTAATCAAAAGGGCTTTAAACTGAAAAAGAAGGGGAAGTAAAAACTATCAATGTGCATCCACCAAGCTAAACACCAAAAAGAGTAGCTACTATATAGGAAGAATAGAAGTAAAGATGTCCAGAAATTCACCAGAGAAAAATAAATAAAAGAAAGGACACAGCAATACGACCCATGGGAAGGGAATAAGCATTTATGTAAGCCCTATCACGGGGCAGGTCACTGGTGCTAAGCGCTTCTCACAAAGACTATCCTCACAACTTCCCTGCAAGGTTAAGTACTATTGTTACTATCTCAACTGGGGAAACTGAGGCAAACAGAGGCTAAGTGACATTTGGGGTTGGGGAAGATCAATGGAGGCAAAAATAGAAGTGATATTGCCATTACAATATACTACAGACCATCTGGGCAGAAAGAGGAAACAGATGAGGAGTTCAAGAAATCGCACAAGCTTATTTTAGAGAGGCATAATGAAGTAGCACTGGAGGAACTTCAGTTATCTCCACATTTATCTGGTGCTCCCTCCTCCCTTTGCCAAAACAAAACAGCCAACTTCTTCATTTGCTTTTAATGGTAATTTCATCCTTCGAAAGGTAGATAAACTCATAAGAAGGAGCTTCTATTCCAGACCCAATTCTCACCAGTGAGGAAGAATTCATTTCAAGGGTAGAAATGATGGGAAGTTTGGGGAGAAGTGACAACTCCATTTTAAAGGCCTGAAGGTCAGGTATGTTACATTTCACCCCTCCCCCAGTGTTCCTTGGGGCTGAACAGGACCTGGTCTCTGCCATCTGCTCAAAAGTCCACTGACTGTGTTCTCTCATCTTTAGGGGGTCCTGAGCACCACAGTGCCATTTAAGCACTTTTAATCAGTAAAAACTGATTAGTTTTTACAAAGGAATATTCACTGTAAACCCCTAACTCTTGGGGGTAGAGCATAATCCCTCCCTGACATTCTCCCTCTTAGTCTCTGGGGAGGTGTGAGGGATTTGGTTCACAGTTTAGGTCAATTCTTTTAATAGTATAGTCCCACCAAATTCTGAGTATAAAGCTACTTGGACTCATATCCCAGCATCCTGGCTTCTCAAAGACTTCCCTGCTGGGCTGGAAAAAAACCTCAAAACATTTGGCCTAGAATCTTAGCTCCAAGGTTTCTTGATTCAAGATTCTTTGAACTCTAAGGAACTCTAGTTTCCCAGTCCAGGACTCCATTGCCTGTGCCTAGAACTGGAAAGAACAAATGAAACAGGCTCAAATCCAAAACCCATTTCTTGGATCACAGGGCCTAAAGTGAAAAGGTGGAAAGTAGCCCTTTCCTCCCCACTCAGTTTATTGTATGGTGGTCATTTCACCTCTTGGATGCAGCTAAGGAGACACACACACACACACACACACACACACACACTGTCCTAGTCTGGTAGTTTTAAAGATAATCTATTTCAACTTTGAAATCAATAGAAAGAGGCTGATTCCACCCACATGGTATGGGGTGTTGAGGGAGAACTAGCCTCTGGTGTGAAGGTTTGCCAAGTCCTTTTCAGGGCTGCTCACCTACCTTTGGTGTCTACCTGGCACCGGACTCTCACCTGTTGCTCCAAGAAGCTGTAGCAGGTACAGTGACCACACCCTAGTAAACCTTCTTGGCAGATGGGCTAAACAATGTTGAGGGTAACTGATGGGCCACAAACCCATCATTGACTTAGAGGGGTGTCTACCCCGAGCATGTGAAGACTTTCCCTGGCAGAATGGGAGGATGAGAACAGTTTGTTACAACAGCCATGAAGATAACTGAAGCAGGTGCTGTGGAGTGTTTAGAGTTTGGTCAGATACTGAAGATGCCAAGGTTATCTACTGCATCCCAGGCCACTGCTGGTCATTATGACTTTTTGTCTTGCCACTAGACTTTGATGATTCTGGAAGAGAAAATGAGGCTGATAACTTTGTGCAACTCTACCTCATTTAAATCCAATTCATGCTCAAGTCGAGATATCATTCTGTGATGTCATTGGTCTCTACAAAAATGTAGGACAAATAACATAAGGACACAGGATGTCTTTCCCCAGCAGCAGGTCCTTGCTCACACCCACATGGATGTTAGGAAGCTCTGACTAAAGGTCCCAGGATTTCCAAGCTTTTGAACTTAAGACCACCAAGACTAGATATGACCATCTAAAGATCGGTTACTGTTGTAACTATCTAAGGATGGTTGTGTAAGGTTGTTGATCGTCCATCTAAGGACATAGGTATTGTTCAGTCACCGACAATGAGGCAAAAAACAACCACCCACAAAACAGAAGAGGCCCCCAGAGGCCTAGGTTTAAGTGTGCATATTTGAGTCCCCCCTACAAAGAACCAATCTGCAGATGGGAAGAGAACAACATTGGATAGGTCACTGCCTTTTAGAGATTAACTTGTCAGCAACTCTTCTTGTTCAGTGGCAAATAAGGGGCACGGAAGTACCTAAGTGCTTCAGTACTGGGTGACACATGGCTAGCCAGAAACATCCAGGGGCTTTGTCATACTCCAAATGTCCAAGTGCTGAGCTAGGACACTTTTTGTACATGCCATTGATTGCATAAAGAAAAATCAGCCTAGCCTATGGGTAGATGTTACTCAAGACAAAAACCCTTCACCACCTGGCCCCAGTTTATCTTTGAAGCCTTAGTATGTTATCCCCTTTCTTATACTCCACATCCAGCCAAACTGACCTGTCTAGTTCTCACACATGGCACTCTATCTTCTGGCTCCATGCCTTTGACCCAGCTGTTCCCCATGCCTAGAATGCACTAACCGTTATCTCCTTGGGAAAGGCCCCAATTAATTTCAGAGTCATAAAATTCTAAAGCTGAATTAAGGACCTTAGAGATTAACTAGTCCAATTCTCTTTGAACTTCAATTGTAAAGATGAGGAAACTCAGCTTCCAAAAAGTAAAGTGACTTGACTGAGGTGACCTAGCTAATTAGTGGCTGAGATTTGATTCCAGTTCTCCAGTTTTTGGGTTTTTTTTTTGCTTTTGGGGGGTGGGGGTGGGCAAGGCAATTGGGGTTAAGTGACTTGCCCAGGATCACCTAGTAAGTGTCAAGTGTCTGAGGCTGGAATTGAACACAGGTCCTTCAAACTCCAGGGTCTGTGCGCTATCCTCTGCTCCACCTAGTTAGGAATCCTAGTTGGGAGTTCTTTATGCTACGCACATGTTCTTCCTTTCATGGCACAGTAGAAAGCTCACTGTGTCTGGAGTCAGAGGGCCTGGGTTCAAATTCTGTTTCTGTTGCTTATTATCTCTGTGACTTTGCATAAGTTGCCCAACATCTTTGGGTCCCAGTGCCCTCAAATAAAACGAAGGGGTTGGACTATATGACCTGAGTTATCTATGAGCCTATGATTAATCCTAGAGTGGAGAAGGGGTAATTTTGGGGCCTGCTGACTTTCCTGGATGTCCAGTATTTTAACTGCTGCATGGATCCTCATGGCAGCATTCCCAACAAATGTCTGTCTGAAAGTCCCCTAGTGACCAGTCATTTACAGGTAGTTCACTCCATCTAAAGCTGGAAAGTGACCTTAGAGATTATACATTTCAACTCTGTCTTTTTCCAGATAAGGGAACTAAGATTCAAAGGGGTTTCATAATTTGGCCAACCTACACAGGTAGCAGAGCCAGCATTTGAACTCAGGTCTTCTGACTTTAAATCCAGTGCTCCTGTTGCTTCCTCTCCACCCAGGAGATGAAATGAAGTTTTAGCTTGCCTTTTGCCCTGCCCAGGGTCAGTAACTCCAGAAATTCCAGAGTCAAAGGATCATAGAAGTCATTTAGTACAATCCCTTTATTTTACAAATGAGGAACCTGTGGCCCAAGTCACATGCCTTAAGTCACAAAGGTAGTCAGTGAGTCAGTGACAGATATTAAACTACTTACAGGTATAAATACTCAGAATCATAGAACTTGAGTTGGAAAGTATGTCAGAGGTCAACAAATACAGTCTTCTCATTTTATACACGAGGTTACTGAGTTTAGCAAGGTTACCCAAGGTCATACGGGGAGTTGTCAGAAGCAGGATTTGAACCCAGATTTTGTTTTTAGTCTAATAAAAAGTATTAAGGAGGGGAGAAAAATAACTTGTGTTTGCTTCATATTACTCATGAAGGAGGAGGAATGGAACAAGCATTTATTAAGCACCTACTATGTGCCAGGCGCTGTTCTAAACGCTCTACAAATATTATCACATTTGATCCTTACAATAACCCTCTGAGGTAGGTGTTGTCATGGTCCTCATTTTACAGTTAGGAAAACTGAGGCAGCCAGAGGTTAAATGACTTGCCTACAGTCATGATGCTGGTAAGTGTTTGAGAACAAATTAGAACTCAGGTCTTCCTGATTCCAGGCCCAGCACTTAATCCACTGTGTCACTAGCTGCTTCATGCACAGGTGAGGGAGCTTCAAATTCTCCACATGGTCTTCAGTATGTACTTATTTCCTAAGGGTTCCAAGTTCTTCTGTTTCTTTTGAGACACAGGAAAGCATTGCAAGTTAGGACTGAATTATATCATATTTTGAAAAGCTTAGTATGATGGCAATAACACACACAACTTAAAAGATTTGTGAGCTCACTCGAGAAAGGGGTTGCCTGAAGAGATTATTTCCCGTCTTCACTCTTCAAGTAGTGTTAATTCAACAAGCGTTATTAAGTGCCTACTGTGGACCAGGAGCTGGGGATACAAAAACAGAAAGGAGGCATTCCTTGCCCCATGAAGTGGACATTCTTAATGAGTAAATACAAAATGTATTCAAAATGAGTACAAAGTAACTGGAGGAGGTAGAGGAGAGAGAACTAAACTGTGGAGAGTCGGGAAATGCTTCAGGGAGGTAAGTGGCACTGGAGCTAAGCCTAGCTAGGGGTTTCTGAGGTAAGAAGGTAGGGGAAAACCAATTCTAATGAAGAAGGAAAACTGTATTTATCTGAAGGGATGGATGTGGATAGGAATGCACAAAGAACTTGGTGATCAACTTGGATTATTTTTTTTTAAAAAGAAGTGTACCGAAGATCTAAGAAAACCTAGGTAAAAGAGAAATATCAGGAAGGCTTCGGGTGAGAATGAACTGATAGTGACTGAGGAAGCAAAGGACGATAAAAGAGGTTTTGTTTGATCTAGCTATTTTGAGAGGAAAAAGGAAGATCTAAGAAGGAATAAGACTTTTGCTTGGGGTAGGTGGGATGATAACTCACAACAAGAGAGAAGACTGAGCTACTCAAAGCTTTTTTCTTTTTTTCCTTTTCCTTTTTTCTTTTTTTTTTTTTTTTTTTTTGTTGCCAAGAATGAACTTTGCACTAGAAGTAACAGAACAAGAATGGCTAACAAGTGAACTGATATGCAAGATAATGAAGAGCAAAGACAGAAAGCGCTTGGTAGCCCTTGATAAATCCAAGCTACCTGACCAGATGAACTGCATCCTTAGGTACTGAAGAAACTGGCAAGTGTGATTACTGAAACTCATCAGTGATATTTTGAAGAGCATGGAAATGATCCATGAGCATAGGATTGAAGCAGGCCAATGTGTTTCCTGATTCTCAAAAAAAAAGAGGCAGGGGGCGGGGCAAAATATTTGTAGTCAAATGAGCTTGACTTCAATTTCTGGAGAAATTCTAAAACGGATCATTAAAGATATGATTGGTGAAAATCTCATTGGGAAACCATGATTACATAGCCAGAATGGCTTCCTCAGGAACAAGAAGTCATGCCAGACTAAACTCATTTTCTTTTTTTGACAGGATTACTAAACTAGCACATGAGGTGAATGCTGTGGATGTAGTCAACTTGGATTTTGGCAAAGCTTTGTAATAAAATCTTTCATGGTCTTCTTGTGAAGAAGATGGAGAGTTGTGAAACAGACAAGAATACACTTTGATAGATTTAGGACTGGTTGGATGGCCAGGCTTATGAAGTAGTCATTAATGGTTCAATGCCAATGTGGCAGAGTCTCCAACGGACCACCCCAGGGTTCTATACTTAGCCCTTTGGTGCTTAACTTTTTTTTTAATGGTATACTCATCAAATTTACAGATGACACAATAGTGGAGAGCAATAACTAACACTGGATAATAGAATTGGGATCCAAAAGGAGCTTAACAGGCTAGAGCTCTGGGCTGACTGTAATAAGATGAAATTTAATAGGAAAAAATGTGAAGTCTTACACTTGGGAACCCCCCAAACCAGTACAATATGGGGAGGTATGGTTAGACAGCAGCAGTCCTGAAAAAGATCTGAGAGTTTAGTGGATTGTAAATTCAATATGTCTTGAGTCAGCAATGGCATGTGACAAAGAAGCTAACAAAACATTGGGCATATCTTCCAGCAAATAGGAAAGGTGATGATCTCACTGTACCTCTGACCTAGTCAAACTTCACCTGGAGTTTTATGTTTCATTTTGGGGGCCATGGTTTAAGAATGACATTATAAAAAGTGTCCAGAAGAGGACAACCAGTAAAGCTTTCAGTCCGTGTCATATAAGAATTGGTTGAAGCAACTAGGCATAGTTAACTTGGACAAGAGAAAAGGAAGTCAGGGAAATTGAAACATGATAGCTGTAATCAAGTGTTTGAAGGGGTCTCAAAGAGCTGTCATATGGAAGGAAGGATTAAATTTGTTCTCTTTGGCCCCAGAGGGCAGAAGCAGGAGCAAGGGTGGACATTGCAAAAAAGAAAATTTGGACCTGATGCGGAGGGTGGGGGTGATCTTCTTAACAATTAAGAGTTATGACCTAGATATAAAGAGATTTTACAAGAAAATTAGAAGAGCATGAAGCGTATTGCTTATCAGACTTATGGATAGATGAACAATTTATGAATAAACAGATAGAGAACAACATTAGGTGTAAAGTGGATAATTTGGATTACATTAAAAAGTTTTTGTACAAGAAACAAATATAGCCAAGATTAGAAGGAAAGCAGAAGATTAGGAAAACAATTTATAGAGAGCTTATCAGATAAAGATCTCACATTTAAAATATATAAAGAATTTTGTCAAATCTATAAGAATACAAGTCATTCCTCAATTGAGAAATGGTTGAACAGGCAGTTTTCCAATGAAGAAATCAAAATAATTTATAGTAACATTTAAAAATGCTCTAAATCATTACTGATTAGAGAAATGCAGATTAAAACAACCTTGAGATATCATTTTACACTTACCTGATTGGCTAAAACAATAGAAGGTGAAAGTGACAAATGTTGGAGAGGATGTGGAAAAATTGGGACACTAATTCATGGTTGGTGGAATTGTGAAATGATCCAATCATTTTGGAGAACAATCTGGAATTATGCCCAAAGAGTTCTTAAACTACCTATATCCTTTGACCCACAATACCACTACTTGGTCTATTTCCAAAGAGGATTAGGGGTAAAGGAAAAGAACCTATATGTTCTAAAATACTCTCTTTGTGGAGGCAAAGAATTGGAAATTGCAGGGATACCCACAATTGGGGAATGGCTGAACAAGTTGTGGTATATGATTGTGATGGAATACTACTGTGTTATAAGAAATGATGAGCTCAATGGTTTTAAAAAAACAGGGAAAGATTTGCATGAAATAATGAAGAGTGAAATGAGAAGGATCAAGAGAACATTGTATATAACAGCAATATTGTTTTAAGGAGGACTTTGAATAAGTTATTTTGTCTGTTATGAATACCCCAATTAACTATAAAGGACATGTGAAGAAAGATGTTATCTGCATTGAGAAAGAACTGATAAAAAGAAGTATGTAAAGAATAATTTTACATACACACACACACACACACACACACACACACACACACACACACCCCTATTTGTGTCTAATGGTAGCCATCTCTAAGACAGGGGAGAGGGAAAAGAAGAAAAAAGAAAAAAATTACATAATTTTGTTGTATATTTGAAAGGAATAGCAAGTTGGTAGATTTGCAGTTTCATGTACAGTCATCTTTTGTATTTTGCTTTGTTATGGAAATGCTTGTTTTATTCTATAAATTAAAATTAAAAATAAAACAAAGCAACAATTAAGGGCTGCCCTGAGGGGGTTGGTTCACCATCCTTGGTGATCTTTAAGTAGAGGCTAGATGACTACTTGTGTTTGTTATAGTGGGGATTCCTTTCATGAATGGGTCTGGATACAGCCCCTAAGACTCAACTCCTAAATTCTGTGATCCTGAGAGCATTCCAGGGAAGAGGGATAGTCTGTGGAAAGGCATGGAAGAGGGGCTGGAATGTCAGCAAGTGGTTTGGCCCAGTATGGAAAGGATGTGGACAAGGTGCAGATTGGATTGGATGACTTTTAAAGTCCCGAGCAGCTGTGGCCTGTAAAAATTCCTCTGAATTTGCAGGGGGGAAGGCAGGGCAATTGGGGTTAAGTGACTTGCCCAAGGTCACACAGCTAGTGTGTCAAGTGTCTGAGACCGGGACTTCAGGGTCGGTGTTCTACTCACTGCGCCACCTAGCTGCCCCTACCTCATGTGATTTCAACCCCTTAGCTTCTAGTTTCTCTCTGGAAACATAAAGAATAAATCTAGTCTTCGAGTTTTAGAAGACCACTCGAATCGCCTAACAAGGAGTCCATTTTTTCCTGGACCCAAAGTTGTACTTGGATTTTTTTTTTCCTTGTAAGGTTTCCACTAAAAAAAAAAAAGCAGTGTGAGAAACCCTGATGAACTCAGTAATGAGAAAGGTCAAGGCTTCGACAGGGTAAGGGTAGGGACTTGGTGGAGTGGAGGGGTTTGATGAAAACCCAAGCCGTCACAAGAAGCTGCTGCATCCTCAGCCTCGTCACAATTGAGCACTTTGCTAGATCATATCCAACCAACCCTTAGGTGCCATTCCAACAGGGTGAACATTTCCCTTTGGTGTATAGAGGTGGGGAGCCTGCTTACCAGTCAGATCAAGTACGTGGTGGGGGTTAGGGAGAGGTGGACAGACCCCTTCTCCAACTAACAGGAGACGAGTAGCAGTAGCGGGTGGAGGGCAGTGGCGAGTCTGGAATTCCTGAAGCTCTGCAACTGAAACTTTGCTAATACGCAAACTCCCCAGGCCACCTCCCTTTTCGCCAGGACATTTGTTCCCAAGGAGCTAAAAGCGTCCTTTTCACGCTTTGCATTTGAATCAAGGTTGCTAGGCTGACTGAGGAATACGGGTGCGGTGCGCAACCAAAGCCCTAATACTGTGAGGCGCGTCGGGGGAAAAGAGTGAGCGGATCTGCAGAGCCCCAGAGACCCCCTGCTCCCTTCCCGAGTGGGACCACGCCAGCACCTCGTTCAGTTTGCTCGGAGGCTTGTGGCTTCCCCGCCGTGCGGAGTGTGAGCGCTCCGCCTGCAGCAGCAACAGCAGCTCCGCACAAACCGGGTCCCCGGGTGCAAAACCAGTCCCGCAGCGCGCGCTCAGCCCAGTCCGGGAGGGCTCGCGCCAAAGCCTCAGGAAACTCTCCCCGCTACTCCCCCACTCGCCGCCCCGCCCCACTCCCTGTCCCCCATCCCTCGTCTCCCATCCCTCGTCCGCTGCCCCACCACCAGCAGCAGAGACCTAACGGGCCAATGGAGCACTGACCACCGCGGCCAGGAGGGAGGAAGTAGCCTCCCCCAAGGAGGAGGGGAAGAGCCCGCAACACGGCTATGCGGGAGAAACGGCTCACCACCGGTACGTAGCGGAGGCAGCAGAGTGCAGGAGGACGGAGGGGAGGAGCCTTTGGCTTGGCCGCCATTGGCCCGCCCCGACAAGGCCCCGCCCCCGAAAGGCCCAGCGCCGTTGGGGGCGGGGGGTGGGGTGGGGTCCTTCTCCTAGGACTAAACCTCCCACTTTCCCTACCTCTGCGGAAAGAAACCTGGAACCTTTGCGCATCTGCAGGGCCCGCCCCCCTCCCCCTCCATCAGAAAAAAGACCAATTGCTACACACGCATTGATGTGTGACTGCGCCTGCGGTTTGCACCTAGCTAATTTAGCGCCAGCAAGTCTTTTGATGCCCTCTCAATAACCGGGTGAGACGGGTGCTATAATTATTTTATAATTAGTTCTCCCTATTTTAAAAATGGGGAGACTGGAACATGTGGGGAAAACGGAGTTCACAACTCTGAGAACTTGAGCAAATTAACATTTCTGAAGCGGGGAGGCTATTATCTAGTGTGTTGGTTGTTCCAACTTTGTGTCATCTGCAAATCTGATGAGCATGCCAATCACCATTAAAAAAAAGTTAAACAGCAAAAGACTAAGCAACCTGGAAGGCAGACTGGATAGAACACCTGGGCCTGCAGTCAGGGTGACCCTGGGCAAGTCATTTAACATCTGTCTGACTCAGTTTTCTCATCTGCAAAAGTGGGAATAATATTATAACACCTACCTCCCAGGATTTATAAAGCATTTTGCAAACTTAAGGCAAGATACACACACACACACACACACACACATACACACACACACACACATACACACACACACATATGTATATATATATATACATATATACATGTATAAAGTAATATATGTGTATACACATACATTGTGCATATATATAGTACACATGTGATATATATGTGTATATATAGTGCTTTAAGGTTTGCTAAGTATTTTACAAATTTCTTTTTTGATTTCTATATATCCATATAATTTGAAAGAGCCAAGGTCTTCCTCACTCCTATCTATCATCCATCCATCCATCCATCCATCTATCCAACATATACATACATATATATGTATATACACACACACCTCCATATCTATATATTGATATCTCTACCTGGGTAACTAGGTGACACAGTGGATAAGGTGCCAGGCACAAAGTCAGGAAGACTTGTCTTCCTGAATTCAAATCTGACCTCAGACACTTATAGTTGTGTGACCCTGGGCAAGTCTAAACGTTATTTGCCTCAGTTTCCTCATCTGTAAAATGTTCTGGAGAAGGAAATGGCAAACCATTCCAGTATCTTTGCCAAAAAAAAACCCAAATGGGGTCATGAAGAGTTGGTTCCGACTGAAATATGACTGAACAAAACGCACACAGATGTGGATATGTATATTTATATATGTATATATACACACACATTTATGTGTATGTGAATCAAATGAAATATTTGTAGGGCACTTTGCAAACCTTAAAGCAAGATATATATATAGCAATATATAGGCATACATGCACATACATTGTATGTGTATAGTGTATGTGTGGTCTCTGTGTGTGTGTGTGTGTGTGTGTGTATAGTGCTTTAAGGTTTGCAAAGTGTGCTTTACAAATATCTCATTATATATATCAAATTTGAAGACTCAAGGTCTTCCTTACTCCTAACTATATCTCTATATACATACACATACATATATACACAT
This sequence comes from Trichosurus vulpecula, assembly GCF_011100635.1. NCBI lineage: Eukaryota > Metazoa > Chordata > Mammalia > Diprotodontia > Phalangeridae > Trichosurus > Trichosurus vulpecula. Next base: position 146,488,282 of record NC_050573.1, read on the forward strand.
ACATATATGTGTGAATAAATCAAATGGGATATTTGTAAAGCACTTTGCAAACCTTAAACATTAAATATATATTTATACACATACATATAAGCTATATATATGTATATATGCACCTTCCATATACACACAGACACACACATGCTAGCCTTTACTATTACAGACACAAAGGGTCTTCCTCACTCCCAACTAAACTACCTAGACATTGCTTCTCCTAAGAAAGGGAGACCACCTCCCTCCTTTCTTTAGCCCACCGGACTTTACAGAAGTCCATCTTTGACATTTATTTACATTAATAATAGATAGGTGTGTAGTCCTCCACCAACCTTTAGCCTACTAGATTCTGCAGAAATCTCTTGCTGACATTACATTTCTTATCAGTCCATGTGTCTAACATGGGCCTGTCCAGTGGGTTGGTTACACATATATTTTCCTTTTATCCTGGTGACTAATCAATATAGAGCAATTGAAGGCCAGGTTAAATCCAAAATGACGGTAAAGTTAATTAATAGATGATGCTTTTAAAAGCCTGTTTGCCAACTTTAAAGGGCACTATGGATATGGGTGGATGAGAGAGAGCAGCATGGTGGAGTGGATAGCAGTTATGAAGTCAGGAAGATCAGATCCCTAACATCCTGTTGTGTGATTCTGAGCAAGTCAATTTACTTAAATTCTCAGAGCTCTAAGCAGCTCCTGAGGACCGTAAATTGCAGTGAAGATGCCTGCCTGCCCTGCTATAGGGAGTTTGCTCACCTGAGAGTTTCCTATAATAATGAAATCCATGCTAATGAAAGATCTAGCCCCTTTCCCCATATTTGTAGATTATGATTACTTACACATAGCGACACTGGTTCTTATGGCAACATTAAATGGCTGTAAAGATGAATCAGATTGAGTGATAAAATTCATTATTTCATTTTGTTGCAGAGCCACCAGTTATAACAGAAGAAGGGTTTGTAAGTACACATTAGAGTGACTGAAATGTTCTTTTTGCTCTGTTCTTGTTAGGAAATAGTATGGACTGCAGAGATAAAAGCTATTATGTTTTCTTTATTGCTGCAAGTGATAAGTGTGTTTTATTCAATTAGTGGCAACAGCTGGATGTAAACATGTGCAATTTAAATTAGTTTTGATTGATGTTTGCTAAAATAAAGTGGAATGCTGGTTATAAGGTTTCAAAAAGAAGTATTTTACTATTGGGTGCATTCTATGTTCTTTGCACGCTGGAAATATTAATTAGACAAAGCACTAATTTAGGAAATATTGTTAACTTATATTTCATTTTTGTTTTAATTTTGCTCTCAGTTTGGACTTCTGATTTTCCCCCCATTTAACGGTATTTTATTTTTTCCAATTACATGTAAAAATAGCTTTCAGCATTAACTTTTATAAGATTTTTAATTCCAAATTTCTTTCTCCCTCCCTCCCTCTCTTCCTTCCCACCTCCCTGTATGAGCAAAGCAATAATCACTCACAGGACTGATGGTGCATCCGCTCCCTCCCTCAGTTCTAACTGCTCTCCCAGCATTTCCTGTGACACACTTTCCTTTTCCTGTCAGGAAGCTCCTCCCACCACATGTGACTTAGGCTTCCTGTGATGTAAGCAGGTCACATGGTCTATTAATGGGTGGGGAAGATCTTCAAATCTAAATTGTTATACACTCCCCAAGAGAGAAAGCAATCTGATATTGGCTATATATGGACAATCATATTAAATAAATTTTAGACTTCTGATTAAAAATCAGAGGACTATTGCATACTTCTGACCTTTTAACACATATTTTGTTAGCTAATTTTTCATTTATTTTTTTCTATTTCAGTTTACAATAGAAATTAATGGTTTCTTGTTTCAGTAGCTGGTTTTAGGTTGACTAAAATAAATATTTGTGGAGAGAAATGCTTATATACCTTAAGTTTACATTTAAATACAAAATTTCTCAGTCCTTTTTTTCTTTGACATCTCTGTAGTATTTGACACTATTGGCTAATCTTTCCTTGAAGCCCTATTCTTTGGTTTGTGTGATACTAAAATACTTTTGTTCTCCTCTTTTCTCTCTGATTTGCTTCTTCTCTGTCTCCATCACTGGCTTCTCTTTCTCCATCTTTCCTCTAACTGATACCCTGACCAAGATTCAGTCTGTAGCCCTTTATACTTCTCTCTATATTTTCTTCTTTGGGATCTCATCCACTCTCACACATGTATCTTCATGTCTTCCATTATTATTAGCTCTTTGGGGATGACTATATCTCAAGCCCCAAACTCTAGACCTGCCTCTTCATGGAGTCCTAGAGGACATTTTTTTTGAGTTGTCCTGATACCTCAAATTCAGCAGATATAAAACTGAACTCATCCCCTTTCTCTTCAAACCATATCATTGTAGGTTATGGTCACTCCTTTGGTTTATAAAGTCTTATATTGTCATTTATCATACTATTATTACTTCTGTAGTATCATTTTTGCATGTTTTGTTACCCTAACTGGACTGTTCTTCCAATTTAGGAAGCATGTTTTATGATTAATTCTCTCCTCCCTCTAATGCATTTAACAGAATCTTTACCAGATTAATTTTCCTTAAAAGGTTAATGCAATTTTCTAGTCCTTTGCCCATTTGAATAGTTAAGGTAAGCAAGCCCTTTGAAAGTTTATATTTTTTGGTAATCAGTCAAAAATTTTTATAGGGTCTTCCTGTTATGAAACATTTATGTTTGAGTTTTTAGCTATAGATGCACACTAATTCTACATTTATTTAAAATAAGGCATAAATACATTTTAAAAAATTGGCCAATACAAGAAAAACAGTCACATGGAAATAATAGAATTGTGTCATATTGTTAGTCTTTATATTGTGTTTGTGAGATTGAAATGTAATTCCCATTAGAAAAATAAACACAAATTATGTAACATAGCATTCCATAATGCTTTTTTTTAACATAATGGAAATAATTACTAATGAAATAAGATGTTTTATTATTTACAAAAGATATTCTGTTCTTGCCAGTTGCTTTTCAACTTTACCAGTTTAAAAAAGTCTTAGAATTGGTGAACTAAATCTCCATGGTAAATGCACAAAATTTTCTTTGCATTTAGAAAATTTTCATTTTCTAAGTTTCTGTATGCTCTGACACATTAGAGCAAAGTAGGAGTTGGAGCCCCTAAATGCATCTTCTCCTAAAGAGAAAAAGAAGCAATATTTTCTTCTCTCTCCTCAACCTGCCTTCATCGAGTCTCTTGATATATATACACCTTCTCTAAAACTTTACCTTTTGCTTCTTTTTCTTCTGCAGTAAGATTTGTTTTTAAACAATCTGCTACATTTATTCTCCAAGAAATCAGTGTAGAAAGTACTTCAGCACCTTCATAGTGGAGGTGATATTATTTGATGACAACAAAAGAAAAATTTTAAAAAGAAAATTGAATTTTTCTACTTGCATTCTTTCTAATTCAATTTTAAGTTCTTTAAGAGAAACTCTTGGTTTCCTTGCATCTTCCTTTCAGACATTAGCTTAATAAATATCAATTGACTAAAAAGGACTTTAAGATCTATATTCTAGGCAATTTATAGTACACAGACAATGATATAGTCATAGTTTTTCCCATTTAATAGTATAAACATTTGTTTTCATATTACAGGAAGATTCTTTAGCAACTGATAATTTGCTTGTGGACTACTTCAATGAATTTTTAAGTCTTCCAGTAAGTATTATGTTATGGTTATCTTTGCCCTTCACAGCAAAACCAATGATGACTAAGTTCTGATGTAAAATAAATGTATTTAAGGATAATGTTTGTTTGAAATATTAATCAAAAGAAAAGAACTTGCTGACTTTTCTAAGTGTTTCAGATAAAATTTTTATGTCTTCACAGAGTTAGTAATTAACTTGAATTTTACTTTCATATGTTTTTAGTGAATTTACTAGGATTCCAACCACCCATTTTTCCTGTATCAGTCTTAAAAAGCAGCATATATTAAGTGTCTCTATTTTGCACTTGACATTCATTATATTAAGCTTCATACAGAAAATAATGTAAAGTGTGAAACCCTTGCGACTCTTGTTCCTTCTGAAAATATAAGCGAATACTCACTTAATGAAAATAAAAGTTTAAGCTAGCAAGCCAAATGCTGTAATGCGATACTTTTTGGTTTTAAGTTCTCATTCTTCTATCTCTTAGATTTTTCCCTTAAACTTGTTTTTTTTTTGTAAGAACCCTTTATGGCTACATTTGTTTCATATATAAACTCATGTTTTTAGTTTAATCTTCGCGATATGTGAAACAGTAAGAGGAAAAGATTGCTTAAGAATATATGAGAAATAGCAGTGATTAATGTTGATGAGGTAGATAAAACTTTTTTGAGTTGGTGAACTATTTCTAAAAGTACATGTGGAACTTTCAAGGAGGGTAGTATTTAAAACTTGTACAGAAAAGTTCATAATAACACTTTGTTCTCAAGTTTTAAGTATCTAGTGAATGAAGAAAATGATTCATTGCTCTCTGTGTCACAATATTGATAAGTTCTTCTTGGATTTAAAAGCCTTTTGTACTAACACCTTTGGTACTTTAATGGAACTTTGATCTCATTGCTGTGTGGGAATCATTTTCTCCCCAACTTATACCTCAGATACCTTCGACATCATTCTCCATTCTCCCCTCCTTTGCTCTAATTTCGGAAGAGGTTTCCCTTCTCAGTGTCCAAAACAATTCCTATATTTGTGCTCTTGATTCTATCCCTTCCTGTTTTCCCTAATTCCCTTTGCTATCATCCCTTCTTTTCCCTTAATTTTCAAACCTTCCTTACCCACTGGATCTTTCCTTGCTTGATATAAACATCCCCCAATTCTTTGGATAAATAAGCTAATTTCTAAAGATAAGTGAGTTAAGAGTGTTTTGTCTTTATGTTTCCTCAGTGCCTGGCAAATAGGAGGAATCTATTAATGCCTGTTGATTGTTTGGTCATTCCAGAAACTTTGGTCTCAAGGAAAATTTACCAGGAAATGCAGTGCGCTGAAATTAGAACTCCAACATGCTCTGAGTGTTTTATCTTGGAGGCAAAAAGTATATTTGCTTGAGTGTCAAATTCAACTCTTAAGCTATCATCATTTACATCTCCTTCCCTTCAAATCCTAGAAAAATTTTTTAATACTTATCATTACTTTCTCAACTTCTACTCAGATTCTCTCTTTATAGATAAATCCGATAGTTTTTTTTTTATTCTCGGCCCTTATGTAGGAGAGGAGGAAGTATCCATGGTGTGGTAGAAAAGGGTTGGATTTGGAGTTGGAGAACCTGGATTCAGAGAGTTTTCCCACTTACAAACTGTGTGATCTTGGTCAAGTTACTCTTCTCTGGGCCTCAGTTTTTCCTTATCTGTCAAATAAAAGGATTGGACTAGATGTTCTTTAAATTTACCTTCAAGCTCTAAATCTGATGCTTCATCTCAGCAGCATTTAGTAATAAATAGTGAATCCCTAAAGTCTGTCTCCTGGTTCTTCTCAGTGACCATTCCTCCTCAGTGTCCTTTGTAGGATCACCATACACATTGCACAGTGTGGATATATAGTAGGCTTTGAGTTGAGATCCTTTCTTTCTCTGTACATTTTTGCTCTTGGTGACCTCTTCAGCTCTTATATGTTAAACTATCATCTGTGACCAGATGACAACCAAATCTACATGTCTGGCCTTCATGTCTCTTTTGAATTCCAGTCTTGCATCATTAACAGCTTGCTATACATCTTTATCTGGATGTCTCAAAGGCATCAACATATCCAAAACAGAACTCACCATCTTTCCCCTTACACTCAAGTTTTACTTTGTTTCAAACTCTCCTTTCTTTCAAGGACTCTACATTCCTTCTAGTCATCTAGGTTGGCAACCTAAGAGTCATCTTTGACTCTTCACTTTCCATCACACCCCACACCTCCTATATTTTGAGTGTAAGCTTTTTATCTTTGCTTTATGGAATATCGTATTCCAAAATCTCCTCTCATCTATAATAGAAGCTATAAGTTCTTGGGTAATTCTGGCTGAGTGGCTCCTTGATACTTGAACCTCTTTTTGTATGCTTGCAGCATTTTCTTTGACATGGGGACTCTAGATTTTGGCCATGACTTTCCTTGGATTTTTCCTTTTGGGATTCCTTTCAAAAGGTGATAGGTTGATTCTGTCTTCTTATATTTCTCTAGTTCTAATAGATTCAGGCTGTTTCTATTTATGACTTTTTAAAATATGGTCTTGAGGCTTAAATTTTTTTTTCATTCTTTTGACTTTGTTCTATTGTTTCTTGAAATGTCATGGACTCATTGGCTCCTACTTGCCCAATTCTAACATTTAAGGAATTATTTTCTTCAGTGAGCTTTCATACCTCTTTTTCCATTTGGCCAATTCTGCTTTTTAAGGAGTTCTTTTCTTCAGTGAAGTTTTGTGCCTTTTTTAATAATTAAGTCAATTCTGTTTTTTAAGGTGTGATTTTTCTTCAGTATTTTTTTTCTGTACCTCTCTTACCAAGCTGTTAATTCCCTTTTCATAAATTTCCTGCATCACTTTCATTTCTTTTCCCATTTTTTCCTCTACCACTCTTATCTCTAACTCTTCCAGGAATTCTTGCTGGCCTTGGGTCCAATTAGCATTTTCCTTTGAAGTGTTGCTTGTAGGTGTTTTCCCATTGTTGTCATTTAAATTTATATCTTGGTCTTTGTTGCCACCACAGTAGCTTTTTATAGTCAAGTTTCTTTTGTTTGTTTGTTTGTTTGTTTTCTCATTTGTTCAGCCTGTTTCTTGACTTTGAACTTTATGTTAAAGTTGGGCTCTGCTTTCCTGGGCATGGGGAGGCACTGTCCCAAGCTTTAGACTTTTTCATGCAGCTGTTCTGGGAGTCTGCAAGTTTTGGGTGCTTCTAAGATGGTATTATTCTGGGAGAGATGTGGTCACTGCTCTCTTTGTCTGTATTCTGGCCTTTACCCAGGAAGACCCCATGCTCTCCTGCAGCTGCAAGTGCTAGTGTTCTTCTTGACCCTGGAACTGTGACCAGGGCCCCTGCTCCCTTGTAACCTCTCACAAGTGTTTCTCTCTGCCCTGGATCTGTGATCCAGAACTGCTTATGGGCAACAGAGTTTCCAATCAGTGCCATCTGCACTCAGTGCTAACAAAGGGTCCTCTGTAATCTCTTTCTGACCAGTTGTCTGACCCCTTTTACTATCTCTGGGCTGAGATCTCTGGAAGCTGCTGTTGTCACTGCTGTAATAGATACTTCCTAGCTCCACTGTGGGCCTGTGCCCACCCTAGTGTTACAGACCTCTCTTACGGATGTCCTAAGTGCCTTAGGCTGGAAAAGTATCTTCCTTTGATCTTTTCATCACTTTTCTGCTCCTCAATTTGATTTCAGAAGTTATTTTAAAGTAGTTTGGAGGAGAATATTGGGAAAGTTCACCTGGGTCCCACCTCGTACTCTGCCATCTTGGCTCCACCACTTAGGGGTTTTTTTAATTATGTTTTTCAGGGAGTCCAGTGGTTATTAAATTATTTCTCCTTGGCCTGTTTTCCAGGGTAGTATTTTTGGTGTCCAATATCTTATATTTTCTTTTTTTCAATTTATGATTTTGTTCTCATTTTTTTTTTTTACTGTCTCATGGAATAATTGATTTCTGTTTGGCCCATTCTGGTTTTCAGAGAGTCCATTACTTGGATTAAGGTTTGCCACTTTTTATTCTTACCTATTTATTTTCCTTCCATTTCTTAACTCCAGAGCTTTCAGTTCATTTTAAATTTCTTCCAGGTATTCATGTAGTTATTGTGGAAAAATCCATTTTTTTTTCCTTTAAGTCTCTTTGTAGTTCTTACAGAATTACTCCTGCCTTCACTTGGAGATCTCTAAATGCATAATAATTTTTAATATAGTGTTTTATTTACTCATCTCTCTGGCTTTAGTTTCTGAATTTTGAGGGTTTGTTCCAGGTCCAGGATTCACCCCCTGTTACACTTTTGAGTGGGCCCTACTTGGTCCCTCTTGGGTCCCCTGGGTTCCTGTGCTGACCTCTACCTCACAGCGTTAGAGCCCTCTGTGTCTTTGAGCTTCAGAGTACTGGATCTTTAGGGTCTTCTCTGGCATTTCAACGTCCCAGAGTCTTCTCTGGCATTTCATATCATTAGTGTTAGAACCTAAGATCCCCAGGGGTACCGGGTTCTGGTCCAAGTGCACTATGTTGGCTTTTACCTATTGCCTCTCCATGGCATGTCTAACTTCCACATCTATTGGGGCTTTTTGATGACCATAGGGTATTCTGACAATGCCGAGGCTTTCTCAGAACCTTTGGCTCTTGATGCCTCCGGACACAGAGCCTTGCAGGCTATGTCTGGTCACACTGGGTGGTTGCCCTATTCTAGTGCTGACTTTCTTGGCAATCCCTGTCCTCTTGCTCTCACGCTTGTGGCTGACGTCTTATGCATTTCTGGGATGGAACAAGGCACTTGCTATAGTTTCTTATTGTATTTCTTTATCATTGTACAGTATAGTATGAACTGTTTTTACTGGAGTGGGTATGTGAGTGCAAGGCAGTTTGCCTCCTGTTCACATCCCTGCCCTTATCTAAACAGTTGCCAGGTTTTATGGATTCTACTTCTTCTGGAAGATTTAGACCTGAGAAAGGATCAAGAGATTCTAATAGCTATCTTCCAGAACATCTTTTGCATCCGTCCCTTTCTTTGCATTCACATCATCACTACCCTCATTACTTCCCTCACCTAGACTATTGCAGTAACTTCCCAATTGGTCTCTTTGCATCTGTCCTGTCATCTCCAGTCCCTCTTCCACACAGAAGCCAAATTTATCTTTCTCTAACAGAGATCTGACCATGCTGTTCCCTCTTCAAGAGGCTCCTTTGTTTCCGTTACCTTTGGGATAAAATGAAAAGTCTTATTTGGCATTTAAAATCATTCTTAATTGGTCTCCAATTTGTCATTTCAAGCTAACATCTAATTACTCCCCCTTGTACACTCTGTGTTCTAGCCACATAGGCCCTCTTAGTGTTCCCTGGGCAAGAGACTCCACCTCCCATATCTTTGCACAGGATGTTCCCCACGTCTAGAATTCTCCTGGACCTTAGTTCCACCTCCTGGAATCCCGTGCTCCCTTTGAGACTCAGCTTAAGTATTAACTTCCTTAATAGGAGTTCCCTGGATCCCTCAATTGTTTGTGTTTGCCCTTCTCTAATGAAATTGTATTTATTTTGTATATGCTTTGTGTTTACTTATTATTATATTTGTTAGGGAAATTGTAAGCTCCTCAGGGCAGGGATTGTTTAATTTTTGTTTTTGAATCCCAATATCTAGCACAATGCCTGGCACATAGTAGGTGCTTAATATTATGAAATGCTTATTGAATTGTTAAGAGTACAGTCTCCAACTTTCAAACTTCCAGTTTCTGTCAAATATGCCACCATCTTTCCAGCATCTCAGCTTTGTAATCTTGGCATTATCTTTGACTCCTTTTTCTATCTCATCCTGGATGTCTGGTCAGTATACTCACTCATCTCCACAACATCTTTCACATCTGACCCCTCCTTTCCACATACACAGCTACTGCCTTACTTAGGTCAGGCCCACATCACCTCTTGTTGAGGTTATCCCAATAACGACCTAGATGGTCTCCTTGCCCCCAGGCTCTCTTCATTCCAGTCCATCCTCCATGTGGCTGCCAAAAGAATTTCCCTTAAACACAGATCTAGCCATAGGACTCCCCTACTCAACCAATTCTAGGGGATTCCTATCACCTCTAGAATAAAATAAAAACTTTTCTGTTTAGCTTTTAAAACTCTTCACAATCTGACCCCAACTTCTCTTTCCAGCTTCATTGTATATTGTTCTCACTCCTTCACTTAATGTACCAGTCAAATTGACCTTCCATTTTTACTCATGATCTCCTCCTCCTGCTGTCCCTGGACCTCTAAAGTCCCTTCTTATTGCTACTTTATAGCATCCCTCTTTTCCTATAATAGGGACTCCAACACCATCTTCTGCATGAACCCTTTCTGGCTTCCCCCAGCTGCTTCAGGCAGCCACCTTGGCAGGAAGCTTTAAATCACCAGCCCTAACCTACCTTTCTAGCTTAGTTGGACATTATTCTCTCTCCCATAGTCTGCATTCCAGGCAACAGGGACATTGTTCCTCCCTTAAGATATTCCATCTCCCTTCTCCATGCCACACCAATGTGTACTGGCTGCCATTCTTGTGTGCCATAATGCACTGCTGCCATTCTTCTGTCTCATCAGAGTCTCTCTGCTCCTTTAAGATGCAGCTCATGCACCCTCTTCTGCATGAAGCCCATCCTGTCCCTCCACCTGCTAGTGGCCTTCCTGTCAGACTACCTTGTATTTGACCACTTTGTGTATATTTGTATCCTTTCATTTTCTACTTATGTTATACTTGTAAATATGTGTCTGTATGTATATGTGTGTGTATATGTATGTATTTGTCTCCATTGTACATTGTAAGAACGCAAGTTTTTTCTAAGTAGAGTTGTTTCATTCTTTGTACTTTTATCCTCAGTGCCTAACAAAGTGCCTGGCCTGGAGGAGGTTTTTAAATAAATACCCTATCTGTCTTGTCTTTTTTCCCATTCTTAGAAATCTGTTATCATTGTGTTCCTAACATATGAAAACACATTCTTGCCTCTACAATTTTGATTATGTTTGGGCAGTCACTTAGACATATGTGATCATTCTCTTAGAATGGAAAGAATGAATTGGTTCTTTATGAGGTAATTATGTCAAGCCAACTTTACTTCCTTTTTTGAGAGGACTGGTAGATCAGAGGAAAAGCATAGACATTTTGTATATGCAGTTCAGATACGCATTTGACAAGTCTCTCATGGTACCCTTCTAGAGAAGATAAACAAATGTGAATTAGATATTAGTCATGAAATGGCTTAAAAGGTTGTTGAACAACTATATCCAGAATCTTGATTAATTGCTGGTGACCTGAAGTGAGGCTTGGCGTAATACCTCTCAAGGACAGAAGTACTTGGTCCTGTTCTGTACAACTTGTTAAATTGGTGATTAGGATAAAGGCTTACAAGCTATAATTATAAAATTTGTAGGCGATAGACAACAATTTAATGACAGAACCAGGATTCAGATGATTACAATAGCCCTAAAGTGATAGACTGAAGCCAAAAAGATGAAGTTTAATGGGTAAGAAATCTAAAGCCATGCATTTAGGGTAAAAGTAAACGTGCAACTCTGTAAGTACAAAATGAGATAGACTTTGATGGCAGTTTGCCTGATAAAGACCTGGGAGTTCTCAGTGGACCATAGGCTTAATATGAGCCAACAATATGATATAGCTGGTAAAAAAAAACTGCAACATTATGTTGCAGGATATCAGAACTATCCTGTCGTTTTCTGTGCCAGTCAGACTCTGTCTTGGGTATTGTTTTCAATTTTGTACACTATACCTCAAGAGGAACTTTGATAATTTAGTGTAGACGACAGATTATTAAATCAAAACCAAGAGACCGGGTTCATAGTCATGACTTAGCCCCTAAATAACTACCATATGATTTGTGTCCCTTTTTTACATCTTGATTTCCTGATCTGTCAAATGAAAAGGTTGTACTAGATTGTTTTCAAGGTCCTTCCCAAAGCTAATATTCTTAATAAATGCTAGCATAGTTCTTTGGCATGTGCCCCTGGGTGTTTATAGATGTTTGTTGAATGAATGATGAATGAATAAGTGGAACTAAAGTATGCAGAAGAGGAGAATTGGGATAGTATGAGGTCTTGAAACTGTGCTATATGAAGAATGTTTGAAAGAATCTGGAAGAGTTAGACCTGAGAAAGGATCAAGAGAATCTAATAGCTATCTTCTCAAGCACTTGAAGATTTGTTATATGAGAAGTGTTAGTAGAATTTTATAGCTTGAAAGGAAAGAACTGGGACCAATGGGTGTGGAAATTATAGGGAGGCTGATTTTGACTAGGGGCAGCTAGATGGCACAGTGGGTAGAGCACTGGGCTTGGAATCAGGAAGACTCATCATGAGTTCAAATTTGAACTCAGAAGCTTAACTAGCTGTGTGTGACCCTGGACAATTCACATGTTTGCCTCAATTCCTCATCTGTAAAATGAAGAAAGAAATGGCAAACCACTGCAGTATCTCTGCCAAGAAAACCTTAAATGGGGTCATGAAGAGTTGAGCATGACTGAACAATAAGATTTTGACTCTACATATAAAAGGACTACCTAATAGTAATTAGAACTAACAATAGAAAGAACTGCTGTTAGTAAGCTCCTTACATTTAGATGTATACAGTCACAGGCTCTCTAACATTATGTCAGGGCTGTTATAGAAGTAATTACCACATTGAGTGGAAATTTTGTCAGGATCAGTGGTCTCCAAACTTTTTTGATCATACTCTCCATCAGTAAAAGATTTTTGAGTATTACTGCCCTATGTAAGTAGATGTATATGTATTTACAAATTATATATATATACTACTCTAATAATAATTATTTTTTTAAAATAATACTTTATTTTCCCCCAATTACATGGTAACAATTTTTAACATTTTTTAAGGTTTTTATTTCCAAATTTTATCCCTTTCCTCCTTCACTCCCCACTCTCTGAGATGATAAGCAATCTGATATAGGTTATATATGTGTAACCATGTATACCATTTCCACGTTATTCATTTTGTACAAGAAGACTAGAATTTAAAAAAAAAAGAAAGAAAGAAGGTGAAAAATAGTAAGCTTCAGTCCATATTCAGACAACATTAGTTCATTTCTCTGGAGTCAGCGTTTTTCATCATGAGTTCTTTGGGATTATCTTGGATCATTGAATTGCTGAGAATAGTTAAGTCGTTCACAGTTCTTCATTGTACAATATTGCTATTGCTGTGTACAATGTTTCCCTGGTTCTGCTCACTTCACTTTGCATCAGTTCATGCTAGTCTTTCCAGGCTTTTCTGAAATTATCCTGCTTGTCATTTGTTATAGCACAATAATATTCCATCACAATCTTATAGCACAGCTTGTTTAGCCATTCCCTAATCAATGGGCATTCCCTTAATTTCCAATTCTTGATCACCACAAAAAGGGGTTCTGTAAATATTTTTGTATAAGTAGATCTTTTTCCTTTTTAAAAAAATCTCTTTGGGATACAGACCTAGCAGTGGTATTGCTGGATCAAAGAGTATGCCCAATTTTGTAGCCCTTTGGGCATAGTTCCAAATTGCTTTCCAGAATGTTCTCAGTTCACAACTCTACCAACTCTAATAATTATTTATATTATAAGCCTTATACAAATGTAGAAAATTTAAAAATATGAGCTAAAGTTGAAATGGCATTTGATTCGAGGGTCAGTAAAGAGCCACTGGGGTTTACTGAATGGGGATGTGGCATGGTCAGATCTGTGCGTTAGGAAAATCACTTTGGCAACTGTGTGGAAGATGGATTGGAGAGGGGAAACATTTGAGTTGGGGGTAGACCAATTAGGATGCTATCATAAGCTCAGGTCCTGAACTATGGTGATGGCTGTGTGAGCAGAATGAAGGCTGTGACACAAGAAATGCTGTGAAGGAAGAAATGACAAGATTTGCTAAATGATTGAGTGTGTGGTGTGAGGAGTCAGGATTAACACCAACGTTGCAAACCTGAGGGATTGTAAGGAGAGTGGTGCTCTCAACAGAGATTAGTAGCTTCAGAAGGGAAGGTTCTGTTTTGGGCAGATTGAGTTTGAGATGCCCTTGGGACATCAAATTTGAAATGTCCAAAACATAGTCACTGATGTATAAATAGAACTCAAGAGAGAGCCTAGGGCAGGATATATAGATTTGAGTTATTTCCATAGAAATGATGAGCTCAGAAGTCATGAGGTGATGTGGAGAGGCAGGAAGGGGCAAGGCTTGGGGATGTCATAGGAGGAATAGGATGGCGATTTTTGCCTGATTAACTGCTGAGGATCCTTGAATCATGTTAGTCTATAACTGCCTTAGAGGTCCATGGCAGTGATAGTCACATGGGAGAGGGAGAATAAGGGTGAGTGTTGAAATTAGTTGATAGAGTTACGTAGAGATAAGCTATTGGTGGGAGGTGATATGGGGCCCATCTTGCCATCCTCTAATTGGTTGGTTTTATAGTCCCTGGCAGGAAGCCTGTGGAAATTATTCTGTGGCCCTCACTTTGGATACCACTAGCCTAGATAAGGCGGGGATTCTTGACCTGGGCTACATGAATATGAACTTTTTAAGAAAAATATTTTGATAACCATATTATACAATTAGTTTCCTTTGTTATCCTGTGTGTTTTGTTTTTCATTTGAAAAGATTCTAAGAAGAGGTCGGTGGGCTTTATGAGCTTGCCAAAGGGTTCCATAACACACAAAAAAGTCAAGAACCTCTGCTCTGAGGGCTTTTCCAGCTCTAGATTCTATGATTGTTTTTAGGTGCATTACTTTTATCTTCCCAACTAAACTATAAGCCTTTCTTGAACATAAATATCTTGTAGAACCCACTGCTTTTACTTTCACGCCTTCCTTGCAGGACATCTGTATAAACTTTCTCTCTGTACTCCTGTTTCAAAAGTAACAACACACAGTATGGAGGTAATAAATAGACATAGTCAATGCACATTTATTAAGCATTTAGTGTATGGTGGGCCCTGGGCTAAGCACTGGGGATACAAATAGAAGCAGAAAGATAGCCCCTGCCCTCAAGAAGCTTACATTCTAATGGGGGAAGACAACCCTTAAAAAGAAGCTGACAAAAGGGACTTTAGAGATCACATTCTCTCATTTTACAGATGAGGTAACTTGGACTCAGAAAAATTAAATTACTTGCCAAAGTTGGATAGCTGTTAATGGCAGAGTTTGGAACTAGGACCCAGATCTTCTAATTCCCACTGAAGTGTTTTTTTTTCCACCATTTCCACTGTATTGCTTCCCTTGGGATATATTGTAGGATCCAAGAATTGATGGCTAGTAACCACCCCCAAGTTATTTTTGATGAGGGGAATCAGGGACAGTTGCCACTATTATAAATGATTATGGCACTTTCCAAATTCTAGCTTTCATAACTTCATTCTTTTTGTTCATATGCCAAGCTTACATTCAGATATTGTTTTCATTTGGTGTCTGGGAGGTTTCTTTGCTGTCAACTCTTTCTGTACAAGTGTTTGCTTATTAAGATTTCTTCTATATTGGAGTGTGAAACATTTCTTTTTGTTTTGTGTATTTTATGTGCAATGAGTGTTGTGGGGTTGAGTAGACGGGCCCACATAGAGATTTAGGTTGGTCCTTTGTGGGTGGTTTAGAATGTTTGTGACACTTATGGTTTGCAGAAGCTGGAGGGGTGGCCTGCTCTATACCCCTGCAAGGATAGGTATGTCATATGTCTGCCAGACCATGCTCAGCTATGTGCCTTTGGAATTTTACCATAACTTTTTTTTTTCACTGATCTTAAGCATATTTTTTGAGCTATAAACTATTATAATTTATTACAGCTTTTCTAAAAAGTTATGTGGATTGTTGGGGAGCAGGAAGAATGATTTTGGCAATTTTTTTCATTTTTGTTGAGGATGAAGAAAAAAAGTAGGAGGATAAGGGTGTAAGTAACCATTTTTTTCCCCTTACCAAAGTTTAAAGGTTCTAAGGTTAACTTAACTTTTTCAAAGATATCAGCAACATTCTAGATACAGAAGATTTTATGTTTGTGGCAACCAGGGTGCTCTTTTGCATGCCTTCTTCATGTTTGAAAGTAGGACACAAAAGAGCTTTGTTAGCTCTAGGATAAAAGATAAATGATATTTACTTCCGTCCCATTATTCTATGGGCCTAATAGGTTATGATCAGACATTTACAAAGACAAAATATAAATTTAAATGAAAAGAAATTGTTATTGGTAATTAGCTTGTCATATTTAGTCAGCTGTTTTTCGTTCACTGATTTGAGTGCATTTAAAAAGTGGAGCTCTGGAGCTCTGGAGATAGAGTTGGAACAGAGATGAACATGTACTAAATTAATCTAGTCATTAGTTTTTAATTTAAATACTGTTCAGCTAAATAATTTGGCATCCAGAAAATTTCACTGGTTAGCTGTTTAAGCACATCAATAATTACTCCCAGGTTATGGGTTTGGCTTTTTTTGCCTCCTTTTTAAAGAAATTTAGAAACAACAATTTATTGTGGCAAATATATTTTCATGCACTTGATTTTTTTGTGTGAAAATCTTTTTCACACATGGATGGTTAGTACGACAAAGTTAACTTTCATCACCTTCAGGTCAGTTCATTTTAGAACGTTTGGAATGAAATAAATATCCTTTTAAAATAATACATTTGATTAAAGAAAATCAGTCTTAGCCGCTTGTTTGAGGGATCTAGTTTTGATACTTAAACTGAAGATTTTGTTGTTGGTTAAGCAAGAGAAAAAGTTAGTTGTTATGTGAAGTCTTCTCTATTTGTTTTTTTTTTTTTTTGATGAAAAGACTCCTGATATGTGAAATTTTATTCTTTCTCACTGGACTAGGCTGACTTTGGGAATAATACTTATAAGATTTAGAAGGCTTCCAAATCAATATATAGAAGGTAAAGGACATATGTGGGAGGAAGATTTGTGAAAGTGAGAGACAAATCTTGCTAAAGAGAGGGAGGATTGTAGTTTAGGGTCAAAGACAAAAGGCAAATTCTTCTGCCTCTCCTGGTTTGCAGGATTTAGTTGAGTATGTGTGTCTTGTGCTTTCTGCCCCATGGGAGGGGCCCTGGGAAGTATAGGTATTTGCAAAGATCCTGGCAGGTAAGCTAGATGAGGGTGACCAAAATGAGTCTGGAAAGTTTTGGAGGACCTACTCAGTTGGTTTAGCCTGGAGAAGAAAAGAGCAAAGAGAGTTAGGTTATCTGTCTAAAAACATTTGAAGGACTCAAGTAGAAAAAAGAACATATTTGTTCTGTATTCCTTAAAAAGTCCAAGTGGAACCAGTAAGTAAAAGTTATAAAGAGGCAGATTTAGACTCAAACTAAGGAAGGATTTTCTAATGCCCAGGCCTGTCCTCCAAAGGCTGCCCTAATTTGGGAGGACTGACAATGAGATCCTTTTCAGTGAAGATATTTAAGTAGATTGGATGATCCACCATCAGTGATGTTGTAGAAGAGATATTCACTTTGTTTAAAGTTGGGCTATGGGTGGTACAGTGGTGTGAACTTGAGGAAAATTACTTTACTTTTTATTAGTAATTAGTAAATTTAGTTTAATTAGTTAAAATTAGTAAAATGAGTAATTAGTAATTACTTTACTTTTTATTCCTTAGTTTCTTTGTAAAATAAAGTAGGGATCACAGATTTAGAGCTGGAAAGGAACTTCTGTGTCCACCTAGTCCAACCTTCTTGTTTTCCAGAGGAGGAAACAGGCTCAGAGAAATGAGAAGACTTGCCCAGGTCACACAGCCAGGTCTTCCTGACTCCATGTTTAGCACTCCATCTGTTATGCCAAAGAGTCTTAACCTAGGGTTTGTGAACTTTTTTTTTTAATTTCACAAGCATTTCAATAGAATTGATTTTCTTTGTAATCCCGTGCATTTTATTTTATGCATTTAAAAACATTATTCTGAGAAGGGATCTATGGGCTTCACCAGACTGTCAAAAGGGTCTATGACACAAAGAAGGTTAAGAACCCCGGTACTATGCCATGTTGCCTCTGATGATATCCCAGATGATCTTTTAAGTCCCCTCAGTCCTCTAAATTGATATGCTTTGTGATCTCTACCTCTTAAGTTCTAGAAATGATATGAATTGAATGGTAATAAATATTAGAATCTGAGACAAGAAGAGATTTCAAGAAGTTATCTGTTCCAGCTCCCAGCCTTTAAGCTAGATGAATGTTTTAAGTCATTCAGGACAGATATGTATGCTTGTTTTCTTCCTGAAGACCTTTAGGAGTCCTTTGGGAATAGCTGATTATCATGAGTTTTAATTTACACCCATTTTTTTCCTGCTTAATTTTCTGTGGACATAGAGAACAATTGTTCATCATACTCTTTAAAAAATACTTCATATTCTTGAACAGAATAACTCCTGGGAATATTGTGGCCATTCACTGTGAGCTCCTTATTTTCTACTTCTCTCAGAATTTTTTCTCGTTTTTACCTCACTCTTCATTTTCTCCAGCACTTGATTAGGAGGTGGCCCTTCTTGTCAAGGCTAGGCTTTGACATATACTCCTCTCATCCCCTCCTAACTTCTTCAGCAGATTGCCACCTCATTTCCTTTCCCTTCTGATCTCTAACGAGGCTCTTTCTATAGGGTTCCTTCCCTATTAACTTCAAAGATGCTCAGGTGTCTCCTGTCTTTAAAAAAAAACTATGACTAGACCGTACCAATTCACTCAAGCTGTTGTCCTAGATCCCTCCTATTTCTTAGCCAAACTCTTAGAAAAAGTTATATAGACATATTGTCTTCACTTCCTCTCTTCTCACCTCTTTGTTATTAGCATTTTCGTTTTGACTTCATCATCAATCAACTGAAACTTCTCTCAAAAATTATCAATGATCTCTTAATTACCAAAGAATATCTTCAGGTTTTTCCCCCCAGTTCTCATCCTTCTTGACATCTCTGCTGTATGTGACATTGCTGACCACCTGCTCTCGCTGGATCTTCTCTTCTTCTCTCTGGCTTTTAGTGATTATTACTCTCTCTGTTAGTTCTTCTGCTAACTATCTGACTGCTTCTTCTCTGTCTGCTTTGCTGGCTGATCATCCATATCATGTCCTCTAACTGTGGATGTGGCGGGGCTCTGCCCTGGGCCCTCTTCTCTCTACATACTTTCACTTGTATTGACCTCATCAGTTCTTATGGGTTTAATTATCTTCTCTATGCATGTGATCCATAGCTCTCCATACCTAGTTCAAGTCTCCTGCCCTATAGTTGCTCTTCACCAACTACCTGTTTAGACAATTCAAACTAGATTCCTCAGAGAAAACTCAAACTCAGCATGCCCCAAACAGAATTCATTATTTTTTCCACAAAATCTTCTCCTCTACCAAATTTCCCTATGTTTGTTGAGGGTACGGCCATTCTTCTAAAATCCCAGGTTTGTAACCTTGGCATTATTCTTGATTCCTCATTCTTCCCCAACTCACATATTCAATCTATTGCCAAATCCTGCTGTTCCTGCCTTCATGTCCCTTGTATCCTACCTCTCCTGTTTACTGACAAAACTACATTAGTTCAGGAGACTTCATCACCTTTCACCTTTCCCTCCAAACCAACTTCTGAAATTACCTCTTTCTGTTGAGGTCACCACCATTCTGCCAATCACCTAGGTTTATAAGCTTGGTGTTATCTCTGACTCTTCCCCCCACATCTCTAATCAGTTACCAACTCTTGTCATTTCTACTTCCATATCATCTCTTACATTTAACCCTTTCTCCTTTCAGAGCCCACCACCTTAGGTCAGGGCCTTGTTATCTATTACCTAGACTAGTGGTTTTCAAATAGTGTTTGGCAGACTCCTGGGGGTCCTCAGGACTCTTTCATTGCATCTACAAAGTCAAAACTAGTTTCGTAATACTACCACGACATAATTTTTCCAACTACTTATCTGTGTGAGGCCATATTGTTTTCATATACAACATATCACAACAGATTAAATGCAGAAGCAGATATGTAAATCCAGCTGTCTTCTATTAAGCCTGATACAAAAGAGATTTGCAAGAATATGTAGAATAATGCCACTGTTCTCACTAAATTTTTCTTGTTTTGGAAAATGTTTTTCAAAAAATGTTACATTAATATGTAATGGGTTTATTATTTTTAAATGAATAAATATTAAAATTTATCATTTTGAATTTCTAATATGGTAAGTATTGATATAGTCCACATAAATAAACAAAAGCTCTTTGGGTCCTCAATGACTTTTAAAAGTGTAAAGGGGTCCCGAGGCCAAAAAGTTTGAGAACTACTCATTTAGACTACTGTAATGGCCTCTTAATCGTTCTGTCCTATTCAAGTCTTTCTTCAATCTATCCCTCCATGCCGCTGCCAAAGTAATTTTCCTTATGGGAGAATCTAGCCATGTCCTTCTCCTGATCAATAAACTACAGTAGTTCTCTATCGTCTTTAGGATAAAATGTACACTCTGTTTGGCTTTTTAAAAGCCCTTCACCAATTTGGCCCCAACTTCTCTTTTCAAACCCATTTTAACTTTAGTGTGCTACACTTTGCAGTCCAATCACCAATCAAGAGCTTCTCTCTTTCTCTCCCCGCTCTCCTCTTTTGTCCTCTCCCCTCTCCTTTCTCCTCTCTCCCTTTGCTCTTCCCACCCCCAATACCTGGAATGAGCTTCCTCTTTACTCCACTGCTTCACAGAATCCCTCACTTGTTTCAAAACATAGCTCAACATCACCTTCTCCATTACAACTTTTATATACATGCTGTCTCCCCCTATTGAATGTAAGCTCCTTGAGGGCAGGGACTTAACATTTTTGTATTTTTTTCCCAGCATCCAGTACAATTCCTGGGATATAGAAGGTGATTAGTTAATACTTATTGATTGTTAATTCAATTGATCCCCTAGCTTGTTCTTTTCTAAGTTAAAATTTCCCTGCATGACTTATTTTTCATCCTTTTGATAGCTTTTGTTGCTTTTCTATGGATCAGATCTCTCTATGTCCTTTTTAGTTATGACCAAGATTGTGCAGGATTCTCTAATAAAGATTTGATTAATTCAGACTATAATAGAAAGAGTGCCCTTCAGTTTTTGAATATTTTACCTATTTTAAATATAGCCTGTCATCCTTTTGGCTTATTTCATAGTAGCCCAAAGTAACAGAGACTTGTACTTGTGCCCTTGTAGAAGTCTTGAATAATTTAGTTGATAATCTCATTCTAGAGTCATGAGACTGATAAGAATATGAAAAGGCAGATTCTTTATGGAATTCTCTTTTGTCAGGAATTTATATTATCTTAGAAGATAACATATTCTATTTCAAAATTCAATTTAACAAGCATTTATTAAACACTTACCATTTGCAATACCTTATGATTCAGAGAGAAATTCCACACATTTCCTTAATTATAAAGGACATTAATCTATTATATACATTTGGGTTTCATTTCTTAGCATAAAAAAATTTTCCCACAAATACTAAATTACATATTCGTTTTTTATGATAGGTGAAACATTTCCTTGATTTTCCTTTCCAATGCTATGGATATATATGTATGTATATGTTTCTGGCCAGTTGCTTTCCTGAATATTTTATACATTTTTACATTTTAGAAATTAATTCTCTTAGTAACTGATTCTAGTGTGTCTAGTGTCTAACAGGAATCCCTGCCATGAATTCCTTCATTTTGTCTAACCTAAATCCCTTGGACTTTAGTTGAAATCTTTTCCCTCTTGTCTGTCTGTACTCAAGCATCTCAGAGGACAGCTGATTTTCTTCACTTGTATAAGAGTTCTTCATAGTCAGTTCAGTTCAACAAACATTTTTAAGCACTTGCTGTGTGTGAGGCACCTCTTTAGGCACTGGGGATTCAAAGATGAAGAAAAGAAAAAAGTACCTTCCCTCAAGGGACTTACATTCTGCTTCAATGTATACAATGGGTATACAGATAAGGAAAGAAAAAATAATTTAAGAAGAGAGAAAGCACTAACAACGAACATATATGTTTTAAATGGTTATTTAACACATCCTTAGACTGGTTTTCTACAAGAAGAATCTCTAGTTCTCTTTAATCTTGTCTATAGTTCTTATATTCTAATTCTTCCAGTCTTTGTGACTTCCCTATAAAAACTTTCCACATTTTTCACATCCCTGTTTAATTGTGGAGATCAGAACTAGGGCAGTTGGTAGATGGAAGAGATAGCAGTAGTGGCTGGGTATTTCTAATCTTCTGCCATCCTTCTCCATAGCACAAATGACATTGTAGTGTAAGCTGGTGTTGCCCTTGGCTTCCGTGTCTCACTACTTGTCAAGAAGCTCAGGTATTTGCTTGCTCTATTTTGGGTCTCATTGTGGTGACATTTCACATCAGTAAACTTGTCCAAGAAATAATAATAATCTAGAGCAGATTTATCAAACTCATCTGCAAAACTCTGGAGAGTGGCCAGAACCAGATTAAAGTGTAATGGGCAATTATTTAACAAATAAAACAAATAATAAATAAAAATACATAGATATGACATAGATAATGATAATCTGTGGTTTTCTAAGATAAGTCCTGCAGGGATTTGAATTTGACACCACTGATCTAGAGAAAATGTCTCCATTTTTCAAAAGCAAAATCATGCTTAAAATGGGTATAAATGATTGCATAAAAGCATAGATTTAAAGCTGAAAGGGATTGTATATTCCAGCACCCTCATTCCACAGATGAGGAAAATAATACCCAGTAAAGAAAATGGCTTGGTCACAGAAATAGCATGATGGCAGTGCTGGCATTTGAACTCAAGTGATAACCCTAATCTCTTGTTCTTTCCACTGGGTCATACTTTATTCCTATGAATAAAATGTAATTGAACAAATAAAAATTAGGTCTAGATAGACATGTTAAAAATGTATTCAATGTCAGTTCATCTTTATCCTTTTTTAATAGACTTGGTATTGAATTTTTAACCTTTGCTTCAACCATTCAACAATCTGGCTGTACCTCTGGTAGCTGATTCTGAAGTGACTCCAACATTAGTAACTAGTCATTTCTTGTCTATTAAGATAAGGTCACTTTTACTTTTTGTTGTGATGTTTGTTGATTGCAGTCTCTATCATTTTTTGACTTTACGTCTAAGTAGTTTATAAACCATTGATTTCATATGTTGATACTGAACCATATTTTCCAGCATACTTTTTGCTACCTACTTTTGTGCCCTTCACCTTGACATCATCAAATATTAATATATATGTTGACTTAGTTTGGAATATCTTTCAGGGTTTTCATAGTTTTTCATCTCTTCATATTTTGTAACAGATGTTACCAATAAGATGTACTTAGCTTCATGCTGGTCTGTTTACTCATAATGAGCTATGAGCCCAGAAAAAGTGAAGTGACCAAGCATCCTATGAAATGATATTTCTTATTGCCCTTGGATGCATAGTGAATCCAATGACTTCAGCTCCTTTAATCATCTCCCTAAGGAGAACCTCTGATCTGTTCTTCCATTTAGCTACCATTTCTTTATCTTCTAGTTTCATTCATAACAAGAATTTCAATGTGATTGTAATTTACTCTCTCTAGGGCAGTAGTTTTTTTAACTTGTTGGTCAGTATCACTCGAAGATCTAACATTTACCATACTAACAGCCAAGATAATATTTGTAAACAGTCTAAAAATGATGCAATTCTTAGAATTCTCTGTTCCCTTTTTCCTAATTTTGATATAGTCACCGCAGAAGTAACCACTGGTTCATCTTCCTGCCTCAAGTCTCTCCGCTATCTACCACTCAGCTGACAAAATGATCTTCTTTAAGTGCTGGTCTGACTGTATCACCCCCTCCAGCTCACTAAATCCATTGGCTCTCTATTACATTATTATTATATTATATTTGATACAGAATCAAATATAAAATCCTCTAGCTGGCTTTTAAGTAAGCCTTTTACAATTTGGCCCCTTCATGCCTTTTCGGTCTTACACTTTACTACCCTCTGTCAACTCTATAAGCTACATTGGCCATTTTGCTGTTTCTGGCATCCAATACACTGTCCCATGCCTTTTTTCCTGCCTGTCCTCAATGCCTAGAATTTCTTCCCTCCTTGCTTCCACTCCCCAGCTTGCCTGGCTTCCTTCAAAACTCTCCTCAAATCCCACCTTCTCTAAGATGACTCCCCTAGTCTCCTCTACTAAAAAGTATACTATCTAGTGTACTCTGAGATTACCCTACATTTGTGCTTGATATATTTTGTATGTAGTAGCTGTTTTATATTTTCTTTCCTATTAGAAAGTGAACTACTTGAGGCTGAGAACAAAGGTTTTGCCTTTTTAAAAAATCTCCGTTGTTTAGCACAGGGCTTAATAAATGCTTGATGATGATGGTGGTGGTGGTATTACACAGAACTGAAGGCCATTCTGTATTTTTATCTTTTTCATGGGTTACTATAGCTGAACTTGTAGTGATGAAGCTCTTTGTTTCGCTAGGAAAGTCTTTGTGTAATATAAATGTAATTTCCTTGAAAGCAAGGACTAGTTTTTTGTTTTGTTTTTGTTTTTTTATCTTGAGTGCCTACCATATGTATTTGGATGCTTTGTATGTAGTTGGTGTTTTATAAACGTTTATTAGATTGGGCTTAATACACATAGCCTGCTGTTGGTATAATAGTCACAGCCTTTTTCACCTTGTTAAAATATGTCAGAACTTGTGTTCCATTGACCTAGCCTTTCAAGAGTTCAGCTTCACTTCTACACTGGAATAAGGCATAGAGTAGGACTTTTGTGGAGATGGTTCAATTCAGCTAACAGTTTTTTAAATGGGTGCTACACACGAGGAAGATGATAAGGGACAATGTTGCCCTCAAGGAACTTATTATGTTCTAATGGGAGGATATAACATATATATATATATATATATATATGTATGTATGTATATACACACACACATTTAAAACCTGGAGTTATTAGCCAAGGTAGAGTAGGTGATGGGCCAAAGGACAACCAAGTGCTCTGAGAATTTTGAGGAAAGAGAGATAATTTTCATCCCTTGAAAAAGATAGTCAAGGATAGGGATGACATTTGAATTGGGCCTTGGAGAGAACTTCAGCAGATGGAAACTCGGGTTGGTGAGAGTCTATTCTAAACATGGAATTAGTATGAAAAAGACATCAAGATGTGACGAGAAAGGACAGGATGAGAAAAGAATGTGGAACAGAGCCCAGCACCCTATTTACCAGTTTGTCTGAAATATAGGATACTTAAAGGGAAGTAATATGAGATAGGGTTAAACAGGTAGGTTTGAAGCCAGATGGTAGAGGGTCATGGTTCAAATTTCTTGTGGTAGGCATGGGAAGCCACTGAATGTTTTGAGTAGAGGAATGCTACCAAATAACAGTAGTAAGTTGTTACCTTTTAAAATTTAAAAATTGTTTTTAATTAATAATCATATTTTTTCTTCCCCCTGACTTCCCCACCCCCACAAGGCTCCCTTCCCCACCACAAAACCTTGTAACAAATTGTGTAGTTGATCAAGCAAAAGCAAATTCCTGCATTGGCCATGTCCAAAACACATATGTCTCATTCTTTATCTTGAGTCTGTCGCCCATCAGGAGATGGGTACTGTGCTTCATCATTGTCCTTCTGGATTTGTGGTTTATCACTTACTCTTCAAGTGTGCGTTAAATGATACCCTTATGGTGTGGAAATATCAGTGCCTTTTCAAAATTAGTATTTTGCCAAGTCATCAGGAAACAGTTTACTTCAGAGATATTAAACTCAAATAGAAACGGGAGGCACTAAGCACACTTGGGAGTATTGTGGGCCAGGTGTTTGACACCTCTGGTTTACTTGACTGTGGAACTTTTTGTAAAGACCTTAAGTTAGGAGGATTTCCTGAGACAGTCTTTTCCACTTTGGCACAGCTCAGATTGTTATAAAGTTTTTCTTAATGTTGAGTCTAAATCTGCCTCTCTTCAATTTCCATCCATTGCTCCCAGCGCCACCCTCTGGAGCCAAGCAGAATGAGGCTAATATCCTCTTCCACATGATGGGCTTTCAAGTCCTTAAATGTATGTAACATAAGCTTCCTAAGTCTTCTTTAGTCTCCTCAGATGATTTTCATATGGTATGATCTCAAGACACTTGGCCGTCTCTCCACACTAAGCTCTCCATCTTATCAATATCCTTCCATGTTGAACATAATATCCATGTAATTCAAATTCACATGTAAGGAAGTCATCAGATGACAAGGTAGACTTAGAAGATGAAATTCTTACAACAAAAGTTATGATTCTAAATAAATCATATCCTGCTTTATGGCAAGTTTTTGTACTAGTAAACCTAGAAATCCTGTGATATTTTGGAAGAACTATCTTTTGGTCACATCTTATGTGACCAACTTGATGAGCTCGGTTCTTTCCTTTCAGGCAAGAGGAGATTGAAAGGGGTAGAAGGTGTAAAAAAGTCTTCTTTCCTCTCTCATCCTTTCTCAGTGATTCATCCTTCCCACAAGAGTGTACCATTGAAACCAAATTTTGCAAGTTTATGAGATGCACATAGCTTAGGTGAAATGGCCAGATGGGAGAATCACCGCTATGGTATTCCCTAATTCTATCTAATGGCCTAATTGCATTTATGAGGCTATAATGGTGCCACAGTCTCAGGCCAATAACTTTTTAAGCTTTTCTCATGCCTTCTAAAAAGGAATTTGAATTTCTGGAATTTTTTTTAAATCCTTTAGTTTACTTTCATATGTATATAGGTAATGAGTTTTCTCAGCTTTTTATTTTTTTTAAAAAATATGATGTTTAAAACATTTCTTTTTCAGACTTTTTCAGAAGCAATTAGATTTAATGTGGATTATGGAGTTTTTGAAGTAGTTAATGATGCTCCTAACCTTATAGAAAAGCAACTAAAAAGAATCCTACATGAACAGAAACCTCGAAATCCCATTTATGATGTTGTAAGAAAAGAAAAATGTGTGGTGACATCTGATAAATTAAATGTCTCTCCTGAAGAAGATACTATAAAGATCAACTATAATATTATGGTAAGAAATTAAATTTGAATTAAAATTAATTGCTTAAAATAAAGTATTTTATGGAATTAAGTTCTGGGACTTGAGGGGTCTTTTTCCATTTAAGAAACTATGCTGATGCTTACACAGTTACTCAGTGATTTCTCAGTTGTTCATAAGTATCTGAGATCCAAATAAATATTGATAGTGCCTCTTTGCTGTGCAAAAGTTTTGTTTACTTTGCACAAACAAAGCCAATGCAACCAAGATTAGGAGGGAAGCAGAAAACTGGGAAAGGATTTTTACAATCAGTGTCTCTGATAAAGGCTTCATTTGACTCTAAAATATCTCCATGCAATGCCTTAGAAACACAGTTTGGGTATAAACTCAACTAGATTTCTTGAAAGAAATGGAACAAGTTAAAAGTTTTTTTTAAAAAAAGAGTTTAAAATGTTTTTATAAGTGGAATGAGAGTGCTGGAGAAAAAAAATTGGAAGAGAAATGTGACCTATGGAAGAAGAATAAGAGAGAGAATTAACAACTTGGTCCAAGAGGTACAAAACTTTGCTTAAATAACAAACTTCCTAAAAATTAGAATGGACTAGTAGAAGCCGATGACTCCATGAGGCAACAAGAAACATTAAAACAAAGTCAAAAGGCTGAAAAAACAGAAGAAAATGTAAAGTATCTCATAACAAAAACAATTGTTCTGAACACTATGACCTCCTCAAAAAGCTTTGACATCATATTTCAAGAAATCTTAAAAATAAAACCTTAAAATCTTAAAAGAAAATTGCCCAGCTCTCTTAGAACTAGAAGGAAAAGTGGAAATAGAACCCATCAGTCACCTCCTGAAAGAAACTCCTAAATAAAAACTCCTAGGAACATCATAGCCAAAATCCAAAGCTTTCAGGTCAACCAAAAAAAAAATACTGCGCACTACTAGAAAGAAAAAAGTCAAGTGCTAAGGAGCCACAGTTAGAATCACATACGATTTAGCAGTCACTATTATAAAGGAGCAGAGATTTGGCTATGATATTCCAGAAGGCAAAAAAAAAATGCCTTTACAGGGAAAAAATAGATCCATAATGAAATAGAAGTCTTCTAAGCATTCTTGATGAAAAGACCAGAGCTTCACAGAAATACTGAAATTCAAACATGAGTGAAGAGAACATAAAAAGGCAAACATGGATGGGCAATGATGAAGGAGTATACACAGATAAAACTGCTTACATTCAAATGTGGGATGATGGTAATGTGTCTTCTCTGATTCCTATCATCACGAGGGTTCATAGAGGAAGTCCAATTAGACAATGATTCTGTCTTGATGTCTAGATGATCTTAAGAAAAGAATGGAAAGAGAGGGGAAGAGAAATACCCTAAGGAGGGGGGAAGGAGAGGAAGATTAAGGAGAATTATTTCATATAATTGGGTGTACAAGCAGACATCTATACAGAAAAGGAGGGAATAGAGGAGGAACAGCACACACTTGAACCCCTCACTCTCATCTGAATTGGTCAGAAGGAGAAAGAACACACACACACACACACACACACACACGCATGGAGTTGGGTACAGAAATAAATTTCCCTCAATAGAGAAATAGGGGAAGAGGAGGGGAGGGAAGGAATTAGAGAGGAGAGTAGACTAAGGGAAGGGGCAGCTAAGTGGCACAGTGGATGGAGTACCAGGCCTGGAGTCAGGAAGACTCATCTTTCCAAGTTCAAATCTTGCTTCACACACTTACTAGCTGTGTGATACTGGATGAGTCACTTAACCCAGTTTGCCTCAGTTGCCTCATCTGTAAAATGAGCTGGAGAGGGAAATGTATCTTTGCCAAGAAAACCCCAAATGGGGTCACAAAGAATCAGACACAACTGAAAGGACTCGACAAGATTAAGGGAGAATCTAATCCCTCCCTTAACCTACCCCCTTCCCCTTTAGCAAAAGCTCTAAGGATGTATAAAAATATTTATAGGGGGCGGAGCCAATATGGCAGCTGGTAAGCAGGAACTAGTATGAGCTCCGTACCGAGTCCCTCCAAAAACCTATAAAAAATGGCTCTGAACCAATTCTAGAACAGCAGAACCCACAAAACAGCAGAGGGAAGCAGGGCTCCAGCCCAGGAGAGCCTGCATGGTCCCTGGGTGAGGTCTATCCCACACGGAGCTGGGAGCTGGGAACGGAGTGGAGCAGAGTCCAGCGTGGGCGGCGTGGACCATCCAGACCAGAAGCTGGGGGGAGGGGGCCCTAGCGCCCTGAATCAGTGGGCTGCGGCAGTTACCAGACTCCTTAACCCACAAACACCAAAGACTGCAGAGAAGGTTAGTGGGAAAAGCTGCGGGAGTAGAAAGAGTTCTCCGTTCAGCTTCCAGCCCCGGGGGCAGCGGAGGTGGGGCAGCTACAGCTGTTGTTACTTCTGGCTCCAGGCCCACCTGGTGGGAGGAATTAAGTGGTGGATCAGAGCAGGAGTGCATGGCCTGCTGAAGATCTAAGCCCAGTCCGGATTGGGGGTTGGGTAAGGAGCAGTGCTGGTGTGGCAGAGCTGGCACCTCCCCCCCAAACGTGGAACATAGAACTCGTTAGTCTACAAGCAGTCATACCCCGCTGAAAAACTCAAAGGGTCAAGTTAGTTGGCTGGGAATATGGCCAGGCAGCGAAAACGCACCGAGATTCAGTCTCAGACTTTGCATTCTTTCTTTGCTGACAAAGAAGACCAAAACATACAGCCTAAAGAAGTCAATAAAGTGCAAGAGCCTACACCAACAGCCTCCAAGAAAAACATGAACTGGTCCCAGGCCATGGAAGAGCTCAAAAAGGATTTGGAAAAGCAAGTTAGAGAAGTAGAGGAAAAATTGGGAAGAGAAATGAGAAGGATGCAAGAAAACCATGAAAAACAAGTCAATGACTTGCTAAAGGAGACCCAAAAAAATACTGAAAAACACACTGAAGAAAACAACACCTTAAAAAACAGACTAACTCAAATGGCAAAAGAGCTCCAAAAAGCCAATGAGAAGAATGCCTTTAAAGGCAGAATTAGCCAAATGGAAAAGGAGGTCCAAAAGAGCACTGAAGAAAATACTACTTTAAAAATTAGATTGGAGCAAGTGGAAGCTAGTGATTTTATGAGAAATCAAGATATTATAAAACAGAACCAAAGGAATGAAAAAATGGAAGATAATGTGAAATATCTCATTGGAAAAACCATTGACCTGGAAAATAGATCCAGGAGAGATAATTTAAAAATGATTGGACTACCATGATCAAAAAAAGAGCCTAGATATCATCTTTCAAGAAATTATCAAGGAGAACTGCCCTGATATTCTAGAGCCACAGGGCAAAATAGAAATTGAAAGAATCCATTGATCACCTCCTCAAGTAGATCTCAAAAAGAAATCTCCCAGGAATATTGTCGCCAAATTCCAGAGCTCCCAGATCAAGGAGAAAATACTGCAAGCAGCCAGAAAGAAACAATTTGAGTATTGTGGAAACCCAATCAGAATAACCCAAGATCTGGCAGCCTCTACATTAAGAGATCGAAGGGCTTGGAATACGATATTCTGGAGGTCAATGGAGCTAGGATTAAAACCTAGAATCACCTACCCAGCAAAACTGAGTATCATGCTCCAAGGCAAAATATGGATTTTCAATAAAATAGAGGACTTTCAAGCTTTCTCAGTGAAAAGACCAGAACTGAATAGAAAATTTGACTTTCAAACACAAGAATCAAGAGAAGCATGAAAAGGTAATCAAGAAAAAGAACAAGAAAAAGAAATTGCAAGGGACTTACTAAAGGTGAACTGTTTTGTTGACATTCCTACATGGAAAGATGATGTGTATGATTCATGAGACCTCAGTATTAGGGTAGCTGAAGGGAATATGCATACATATATGTTTATGTATATATATGGGTGAAGGTGTATGTATGTATATATCTATGTGTGTATGTATATACGTATATATATATATATATATATATATATACATATATATATATATACAGAGAGAGAGAGAGAGAGAGAGAGAGGGAGAGAGGGAGAGAGGGAGAGAGGGAGAGAGCAGACACAGGGTGAGTTGAAGATGAAGGGAAGATATCTAAAAGAAATAAAATAAAATTAAGGGATGAGAGAGGAACATACTGAGAGAGGGAGATAAGGAGAGATAGAATGGGATGGATTATCTCCCATAAAGGTGGCAAGAGGAAGCAGTTCTGTGGGAGGAGGGGAGAGGGCGGATGAGGGGGGAATGAGTGAACATTGCTCATCAGATTTGGCCTAAGGAGGGAATACCATACATACCCAATTGGGAATCTTACCCCACAGGAAAGAAGAGGGAAGAAGATAAAAAAAAATGGGGGGGGGGATGATGGAGGGGAGGACAGATGGGGGTGGAGGTAGTCAAAAACAAACACTTTCGAAAGGGAACAGGGTCAAGGGAGAAAATTCAATAAAGGGGGATGGGTTGGGAAGGAGCAAAATATAGTTAGTCTTTCACAACATGAGTATTGTGGAAGGGTTATACATAATGATACACATGTGGCCTATGTTGAATTGCTTGACTTCTTAGGGAGGGTGGGTGGGAAGAGAAGAGGGGAGAGAATTTGGAACTCAAAGTTTTAAAAACAGATGTTCAAAAACAAACAAAAATGTTTTTGCATGCAACAAGAAAATAAGATACACAGGCAATGGGGTGTAGAAATTTATCTTGCCCTACAAGAAAGGAAGGGAAAAGGGGATGGGAGGGGAGTGGGGTGACAGAGGGGAGCGCTGACTGGGGAACAGGGCAACCAGAATATATGCCATCTTGGAGTGGGGGGAGAGGGTAGAAATGGGGAGAAAATTTGTAATCCAAACTCTTGTGAAAATCAATGGTGAAAACTAAATATGTTAAATAAATTAAAAAAAATATTTATAATTCTTTTTGAAGTGATGAAGGATGAGAATCAGAGGGGGTGCCATAAATTGGGGAATGGATGAACAAGTTGTGGTATATACATGTGACTGAATACTATTGTGCTGAACTCTCTTCTAAGTGTAATGACCAACTAGGACTCCAGAGGTTTGATGATAAAACCATGCTGCCCACCTCCTGAGAGAAGAATGTAAAATAAGACGATTTTTTTTAACATGGCCAATGTAGGGAGTTCTTTAAATTGACTATACATGCCTGTAATGGGTTTTGTTTTTCTTACGTTCTCAGTGGTTGGGGTGAGGTTAGGGTGGGAGGGTGAGAAGGAAGATCTTGACTGATTAAAACAAATTTTATATACATATATATATATATATATATATATATACACACACATACATATATATATACTCATAAATATATATTTTTAAAAACCTAATGGACTTTTCTCAGTTACCCTTCTTGACCTCTCTGCAGCCTTTAGCAACTGTTTATTGCTCCCTTATTCCTGAAACTCTCTTCTTCTCGAGTTTTTTCTGACGCTGCCCTCCCCTTGTCCTCTTCCTCCCTTTCCCCTTATTCCCTCTCAGTCTTCTGTTTTGGATCTGCGTTGTTTGGTGTCCCCCAGGCCTCTGTCCTGGGCCCTCTCCTTCCTCTATATTGTTCCAATTAATTATTATCTACATGCAGACGATTCTTAGATTTCGTTGTGTATCTTAACCTCTCTCCCAACCTCCAGTCTCACACCTTCCGCTGCCTGTCGGATTTTTAAGCTGGATGTCACATGTATTTTACACTCAACATGTCCAAAATTTGAGCTCATTATCTTCCCCCCTTTCCCTGCCTCTGTCTCTTCTTAACTTCCTGTTACCGTAGAGTGTACTCCTGTCCTCTCAGTCACCCATGCTCACAATGTCGGTATCATCAACTCCTCACTTCCTCTCACCTCCCATACCTAATCAGATGCCAAATTCTTTTGTTTTTACCTTCTCAACATCTCTTGTCTAAACCCCGTTCTGTCCTCTGACACTGCCTCCAGCCTGGGCTAGGCCTTCATCATCTTACACACCTGGACTATTGCAGCAGTCTGCTAGTTGGTCTTCCTACATGAAGTCTCTCTTCACTGAAGTTCATCCTGTCAAACTGATCTTCCTAAAGTACAGGTCTTTCTTAAGTGTGAATTTATATCTATGGGTAGGAGCAGGACATACAGGGTCAGGAGGAGAACCATAGAGAGCAATGTCGCCAAAATCAATGGAAAAGAAACTATCCAAGGGAATGGTCAGCGGTGTTCAAATAAATGCAGAGAGGTTAGGAAGATAGCAACTGGCTCCTTTCCTGTTGCCTACAATCATGCCCGGATTTTTTCTGTGCTTAAAAAAATCATCATAATAAAAAATAATTCTACTTTCCTCCTACTTTTCATAGCCAAACTCCCAGAAAATGGTCCTTAAGGGTAAGGACTATCTCAATTTTGTATTTTTATTCTCTTTGTCAAATACAATGCCTGGAACATGATAGATGCTTAACAGATGCTTATTGATGAATTGAAAAGTCCAGTGGATTTAGCAGTTAAGAAATCATTAGTAATTGTGTAGAGAACAGTTGCAATCAACTAATGGTGTTGGAAGCCAGACTGCAAAAGGTTGAGAAGAGACTGGGATGTGAGGTAGTGAAGACAAGAGTATATAGCATTTTCTAGGAATTTGTCAGCGAAAGGGAGGAGAGATGTGAAACAATTGCTCTGGGGTATAGGGTCAAGCAAAAGGTTTGAGGGTTTTTTTTAAGTGTGGGAGAAATATGGGAATGTTTTTAGAGGTAGTATGGAATGAGTCAGTGGATAAAGAGAACAGAGGTTAGAAAGAGAAGTGGAGATGATTAAACAGGTAACTCCTGGAGAGAATGTGTTCAAAGGCATGAGTCGAAGAGTTGGCCTTTGTAAAAAAGAGGGACCTCCTCTTCCCCTGAGACTGAAGCAAGGGGAGGGTCTGACAGTAGTATTGAGGAACCAAGGGTATGCTTACACCTTTCTCCTAGACCAGTGTGTTGAGGGGTTTGAGAGAAGATGTATCCAGTTCCAGAGAGGGTGGCCAGGGATTCACTTTCTTCTTGAGGTAGCCAGGTTTCCCTGAATACAAAAACATGGAAGGAGGAGTGTAAAAGGAACAGGGCTAATAGGAAGGGCAACTTGTTAACAATAGAATGGCATTCTGGGGAGGGGGAAGACAGAGAAGAAGAATAGGGCTACTGAGTTGGATAAGGAGAAGTAAACAGGGATGGCAGCAGGGAAAGGAAGTTTTTACTTAGGCAGCCTACATCTTTTGAGTTACAGGGATGCAGAGAGGAGGAGAGAACAGTGCCCGTTTGCTAGCCATAGCATGGTAGACTGGCCAAGGTCTGTGCAAGGATGGCCATTGGATTTTCTCCCCTAGTTGGGGTTGGGGATGGAGAGACTCAACCTATCCTCTTGAGTGGTGTGGATCCAGTCTTGGTGGTTAGATCATAATAGCTAATTTTTGTATCATGCTCACTGTGTGCCAGGCGCTTTGTAGAGTTCTTTACAATCTTTACCTTATTGGATCCTCCCAACAACCCTGGAAGGTAGGAGCTATTATTATCCCCATTATTATTGTTATCTCTATCACTATCTCCATTTTACTGGTGAGGAAACTGAGGCAAACAGAGGTTAGGTGACTCGCCTGGGGTCACACAGCTTATAAATGTCTGAGACCGAATTTGAACTTGGGTCTTCCTGAGTGCTTTTATCCACTGTGCCATCCACTGTCCCACTAGATAGCCTAGTGTCTGGGCCCTTGCTGATAAACGATTATTTGGGCAGCTGTGTGGATTGTGTGATGGATTGGAGATAGGAAGCAGAATACTGGAAGTACTCTTATTCTACCTAGAAGGTCTTAAGAGGAGATAGATGTTTTTTTTTTTGAGGGGGGAAGGCAGGGCAATTGGGGTTAAGTGACTTGCCCAAGGTCACACAGCTAGTAAGTGTGTCAAGGCTGGATTTGAACTCAGGTCCTCCTGACTCCAGGGTTGGTGCTCTACTCACTGCACCACATAGCTGCCCCAGAGATGAATGTTTTACCCAATAGAATTTAATCTTCTTGAGTTCAAACTCTTTTGTTTTTGTCTTTGTATACCTAGCACTTAGTATAGTGCTTACCACTAGTAGGTTAGGTGGTTAATAGATGTTTATTGCAGTGAACTGAATGGAGTTAAGAGGTGGAAGTGTAAGGGTGAGGCGTTCAGCTGATATAGGCCTTCCACCGAGACTTCTAATTGTGGGAAGGGGCTTAAAATGGACAACTCAGTTCACATTTGCTCCTGCCCAAGTAGCAACAGTAAATTGGGTATAATCAGTTAGCAACTATTTGTTGGTGTCAAGGCCCATAGTGGATAAAAAAAAATTACTCTAACTGTCTCTGTTTCTATCTCTCTAACAGTCTCTCAACCGTGAACAAGGTATTCAGTGGATTAAGAAAGAGAGACTTCCAGCATTTCTAGAAAGTGATTGTTACTTTGAATACAGGTATTGTTATTTTCATGGATAAATGCTTAGAGTATGCTTAAAATTTTCTTTTTTTAAAAAAACATAACTTTTGCTCTACTTTTTCAAGATACTTAAGTATCCAGCTTTTAGCCCTGTATGAACTTGATTTGTGAAAAAAAAATATTTTGTTAACTATTTTTCAGTAAGATCCTTTGTAATGGTGTGTATTTTATTTTATGCATTTAGAAACATTTTAATAAAAGGTCCATAGTTTGAAACTCTTCTTTAACCCATGTGGATTTTGGTGATTCTATAGGTAAAATTTATTAGCTGTTTTCTCATCAGAATATCAACATTTTACTTTAACTTATCATAGTTCTTGAGAGTCTTCACTCTTTGCAAAAAGATCTTAGGGAAGCCAAATCAAATAAATATGTTTCTTACTATACTTCTGAGCACTATATTCTGTAAAACTAGCAGTAATAAACTGGAATTTCATATAATCACAGAGTTGGAATGGTTTATCAGATTAATGATTATGTGTATGGATTAAGGTGGGAGAAAAAGGATACCAGGCCAGACTAGAATATCACATACTTCTTTTTTCCTTGGCCTTAAAAAATGCATCAGGATTTTTTTTATCTTAATATGTTTCAGAATGACCCATGCTCTGAATACGCTTTTATTCCCCTAATAAAGAAAATACATGAAATACCTATCAAAGCCACAGAAGATGAGAGACTCTGATGGGGTTGAGCTATTCTGGAATTCTGCTTTCTCTCAATACTAATAAGTCACAAAGAATGAGATTCTTTATGTTGGAAACGGCATTTTTCTTAGAGAATCAAAAACTTAAAAGCATTGGAAACACTGGGGAAATGGTTTTAATTTTGGCACTAATTAAGCAAACATCTCTGTAATTTTGAAATTTACATATATAAATGGAATATATATGATTCAACTTACTGAGCATTTGGCCATTTCTAAACATATAACCATGTATGTATGTTGTGTTTGTTTATAAAATTTTATCAGATAATAACAATAAACAAAGAAATTTAAGAATTCTTGTCTTAGTGGGTACTGAAGGAATGTATTGGAACCAGCAATGAATCCAGGCTACCAGCTTTGGCCACAGAAATCTCTACATATACTTTGTTTAATTCTAGTTATGTCAGAGAGGGGCACTCTGTAGAGGGGATAATTGGAGTTGAAGATATAAAATTGAATTCCTGATCTCCTAAGATATGGTTTGTGTCTCATTTCTAATAGCTCTTATTTCTCAAATGCAGGTTAGCTAAACTGATATCACAAGTGAGATGGAGCAGATCAGGCGTGAATATGCATGTAGATTCTCTTTATAGGCCCTGGGTTACTAAGAAGCCAGCAACCCCACCACCTTCTTTAGAGGAAGATGAAAATGATTTAATTATGAAAAAATACTACATTTCTCTTGGACAGGTAAAAAAAATACACGCTTTTCATTTATTGAAACTTTTCTTTTTATGTATATGTAGCTTTCATTTTGCATTATTTGACCAGGAGAGGTGCATAAAAAAGTTATATAATAATATGTGACATGTACATAATATGTAATAATACTTTCATAATGTTTTTGGGTTTATTCTGAGACATCACATTTCTGCCTTTTATGTCCTATTCCCATTGTACATATAAAGGATGTATGGGGTCTTCTTCAGGTAGATGGCAACACAGCACAGTAGATACAGTCACCAAAACATGGTTTCAAAAATCTTGCTTCCGATGTTTACTAGCTGTGTTACCTTGGAAAGTTAGCTTCTCTGAGCCACAGTTTTCTTCATCTGTAAAGTGGGGATAGAGCACCAACTTCACAGTATTACTGTGAGGATCAAATGAGAAAATGTACACAAAACAATTTAAAAACCTTAACAGTGCTATATAAATCTTAGCTCTTATGGACTCAGTGATAGACTTTTGTGCTTATTTTACACGGATCAGCCTCTCTGAGCTGAGAGATTCTAGATCACCAACCACTAGGTGATCACTTTTTGCAGCTATAGCAAATCATGAAACTCATGGAAATGTTTATAAAATTATTTACTGAGCTATGAGAACATTGATATCTGTATCAGTGGATCACCCACACAGATAAGTTCACAGATCTTTGACATATACATAAATTTTTGTTTTCTAAAATACTTTCTCTTATCTCTAATAGCCATGACTTTTAAAATGCAGGTTAGATAAACTGGTGTCAGAAATTGGATTAAATAAATAACACACACATGTATGTATACATACATACATACGTATGTAGATATATACATGTATAATCTTTGTTATTAAAAGTGTATTAGACCTACCAAGAAGTAACAAAGACACAGTGAATTGTAAAGGAAGATATATCATGTGGTAGAAGGAGTACTGGGGATTTCATACCTGCTTTTAAGTTCCAGTTTCACTGTGATATCAGGCAAGTCACTTAGCTGCTTTGACCTTCGGCTTCTTCATCTTTGAAATAAAGGCATTGGACCAGGCAATCTTTATTATTCCCTTTGTCTCTGACATTCTGGAGCTGATAATTGCTTCCATTTTAATATGTATTTTAATGCATTAGAGTGTACAAAGCTATTTCTTCCAAACAACTCTAGGTTAAGTAGTAAAATATTACAATCCCTATTTTGCTGAGGAAACTGAGGCTGAGAATCACAGAATCTCCACAGCGGCATGAACTCCAGAATCCGTCTGTCCCCAAACAAGAGATCCCTCCTAGAGCATCTCTGACAAATGGTCCCTCAGTTTTTGTCTGGAGATTTCCAAAGACTTCTCAGATATCAAGTTCCTAGCATATATCAAGTGCTCAACAAATGCTTGTTGTGGAGTTGCTGAGACTGTGAGCATTCTCTTCATCTGGTATCTTCAGCAGAGCTGCTTCCATTCATTGCTATGCCTGTGACTGGCAAAATCTCACCATGTGTTACTCCTAATTCCTATGATATTAAATCACCAGTTGCCTAAAAGTAAACTACAACCCCCCTCTATGCCTCATTTCCTGTTCTTTCATTTTTGTCCTTAACTCTTCCACTTTTGTTCTCTCATCTCTTCTAGTTTGTCCTCAGGAATTCTTATTCCGTGTCTAACAAAATTCCTTTCATTTTGACTCTATTCTTTTTGGGTTCATTCCATTTTTTTCTGGCACTCCAAAACACCTGGCATCTCTCATTGGAGGGTACCCTAATATTGTGCCACCATCTTCTGCCTGGTCTCCATAAGGGTCCTGCCTGGACTCCAGCCTCCATTGGGAAGAGAAGTCTCCTGCCACTGAGGTGAGGGGAAGAGGGTACTAATCTATCAAGTTTCCAGCCTGATCTTCTGCCTTGGGAGGCAGAGGCGAACCTTCTGCTCTCCACACCTTCCACTCCAAGTTCTTGCTTCCTCACTTGAACTGCCTAAGGCTCTGGAGAAGACTACACTGAGATCATAACATTATTGACATTGAAAATCTTTCTAAAAATTTTCCATTATTGACTAACAAACCTTGGCCTTACCTTTCCCATCCAAGTGATTCTGAATCCCTATAGGTCATCCTTCAAACCTCATACCATATCCTCCACTGCCCTATTCCTTATTCCCATTCCCCTCAACCTGCCACCCTCAGTGTCCCACCCTAGCTACTTCCACTTGCCCTTTGGAATACCTGCTCGATAGGCAACAGACTTGTTTGCTTTTACCTTAAATCTTTTCCTGCTCCTTTCATCTTCTAGTTCTCCCTGAGTCTTAACTTCCTCCTGATAACAGAACCTCCCATGGCACCCTTTCCAACTCTGTCTTCACTTTCCCTCATACTGAACTCACTGGTTGAGGTGAGGAGTTGGAATACTCTTTGCTACCCATTGCCACTTCTGGGTTTTCCCCCTACCACCATGAATCGTTGATCTCCCCTCCTTTGAGGTTCATAAAATCCACATCTACCATGAAATAAAAATCCTGGCAGCTATTTTCTACAGAACTCTAAGATACGCCCCTTCCTTCCTTAAGGAATTCAGTTCCTGGCTCACAATCTTTCCTTCCCAACTCCTTTCCTCATAGTAGGGGACTTTAACATATATATCAACTCTCCCTCAAACATCTGAACCTCCCAGTTCCCTCACTCACTTCCCATGACTTACTTCTCTACCCCATCTCAGCTACATGCAGAGGTGGTCATATCCTTGATCTTGCCGTCATCTATAAATGTTCCACTTCCATGTTTGTGAACTCTGAAATTCCCTTCTTTGATCAGAATTAGTGGTTATTCCACCTTCCCCTCTGCCTTGCAGCTTCACTGTTCTTCACGTACACTGTGACCACCTTAGCCCCTCATTTCTCTCCTAGACCTCCATCCCTGCACTAGCTACACTGTCCTCCTTTCCTTGTTTGGCCCTTTGGTGAACCAGTTGAACTCTGTCTTCTCTCTGAGTCTCTTGTTCCCTTATCATATTGCTTATTATGTCCTACCAAGCCTCAGCCTTGGTTCATTCTTACCAACCATTTGCTCCTACATACATACTGCCAAAAGAAGGTGGAGAAAAGCATGCAGTCATGCTTCCAACCATGCTGGCTCAATTACAGATTTATGTTACATCACCTCAACTGGACCCTCACCGTACTAGGCAATGCTTTTATGCCTTCCTATTTAACTCACTATCCCAGTTACCACAGAAGCTCTTCCAAATCTTTTTCTTTCCTTTTCAAATCCTCCATGCCTCCCCATCCACCCCACCCTTAGCTTAGAACCTTGCCTCATATGTGAGTGGAAAAAGAAAAGAGCATTCACCAAGAGCTCCCTCTTCTCCTTTCTTCCTTATCTGACATCATCCAGATGTATTCAATACTATCTTCTCCTTGTCTCACGTGATGAGGTGGCCCACGCTAACCCCTCTACCTGCACAAGTGAATCCCATTCCACCTTCTCTTCTCTAGCAGATTGTCCCCTCTATCATCCCCGCCCCCTCTCAATTATCTTCAATCTCTCCCTGTCTACTGGCTGCTTCCCTGCTACCTACAAATATGCCTGTGCATTCCTGTCCTCACAGCCTTATTTGATCTATACATCCCCACTAACTACCATTTCATATCTTTCCTACCTTTTGTGGCTAAACTCCTTGCAAGGGCCATCTACAGTAGGTACCACCACTTCCTCTCTTCCAACTCTCTTCTTAACTCTCTACAGTCTGCCTTCTGATAACATCTTTCAACTAAAACTACTTTCTCCAAAGTTACCAGGGATCTCTTAATTGCCAAATCTAATGGCCTTTTCTCAGTCCCCATCTTTCTTGACCTCTCTGCAACTTCAACACTGTAAATCACCACCGTTTCCTTGATATTCTCTTCTTTCTACTGTTTTCTTCTGATTCTCCTCCTATCTGACTGCTCCTTCTCAGTTTCCTTTTTCCAGATCTTTGTCCAGGTAATGCCCAATAACCAGGGGTCTCATAGGGCTTTGTATTGGGCCTCTTCCATTCCTCTTAAATACTATTTCACTTAGAGACCTTATCACCTTTCATGGATTCCATTATCATCTCTATGCTGATGATTTTCAAATATACTCATCTACCCCTAACTTCCCTGCTGATGTCTAGTCTCACATATCCAATTGCCTATTAGACATCTTGAAGGAGACATCTTAACATGTCCAAACCAAATTCATTATCTTTCCCCCTAATTCCTCCCTCCTTCCAAACTTTTCTGTTACTATGGAAGGTACCACCATTCTCCCAGTTCCCTAGGCTTACAATCTAGATGTCACTGTCAGCTCCTCACTATCTCCCCTCAACCCACCTATAACCAATGTGACTAAGGCCTGTCAGTACTACCTTTGCATATTTCTCAAACATGCCTCCTCTCTCCTCTGATACTGCCACTATGCTGGTGCAAGCCTTTATCACCTTGTATCTAGACTATTTTAATAGCCTACTGGTTGGTTTGCCTGCCACAAGTCTCTCTCCAGTCTAGTCCACCCTCTATATAGCCACCAAATTGATTTTCCTAAAGCACTAGTCTGACCATATGACCCCCCTACTCAATAAACTACAGTGGCTCCCTATTACTTTCTGGATCAAATATAAATACTTTGTTTGGTGTTCAAAGTCCTTCATAACCTCCCCTCCCTATGTTTCCATCCTTCTCTCACTTTACATTCTGTGCTCCCCCACCACAATCCCCCTTACTCAGTGGCCCAGTGACACTGTCTCCCTTAAACTCTTCATTGCTGCTGTCTGTAGGACAAATGAAACTTTGAAGGAGCAGTAAAGAGATTTAAATCCATTAATGTTCCCTGTTACCCTTCCAGGATGCACATCAGTATTATCCTTTCCATCTCATGTGCCAGAACCTGGAGGACAGAGTGATGCTGCTAGCTTCCCTTGCTGTTTCTTGAACAAGATGCTCCATCTCCTGGCTCCAGCCTGGAATACTCTCCTTCCTCATCTCTGTCTCCTGGCTTCCCTTGCTGTTTTCAAGTCCCAGCTAAAATCCCACTTTATACGGGAATCCTTTTCCATTACCTCTTAATAAATGTTTATTGATTTTTTTACTGACTGGCTAAGATGATACTGCATCCCTGTTATTCTGTCTGTCACTGAATGAACTTCCTTAACGCCATGCCCTCTCACACTGGTTAAGGAAGGGAAGCTTTGTGGAGAGTCAGAATATT
The DNA here is from genome assembly GCF_011100635.1 of Trichosurus vulpecula. Classification (NCBI taxonomy): domain Eukaryota; kingdom Metazoa; phylum Chordata; class Mammalia; order Diprotodontia; family Phalangeridae; genus Trichosurus; species Trichosurus vulpecula. Next base: position 146,530,001 of record NC_050573.1, read on the forward strand.
TCTGTCTCCCACTTAAACTTATAATCTATCCCTTTGTTGCCTCCACTCAGCAAGCTCCCCTTTTTTTGAGGTTTACTCTGTTCATAATAGTTAATAAATATAACAGCTAATATTTCTCTAATACCTGCTATATGCCAGGCACGGTGCTACTTTATGACTATTATCTCAGTTGATCCTCACAACAGCCCTGGGAACTGAGGGAAACAGAGGCTAAATAACTTGCCCAGGTTCACACTGCTGGTGAGTATCTGAGGCTGGATTTGAATTTGGGTCTTCCTGACTCCAGGCCCAATGCTCTATCCATTGCACCACCTAGCTGCCTACAAATTAATTACTCAGTGAATATCATGGTGACTTCTGTCTACTGGTGCCCAGGTCATTTTAAAAGAAAGGCTCACAATCTTTCTCTCTTCCTTAACTGTTGCTTAGGGTCTTCTACATATGTGTTAATGTTCCTTCAAATACACTAACACCTTAGTTCTTCAGCAGTCTCCTTAAATCCCATGACCTATATCTTAGTCACTTATGGGGAAGGTTGAACCCTTGGTCTTATCCCCTGCAAGCATTCTACTTCCTTCACCAAAAACTTAGAAATCTCTTGACCTGGTCGAAACCAATCATTCCACCTCATCCTTGCCTCAACCCTTCCTAAATCTATCCTTTCTCTTCACCATGACTTCATATCTCTCCACTACTAAGTACTATGGCATGCCATCATCCCTGTTCTGACTTCACTTTACACACTTCCCCATCTTGATTCTACAGCTAACCAGTTCACCTCCTTCTTGTTCCTTGATCCTGTCCCTATTCATACCTCACCAAATCCCAGCCCTGTATTATTGCCACCATCCTCATTTCCTGCTCCTACTCACATGATAAATGAATTGATCTGGAGAAAGTCAAACTGAGCTGACTGGATCCGCTACAAGTTCATGTTATCTAAGCTCAAATGGACTCCTACTGCAGCAGGGCAATACATTCCATCTTCCCTAATTGATTACTCCTACTCTCAGTTGAGGCCCTTACCTCATGCTTTACTGAGAAAATGAATGTCATTCACTTATTGCTGTAGTGGTAAAACTGTGACTTGGATTCTGGAAAACAATTAAAAGCTAGACACAAAAAGCCACTACGTCATGTGTATTCTTTGACTCAGCAATAGCACTACTGGTATATAGCTCAAGAGCTTGTGGGAGTAGCGACGAAGGATCAGAGAAGAGAAATGTTGATGGAGCGTGTTATTATTTCTTACCAGTGGGAATACAGAGTGGAATGACTCCTAGGTAGAAAAATGTTAATAGCACTTTTGTTAGAGAAAAGAACAGGGAAGAAAGTGGGTGCCTCTCAGTTAAGAAATGCTATACAAATCATGGCATGTTGAATGTAAATGGCATACCATGGATTAGGAGATAACCTGGGAAGATTTTTGTGAACTGATGCAGAATGGAGTAAGCTAGAACCAGAGAACAATTTAGTTTGATGACCATAGTAATGTAAAGAAAACGATTTTTGAAAGACTTCAGAACTGTTATCAAGCAGTGATCAATTTGACTTCAGAAGAATGAGGATAAATCATATCTTCTACTTCTTGGCAGAGAGGTTTTACACTAGACCAAGGGTAGCTAAAATACAGTCTGATGGCAAATCTTGTATGTCCATATGTTTTGTATGATAGTGAGCTAAGAATGGTTTTTACATTTTTAAATGAAGTTTTATGTATTTTAAAATGTAAAACCATCTTAACTCATACAAAAGGAAGCTGTGGGATAGATTTGGCCTGTAGACTGTAGTTTTCTGACCTCTGGACTATGTAGAATGAGATTAACATTTTCAGAGAATAGTCAATGTATTGATTTTTTTTTGCCTGACTGTACTGATTTTATTTTCTTTTTTATGGTGGCAGGGAAGGGAGCTAGTGGCAGATAGTGGTAGCTAGCTGGTACAGTGGATAGAGTGCTGTGCCTGGAGTCAGGAAGACTCATTTTGAGTTCATATGTGGCTGGCCTCGGACACTTATTAGCTGTAGACCCTGGGCAAGTCAATTAACCCTGTTTGCCTCAGTTTCCTCATCTGTAAAATGAGCTGGGGAAGGAAATGACAAGCCACGCTTTGCCAAGAAAACCCTAAAAGGGTTCATGAAAAGTTGGACATGACTGAAAATGAGAAAAACAAGGAAAATGAAAACAACAAGGGAAAGGAGTTGTGGATAATAAAATTTATACAAAAAAAAGAACAGGGGAAAAAAGAGAATCAATGAAATGCTTGCAACATAAAAGAGAAAGAATGTTCAGAAGATGATAGAGGGTTGTTTTGTTACTATGTACTAAATTTAACACACACATAAAACAAATTATGTAGCAAGATTATAGTTTGATATTTTACTCTTTTCTGTTCTTTATAATACTGAAATGTTCACGTTAAGTTTATAAGAAAATATAAAACAACAAAAGAGGCCATTTACCACAAGCATCTTTTCCCTTTCACCGTATCCAAAATTTTTAACATCATTTTCACTCTTTCTCCTCCTCATCTACTCCATATCTGAGAGTGAGTTGTTAAGGCCAATCCCTCTACATGTGTGTCATTGATCTCACTCCAGCAGATTGACTCCTACCAGCCACCCTAGGTCATTCCCTTTTTCTCCATTCTTTAATCTCTCTTAACCTACTGGTTCCTTCCTTGCTACCTACAATCTTACTCAAATGAAAAAAATTCTCATATGTTCTCTCAAGTTATCATGCTACATTCTGTGTAGGGTTGAGATGGCTTAACTCTTGGGTTGAAGTCAGAGAGGGAGGAAAGTGAAGTCAGAGCAGGGGCGAGCTGGGAAAGTATTGAAGGTTAGAGGAATTGGAAATGTCAATGACAGTGGAAAAACAGGTTTAGGAGGGGTGAAACAAAGGAAAAGGCAGAATGGTAGGAGGTTGTGTTCAGATAATGGAATGCCAAAGTTTCTAGTTAAGGAAGTGGCACATTTATAGGTAATGGCAAAATTTATTATGTTATCTTCACTGTGTGTGGCTGAAATGCAATGAAGAAGTAGGTCCTGGGATTTAAGGAGGCTGAAGAATTGGGAGTTTAGGGAGTTTGAAGGACCTAATATAAGGGTAGGAGTTAGGGAGAAGAGGACTATGATAAGCCAGGATGAGGTTAATGAAAGCCAAGGTTGTAAACCTAGATGTCTGAAAGGGTAACGGTTCCTTTAACAGAAATAGGAACATTTGGTAAAGGGTGGCAGAGCAAGTTTTGAGATAAATATAATGAGTTCTATTTAGGATACATTAAATGTGTGGGAAAGCCAGTTTCAAATGTCTATCAGGCAATGTGTGAGACTTAGGGTCAGGAGAGATTGGAACTGGATATATAAATCTGAGACTTATCTGCATAGAGGTGATAATTAAACGCATAGGAACTGGTGAAGTCACCAAGAGAGTGATTGGAAAGAGAACAGAAAAAGACCCAAGACCATGCTTTGAGGTGTGCCTTGAAGGAATTACATATATGTCTATATCTATCTATCTACCTATCTATATCTATAAAGAGTCAGCAAAAGAGACTGAGAGGGCAAGTCAGGTAAGTCAAGGTAAGAGGAGCACCAGTAGAGAGCAGTGTCACAAAACCCTAGAGAAGAAAATGTTCAGGAGGAGAGGTCAGATGCTTCAGAGAGATCATGTGAGAAGAGGACTAAGAAAACACCTTCAATTTGGGCAATTAAAAAATCATTGGAAACTCAGTAACTTCATCAGCTCCCATGGATTTAACTATCATCTCTTTGCAGATGACTTCCAGATCCATCCCTAGCCTCCCTCTCAAGCCTCAGTCCCACATCACAAATTCTCTATTGGATATTTCAAACTAGATGTATAACCTTAGGGTTGACATGTCCAAAATTGACTTCATTATGAAGATTTCACCATCATTCTAGTCTCCTAGGTTTGTAACCTCAACATTTCTCTGGATTCCTCATTCTTTCTTTTTTTTTTTTTTTTTTGGAGGGAGGAAGGCAAGGCAATTGGGGTTAAGTGACTTGCCCAAGTCACACAGCTGGTGTTTCTACTCACTGCACCACCTAACTGTCCCTGGATTCCTCATTCTTTCTCACTTCCAATATCTAATCAGTTGCCAAATATGCCTTTTCTAACTTCAACAATATGTCTCTGTTAACCCTGAAAATAATGCAGTTCACAGAGGTTATGCACCAACTATCAACTCTGAAAAATAAAATAAAATTAACCAAAGGCACAGAGGTTATTACACCAACTGTCAACTCTGACCAAAGAGCATGGAAGTCCTGACATCTCAAACTTGACCCCTTCAGTCACACAGCTATCTCCTTTAGTTGAGGGCGTTGGCACTTCTCACCATGATTGCAACAGCCTCCTAATTGGTGTCCCTATTCTGTCTCCCCCTACACTAGTCCTACATTTTGCTGCCAAATAATTTTCCTTAAACCGGTACTGACTATGGCCTCAGGTTGGCCTCAGGTGGGGCCAACAAAGGGTGGCCTGATGAGAGGCAGGCCCACACCTTTGTGATGCCAATCAGGGATCAAAGACCTTTCCCACCCACTCAATAAACCTCAAGTGGGGCCAATTAAGGGAAGCTTAATTAGAGGTTTGTTTGTAGGCAGGCCTAATCTCTTTACTTACTAGGCACTAAGCCTCAGGCCCACACCCTTTTGTTGTTTGGTCCTGAAGGCCCAAAAGAGTACATACACCCAGAAGGTAGCCATGGAACTCAGAATCTGCAAAGAGCTACAGGGGTCTGAATTCAGGCCAAGGAGAAGGAGCAGGAACTCGAGAGTCAACAGAGCTGCAGAGAGAATGAAGAGGCGGAGAGTGGAAACTTTGGAGACCATAGAACTGAGAGAGGGGAGGAACAAAGGCAAGCAGATAGTTAGGATTTGTGAGTGTTTGCAGCAAAGGCCTGCTAGGGAGGTTACAGGATGTCTTGGTTTCTTGCTATAATACTGTGTTATAATTTCCTTGTTGCTACATTGAGGTGGGCTTACTGGTTTTGGAATATAATTACTGCTATATCGAATTGGAATTACTGGTCCTGGGATTGGATTCTCTGGTGCCTAAATAAATGTTGTACTTCCTCTGCCTTCTACCCATTTTTTTATGCTTTGCAATTACAACCATTCAGGCATGTTCATGGTCATCCAACCTCAAGGTCATGAATTGTGCCTTACTAATACACTCCTCTACTCAATCACCTATGATGGCTTCTTGTTGTCTTTAGGATAATAGATGAACTCTTTTGTTTAGCTTTCAAAGCCTTAAAAAGGGGCAGCTAGGTGTTTAATGAGAGTAGAGCACCAGCCCTGGAGTCAGAAGGACCTGAGTTCAAATCCTGCCTCAGACACGCGATCCACCTTACTGCTGTGTGACCTTGGGCAAGTCACTTAACCCTTGTCTTCCCCCCTCCAAAAAAAAAAAGCTTTATAAGATCTCACCCTAATCTATTTTTTTCTGACTTACTGGATATTACCCCCTACCTGTATTCCAGCCAAATTGGCATCCTTTCTGATCGCCACACAAAATACTACATCTCATTACTGTCACGCCTTTGCGCTGGCCTTCCCATCTGCCTGGAGTTTCTTTCTTCATTTGTTGTTGTTGTTTGTCCTTCGTTCTCAAAGACAACCATGACATCAGGGAGGTGATGCCATGACATGCAAATGAATTGGATTTAATCGAAGGAGGGTTGTGAAAAGTCACTGGCCTCAGACTTTCTCCTCCAGAGCCATCTCAGTCCAGTGGTAAGATATAGATTAGGATGACTGGAGATGACCCTGGATGCTCATTTGAGATGATGTTCAAGCACTGTTTTCTGTATTTAGCTTTTCCTGATCCTCCTTATATTTAATTACTTGTATATATTTATTTTTTATTCATTTTATGTTTATGCTACACACACACACACAAGAGGTCTTCAGATAAAGGTAGAGTGCTGCTTGTCCAGGATTTCGTTGTGGAGATTCATGATTATACAGGGATTGGGTTTGATAATCTCTTAAGGTCCTTTTCAGCTCTTAAGATTTTGCCTTCTTTGGTAGTCACACTAGCCAATATGTGAAAGAAAGACTAATATATTAAACTTACATGCTTTTTACTTTCTAGGCTACTGTTACTCAGACACAGGAATGGTTTACAATGGCCAAACAAATCCAGCCCACAGTGACAACCTTCTCATCACCTACTTGTATGACCAGCCCTAGGATTCAAGAGAAAGCCTTTGAGAGTAAGCAGAAGCAGCAGATTTCAAAACAATGAAAATAATGAAGTTTGATCTATTCTTTAGTCTTAAATATTTCTTGTTCTATTGTTGCAGTATGGCATTTTGTGATTTTGTTGGTAGAGATAAAAAGGGAAAGTCTTCCTTCTCTCCATATTATTATAACATATTTCTTTATCTTCTAAATCAATTAAACCCTGCTCTTAAGGTGAGACTTTCAGGAGGCTGGACAAATATCCACTGGGGAAAGCTTTTAGAGCAAGGGATCACTAATCTGGGACCCATGAACTTTTTTTAATACAGTACTATTTTAATATAATTTTTTTATGCATTAAAAATCATTCTGAGAAGCAATCCATAGGCTTCATTAGGCTGCCAAAGGGGCATCCATGATACAAAAAAGACTAAGAACCCTGGTCTTGAGGGTGAAACAACTGTCATGGAGAGAAAAGTGCAGTATTGTTAAGGGGCAGGTCCAGAAGTAGGAATACGGGTAGTGCTTAGCCATTGACTCTACCATTTTTATCTTAATTCCTCTGAAGAAATGTAGTCTGTGCCCACAGTTGTCCAGTACTATTTATTCTCTTTTGAATTCTTTGCTCTACAACCTAACCATAAAGGAAAATTGATTCTCCTAGCTCATGGGATATGTGATTTTATGAATTCAGTCTGCCAACTCCTGTAATTCTTGGATAAGCAAGGTTTTCTCTATTATTTAACTCCCAGAATTTGGAAATATGAGGGGGTGATGGGCACAGAAACTAGTCAGTGGCATTCAGGGACTGTTTTGTTTTATCTGTCTATCTTTCTATCTGTATCTCTGGGGCTTGCATGTAGTAAGCACTTAATAAACATTTATTGAAAGAGTGAAAGGAAAGCAGAAGTATCACTGTTACTTCTTACTATAACTTTATTCAGTGCTATAATTCTAGTTTGTTTTTGGCTTTAGTAGTTTAGTAATACTAGTAACAGAACTTGAGTAAACATTTTCCTCCTGTGTTAAGATGAGGAAGGTACACTTCCACCCCATCACCAGAAAGGAACAGATAAACTAATTCATCCTACTTTCCTTCAGATCTTATCTCAGTTGTTACTTCCCTACTGTAGGAAGACTTTCTTGATCTCCCTCCTAAAATTATAGTACATTGACTTATCTGTGTATGTATATGTGGTGTCCTGCTGCTCCTCTCCTACCTCCTCCTATAACATAAAATCTCTGAAAGGAAAGTAAAGTTCACAGCAGAAAAAAAGAGATCGTTTGCTAACATGGGATTGGAGATGGAACTCACTAATTTTCAGTAAAAATAAAAATGAAATGTTTCCAGTTCATTGACTAAAATGTGTGAATGATAGAGTGGGATCAGTCAGGACATGAATGATGCCTTACCTTGTTGCAAGTACTTCTGAAACCAATTGCATATATGATGTGGAATACAATGAGGAATATATCTTTTACTGCTTTGAAAGAGGAAGGAAGGAGAGATAGGAGAATGATTCTAGTTATAATATAGGATCCTTTACTTTGAAGGAATTGGGGGGAAATGACACACTTGTATATTTATAGAGGGAGCCACTCAGTGAAGTGAGAATGAAGGGTAACTAATGGATAGCTTGCTTGCTGTATCTTGCTATATTGGTATCCCTGGTATCCATGAAAGCATCTAAAGAAACGTCTCTCACATTTTGATGGGACCCTAGTGAAGATTTTATTGGAAGATGTGGACAAGAACTGTTGCACAAGATTAAATGCTTAGGTTGTGATTGGCATTCGTGAAAGAGAACCCACATTGATGAGCTCACAGATCCTTTGCAGAGAGTTTGTAGGCCTTAACACAGGCCTTGTGTTATTCAAAAAGTTTTAACTTAATACTTAGGTTGTAAAGGTTATAAAAAAGAAAAAAGCTCATCATCTGTACAGGTGGTTAAATTTTCTCCCCTTAGCTTGTCATAGGAAAGGCCATCTGTCTCAGCCTCCTGATTTTACATTTGAGCAAATTGATGACAAGAGAGGTTAAGTTACTTGCCCAATATTACATCTACCTCCAGAACCAATGCTTTTCCCGTCATACCACAATGCCCTTCAAATTATGAAATGGTCATATGTGGACTTAAATTCTGACATCCATTGGACACAATTTACCTTTTTTTTCTGTGTGAGCTACTTTTCATTTGTCATAGGATATGAAATCATATATGAGTTTAGTTGTGTGACATAGTTGTCATAAAATTAATAAGGTATATTAACGTTTTAATATATTGTTTCTGTCGTGTCTACAACAACCCAAGCTACTTAAATTTAAAGGTTCTTAAAGAATTATATGAAAACTTCTCTGTATCATCTATGTAATACAACAGTTTGATATGATGGTCTTTTTAATGATTAATGATTTAATCTAAAAGGTGATGAAATTTTTGATGAACCTGTGAAGAAAGATTCAAGTGCTACTCCTGGATCACCATTAGAAGTTTTGGATCAAGAAGGGTCTGTATCTGTTAAAGACACTCCTTCTCATGCTCTTTTGAGATTTATTTAGAAAGAAAACAGGAGACCATTAAGGATTCGGAATATTTTTCCCAACAATTGAAGGCTTTGTAACTGCTTATATAGACTTTATTACAAAATCAGCACTGGCAAAACTTGGTCACGGCCACTTAGAGCCAGTGAAGATGTTATAGACTTCAATAATATTGCACAAGTGGTGATTCAAGAGCAGGAGGAGGAAGTTGAAAAAAAAAGTTCAGATTTTTCTGCTGAAATCAAACAGAAAGAGTTTGATGAGAAACTTAGAGCTAGTGAGTTTATGCTCAAGAACTGAAAGCATTGGATCAGAGATCAGAGCTGATTGGTGTATTTCCCATAAGACGTATGACATTGGCACCAGGAAGGAATTTGAAAGATTTAAGAAGTTTATAAAAGGGACACTAGGGGAGAGATATCGGTGGCTCTGGATGATATTGAAAGATTAAAAGTTCTAAAGGACGCTGGAAGACGTCAGAGGTATTTTTCCTTTATTAAATTATAATTTTATTAAATTAAAATGTGCATTTTTACTACTATTTCAATAAATCTTGTTGACCCGAAAATAATTGGTGCTCTGGAAGAAATTATTATTGAAATTATGATTGTTATTAATATTAGCTTCTTTAGGCTTCTGATTTTCAGAGTCAGCAGATAACAAAAAATAATTCACTGAATTTGTAAAATATTTTCCCATGAGAGCTCAAAAGACTTTCCACATTTGTTATTTTATCCTTATAACATTTCTGTGGTCAGGTTTTACTTTCCTTCTTCTGTTGAGTGAGGAAACACACTCAGAGAGGCAAATGTCTTGTCCAAGATGACAATCAGTGTTTTGGCCAACATGAGAACTCCTCTCTTTGGTAGTCCCTATAGTAGTCTTGAGGAGACCACTGTTCACACTAGATGTTAATATTTTTATGTGCTGTTAAGATTACTACGGTAACAGGGAGCAAAAGCTATGGTGTCTCAATAAGTGGCCTGAATATCTGTTGGGGTCCTTGTAGTGGAAGATCCCTTGGAAATCTTGGTCTAGTTTTAAATGGACTTAAAGTCTTCACTGAGCGACTCTATGGCATTGAACTAATTAGAACTTAGAGATATGAAGCATCTTGCTAGATTGCATCTGATTGAGGAAGCCCTAGTTCTTAGCCAGACTTCTAATAACTGAGCCAGACCGTTTGGAGTGTGAAGATTCATTAGACTATACTCCTATTGAAATATCTAGCCTGAGCACAGAAATATTTACTATGTTCTTCCATTGAATTTTTTTTTTTTTTTGGTATACAGGTTACAGAGCTAATTTAAAAAAAATTTTGCGGGGGGGAAGGCAGGGCAATTGGGGTTAAGTGACTTGCCCAAGGTCACCACAGCTAGTAAATGTGTCAAGTGGTCACATTTGAACTCAGGTTCTCCTGACTCCAGGGCCAGTGCTCTACTCACTGCGCCACCTAGCTGCCCCGCAGGAGCTAATTTTTACACAGAATCAGCAATGATACAACAATGGTTCCAAAGTGCTTTCTTGTGGCTCATGAAAAAACCACTACTCTAGTCCTTTAAGCATTCCTAACATGGAAGAGACATTTCTAGAAGTGCCCTTCATAGTCCTTTTCCTCTTAATTGCTCAGGAACTTAATTGTCAGAACTTTCTCCAATCTCATGATATTAAGATTTCCAAGAAATAAAAAAAAAATTCTTCCTCACAATAGATTGGGACCCCCAAAATAAAACTTTGATTTTAATATGATTTTTAAATTTATGGAAGTTCGGAAATTATAAGTTTTTCACTAATCTTGATGGCAATTGTATGTTCTGTGTGTTTCCTTTTATTCTAGACACCTTGAAAAGATGAGAAAATGCTATCTAGTGAGTACTGGAGAATGCTATCTCACTCCAGAAGTCTTATTAAAACTTAATCTAATAGATGGATCTTATTGGAATGAACCACATTTGAGATGCATTCAGGCTGAAGTTGTGAAACCCTTACTCCAATATTGGTAGGAAAAACTGAAGGTTGAATTACAAAGTTATTTAATTTCTCTTTCTTAGACTGTGTAGGAAAATTGTCTTAACAGGCATGGAGATTACAGAAGTCTGAAATGGTAAAATCTCATTGTGTCATTGAAACTTTTTTCCTGAATAACAGTCATAATTCTTCCTCAAAGCCTCCAATTTAAAAAAACTTTTAAAAAGTTATAAAAGAGCAGTTTCCTTAGACACCTTCAGAATGGATCAGAAATCATCCAACACCCTTCCTAACTCAGTGATCACCTCTCTGAATCTGACCTATTCACTCTTTCTACCCCTTCAATTGTTGTGGCCCTAATATATCTTTCTGCCCATCCTACTCCAAAACATCCTTTCAATTATTTTAGCTCCTCACAAACCAAGTCAGATACACTAGATTTTCTCTTCTCCCATCTTCCACATAGCTGCCCACATGGATTTCCTTAAGTGCAGATGTGATCATCTCACCTGCCTGTTCGAATAGGATAAGATAGAAATTCTTCTGTTTTACTTTTAAAGCCATTTACAACTTGGCTCCCGCCTATATTTCTAGCATCATTATACACTATTTCCCTTTTAATTACACTATGGTCCAGCCAAACTGGCTTTTTTCTATTTATTCCTCTCTCTATTCCTCCTTTCTACCTATTCTCATCTATTACTTCATCTCCTCTTTCTATTTCTTTGGCTGGAACATACTCCTCCTTCATTTCTGCTTCACAAAAGTCCTCACTTCCTTCAAGACAACAGTTCAAACACTGACTTCTACATCTTTTACAGGGATTTTTATAAATCTTTTAACCAGCGAACGCTCTATCCCATTAACTACCTTGCATTTTGTATTTATTCTGCATAGAATCGTTCTGTATATATCTATAATGTTGTCTCCACTGATAGAATATAAGCTCCTTGAGAGACACTTTTAATTTTTTTGGTTGTCCTCAATTCCTAGAACTTAATAAGGGCTTGCTAGATTGACTGAAGAGAGAAACTTTAGGAGGACTGTTGTACAGAGATATGACAGGGTTAAAGTACTCTTATATAGGGGTTAGACTCGTTCTCCCAGGGTCCAGAGGCCAAAACTAGCACTAGTGGTGAGAGTTCCAGACAGGTTACTTTAGTCTTGACTAAGGAAAAAATTCCAAAGAATTAGAACTATCCCAAAGGGGAATGGGCTGCTTTAGGAGTCATTGGGTTCCCTGTCGCCTGAAAATTTCAAGAAAAGACTAGATAACCCCCTTGCTCTCTATAGATTCTTGTTCAGGCTTGGGTTGGATATGTGGCTTCTGAGGTATCTCTCAAATCTGAAAGTCTTTGATTCTGTAAATTCATCAATACCATAGGGAACACTGTGAGTAGAGACTTAGGTAGGGAAGCATGAGACAGTAGTATAAGGTCAGGTTGGGAATTATAGTGTGATGACAGATTGTAGAGCAGTTTAAATGCCAGGCTACAGAGTATGAGCTCTTTATGTGAATTGTGTGCTAACTCACCTCTCATAATTATGTACGCTCTGATTTGACATGCAAATATGTGGTTAAACATGCATAATTCCAAAATATTGACCTCTGCTGTTTTGTAATAGGATGTTGACAACTCTAAATGAATTACAGAATTCTATTGCATGATTTTTCTCTAGTTTCCATCATCCCACTTTGCTTTCAAGTTATAGAACCATAATTGAATCATAAGCAGTAATGCCATTGCTACTGGAAAATGTATGCAAATCTACTCTATGGTTGCATTCATCACTTGTAATTTTCCAAACTAAAATATTCCTCCCTGGCTACCATTCTCCTATATGTCTTGTCTCCCACTGTAGAATGTAAGTTTCTTGAGGGCAGGGACTATTTTCAATTTGTATTTGTATCCGCGGTGTCCCTCGGCACATAGCACTTAATGAATGCTTTTTCATGTATTTATTAATTTCAGTCAGCCAGCCAGTAAGCATTTATTAAGCACCTACTGTGCGCCAGGGACTGTGCTAAGTGCTGAGGATGCCAAGAAGGCAAAGGAGAGTCCCTGTTCTCAAGGAGCTCACAATCTAATAGGGGAAGACCACACATAAAAAGAAGCTGAAAAGGTGGGTTACCCTGTATGGGTAGGGCATTATGAAGTCCCGCAAGTGGGTGGGAAATTCTGAGATGAGTGCCCTGGGTCTTTCCTTAAATGGAGGATCTGAGAATAACTCTCCAATGTCCACCTTCTGTCTACTCCAATCAGAGAAAGGCAGCCCCCTACCCCGGCCTGAGGTAAATTGTACTGTGGAGGTATGCTTTCAGAATTGATGTGATCTTGAAGAAAGATGAGTTCTGGAGACAATGATGAAGTCTAGGAGAGCAGGCAGGTGGGACATGATCGTTTATTTATTTATGGAGTAAAAGCAGATTTGCCTTATACTAAATTCTACTCCATTTGTGAGATTCTAGTATTTTCTATTCACCTTATTTATGTGGTTAGCAGTAAGAAAAAGGTGGGGATAACTAGAAATGGATCATAGATTCTCATGGCTGAAAAAAACCTTAGAAATCATCAAGTGTACCTCCTCCCTTCATTTGACAGATGACTAAACTAAGGACTACAGAGATAAAATAACTTGTCCAAGACCACACAGGTAATAAGTGACAGAGCTGGGATTTGAACTCAGGACTTCTGACTATAAATCCTTTGCTTTTTCCACCGTAATTGTTACTCTTAGAAAATAAAGGGTTAGGTATGACTCTGGTAGTTGGGGCCAAATTGGTACATTGCAAATTTTGTACTTTTGAAAATGTTTTTATAACCAAAGATATAAGGAGTCTTTTATCAAGACCTTCTTAGAGTTGTATTTCTCCCAACAGGGGACCTAGATTCTGTGTAACACATAAACATGAAATAAAAAATGCCAGTGCTGAGCTGAAATTGTGGCATTCCCGCCAAGAACGACCAAGGAAAGATATTGATCCTTTCCCACAAATGGTGACTCTTTTACCGCTAAGACCTAAATCTTGTATGCCACAGATTCCTACACTAAAGGTAGGTTGGACTATTGAGCTCATTATTGTGAAGTTTGTGATAAAAATCCATGCTTGGTTTATATGTATGCCTTCATCAAGTTTAATCATAATCTTTTAATAATGCGCATCTTGAAATAACTCAGAAACAAGAAAATGAAATGCAGTGACACATTTTAAAATGGAATCTTTCTTGTTTGTGTTTATAATTATTTGTGAGTATAAAATTAGGCACATATCTCTTCCTTAGTTTCAAGGATGGTCGTAACCTTGCTTCCAGTGTCAGTCCTCCTCCTTCTGCCTTGAATTTCATCTTGTCTTCCATGCCTTACCTTTTTGATTAGACATAGGCACTTGTTTTAGCCCTGAACCATAGGAGTTGCCTTTCCCCAACCTGGACAACTCTTCACATCCCACCTCCTTCCCACTTTTTGGCTACACACAGTTGCCTCACACCCTGGGACGACTCTACCCTCTGGCCAAACCAACATGGAAAACAATAGTCTACCTGAACTTATTCTTCAATGATTAATATACTCCTATCACTCTTTCCCCCAATCCCATGATTCTGACCACCCAGCTGCCATTGTTCAAATCCTGTTCTTGGCTTCCCACTGATTGTTCCATTATTCTTATCTCCTCAACCCAATTCCAGGTCTATCTCTTTTGCCTTTTGTAATATTATATTCTAAAGTCTCCTCTGGGTTTTTGTATAAGCTTCCAGGTCATGTGTAATCCTCAATGTGTGGTTCTTTGGTATTTGAACTGTTTCTGTCTTGGTGTTTTAAATATTCTTTCTCTGATGAGGGAACTCTGGACTTTTACTTTTTGGGGTTCCTTTCAGGGAGATGATTAGTGGATTCTTTATATTTTTACTTTGTCATCTGGTTCTAATAGAACTGGGCAGTTTTTGTTTATGATTTATATATTTCATTATAAAATATAATGTTCAGTCCCCTTTTTAAGAGTGGTTTTTAGTTAGTATACTGATTCTTAAACACTTTCTCCTTGACATGTTTTCCATGTTAATTGCTTTTTATATCATGTATCTTATATTTTGCTCTATTTTTTCAGTTTTTTGTTTTAATATTTCTTGCTGCCTCATAGTCATTGATTTCTGTTTCTTTGTTCCCCACCCCCCCACCCCTCCCAGTTATCAGTGTCTCCTTTACTTGGATAAGGTTTATCATTTTTTCTTCTAAGCTCTTTATTCTTCTTAAAAGTTTTCCAGAGCTTTTATTTCATTTTTCATTTCTTTGATTTTTCTCATGAAAAAATCCATTTTTCCTTTGAGTCTCTGTTTACAATTGTTATAATTACTCATATCTTCTTTGGGAGGTATCTTTAGAAGCATAATTTTATGCTGGTTAGTGTCTTCTTTATTTACTCATCTCTCTTGTTTTAGTTTCTGATTTTTTTCCCCTCAGAGCCGTGTTCTGGCCCTTCTGTGCTTTGGGACTTTGGGGTGGAGCTGCTTAGTCTTTCCACAAGTGCTGGGTTCTTCTGGGATTAAGCCTTCCTTCCTATAACTTTGAAGTTCAGAGCATTATGGACCCTCTAGGGCATCACAGAACAGAGTGCTAGAGACCTTGGAACCCCTGGATCTTGAATGTCCTGGTCTGAGCATGCCATGATATTCTCTGCCTGTTCTCTAGTCTTGGTATCTCTAGAGCCTTACTTGGTTACACTTATCTATGGCCTCTCTGTAGTAGCACTGGAAGACTGGGCTTGTTTTCCTGTGTTGGCTTTGTTGAAGACCATTTAACTCAGGGGTGGATAATCTATGGCCTCAAGGCCACATGTAGTCTAGGTTTTCAAGTGTGTCCCTTTGACTGAACCTAAACTTCACAGAACACCACTGTTGACCTAACCAATTATCCTCAGGCTTCTAGCTGTCTTTGTTCTTTTAGTGTTGTTCTTTCTCCCTCTATAAGCACTTCAGAGCCTGTGATACCTACTAGGGTCCAAACATGGTCGAATCTATTATCTTTGATAGTGAAGAGTTTTTGAAGTGGTTTTTGCAAATCTTTTCCATCTTTCTTTGGTTCTTTAGTTTTCCTTCCAGTATCATCAATGAAGGTCCTTGGGATAACTTTGCTTAGTTAGATATCTTGCTAAGGTTTCTTTAAGCAAGTTTTATCCTCTACTGATTCTGTTTTATGAGATGATACTTTTGGGTATCATCCATCATTCTTCTTCTTAAGATTGTGCAACTAAGTTTATATCCTAACCTTTGTTAACCATCACTCTCCATTTGGCAAATAAGGTCATATGCTTGCTGACTAAGGTGCGTCCTGGGTTCTTTCAGTTTCCTCGTTAAGGAAACATTTACATTTATTTCACTTCTGGATAAACTAATAGTTGGTGCTGATGTCATCTCTGTTGTCCATGTTCCGTTTTTGATCTTCAACAACTTGTTTAAATAATCTAGGGCTAAATCTTTTTTTAATTGTAAATTACATCTTTTTGTCATTATTATTGTTATTGTTTCTTTTTGTTTTTGTTTGCTTTTTTAACTAATTCTGATTCCTGAGCCTGGAGTTAAAAAGGCCTGAGTTCACATCTGGTCTCAGACATTTACTAGTTGTATGACCCTTCAAAATCTGCATCACTTAACCTCTGTTTGCCTCAAATTCATCATCTGTAAAATGGTTATGTAGAACCTACCTCCCAAGGTTGTTGTGAAGATAAAATGAGATAATATTTATAAAGCTCCTTGTAAACCTTAAGTCTCTTTGTAAATTATATTATTATTACTGTTGTTATTGTTATTATTATAGAGTTAAGTGAGTTGCCCGTTTATATTTTCAGGAATGAATCAAAACCTCAGATCTCAACTTTTGAAATCTACTTCACCATTCACTGAGGGTTGCATTTTTTTTCTTTTCATTTTAGGTTATTTGGAAAATTCAGTTATGTGAGACAGTTCATTTTCTAAAAGTATTAGAGGACTAAGGCATTATTGGGTTAGACACAAACAACCTTTTATTCCACAGTTATAAAATAGCATTTACGTTACTCAGTGACTATGATAATCATGGTTGTTAAAACATTTGTGGCCTTTGATCCTCCAGGAGGTTAAACTAAAATATTCTCAAATAATTATTCTCTTTATACAATTTTAAAATCTAATAGCAGTTGTTAAGCATGCCTTTTATGCAGTACATCATATTGTATATAAAACATATAGTAGATGTGTTTTTGTTCTCTAACTGCTTACATTATAAGAAGAGCTATCCAAAGAGAGAATAAATAATCTTTCAATGGCCTGAAAATGTTCAGGTTTTCTCCTCCCGGCCCAAGAATCTAAGGCAATTTTTTTTTAACTTTAAGAGAAGATGAGTATTCTCTGTAATGCTGAATATTTTGGAAGGAGGGGTGTACAGCTCACACTTTGGCCTTCGTCTGCCCCAGCCCCACTACTGATGGGCTTCTGTGGTTTAGCTATCCAGTAGGTATGGATAGAGAAAAGCCTTTAACTACATTGATGCAAGGATGTGGAGTAGGGGGAATGATGTGTGGATCCTCAGGTAATCTAATATAAATCTGAGGATTAGGGTTCAAAGCTGAGATATTTTCTTCCATATATTCTTTCATGTTATCCATCATCCCATCACTTTTTAGAAGGAGGAGTTCATCCAACCACGGTCTTCGAAGTCCGAGAGGAAATCAGCCAAGAAATCTGAAAGAGCAGGCTCAGCAACAAGAAGATCAGCTGTGAAGACTGAGGCTCCTGATGAAACTTTGGAGCAGGATCTTACCGGGAAGAAGTGAGTACAATTACAGAGGAA
Source organism: Trichosurus vulpecula (assembly GCF_011100635.1). Taxonomy (NCBI): domain Eukaryota; kingdom Metazoa; phylum Chordata; class Mammalia; order Diprotodontia; family Phalangeridae; genus Trichosurus; species Trichosurus vulpecula. Next base: position 146,547,550 of record NC_050573.1, read on the forward strand.
GCTACTGGTCTGTTTTACCACCCAGACACTATTGGAATGGAAACAGGTGTGTTTCCATTATCCACAAATTAAATTTGTTTGAAGGATCTTCCCTTTCAATAGAAACTGAGAATTAACTGAGTGGTGTTTGAGGTGGTTTCTTATGTTTCTTATGTCCTTATGTTTGTCACTTCTTGCATGTGACTGCACACTCCTGAGGGGTAGGTTCAGAGATTACTAATATAAAAGGGAGAGTCTTTTTGAATTCTAGAGTCCTATGTCTTACTACAGTCCTAAGAACTCTCAGAGAATCTTGCTCTTAATAAGGCAGCAAATAGTAATGAGATGATTTGTTTTGTTTCTTGTTATCTAACTTTTTCTTAGCTCTGCCCTTTGCCTATTCTTCGCCATCAGTGAATCTTATTTCTAAGAACTGTTATTTTCAGTTAAGTTCAACGAACAATTATGAAGCACCAACTGCATGTAAAGTACTATGTTTAAGTGTTGAGAATAAAAGACCAAAAAAGGGACTTGATTTAAAGGAGCTTACAGTCCCCTTTGTGTGAATGCATGGAGGCAGAAGATGGAATATTGAGTCTGTTTATTACAAGTCCTATTACTGCAAAAATGAAATACTGTTTTAATTTCCACTATACTATTAAAGAAAATACGCCGTTAGGTAATAGATATTATATAGTGCTTTACTTGGTCTCTCAAGTCTTGGGTTCATATTCTCCCTCTGATACTTACTAGGTATGTGACCACCTAATCTCTCTGATCTTCAGGAAATTCTCTAAGACTATAAACTATAAACAATTTGTGATATGAGTCAGTGGACAAAGTTTCCATAACAACAAAATCATCAATAGATTACATTATCTAAAACAATTCCTCTTTTTTCCCCCTAAACTAGCTTCCCTCCCAATTTCCTATTTTTCAGTCATCAAAGTATAAGACCTTAGAATTATTTTTTATTTTAATTTAATTTTAAATTTTAAAATTTTCTTTTCTTCATGTATCTAATTTTTCTTTCACGAATTTTCTCAAATCCACCCCTTTTTTCCTTCTCTGTTGTCATCAGCTTAACTCAGGCCCTTATCATCTCACAACTAGACTATTACAAACAACTCCCTTCATTGAGAGAAGTTTAGTTATCTGTAACTTACAGTAATATAGAGTTGCTAGGATCACTGAAAGTTTCTAGTAAGTTACCCATGGTTATACAAATAATAGTATGTGTCAAAGGCAGCACCAGAGCAAGCTTCTTGACTTGGAGCCTGGCTTATCTACTTTGCCATGCTGCTTCTAAATGAAATACTATGATAGAAAGCAAAGCCAAGATGGTGGAGTAGCAGGAAGAAGTACAGCTGACCTTCTTCCCCTTCCCGCACAATTTCTTCACGAAGATCTAGAAAATGTACCAGATAGAGTCTTGATTGGGAAATTTAAGGAAAAATTACAGTGTCACTTTGCTAGTCCAGCTGAGCATAGAGAGACAGATAGAGATGTCTGTGGACGCTAGAGATTGGATCTAGCCTAGAACAGCCTTGTGGAGCATTCCCTGACATGATTCCCCAAAGCGAGGACCAAGACTGTGCCTCAGGACAAGAAGAGGTCATTGACCCACACAGAAGGGGCTGATCATGTATAGGCTTCAGGTACCAATGCCCATGGGCAGTTCTGTCATCTACTACCCAGTTTTAGGGCATAGATCCAAGGTAGACTAATGAGGTGACCTGTGCCTAAGGGTAGGGTTTCAAAATGAAGATAGGGTGGGAACCTTACAGTGGGTATTAGGGGTTCACTCAGAAATCAGCTGCAGTCATATGACAAAAAGATGAGGTTTAAACATGTTTTCGGATCCTCATGACCTTTCAAAACTTCCAAAATAGAAATGAGGCACCAGAGATAAAGCAATTTCAGCTGTCATCATGGTCTAGGACTCCAAGAAGCAAAGAAGGTAAAAACCTCATGAGCCTTCCCTTAGCACCTTCTCCCTCACCATCCACCATGCTCACTAGCCAACCTAACCTACAGGCCTGCAAAAGAATGTCACACTATACCCTGACTCCTCCAGCCTACCCCCTATCCCTTTTCTAGTGCCACAGCAATCCAAACTCCAAACTGCACTGAATGCTGCAGGAGGACAGAGGCAGAGATAGGACAGGATACCTTTCTGGGTTTGTGACAGAGCTCAACCCCATACTGCCATGCCTTTTTCTCAGTGCCGTGAAGATCCAGATTCCAAATGGCAGTTGTGACAGCAGCATGGCAGTGCTCTGTACCACTGGGCCAGAGAACTGATGAACAGAGGGACAGGACACCATGTATGTGGGGGTGGTGTAGCATTCCACTAAGCCTGAGAAAAAGAGCCTAGCATACCCCTGGGGCCAATTCTATCCCCTCAAAAGTCGCGTAAGACAGAGACCTAGACTGGTGAATTGCCCATTTTGGGAGGAGACTGAGACACTTTGAGATCTATCCACCGGAGAGATGATCAGATCATGGCAGGGAGTAGAGAGGGGGAGGATCAGAAAGTGAGCAAAAAGGGAAAATAAGGGGAAAAAAATTGAAATTACCAAAGATTTCAGGAAGAAGAAAACTCAAAGACCTTAAGTATAAGCAGATAAACCAACAGGAGGGAAGACATTAACATCGGAAAGAAATATGGTCTACAAATCTAATGAACAGTGGGAAGTCTCCTAAAAGAAACAAGAGAGAATAAACAATAGGGAATACAAATACACAGAAGTGAAGGATAGTCTGGAAGAAGAGAAACAAAAAGCAATAACATTAAAAAGAAAGCATGCTGTCCATACGCAAAAAACATGTTGATCTCAAAGATAGCATGCATAGAGATAACTTAACGATCATAGGTCTCCCAGAAGAATATAAGAAGTAAAAAAACCTGAATACCCTAATACAAGAACTATTACAAGAAAACTGCATGAAACATCTGAACACAGAAAATAAAGCTCCAATCTAAAAGGGCCATAGCTGTTCTCCAGAAGGGGAAAAAAGAAGAAAACAAACAACCACCACCACCTGAGGCTGCAAACTCCAAGATACATAGCATTTAAACTTAACAATTCCATTAAGGGGGAAGCTAAGTGGTGCAATGAGTAGAGAACTGGCCCTGGAGTCAGGAGGACCCAAGTTCAAATCCGACCTCAGACACTTGACACACTTACTAGCTGTGTGACCTTGGGAAAGTTACTTAGCCCCAATTGCCCTGCCTTCCCCCCTCCAAAAACAAAAACAAAAAAAAAACCAATTCTATTACCTTCAAATACAAAGGAAAGGAAATTCAAACAATGCAAGACTACTCTATACCCACAAGAAAACAAAAGAGAAAATGGAATAATGTGTTCTGAAAAACAATGGCATTCAAGATGCAGCCCAAGGTGACCTGCCCTGCAAATCTGAGCATAACCATAAATGAAAAAAGAACATCCAATAATAAAGAGGAATTTGAAGTATTCTTTGAAAGAAAACTAATCCTGAAGAGATAAGTTGCTTCCCAAGTACCCCAGACAATAGAAATTCAAGCAAGGTGAATGAATACAGCAGCCAAAGACAGCAATGGCAATAGAGTGACACCAAAGAGAGACCATTAAGAGACTTCTTTCTAAACGTACAAAAGGAGACAGGGATGAAGGTGGAAGTCAGGTAGAGGTAATAGTAGTCAGATGGGCCTGGGGAATTCTGGACTGAACACCCTACTTACAAGTTTTTTGTAAGACTAAATTCCAAAATGGGAGGTTGCATGAAAGGGGTGGGGGAGAATCAAGAGAAGTGTGTTGGTCAGCTAATAGGTTAGCAACAAGGGGAAGGTGACTACTGTGGTCTCTCAGCAAGAAGAGAGTCTACAGGGGAGTGAGTGAGGTGGCAGGGGGAGTGATGGAAAGGAAGGCAAATGAAGTATGTCTTTTTTTGTTGTTGGTGGTGCTACTGATGAATGCTCCAATGAGTGCAGGAGAGATATTCGATGAATGGAGATGGGGACCTTGCACTGAGTGTTTTCTGCAGGGATTTGGTGCTTGGAGAGATCATTTTATTCAATAAAAGTCAATTCCTCAATGTTGGTCCTCAAAATAAATAAATATTTGACTTTGAGCATCTGAAAAATTCTGAAATTAAGGCCTGGTACAGGACACCAAAAGCCATTCTCCAATAGATAAGTGAATTGATAAATGGTCAAAGGATATGAATAGGAAGTTTTCAAAGGAAGAAATCCAAGCTCTCACTAGCCACATATGAAAAATGTTCTAAATCACTAATAATTAGAGAAATGGCAATGCATACCCATCAAATTGGCAAAAAATGACAAATGCCAGAGGTGATTTGGGTGGGGGGAGGTATTTTAATGTTTTATTGGCATTTGTGAACTGGTCCAGCCGTTCTGAAAAGCAATTTGGGACAATTTTGTATAGGGGATGGCCCTTTGGAAAGGAGAATGAAAGAGTTGAGGGAGATCAGGAAAGACTGCTTATTTAGCTTTGTTAATGATTATGTTTATAACAAAAACAACTTAAACTTTTCATAGCTCTCGATAGCCCATAGAATAAAGCACACATTCTGGCTTAATGCCTCCATAATCTGAACCCAGAAAGGTAGAAACCTTTTTAATCTTATTCACCAATTCTCTCCTACATAAACCCTCCACTCTTGCCAAACTGAACAACTGTCTCATGACCAAACCTTCTATTTCCCTGCCTCCTTAACTTTGATCCTACTGTGGCCCCACCTGCCTTTCCCTTTCTGCTTATCCAAATTCTTCCTAAATGTCATCTCTGTGCCCTGAGCCCACAAGGATTCTCACTTTAAAATAGCCATAGATTTATTGTCTTTATCACCTTTTAGGCACTTACCAATTTTCCTCCTTGTTATTTTTCTTTTTGTCCTTGCATATCTTTTTTCCTCAACTAGATTACTGGTACTGTACTTATATACTGTGCCATCAGTATGTCCTTTATAGTTCTATGTATACTACTTTCATGTAATAGGTCTTCAAAAACATTTATTTGACTTGATTTGTTGAGTTGCTTATCTCTTTTTATTCTAGTGCAAAGTGCATGACTGTAAGCAGCAAAGTTATTCGTTTAACATCTTTTACTGACATTTCCGAGTGTCTGAAGCCTCAGTTAGATAGAAAATTCAGCTATACTGAAGAAACTGTTGTAAGTATTTTGAACAATGGCCAACCTGGCACATGATTCTATTATACTGTGATTCTTTAGTTTAATAACATAAGTGGGTTTTTTGGAGAATGTTTGCTATAAAGTAACACACACTTTTTCCTTTGTAAGATCTTTTCCCCACATTTTCATTTTGAAATGAAAATAACATGTTTATTGTTCTTTAGTACCAAAGTTGATAGGACCAGATCAGCCATAGAGTGGCAAAGTACCAAAAGAGATGACATTTTTAGATATTGACAATTATTATTTCTACAACTACCCATGTTCTTTGTTTTTCAGTGTGACACTTTTCATACAAGATAGAAGCCTTTAAAGTCCTGGATAGAAATGTAAAAATAGGGTTGATAGGGTAAAATCCTTTCAAAATTTAAAGTTTCCAAAAGTTAAAGACACTTTATTTTCAGATTAGTGTTATCTAATTCAAGGGAATCTGATGTCCTCATTCTGTATATCATTTTCATACTCCATAGGTGTCATGCTCTTTTATAGAAGCTTTAACCTCTGGGCATAGACTAAAAGTGTAGGTATAATTTTGTGCAGTTATTATTTTTGGACATTTCTTTTCTTCTCATTGGGACCATTCTCCTGCTTTCTGTTATTGAATCCATTATTATTTGGTTTATGATGCAGATAGTCAGGAGTTTCTAAAACAGGGAGAGATAACAAGAACCTCACTTAAATCATCATGTTTTGTACCCCAGATGCCAAAGGAGATGTTGAGTTTTTGTGAAACAAACAAAGAAGTTCATATTATTCTTGGGTCCCTTTATTATGAGTGCTGGACATTCACATCAACTCAGAGAAAGAAGGAAGTGGAGCCAGCATTTCATGTTTCTAGGGTGACATAAGGATTGCCAGCTTTGTTGGCAGAGAAATGAATAAGCAGCAAAGTTTTTATGAGGACTTACATGACCATGTGGCTGCAGGCCACAGCCTAGTGTGGAACTCTTAAGAGAGTCCCCCCAGGCCAATTAATAGTTCTCAACATGGTTTCTTTATTACCTTCTCATGGCTATAATAGCAGCACCTCAAGGCACAAAGAATAGTAATTCTGCAGGCCACCAACAGAAACTTGGAAGACTTCCTAGGGGAAAAAAATATATCATTGTACCTGAAACGCAAGTATTTGAGGTTCAACAGGAAGTTTAAAATCATATTCTTCCATAATAGAGCAAAGGTTGCTGCCATGGTTAGCTCCATGGACCACTTATGGACCAGATATGGCCATTCTACATCGGTTACATGAGTGGTACAAAAATAAAGTGAGATAGGCCAGAGGAAAATGACAGTTTTGTGGATCTGATGAAATCCCATTGCTCTATACCTCCCTTCTAAGAAAACTGAAAGTAATGTTTGCAGAGGAATCTAAGTGATGTAATGGATAGAGCACTGGATGTGGAGGTTCTTCTAACTTTGAATCCTGACTCCGATGATTACTAGGTGAGGAAACTTATCTGTAAAAGAGGGTGTAATAGCATCTACCCCCAGGGTTGTTGTGAGGATCCAATAGGTAACATGTATAGCCCTTTGCAAACCTTATAGTGCTATATAATTACTAGCTATTATTAGGTGAATAATAGACTTATGCTGTGTTGTCTAGGTTAAAAAAACTACAGCTAATGCTGCCTTGTTTGGATCTGACATGGAAAACTTGCTGCAATCTTTGTATGTGGAAAATAGAGCTGGATACTTCTTCACTAAGTTCTGTGAACGTTCAGAGAACAAGGTAGAAAGTGACTGTATATTTAACCTCTGAAGACTGAATCATAAGTCATTCCGTGTAAAGTAGAGGGAAAGGGAAAAATAAAAAAGAAATCTCTGTATCGGGAAAGTTATTTTTGGTGTCAAAACTTCTCCCTATTCTAGGAAGTTCTGTAATGTTACTTGACTAAAATTTAAACATCTGTATTGTAATTTTTCATGGTCTAATTCTTACATTAAAAACAACGAATAGCTGAAATGTATTTAGGTCAAGATTAATTTGTGATTGTGTAACTAATTACCAATTGAAGCTTTTAGTAGCTGGAAAATCTAGAATATGGGTCTGATTTTACTTATACTTAAATTTTCTGAGGTTTTGCCATAAACAGTGACTTATTATAGCATTATATCTTTTCAGGATTGTAAGTAGTATCGGTAGTATAGTTTAAATTTAGATCATTGAATTTTCCATGTCCTGTAATTGTAATAAATTCTTTTAAATATTTACCAAAATTAACAAAAAATTTACAAGCTTTCCCCCCAAGTTTATTTTTCCTCCAAACCTTTTCATAAACTATAATTTTACCCAAGTGAAAAATCAAAAGCATTTAACTACCTCAATTGTTAGAATAGAATTTGGTTTCAACATGGTGTAATTTTGCATGTAAAGTATTAAAATACATTCAGTTTTTGGCTTAATTCCACAAAAATGTGGTTATTCTTCAAATGTTAATTAGGATTTTTCTATTTTAATGGCCATTTAGATAAGAAGAGAACATTTTAGGAATATAACATTCTAGTGACAGTTCCACTAAATAGTTTGTCCTGTTGCCAGTATATGATAGAAGATTAAAACCATCTTAAGTTGAACCTGATTTAGGATGACCCCAAGGAACTAAACAATTACTTGCATCAGAAATTAGAACTTTTTAGAGACCTAATAATTAGGTGGTAATAATTTATGTACTTTTTCCATCTGTAGCTTTGGAAGAACAGTGCGTACTTTTGGTTTGACCTGCAGGCTTATCATCAACTATTCTACCAAGAAACACTTCAGCCTTTTAAAGTATGCAAACAGGCACAAGTAAGTAGAAAATAATATTTGTTCAGATCCCTGAAAATGGAACGGTCTGTTCAACCTCACATGAGAAATCTAGGAGTATAGGCATAAAGTCAATAGTTAAATTGTTGCTGTGAGACTACTTAAAAAGCAATCTATCATCCTATGATTGCATATGTTGGGTCTTAGTTTTATCTTTTTTATTTGTTATGTTTTATGTTTCTTCTTTGGCGCCAACTATTTTCCTTCTCTTATTTATTGCACCCCTCCACTTCATTCCACTTTTCTCCAAATTATATTTTTTCTAACTAGGTGGTCAGGATGCAGTCCAAAATGGGCTTTTTTAAAGGAATCATTAGAGTATCTAGGAGTGTGTGTTAATGGTATGACTAGAGGTGACCTTTATTGAGCTGGTAGAGAAAACTAGTTGCTGGGTCTCTGTGGTCTGTTGACTTAAAGAGGAGGTTAATGACTAATTCCTGATATATTAATAGTCTGCCTATGGTTAGCTTCTGTGTTTCAAACCATGTGAAACTGATATTGATATAACATAATATCAGAGATTTTTAAAAAATGTGTTATGACAACCCATAGACATGGGAGGAGATGAGATGAAGAGGAGATGGAGAAACAGGTCTCTTTTTCAAGTAGAAAGGGAAAAAAATTATAAATCGAATAAATTCTCCTTGTCTTTATGCCGTTTCATGTTCTTTAAAAGAGGATTTTTAAGCCTAGGCAATTAGTCATCAGCTCTATACTATTTGATTGCCTAAATAATTTTGTATATTTAGAAATAGCTCTATTCACAAGAGGGTCTCTAGGGAAATTGAACTAAAGAGAAGGGATAGCCTTTGTCACAATCTTACTGGGGTTTTGCTAAATGTTTGCAGAGATTTCCACCAGCCTAATGCTGGCCTTAAATAACTACACTTTGTAAACAGCTGACAGGGTACAGCTTTGTACTTCCTACCATGAGACTAAGGGCCTTGGCTTCTACATTGCTAAGAACTGAGACAGTGGTTTTAATCATAATATTGGATCTCTCATTTGATAGTATAGCTTCCTGTGACTGCACATCTTCACCTTTTTGCTTGTCAATCTTTAACATGTAATTCTCTACTTCCTTTCTTTTCCTTATTACCTTCCTAATCCTTTCTGCCGTGGTACCATTTGCTACTGTTACTGACTTCTTTTCTTTTTTAATTTAAAATTTTTATTGATATCTTTTGTTTTTATATCATGTTCATTTCTGAATAAATCTCTCTCCCATCCCCAACCTAGCAAGCTACCCCTTGTAAAACAAAAGAAAATAAAAAAGAAGACAGTTTTGCAAAACTAACCAACCTGTCTCCTTAGTGTGAGAGTATATTATATCTTATGTTCCACTCCCATAGCACTCCCAACCATGCAATTAAAGGGAAGGGAGTGTATTTTTTAATCTCTTTTTCAGGGTTGTTGTAGTAAAAGGAGTACCATTCACATGCCATTTGGGTAAAGGTCAGGTGGAGAAGTTTTATTATTATGACAAGCAATGGAAGGGAAAGATCAGTGCATTGATAACATTCCTTTGTCAGCCAAGTGAACCCAGAACACAATGACCTACCTATGTATAGTGTAGGATGCAGAAAAAAAGGAATATATAAGTTCAGGTCTGCAGCTGACAGTGGTGGCTGGGCATTTGCTTACTAATTCATCATTAGTCTCAAGGGAAACAGAACAAGACCCCTGTGGCCGATATAGCAGGGAAATAGCAGAAACATCAACATGAAGGTTAGGTGTAAGTGCTCGTTTTAGACTGAAATGTAGGCTAGTTTAAGGATGGAGTTACTCCTGAAAGGATAGGGAAGAGATAGGAGGGCCGTTCTTTCTTTTCCTCCACAATAAATTTATTAAGCAATTTATTAAGCAATTTTTCTTTCTCAAGTGTAGTTCTAGATGATGGAGATACAAACATAAAAGCAAAAACAGCCTGTGCCCTCAAGAATCTTATGGTATGTCCAGGAAAGACAAGATGGGAGTAATTTGGGGGGAAGGCATTAGCCACTGGAAGGATCAGTCAAGGCCGCATATAGAAGTGAGCACTTGAGCTGAGCAGGATTCTGAGAAATGGGGGGTGAGAAGAAAGCTCATTTGAGGGATGAGGGGTGGCCAGTACAAAAGCACACAGATGGGACATGAAACACCATATATGAGGAACAGCAAGACCAGTTTGATTGGACTTAATAGTAGCTATCACCAATAACTCAGAATTAGCCCTCCAGGTCCTCAGAACATGAGGTAAGAAGGGGAGCTGGTTAGTATCCCTAGCTATGGGATGACAAAAAGCACAGGTCACATACTTGGATAGGACCAGGAAAACTTCAAGGACAGTGGTAATAATAAATAAAACTTAAATGAGGGTGAGGATGTCTAAGTCAGCAGATCTTGGAAACAGGAACCAGCTCATGTCTTAGGTTGCTATAGAGAGTAGTGGGGTAGAAGGTCCTGAATGGGATGAAATCAGGCTAAACACCACAAAAAGAGGTGCTATAACTAGTTTTGTACATGTAAGTCTTTTTCCCTTTCTTTTGGATGTCTTTGGGATATGCATCCTGGACCATCTCCAGTCATCCTGATGAATATCAGGCCACTGGATCCAGATGGCTCTGGAGGAGAAAGTGAGGCTAGTGACCTTGCACAACCCTCCTTTGCTTACATCAAAGTCAACTGCAAGTCATGTCATCATTTCCCTGATGTCATGGTCCTCTTCGAGAAGGAAGGACAAACACAACAACAATCTTTGGGATATAGACCTAGTAGTGGTATTCCTGGATCAAAGGCTATGCACAGTTTTATAGCCCTTTGGACATAGTTCTAAGTTGTTCTCCAGAATGATTGGATCAGTTCACAACTTCACCAACAATGCATTAGTGTCCCAGTTTTCCCACATACCCTCCAACATTTATCATATCCTTTTTTTTTTGTCATATTAGCCAATCTGATAGGTATGAGGGTGGTACCTCAGAATTATTTTAATTTGTATTTCTCTAATCAATAGTGATTTAGAGCATTTTTTCATATAACTATAGATAACTTTAATTTCTTTGTCTGAAAACCTGCCTGTTCATATTCTTTGACCCTTTATCAATTGGGGAATGACTTGTAGTTTTATAAATTAAACTCAGTTCTCTAGTTATCTGAGAAATGAGGACTTTATCAGACATACTTGTTGCAATTTTTCCCCCCATTTTCTGCTTTCCTTTTAATTTTGGTTGCATTGGTTTTGTTTGTGCAAAACATTTTTGATTTTATATAATCAAAATTATCTATTTTACATTTTGTAATGCTCCCTATATTTTCTTTGGTCCTAAATTCTTCCCTTATCCATGGATCTGATTTTGTATCACTCCTTATGTGTAAATTATGTACCCGTTTTGACCTTATCTTGGTATACTATGTGAGATGTTGGTCTGTCTATACCTAGTTTCTGCCATACTGTTTTCCAGTTTTCCCCAAAGTTTTTGTCAAATAATGAGTTTTTGTTCCAAAAGTTGAATCTTTGGGTTCATCATATACTAGGTTACTATGATCATTTACTATAATGTACTGTGTGTTTAATATATTGCACTGATCCCACACTCTGTTTCTTAGCTAGTACTAGATTGTTTTGATAATTACCACTTTATAATACAGTTTGAAATCTGGTATGGCTAGACTACCTTCCTTTATATTTTTTTCATTGATTTCCTTGATATCTTTGGCCTTTTGTTCTTCCAGATGAATTTTGTTATTTTTTCTAGTTATATAAAATAATTCTTGGTAGTTTTATTGATATGGCTTAACTATGTTATTCTTAAGAATTACAGCTTATTTTTTTGTTGTCACCACAGCCTCAAGCTGATACAGGCAGCTGAATCTGCGTTCTTGCCATTTTTCCTCACAAACTATTTTATAAAATGGGTGTCTCTGTCACTATTGATAGAGAGTGATACCAAACCTAGGAATAAATTCCTTTACAAGTCTTCATAGTAACTATAATAGTATTTGCTTCTTTACACTAAAAAGCTTTAATTCATCCCTAATACTAGCAAAAATTAGAAATACATATTTAAAGAACAGCAATTTGACACAAGGCATGGATTACTTGTTTTGCCCTTTGTAATCACAGAATCCTAGTCAAACTACTGTTACACAGTTGGCATTACAAAAGGAAATTTAAAGGAACTAATGTTCTCAAATTGCTTCAATTTAACTATCTTTCCTTTGCTTATGCTATACGTGAGTTAGGTCTGGCTTCCGAGAGGTAAGTGCATTCCAGGGGAGATGGGACATACAGTGTCTTATGTGAGGAACAGCAAGGCCAGTTTGGTTGAATTGTAGAGAGTGGGAAGGAAAGTAATGTGTAAATAAGGCTGGAAGATAGATTTTGACTGTGGCATGAAGGGTATTAAATGCTAATCAAAAGAGTTTATGTTTTTTCTTAGAGGCAGTAGGGAGTCACTGGAAGTTTTTGAGAAGGAGGTGACACATTTAGACTCATGCCTTAGAAAAAACACTTTGGCAGTTGTGTGGAAGACACCTGAGTCAGGGAGGGCAATCACTGGTAATTTTAGAGAGCAGTCGCAGTTGAATAATGAGGTCCAAATCTAGATTTGAGAGGGTTGAGAAGTGAAAGGAGAGGAAGTGGAAGCAATGATTACAGACAGCCGCTAGGTGGTGCAACGTTTAGAGTGCTGAGCCTGGAGCCAGGAAGACATGAGTTCAGATTTTACCTCAGACGCTAAGTACATGACCCTGGGCAAGTCACTTAACTCTGTTTTCCTCAGATTCCTGATCTCTAAAATGGGGCTAATAATAGTTTATGGGGATCAGATGAGATATTTGTAAAGCACTTAGTACAGTGCCTGCACAGAGTAGGTGCTTAACAAATGCTTGTCCCTCCCCTCTCCCTTTTTCTAGGAGTTTGACTGAGAAAAGGAAAGAGATAGGAAGATGGTTAGAGGGAACAGTAATAAGAATAGCATACACATATATACACATATATATACATGCATACATATACATATACACGCACACATATATAGATACATATAGTGCTTTGAGGTCTACAAAGTGCTAGAAGTGTTATTTCAGTTGATCCTTGCAACAATGCTGTGAGGTAGGTGCTGTTATGATCCCCATTTTACAAATAAGGAAACTGAGTCAGACAGCGATCAATTAGGTGACTTGTCCTTTAGGGTCACACAACTGGTAATGTTCGGAGAAGGTGAGATAAAGCCTCTAGCACAATGATGAACCTTGGGGAGAATATGGACAAGAGTCACATGAGCAGGCAGGTAGCAATGGGTTTTACTCTGCATCATTGGGAGGAACACCTGAATACATGAGATCACAGATCCATTTGTATTTTCAGATATTAAATCTATAGTCACTTGAGCCCAGTGGACACAATTTTGTTTTGTATCTATTGCTGGAACAAGCTTTGCAGTTGTAGGAAAAAATTGTATAGAACAGTTGTCTTTCCATGTGTCCCTTATCTCCCCAGCTCCTGGTTATATTTATAGCACTGTAGAAAAAGGAAATCAGGAGAAGCAGGAGATCAAATAAGTTCTTTTTCTCTGATTTGAACACTTAGCAGTTCATCAGCTGTTTTTTCAGTGCACAAGGATGGGCTCTTCATTTTTCTACTTTCTCAGAGAAACAAGTTTTAAAATGAAAATGATACGACCAGGCTACGTATACACATCTATACCAGTTATGCATTGTCCTCAAAGTGCTTTATTATGAGGTCTAGGCTATCCTTAAATAACCACAACCATAAAGCTTATCACTAATTATGCTTGAAAAGTTTTCATGGCAACATAATGATCAGTGTTGGGAGGTCATTTGTTGATTCGCAGTCTGGTTTTTCTTTTGCTCACAATCACCCATTACTCTTAGAGTTTGCCATTTCTGCTTCCTTTATATATATACCAACTAAATATTCCAGGGTGGTCCTGACATTTTTTTTCCAAGTAGTATGAGCTAAGTGTTTTTCACTGGATTGGCATTGTATGTTCAGGTGCATGAGCAGAGCTCCTAATTGTCCAGCAGACCAGCAGCATTAAAAAACAAACTGTTTCCTAGGAGATGAATAAATATGGTTGCGGGAGATGGATGAGATTAGGATTGTGATTAAATATGTGAAGCTTTGCATCCTTCGAGGCTTTGTTACATTTTGGTTTACGTTTCATAATTAGCTTATTCCTAGAATGGCTTTTTTATCTAGACTTGGTGAGACTGTTTTTTTGTGGGTTTTTTTTTTCACTACAGTAGTTTAAGAAATAGCCTTGGATTGTTGTTCACTACAAATCATTCAGGTGTCCACAAAATTACCAGTCTCCTTTTTACCCATCCTACTTTATTATATTTGTAAAGTAACCTTCTAAGTCTGATTCATTTAATTCAATTTTTAAAACCACCACCATTTTTTAGCTTGTAAAGCAATTACTATTTGCGAGTCACTGTGGTAATAACTGGGAACACAAAGACAAAATGAAATTGGGTTCCCAGCACTTAGCACATTCCTCAGCACATAGTAAGTGCTTAATAAATACTTGTTGGCTTGACTAATCTTCCAGAGCTTTCATTTAACTGAGGGGATATGATATTTAAACAGACAAGTAGATAAACTATAATTTGAGGAGAGAAAGAGGTCACCGAAAGTCAGGCTGACCAGGAAAGGTTTCTTGTAAGAGGTAGCACCTGAGTCAAATCACGGAGGAAATTAAGGGGCAGTTGGAAAGGGAGTGCATTCTAGAGAGGAGAGAGTATTCCAGAGAAGAGATTGTTCAACAGTGTCAAATGTAGCAGTTAGGTTGAGAAGGATGGGGATTGAGAAAAGAACATTGGAAAGAAGAATCTATAATGTTACTTAAATGATGTTGGGTATCTAGGTGGTACAGTGGATACAGTGCTGGGCCTGAAGTCGGGGAAACCTGAGTTTCAAATCCAGCCTCAGACACTTACTAGTTGTGTGACCCTGGGCAAGTCACTTCACTTCTGCTTGCCTCAATTTCCCCATCTATAAAATAAGGATAATAATAGCCCCAACCTCCCAGAGTTGTTGGGAGGATCAAATGAGATAATTATTGTAAAGCACTTAGCACAGTGCCTGGCACATAAGCAAATGGTAGCTGTTGTTATTATGATACACTTTTATAGCTAAATAACTCTCATAGTCAGAATTCTCATTGGATCCTAACCGCTGGCCAATACATATCCTCCCTGAAATCTTTGTTCAGTGGATGTAGAAGCGGATGAGGTCTAGTGGAAAGAATTCTAGATTTAAAGGCAGAACACCTGGATTTGGAACCCATTTTGGTCATTTACAAGCTGCGTGATTTGGGGCAATTTGCTTTATCTCTATATCCCTGGTTTCTTCATCTTTAACAAGGAGAAAATAAGACCTGTATTGCCTCCCTCACAGGGTGTTGTTGATAGTGTTCGTGCTGAGTGCTATGAAATGTTCAAGGCCCTGGGCATGGTGAGCATTGAACAACGGTACAAAGATTGAAATAGACAATATTTTAATAGACATGATATGATTAATGTAGGACTTATTTCTGAATCAATTGCATGCAATCATATCACTGATTATAACAAAGGTCAAATTCAAAACCAAATCTTTCAAAAAGAACACAAAATCATAAAATTTGAGAATTAGAAAGGAATTCCCATTATAACAAACCTAGCAAGTGAATGGGGCAGCTAGGTGGTGCACTGGATACAGTGCTGGGCCTAGAGCCAGAAAGATTCATCTCCCTGAGTTCAAATCTAGCCTCAGATACTTCCTACCTGTGTGAGCCTGGGCAAGTCACTTAACTCTGTTTGCATCAGTTTCCTCATCTGTAAAATGAGCTAGAGAAGGAAATGGCAAGCCATTCTAATATTTTTGCCAAGAAAACCCCAAGTGGGGTCACAAAGAATCAGACACAACTGAAAAAACTGAACAACAACAGCAGAACAAGTGAATGTCCAGTCTCAGTTTAAACTCTCCAAGGAGAGGAAGCTCATCCCCGATTCCACTTTTGGACAACTATAATCATCTCATCATTAGGAAGTTTTTCCTGACATTTACTCTAATCTGCCTCTTTCCAATCTCCACCCACTCTTCTGGATTCTGTCTTCTGGTACCAAACAGAACAAATCTAATTCCTCCGCCATGTGACATGCTTGAAATACTTGAAGAGAAGATAGTCATCATTTCCTCCTGGAGTCCTTTCTTCTCCAAGCTAAACATGCCCACTTCCTTCCACCAGTTCTGATAAGGCATGAATTGAAGGCTCTTTACCAACTCCCCATCAATAAAGGAATGGCTGAACAAGTTGTAGAGTTTGGTTGTGCTAGTTGCCCTCCTCCAGCCTATCAATGTCCTTAAACTGTGGTGCTCAGAACTGAACACAATACTCTAAAATGGAGTCTAAGGTGGGCAGGGGACAATGGGACTATTACCTCCCATGTCCTAGAAGGTGTGCCTGCCTCTCTTAAAAGAACCCCAAGATCACGTTATCTTTTTGAGAGCCACATTGCACTGCTAATTACAATCCTCTGCAATCCCCGTATAGTTTTTTTCTTAAAATTTATTTTATTTTCAATTCACAGAACAAAATAAGCATTTCCATAACAATTACCATAAAAAAGATGATTGCATGTGAAACTACCAATCTACAACTTGCTATTCTCTCTAAATATACAACAAAATTATCACGTAGCTTTCTTTTGTTTCCTTTTTTTCTTCTCTACCCTCACTGCTACCCTCAAAATGGCTACCATTAGACACAATAGGTATATGAAAGTAAAATTATTCTATACATATTTCAATTTATAAGTTCTCTCTCTGGATGCAGATAGCATATTTCTTCACATGTCCTTTATTTTCCATTTGTGTATTCAAAATAGTCAAAATGACATAGTCACTCAAAGTTGTTCTTAAAACAACATTGGGGTAGCTAGATGGTGCAGTGGACAGAGCACCAGCCCTGAAGTCAGGGGGATCTGAGTTCAAATCCAGCCTCAGACACTTGATACTCACTAGCTATGTGACCCTGGAAGTCACTTAACCCCAATTGCTTCACCAAAAAACAAAACAAAACAATACTGCTGTTACTGTATACAATGTTCTCTCGGTTCTGTTCATTTTGCTCTTTAGCATTTCATTCAAGTCTTTCCATGTCTTTGTAAGATCATTGAGCTCATCATTTCTTATAACACAGTAGTATTCCATCACAGCCATACTCTACAATTTGTTCAGCCATTCCCCCATTGATGGGGAGCCCTACAATTTCCAATTCTTTGCCACTACAAAGAGAGCAGCTATAAACATCTCATTCATATTCAGTTATAATTACTATTTGTGAACTTCCCTCCATCTTATTTTTACTCACTATTTTCTTTCTCAATCTCTCTTTTTACCCTATTCCAGTTACCTTATCTTCTCTTCCCATCTCTCCAAGAGTCCCCCCAACTTCTCTCACTCCCCCAATCTCAATCCACGCACCCTTCCAAAAGTCCCTCCATCCCCTCCCCCAACCCTCCCAAATCCCAATCCACACACCCCTCTAAAAGTTCCTCCCCTGCCCCCCAGTTTTCTCATGTCTCTACATGTCCAAAAATACAGTCAGGATTTCACAAGACTTAGCATCTTCTACTCTAAAAGACTAGGTCTTGGAACATTATATTTCAAAGAGCAAAAGAGCCGAGGTTGCCTCCAAGAATAACTTATCCAGCAAAGTTGAGTATAATCCTGAATGAAAAAAAATGGGACATTTGATGAACTGAAAGACTTTTCAAGTATTTGTTCAAAAAGACCAGAATTCAAAGGAAAATTTGATATAAAAGATTCAGAAGAAACATAAGGAAAACATTAAAAACTAATTATAAGATACTTATTAATGTCAAACTGTTTACTTATATATATGAAAATGTTATCAGTATTCTTAAACTGGGTAGTTTGAAAGAAAGGTTGGGGCTGAGTTGTGTTAGGGTGATTCTAAAAAACAAAATTGGGTAGGAAAAGATAAAAGGGAGCAATTATATTATAAAAGGGCCTGAAAGGAAAAACTAATACAGAGGGGTGGAGGGCTAGTGATGTTGGAACCTTACTTTCATCTGTGTTGAAGAGGCAACAGCATGTACCTCTGGAAAGGTGTAGAAGTCTTCTGAGACTGTATAGTTTTTTGTGTTGTTTTTTTTTTAGCACAGCTGAAGTGTAATACTTTACATTTATCATTTCTCCCCCTTACTTTTTTTTGTCTTTGCCCAGGGCAAACATTTTGTAAAAAACCATTGACATTTTTTTTTCTCTGCCCCCTACCTTTCTCAGCCCCACTAGAAAAAAAAAAGCAAAATCCTTGTAACATATGCATAGTCAAGGGAAATGATTTCCCAAGTTGTCCATGTCAAAAATGTATCTCAATCTGCATATTAACTCCTTCACCTCTCTCTCAGGAAATGAGTAGCATTCTTCATCATGGGTCCTTGGTTGACCATTGTGTTGTTCAGAATTCTTCAGTCTCTTGAAGTTGCTTGTCTTTATAATGTTGTCGTAATGGTATAAATTATTCTCCTACTTCTGCTTATTTCATTTTGCGTAAATTCCTACAAATCTTCCCAAGTCTCTCTTAAATCACCTACTTTGTCATTTCCTACAGCACAATAGTATTATTCCATTATATTCATGTACCATAATTTGTTCAGCCATTTCCCACTTGATGGGTACCCCATTAGTTTCCAGATTTTTGTTGCTATAAAAAGAGCCTGTATAGATATTTTTGTGCATGTTGGTCCTTCTCCTCTTTCTTTGATTTATTTTAGGCATAGGCCTAGTATAAACGTCTCTGGGTCAAAGGGAATGCTCCATTTAATAATGTTTTGTGCATAGTTCCAAATTGCTTTCCAGAATGGCTGTACTAATTTCACAATTTCCTTTTTTGGCAACTGTATTGGTAAGCAAAATGGGCTCTTAGCACTTAGTTCAACAAGTGCCCTTGAAAAGTTTGGTTTGTTTCCTTTGAGTAATTCAGTGTATTTCATTGAGCCTTACTAGGTGCTAAGCCCCAGGCCCAAACCCCTATTAGGTGTAAAACCTATGTGGGTGTGGATTGTTAACTAAGGTGGGGCTAACTCAGGGGAGGGCCTAGTTTACAAATGAGTTTGAGTGATACGTTTGGGACATCAGAGGCTCTTAGACCACGTGGGTTTAAGTCACCTCTTTGTGACGATTTTAGGTCATGTGGGTGAGTTGCATGTGTGACTCACCCCTGACACTGAAAAAGATATAAAACCAGGGGTTGGCCTTCTCTTCTTTGGAGCTCTTTCCCACAGCAGTGGTGGCTCGAGTGACTCTGGGCCAGCCCACGTTATGAGCTCCCAGGCTGAACCTAGATGTTGGTAACTATGAATTGTATTGGGTCTGTCTGTTTGTAATTTGTTTAGGGCTCTCACTTGTGCTGGTGTGCTGACGCAGAGACTCCAGGCAGCTGTAGCTAAGGGCCCTCCAGCTTGTAACCCGGATGCTGGGACTTTGTTAAACTCTGGTAACTATGTATCAGGATTTGAATCAGACAAGGTCTGTCTGTTGATGTTTGTAATTTGTTTGTAATTTGCTCTGAAGTTCAGGATGCTGGCTTTTTCCCCTGAACTAAGTGAATGGTATTTGTATGCTGCATTAAAGTAAGCTTGTCAACCCCTTAATGTAGCTTTCCTTAGTTAAGCAGATCAAAAGAACCAGTGCTTTTGCACGTGTTGGCAGCTTTCTGGGTGCTGGCTGTTGGTGAATCTTACACCCCCACAGAAGCTGCTAGCTGGATTGTGGAAACAGCAACTTTGCCAAACTGATAGGCTAGAGGTAGAGCTTCAGAATTGCTTTAATGTCTGTTTTTCTAATTATTAGTGACCTGGAACATTTTTTTCATATGGCTATAAATGGCTTGGATTTCTTCCTGTTGAGAACTGCCTATTCATGTCATTTGACTATTTATCTATTGGGGAGTAGCTCTTATACTTATAAATTTGAATCATTTCCTTTATTTTAGAAATTAGATCTTTATCATAGAAGCTTTCCAAGTTAACTGTTATCATTCTAATCTTAACTGCACTGAATTTGCTCACGAAAAATGTAAAAAAAAAAATTCTTAGTTTGTGGACCATACAAAAGTAGGCAGCAGCAAAATTTTGGTCATGGGCTATAATTTGCTGACCCCTGCTCTAGTTGGTCAAAATATTTTAAAATCCTATCCACTATTAACTATCCCCTCCCTTCACCCCGCCTCCATAGCTGTGTGTCATCAGTAAATTTGATGCACATCCTATCTATATCTTCACCGATTAAAATGTTAAACAGCATACTGCCAAGTACAGATCCCTGAGGTACTCTACTGGAACCCTCCTGCCATGTTGACATCAGGTCACGAACAACTGTTCTTTGAATCTGAATGTCCAGCCAATCTGAATCCATCTAAATTTTTATTGTCTAATCCATATCTCCCCATTTTCTCCACATGAATAGTATGAGATTCTTTATCAAAAGCTTTATTTAAACCTAGGTTAACTATAGCTACAACATTTCTGGTATCTACTAGTTACTAATCTTCTAAAAAAAAAAAGAAATGAAGTTAGTCTAACATGTTGTCTGATTAACAGATGAAGTCATACCGCTTCTTTGTTATCACTGCTTCCTGTGTGGTTGCTTGAAAACCCTCTCTTTTAAAGATGCATAGTAGAATTTTCCCAAGAATTGAAATCAAGGTCAGTGGCCTGTGATTTACAGACTCTTCTTTTTACCTCTAAAGAAAATCAAGCCAACATTTGCCCATCCCAACCTTATGAAGCCTATGTCATTTTCCATGATCATTCAGATCATTTACAATAGCTCAGCAGTCATATCTGTCAGCTCTTTCAGTACTCAAGTGTGCCAATCAACTAGGTTCAGTCACTTCAATTTATCAAGGATGAATTATAAATGATATTATCAAAAAAAGTAAAATGAGTGTACCTTAGCAACTCACTAACTCATATGCTTGCTTTCTCACACATAAAATCTTTATTAGAGTGGTTTTCTCAAATGCCTTTAACTAAAGGAAATGTTAAGACTTTTTAACCTTTTTTGTTTCATAGACCCCTTTGGAAGTTTGATGAAATTTATGTACCCCTTCTCAGATAAATATTTTTAAAGGCATAAAATAAAATTTTTAGAATCACAAAGAATTGGAATTAAATTTGGAATTAAAATATAGTTTCTTTCTCATATAGGATCACAGAGCCCTTGAAATATTTCTTTTTAACTTAATTTAATTTTCAGTTTTGAATTCTTCCCCTCCCTACCATCCTTTGAGAAAACAAGAAAAAAGCATTTACAAATTTGTATAGTCATGCAAAACAAATTCTCACATTAGCCATATCCAAAAATAAAAAGAAAATATGATTCAATCTGTGCTCTATTCCATTCACTGTCTGGAGTTGGATAGCATGTTTCATCATGAATTCTTTGGAATTGTGGTTGGTCATTGTGTTGATAAAGAGGTACTAAGTCTTTCAAAACTGATTATCTTTACAATATTGCTGTATTGTTTTCCTGGTTCTGCTTACTTCACTTTGCACCAGTTCATTCAAGTCTTCCCAGGTTTTTCTGAAACCACTCCTTTCATCATTTCTTATAGCATAATAACATTTCATCAAATTCATATACCATAACTTCTTCAGCTGTTTCCTCAATTGATGCACATCTCAGCTTTCAATAAAGTACTGTTATAAATATTTTTACATATATGGGTTCTTTCCCTCTTTCTCTGATCTCTTTAGGAAACAAGTAGTGATGTTGTTGATTTGAAGGATGTACACAGTTTAATAGCTTTGGGGGCATAGCTCCAAATTGCTTTCTCAAATGGTTGGACTAATTCACAACTCTACTAATAATGCATCGATGTGCCTTTTTCCCCAAATCCCCCTTCACATTCGTTGTTTTCCTTTTTTGTTTGTTTGTTTGTTTGTTTGTTATCAGCTACACTGAGGGCAGCTAGGTTGCTCAGTGGATAAAGTGCTGGCCCTGGAGTCAGGAAGACTCATCTTTGTGAGTTCAAGTCTGGCCTCAGACACTTACTCTCTGTGTTACCCTGGACAAGTCACTTAACCCCATTTGCCTTAGTTCCTTATCTTAAAATGAGCTATAGAGGGGAATGGCAAACCACTCTTAATATCTTTACCAAGAAAACCCCAAATGGGGTCACATAGAGTCAGACACAACTGAAAAACAACTGAACAAGCTACTCTTATGGGTGTGAAGTGATACCTCATATTTGTTTTAATTTGCATTTCTCTAATTGTTAGTGATTTAGAGCTTTTTTTCATATGACTATTGATAGCTTTGGTGTCTTTCTTTGAAAACTGCCTTTTCATATCCTTCGAACATTTACCAATTAGGGAATGCCTCTTATTCTTGTAAATTTGATTCAATTCTCTTAATATCTTAGAAATGAGACCTTTATCAGAGAAACTTTCTCACTTTAGATGCATTGGTTTTTGTTAGTACAAAATACTTTTTAATTTTATGTAAACAAAATTATATTCAATATTTGAATTCAAAATTCAAAATAAAATAAAAATTTTATCTCTTGTGAACCTCTTTCTCTTATCTGGTCATGAATTCTTACCCTGTCCATAGGTCTCACAAGCAATTTCTTCTATGCTTCACTAATTTGCTTACTATGTTATCCTTTTTCTCTAAATCATGTGTTCATTTTGAGCTTATCTTGATATATGCTGTGAAATGTTGGTCTATGCCTAGTTTCTGCAAGACTGCTTTCCAGTTTTCCCAGAAGTTCTTGTCAAATACTGAGTTCTTGCCCCAATAACTGAGATCTTTGGGTTTATCAAACACTAGGTTGCTGTGCTTATTTTCTTCTGTATATTGTGTATCTAATCTGCTCCATTTATCAACAACTCTATTTCTTATCCAGTACCATATTGTTTTGATGGTTTCAGTTTTGTAGTATGGTTTGAGATCTGGTACTGCCAAGTCCCCTTTCTTCCCATTTTTTTTCATTGATTCCCTTAACATTCTTGATCTTTTGTTCCTCTAGACAAATTTTGTCATAATTTTTTCTAGTTGAATAAAGTAATCCTTTGGTAGTTTGATTGATATAACCTGCACATCAGCAATGGATATTTCTCTGTCTTTGTGTGAAGTGCTTTGTTTGTGCTCATATAGCTCCTGTGTGTGTTTAGGAGGTAGAGACATGAGTATTTTATACTGTGCATAGTTATTTTAAATGGAATTTCTATTTCTATTTCTTCCTACTGGGCTTTGTTGGCCAGAAATGCTAGTGATTTGTGCTGATTTATTTTATATTTTGCAACTTTGCTGAAGTTGTTAATGGTTTTGATGAGTTTTTTTAGCTTATTGTCAAGTGTTTTCTAAGTAAACTGTCCTCTCATTTGCAAAAAGTAATAGCTTTGTTTCTTCTTTCCTGTGCTTATTCCTTCAATTTCTTTTTCTCATCTTATTGCTATAGCTTGCATTTCTGGTATAATATTGAATAGTAATGGTGATAATGGACATCCTTGCCTCACCCCTGATCTTAATGGAAAGACTTCTAACTTATCCACATTACAGATAATGCTTGCTCTTGGTTTTAGATAGATACTACTTATTATTTTAAGGAAAGCTATATTTATTCCCATACTTTTCAGTGTTTTTTTTTAAACAGAAATGGGTGTTGTAGCTATATCTCTCGAAATAATCATATATTTTTTTGTTTTGTCATTAATATGGTGGATTATGTTTATATTTTTCCTAATTTTGAACCAGCCCTGCATTATTGGTTTAAATCCAGCCTGGTTATAGTTTATGATTTTTGTGATACATCACTGTAATCTCCCTGCTAGTCTGTTATTGAAAAGTTTGCATCAATAATATTCGTAATGGAAATTGATCTATAGTTTTCTTTCTCTGTTTTGACTCACCCTGTTCTAGATGTCAAGACCATATTTGTGTCATGGAAGGAATTGGTAGGATTTTACCTGTTTTTTTTCAAATAGTTTATATAGCAATAGTAACAACTATTCTTTTACTGTTTGGTAGAATTTATTTTTAAATCCATCAGCTCCTGTGTTTTTTTTTTCCCTTTGGGAGTTCATTTATGGCATGTTCAATTTTTTTTTTCTGAGGTAGGGTTTTTTTAAGTCTTCTATTTCCTGTTCTGATAATCTGGACAATTTATATTTTTGTAAATATTCATCAAGTTCATTTATATTGTCAAGGTTTTGGGGTTTTTTTGACATGGCAAAAATAGATCCTAAAAGTTGCTTTTATTTCTTCTTCATTGGCCTTAACTAACCTTTCCCATTTTTGAGTATTGGTCTTTTTTTTTTCTTTAAAAAAAATCAAATTAACCAATGGCTTCTCTATTTAAAAAAAAAAACCAGCTCCTACTTTTGTTTATTAGTTCAATGTGTTATTGGGTTTTTTTGGTGGGGGGGTGAGATTTGCTTTCAATATTGTTCATCTCTCCTTTGATTTTTAGGATTTCTACTTTGGTGTTTGATTCAGGCATTTTTATTTGTTGGTTTTATAGTTTGCTTGTTTGTTTGGTTTTTGTTACATGCCCAATTTGGTGATCTGCTCTTTCTTTCTTTTTATTCATGAGTTTAGAGATATAAATTTCCTCCTAAATATTACTTTGACTGAATCCCACAATTTTTGGTATGTTTTCCCATTTTTCTAATTATCTTTAGTGCAGTTTTTGATTGTTTCAATGATTTGTTCTTGGATTCATCCATTATTTAGGATTTTTTTCTATTAATTGGTTTAGAGTCCCCTTATTGAATGTAATTTATATTGTATTATGGTCAAGAAAGTATGCATTTAATAGTTCTGCCTTATTCTGCATTTGTGAGGTTTTTTTTATTCCCTATTATATGGTCAATTTTTGTGAAGGTGCTGTAAATAGCTGAGATAGGTATGCTCCTTTCTATTCCCATTCAGTGTTCTCCAGAAGTCTATCTTTTGTAACTTTTCTAAAATTTTATTCATCTCCTTAATTTCTTTGTTTTATAATTAGATTTACTTAGATCTGAAAAGAGTAAATTGAAGTCTCCCACCCCCTCCCACTATTATAGTTTTACTATTTCCTCCTATAATTCATTTAAATTTTCCTTTAAGAATTGAGGTACTTTACCTAAATTCATATATGTTCAGTATTGATATTAATTTATTTTCTATAGTACCTTTTAGCAAAATATAGTTTCCCCATTTATTTCTTTTAATTAGCCTGGTTCTGCAACATAATGTTGTTATTTATTCCATTGTGTTATCCTCTTCCATTATATGGATGAGTTCATCCCACTCCATTCACAGTTATGATTTCTAACTGTATTTTCCTCTATCCTATTCTCTTAAACTTTTCCTTCTCCTTGTCCTCCTGCCCTCTCTTTAAGAATCTCTTTTGCTCCTGAGCACTGTCTCCCTTGATCTACCCTCTTTTTTACTCTTCCCCACCCCCACTTTTTTAACCCCTTTCTTTCCTACTTCTTTCTTGGGTAAGAATGTTTAATTTTTACCTAACTGTGGGCATATATGTATTCTTCCTGCCTTTAACCTGTTCAGATGAGTGTGAGATTCAAGTGTTAGCCACCACCTGACATTGCCCCCATATGTTCTATAAACTCTTCCTTATGTGCCCTATTTATGTGAGATAATTTTCCCTGTTCTTCCTCTCCTTTCCCCTCTCTCCCAATGCATTCTTCTCTCCCCACCCCACACACACACTTGAACTCCTTCCACTCTTCTTTTGAGATCATCCAAATGTAATAGAATAATTCCCAAGCTTTCTGTCTAATTAAACTCCCTCTAAAGCCCCTGGTGATGTTAAAGTTCTAAGAAGTTACATTTATTATCTGTCCATATAATAATGTATACAAGTTGGACCTTTTTTTTTTTAGTCCTTTATGATTTCTCACTTTTGTTTGCTTTTTTTGTATGTCTCTTGAGTCCTATGTTTGAAATTCATATTCTCTACCCAGGTCTGGTTTTTTCATCAAGAATTCTTGAAAGTCCTCTATTTCATTAAAGATCCATTCCCCGACCCTGCACCCCCCATAGGATTATACTCAGTGTTGCTAGATTAGGTTATTCTTGGTTGTGATACTGGATCCTTTGCTTTCTGGAATATCATGTACTAAGATTTCCATTCCTTTATAGTAGTGGCTGCTAAGTCATGTGTGATCCTTCCTGTGGCTCCATAGTACTTGAATTCTTTCTTTCTGGCTGCTTGCAATATTTTCTTCTTGACCTTGGAGCTCTGGATTTTGGCTGTTATATTGCCTCACAATTTTCATTTGGAGTTTTATTTCAAGAGGTGACCAGTGGATTTTTTTCAATTTCTACTTTGCCTTCTGGTTCTAAGATATCTAGTCAGTTTTCTTTTATGACTTCTTGAAATATGATGTCTAGTATCTTTTTTTGGTTATGGCTTTCAGATAGTCTTATGATTCTTATATTTTCTCTCCTTGATTTATTTTCGAGGTTAGTTGTTTTTCCTATGAGATAGTTCATATTTTCTTCTACTTTTTTAAATCTTTTGACTTTTAAAAAATTATTTCTTAACATCTCATGGAGTCATTAGCTTTTGACCAATTCTAATTTTCAAGGAGTTATTTTCTTCAGTAAGGTTTTGTACTTCTTTTACCAAGCTTTTTATTCTCTTTTCTAACTTTCTTATATAGCTTTCCATTTTTCCCTTACCACTCTCATTTGGTTATTTAAATAGTTTTTTGATCTTTTTTAAAAAAATCTTTAACTGTCCTAGGAATTCTTATTGGGTTTGTGTCCAATCTGACTTTTTTTTCTTTGAGACTTTGCTTGTAGATGTTTTCAAGTCATTGTCTTCTTCTGAGTTTGTGTCTTGCACTTCCTTATCACCATAGTAACTTTTAATGGTTTTTTTTATTTGCTCATTCTTCTAGCCTTCTTCTTGATTGTGGACTTTATGTAAGTGCTGGGCTTTAAGTATTTATGGCACAGGAAGGGTAGGGATGACAGTCTTAATTTCTGTCATTTTATATTCTAGTGCTTTCACAACTCAGTCTGGGACCTGTGAGTTTTCAGTGCTCCCAAAGTGGTGTGATCTGGGGAGAGATCTGTTTGCTGCTCTCTTCATCTGACCTCTGCAAATTCCTGACCCATATTTGTTTCAATTGGCTCCTGTGTGATTGAGTTTACATAGATTGTTACTAGACTCAGTCTCTGTTAGTCCCCTGGGAGCTTCTGCAGGTTCAGAGTAACTGAGCTGCTGGTTCCCCTTTGGTTTGAGACTTCTGCCTTAGTTATTCTTCTTCTACAGGCTTGTGCATGGAGCTAAAGGTTAGAACTGAGTTGTTGCTCTGCTCCTGGAATCAGAGCCATATAGCTGTTTCTAGGACTTGTTCCTTGTTCAGTATACAGTTAGAGCCCTACTCATAACCATTCTTTTCTGCCCTGGATCTGTGACTCAGAACCAGGTACTGGGAGACATAGCTGCCAGATGGTACCCATTCTTGCACCCATCATTAGTTTAGGGATCTCTTGGAAGATCTTTATACCCCACAGTTTGCAACTCTGGTGCTCTGACTTGGCTACCTTTCCATTCCTAACTACTAGAATGCTCCTTCCACTGCTTCTGTGTCACCACCACACACACATTCCTGGCCAGCTTCTGCAGACCTCTTTGTCCCCCTAAGCTGCCTTGGGCTGGAAAAATTACTTACTATGACTTAGTCTTGGCTTCCCAGTTAGGATTTGGTCTGGCACTTTTTCTGGGTTGTTGTAAAGGAGGTATGCTGGATGAACCAGGTAAAAATGCTTCCTCTTACTCTATCATCTTCCCCTGAAATCTTTCTAAAAACCATAAACCCCAACTTAAGAACTTTGCTTTAATGAGTCCTGCTGATCTATTGGAATTCAGTATTCCACACTTGTTTAAATTTGCATCTTTCCTTTTTCCTTCTATAAAATTTTCTTAAAGACTGAAAAATTCTTCATAAATTTGCTTTTACCTATATAATTTTGAACTAGGCAGTATTGACATTTTCCTCCTCATACGTTTTAACTTTCATGATGTCTACTACCTCCTTTCTTCAATTGGAAACAACAGAAATTCATATAGATAGATAGATATACTTATATCTATCTATCTATATCTTAGCTGTTTCATCTGTTTTATGTTTTGAGTTTTCTTTTTCTTTTTTGTCTGAACTTCATGTAATCTCTTTCCTCTGAACCCCCTCACCATACTCATAGAGTTTACTGAGTCTTATTTTTAATTCTCTCCAACATGATTCAAGTTTAATTTCTCTTTCCATCTTATTGGTGTTCTTTTGGGTTCTCTTTTGTACTCTGTTCTGCTTTTCCTAGGCATCTGGTTTGGTTGTCAGCACTTTGCTTTTTTTATGCAATTCCTTTTTTTTTTTTTACTGATTCTCTGCAGTAGTTCCCTCCACCCCTCCCCCACATTAAGATGTTGCAATCCTTAGATTCCATCTTTTAGATTATTAATTGGAAAATTGGAGGACTTTTTCATGAAAATTTGCTTGTGGAAAGCACCATCTGTAATTTATTCCCTTTCGGCATCATTTCTTAGTCATGTCTTTGAGCTCTTAGAGGGAGATGAGAGGTCATTAAAATCATCATTTTTTCCTGCTTTGTAGAAAAAAAAAGTTGGATTGTTAAATATTCTTGTTATTTTCTTTTAATGACTTATATGCTCTAATAATAATGTAATCTTGTTAGCGTTTATAAAGGTTAGATATATGCAGACTTCTGTTTATTAAAGTACATATTTTGTCATCTCTCAGCAAACATCTTATACCTGGGGACTCATATTCTCCATTTTAATGAGTTCTTTGTGCATAGTTTTGCCTAGAATTGTTTACAAACTCCATCTAGAGCAAGGCTTTTTAAAAAATTTTTTAAAAATATTTGATAACTATTTCAATAGAATTGGTTTCCTTTGTAATTCTGTATATTTTATTTTTCCATTTAAAGACTTCATTCTGAGAAGAGTCATAGACTTCACAGACTAAGATATGACACCAAAAAAGGGGAATGGCTATCAATCTCAGTTAAGAAAATCACAGGTCACTTTCAGGTTTATCAATAAACATGGGGCAGTTTTATGGACATTACTCCCACTGTGTTTGAGTTTTATCTATGAAATACTTTTTGGTGTATGTTGTCTGCCACTGAGTCTAGCTCAATTAAGTCTAATTTATGTGTCCCAAAGCAAAGTTTATACTTCTGTAATTTTTGCTCTTTCCATTTTCCCAGAAAAACAAATTAGCAAATTTCTTTTCCCTAAAATACTTTGTGCAACTAATTTGTTTGCTTAACTGGGCTATATATAAACCTAACATTTTAAAGTTATAAAATTAAATTCATAAATTCACACTTCAGAACATAATTTCTACATTATTTGAAATGTAAATCAAATTATTTCAAAGAAGCTTTTCTTCGTCCCTTTTCCCTTTTTGTATAGTACAAGTTTTCTCTGAACAGTTATTTTTATCATTCAGACTGCAGAAAAATCAAGTTTCAGTCAAATTGCTAGGACATAGAAGTTTATTATAAACTTTGTATTAAAAGTTGGTGTATGATTTTGCCCCATCAAGTGTTGTAATTGACTACTCTACCCTACTCTTTTTTGTCCTTGACTTTTCCCTACAGTGACCATGATGTTCTGAAAGGAAAGGATAATAATTTTAGCTTCTGATAAAAGAGAGAAAGCACTGGCTTAAGGGGGAGAAACACTGAAGTTTGGGACTCATAGTCACCTTTAAAAACATTTTTTTAATTATCAAGCATTTATTTTTTCCCTTTCCCACTTCCACATTCACACACTAAAGGAAAAAAAAAGAAAGAAAAAGGAAATTTTTGTAACAAGCACAGACAAGCAAAACGAACTCCTACCTTGGCCATGTCCAAAAACATGTGTCTCGGTTTCCATTACTCATTTTTCAGGAAGTAGGTAGTGTGCTTCATCATCAGTCCTCTGTAATCATGGCTGATCATTGTGTCTATCTGGGTTCTTGTGTTATCACCACCTTTCCACTCTCCTCTCCTTAGATATTTTACTTTTATTTAACTAGTACTATTCATCCTACATGAAGTTACCAGATCACATTACCTTTGCTCCATATCTGGCGTATGTGCAGATTAGTTTTTACCAAAATGTTGGTGGTGGAACTCAGTCACATACCCTTCTTGTAGCCTGTAGCTACATGAAATTTAATCTTAATGTCTCACAATTTATCATGTTTTGACAACACTTGTTCCTTATTAAAGTATATATTTAAGTCATACATTTAGAATTTTAATTTTAATTTTCCCACTTCCCACCCTGGCCAGATGGTGACAGCAAAACATCATACAATTTGTTACTAGGCAATCATGAAAAGATACATACACATGATCACTAAAATAAATATATCAAAACAAAATATGTAAAATTGTTCCATTACCATAACTAACAGCTGAAACGTAACACAACAGATCAACACACATGCTGCAACATTTGTTATTATTCTCAGTTTTGCCTTTAAAGTCTATACAAAATTTATTCGTGTTTTCGTTGGAACACAGTTGAGTGTCGAGCTGTATCTAATGAAATGGACCCCTACTTATGTAAAAGATGCTTTTACTAATTCTGTGTTTACCTTTGGCACAACGGAAGTACTGGGCTTAATACAGTACTTGTAATGCAATGACAATTAAAACAATGGCAGGGGATTATTGGGAAATGAGTAATTTATTATATAAATAAATTAAAAATACTGCTAATAAAAAGTTTGTAAAAATAATCTAATGGCCCATGTCATCCTTTACTCTTTAGGATTGAGAGAAATCTAAAAGGGAAACTGTTGAAGAAACTGTTTCCTTTATTTTCTTCCCTTGCTTCTGTCAAAAAAGAAGAATAAATTCAATCACTTATCTTCCTTACTTCTTTGGTTTATTTGTGTAGGCTTTATGATGTACTAAGAAAACACTGATGTATTCCAGAGTATATAATAGTGTCTTAATGTAAGAAAAACTAATCTTAGGATGAATTGTGTGGATGTCAGCTACATTGAAGAATGTGTTGAGTTTTTTTTTTTTACTATAAACATACAATATGGTGTAAAATGAATTTTAAAAGAAAACCAAATAATATTCTAAAATCTCAAGTGAAAAATAGCACTTAAGGATTGGGAAAATTTTAAACTGTGATGGGAAATGTAATATGTTTTTATGCCAAAAGTCTCAGAGGTTGTCACCTTTTGTAAAGTGTTTTGGAGATTTTCTTGAAAGGTAATAATTGGAAACTTTGCCATTTTGAATTTTTTTCTACAGTTCCAAACATACTAATATGATATACAAAAATATTTTTAAATAGATATCTTTATGTATCAAAAAATTGAGTTGAAAAAGTAACAGTAATGGGCCAGATGGAAAGAAAATGGTTGAGATTGTGGGAAGGTGGTGGTGGATTAGGGTTTGAAGGAACTCAGATCCCTCACAAGTACCCTGGTAAAAATGCATAAGAAGGCAGAATTACAAGGAAAATAAAAGAGAATTATCTATAAACTCCTCTTTCCAATATAGGACTGCAGAAAAAGACTAATAGAATGATGTGGTAGTAGCATAGTATTTGATAAACTGAAAGACTCTAGCTACTGGGATGAGGACTCATATTTGACAAAAAACTGTACATCAGTCTGGCAGAAACCAGGTTTAGATCAATACTCATGCCATATTACTAAATAATTGTTGTTTGTCTTCATTCTCGAAGATGACCATGACACCAGGAAGGTGATGCCATGACTTGAAAATGAATTAGATTCTCTCATGATTCATTCCATTGGTCATAATTCTTCTTTGCAACTTGACTATTGTGTAAATAAGTTTAATGTGAAGGTTTATGTAGAATCTATATCGGACTGCATGCCATCTTGGGGGGCAGGGGGAGGAGGGAAGGGAAGAAAATTTGAAACTCAAGAACATGTAAAACTAAGTGTTGTAAACTAAAAATAAAAACATCTAATTTAAAAAAAAAGAAAATGAATTGGATTTAAGTGAGGGAGGGCTGTACAAAGTCACCAGCTTCACTTTCTCCTCTGGAGACATCTAGGTTCAGTGGCAAGACATAGATCAGTATGACTGGAGATGGCCCCCCTAAATAATTAGTGTCAAATACATATATGACCTAGAAATAAAGGGTGACATAATAAATTAAAAGAGCAAAAGAGACCTTACTTTTTGAATCTATGGATGAGAAAAAGTTCAGGATCAAATAAGAGATAGAGAAAGATCAAAGAAGACACAATCGACAATTCTACTTACAGAAAATTTTAAAATTTTTGCATATACAAAACCAATGTACTTAAAATTTAGAAGAGAAATGGTTATTATTACTGCTTTGCAGTAACTCTCTCTGTAAAGGGCTCATAGCCAAGATACATAAGGAACTCATCCAAATTTATAAGAACAAGAGTCATTCCCAAAAGATAAATGGTCAAAAGATATGAACAGAGGCAGTTTTAAAAGGAAGTAATCCAAGCTTTTGAGAAACATGAAAAAAACACTTCAAATTACTAATAATCAGAAATGCAAATTAAAACAATGCTGAAGTTCTACCTAATGCCAAATGGATGGAGAAATATGACCAAAAAAGGGTAATGACAGATGATGGAGGGGCTGCAGGAAAATTGACATATTAGTGCGCTGCTGGAGCTGTAAGTTGGTCCATCCATTCTGGAAAGCAATTCGGAACTATTTCTCAGAGTCACTAAATTGTGCATACTCTTTGACCCAGCAATACTACTACCAGACCTATATCCCCAAAGACATCGGGCAAAGAGGAAAAGGACACAATAAACATGAAATTATTTGTAGCAATTCTTTTTGTAGTAACAAAGAACTGGAGGCGTGCCCATCATTTGGAGAATGGATGAACATATTATGGTATATGGATGTAATGGCATACTACTGTGCTTTAAGCAATGATGAAAGGAATTGGCTCAGAAAGTCCTGAAAAGTCTTGTGTGGATTGATGCAGAGACAACTGCTTCAGTTCAATGGGTTCCTCCAGAATGTCACAGAATTTGAGATCAGTTATCTAATGCAACCAATATACCAAAGGCATTCTCATTCTCACATCTGACAAATTGTCATCCAGCTTGAGGATCTCCAACCAACTACCTCTTGTAACAGTCCATTTCACTTTGAGAGCTCTAATTAATTGTTAATAGATTCCCTCTCCCCTTTCCCCCCTCCCATATCAAGTCTAGATTTGCTACTTTGCAATTTCTACATATTACTTTGTTCAGCACTCTGGAGCCAAAAAACTGAAGCAGGCGCTATAAGCTGTAGTCCTGGACAGGAGGCATCAAAGTGTCTAACCAAGAGGGCAACAATTGGCCTACATATCCTAGACTTCCTAAAAGTTCAGCAACTAGACATGAGCCACCCCCGAATGCCTTAAATAGCTTAGCAATCTACACCAACAATATACCTGCCAGCACTTTGTGAACAGTAGACACAAGTGAGAAGGAGAGTTAGAGGCAAGACCCTATTAAAATAGACAGGGACAAAATATGTGCCCAGTATCCCATCTAAGAGTTCAGGAGTATTGGAGTTTGGCCTTGACAAAAAGTGCCAATTCAGAAACTAAAGTTTGAAATAAGAATAAACAGAAGATGACATCAACAATTAAGAAATTTTATGGGTTCAGGGACATCCAAAAAGCAAGTCTATAGGATGAGATTAACAGCCTATTGTATTTCCTAGAAGAAATAAAAAGGATATTATAAATGAGTGAGAGTGCTAAAGAAAATAATTGGAAGAACAAGGAGTTTAGTTTTAACTGCTTCCTCCTTTTCCTCTGTCTCACATGAGGAGGTGGCCCTTCTCCTTGCCAAGGCAAACTCCTCTCCATGCACAAGTGATCCCATTCCATTTTGTCTTCTTCAGCAAATCTCCCCCACCATCTCTCTCTCTCTCCCTCTCACCTCCAATCTAATGCCTGCTTCCATGCTGCCTATAAACACATCTATATCTCTCCATCCTCAAAAAAAAAACCACTTTACTTCATTTTGCCTTGCTATCACTCCATTT
This sequence comes from Trichosurus vulpecula, assembly GCF_011100635.1. Taxonomy (NCBI): domain Eukaryota; kingdom Metazoa; phylum Chordata; class Mammalia; order Diprotodontia; family Phalangeridae; genus Trichosurus; species Trichosurus vulpecula. The sequence goes on from NC_050573.1 coordinate 146,581,628, forward strand.
CTCTCCTCAATTTCGTGGCCAAACTCCTGGTTCTGTTATGTTTTAATGATCTTAAAAGAAGACATGAAGAGGAGAGGAAGAGAAGTATTCTGGGATGGTGGAGGGAGAGGAAGGCTGGAGAAAATTATCTCACCAAAGTGGAGTGTGCAAGTAGAAGTCTATACCAAAAGAAGAAAGGAATCACAGGGAGTGGGTGACACTTAAACTTCACTCTTATCTGAACCAGTTAAAGGAGGAAGAATGTGCAGACACACATGCATGTGCATACACACATACACACACACACACACACAGAGACACACACACATACACACCAATATATGTAGAAATACATATCACTCAACAGCCAAGAGAGAAAGGGGAAGATAAAAGAGAGAATAGATTAATGGAAGGGACTGGCCTTAAGAAAAAACAAACTCTTAAAGAAGGATCCAGAAGTAAAAAGGAGAAAGAAATATAAGAGAATAAGATGGAGGGAAATACACAATTAACAACCATATCTGTGAATGCCAATGAGATGAACTCACCCATAAAATGAAAGAGGATAGCAAAATGAATTAGAAACCAGAGTCTCACTATTTGTTGTTCGTAAGAAACATAATTGAAACAAAAAGATGCACAAAAATTGAAATGAGAGGCTGAAGCAGTATCTATTAGACTTCAGCAGAAAAAAAAGGCAGGGGTAGTAATTATGATCTTAGTCAAAGAAACAGCAAAAAAAATTAGATCTAATCAAAAGAAAAAAAGGGGAAACTATATTTGCTAATAGATGCCAGAGACAATGAATTAGTAAATACATGTGTATCAAATGACATGGCATCTTAATTCTCAAAGAAAATTTAAATGAGTTAGAAGGAGAAATAGATAACAAAACTGTCATATGGTGGTAGGGGAATTATTTTACTCCTCTCAGGTCTAAATAAATTTAACCAAAAAGGAAGAAAAGAAATGAAGGACCTAAGTAGAATTTTAGAAAAATTAGATTTGAGAGCCCTCTGGAGAATACTGAATGGGGAAAGAAAGGATATTATCAGCTATATATGGCATTTTCACAAAAAATTAACTATTTAGGCAGAAAATCTCACAAATGCAGAAAAGCAAAAGTATTAAACATTTCTTATGGAGTATAATGCAATAAAAAGTGTATTCAACAAAGGGCCTTTGAAGCAAAGATTAAAAATTAATTGGAGGGCATTGACAGACTTACTGTACTTCTTCCAGGCTCTAATTTCTTCTTCCTGCCTTGAAACCAGAAAATAAGAAGACAAATTCATCAAACACCCTATGATTGTTTCATTTGTCTAGAATATAACCACATGAGCCATATTTTCTGACTTTTGAAAGAAACCAGGTCCAGAAGAGAACCCAACTTGTTTATTGTAATCTGTTCAACTTTTATAGCATAGTCAATTCAACAAAAATTAAGTTATGATGTGCCAGGAACTATGCTAGGTGTTGAGATAAATGAAAAGTCTGAGAGATAGAATTTCTGGGTAACTAATAATCTATTTGTTATGACCAGCAAATAATCAATAAGTTGAGGCCTTGGAGGCCATCAAATCATTAAATATCTTTGAAAAAGGGGTTGTCCCTGATAGTGAAAATCAATTCTTACTGGTTAACAATTGAAGAGAGAATAAATATTACAATGAGAGGTGACCTTATTCTAATGAAAGACTGGGAGACCAACTCTGATCATGTCACTGGACAAAGAGACTCATCTCAAGCCAGACTATTCTAGACAAAGGGATTCATCTCTACCCAGTCTTACCTGAGTAGAACAATGAGCCATCATTCACTTAGATTAGATTCTCTTTACCCTTTAATCAGAAATAAGCTTTCTCAGTTGGGTGGGATCCCATCACAAGATTTAGGAGAATTTCTCATTGTCAGCCCTCTCCTTCACAAGGACTTGGCTTTGAATGAGGAAATAGAAAGGGAAAAAACCTTGGATCCCCTCATATTAATAATTGGTTTTTAATAATTGTTTCAGTACTAGGGATTTAGTTAAATAATTGAAAGTCCCTGTTCTCAAGAAGAAACTCCATAGTCCAATTCAGCAGTTTGAGATTTTATCAAAATGATTAAGGGCCACTGACAACTACTTTCTGCTTCTCTTTAACAAATAAATCATTTTAGTCTTTTTAAAAAATTAATTGGAGACTAAATAACTTTATCTTAACAAATGGGTGAGTCAAAGGAATAAAATCATTGGAATAATCCATAATTTCATCAAATATTACAACAAAAATGAGACAGCATACCAAAATTTTTGAGATGTGATCAAAGTGGTACATAGGAGGAAATTTTACATCTCTAAACACTTTCATCAATAAAAGAGAGAAAGAGCAGAGCAATCATTTGGGCATGCAATTTTTAAAAAATTAGAAAACCAACAAATTAAAACCTCCAGTTAAACACAAAATAGGAATTCTGAAAATCAATGAGGAGATTAACAAAAATGAAAACAAAAATATTAATTCAATTAATAAATAAAACTAGTAGCTGTTTAAAAAATAGATAAACCATGGACTAACTTGATTTTTCAAAAGAAAATAATTCTGGAGAGCAATTTGGAACTATGCCCAAAGGGCAATCAAACTATGTACCCTCTGATCCAGCAGTACCATTACTAGGTCTGTATCCCAAAAAGATAATAAAAAGGGGAAAGGGGCCTACATGTACAAAAATGTTTATAGCAGCTCTTTTTGTGATGGCAAAGAAATGGAAATTGAGGGAATGCCTATCAATTGGGGAATGGCTGAACAGGTCGCGATATATGAATGTAATGGAATACTATTGTGCTATAAGAAATGATGAGCAGGTGGATTTCAGAAAAACCTAGAAAGACTTACATGCACTAATGCAAAGTGAAGTGAACAGAACCAGGGGAATATTATACACATTAACAGCAACATTGGACGATGATCAACTGTGATGGACCTAGCTCTTCTCAGCAATACAAATGATCCAAGACAATTCCAAAAGACTCATGATGGAAAATGATATCTACATCCAGACAAAGAACTATGGAGTCTGAATGCAGATCAAAGCAGACTATTTTCACTTTATTTTAGTGTGGTTTTCTCCTTTTGTTGTTTCTTCTTTCACAACATGACCAATGTGGAAATATGTTTGACATGATTGCACATGTATAACCTGTATCAGATTGCTGAGTGAGTGCATTAAAGAATAGGCATCAGCCTTCTCTACTGTTAATTCATTGCATTGCTTCATTAAGCAACTTAGTGTCTTAGCCTATGGAGATAGCTGCAATTAACATCTGATTCCAGATACAGTGCCCTACCCATGCAACCCACCTGCCTCTAGGTAACTTCCCATGTACTTTGTGTAGTATTTTGTCTTGCTCCTTGCTCATACATTTATCACATGATATTGTGTAGTATACGTATCTGTATTATTTTCCTTCTAGAATGTAACTCCGTGAGGGTATGAACTGGGATTTAAAGAAATGTTATATTTCCCTCTATTGATAGTCCTCTGGAAACAGAAGGCACCTAAAGTTTTTTTTAATCAATGTTCCTAACATTTCTACAGATAACACTTTTATGGTAAATAGGTGAACTCTTATTTTAAATAACATTACGTTTTAACCTGGGAATATAATATAAACTTTATCGGATTTAGCATTTTGCCATTTAACTTTAAAGGTTTGACAAGATTTTAAATTTAATTTCAGTTTGACTGAAACCATTCTGTCATGAGAAATCAATCACAATGTTCTGCCGCAAAGGGTAAAATCATATGAACCTTTAGAATACAAGGAAAAGAAGAAATCTTTCCACCCCCAGGTTGGGGATGGTGGATCTGAATGACTTTCTCAGCTCAGAAAAAATATTTTAAAAATACTTTCTCTTTTAGGTCTTGTTTATAGCCAAATGAGAGACTGAACTCAGTATTTGCTACTGGACTTTATTAATTACTAAACTTCACCATCACTAGTCATAGAACCTCAGTGAGTTATAGCCCTGCCTTTATTTAACAGGCAAGGAAACTGAGGTTTATAGTGAAGAAGTGCTTTGACTGAGTTTGCAGAGTGGTTTAAGGGATGGCTCAGGAACTTCATGTTCCCGACTTAAAGCCCAGTTCTCTTGCCAGTAGATAAAACTTCCTCCCACACAAAGACAGATTGGTACCATGTGGAGAATTCTTTAGCTGTTGTCACTTATGAGAGCAAACATTTCCTCGATCCCAATTAAAAATCAACCAGAAAACAATTAACTAACCAGTGTTTGCCACTTTTAGGCGGATTCCTTTGTCATTGCCACAAGAACAAGCCAAGTGATGATTTTCTTCTCTTCTATTTAAGTTATATAGCATCTGTTGTTGTTGTTGTTTATCATTATTCCATTACTTTTGGACTCTTTCCAAATTGCAGTATTACCCCTCATAGCCATCATATTCTGTTTTCTCTATAAATCCTGCTTATAAATAGCTGCATGAGGTAAGAAGCAGTAATGGTTGTTTCAGATTTATGCCATACAATCACAGAATGTTAGAGCTGGAAGAGGCTTCTATTTTGATACTTTCCTTAATAAAGCACTGAAATCTTTGAACAGAAGAGCATAGTAACAGGACAAGTATTCTTGTGATCAAACAACATGTAGCCATACTAAGCTTCTAATTACAGATTTAAATATAATGTAAATGCTGTATTTGCTTCATATATTTATTAATATCTTGCATTCCTCCTGTAACTATAGTGTATTCCTAGACTTTTAAACTCCCCAAGGTCAGAGTCCTCCAACTAACCTTGCATAGCATTACTCACATGTGTATATTTTAATATTTATTTGAAAATAATTCTAATCTTTTCACTCAAAGTCAGATCTGAACAATTGGAAAAATATTCATTGCTCCTGGGTGGACTGAGCCAATGTAATAAAAATGACAATTCTACCTAAATTTATTTATTCAGTGCCATACTGATCAAACTATCAAAGTATTTTATAGAGCAGGAAAAATAATAACAAAATTCATCTGGAAGAACAAAAGGTCAAGGATATCAAGGGACTTGAAGAAAAAAAGTGTGAAGGAAGGTGGTCTAGCCGTACCAGATCTCAAACTGTATTATAAAGTGATAATTATTTTTTTTAAATCTGCTAATGGCTAAGAAATAGAGTGTTGGATCAGTGGAATAGATTAGGTACAAATTACATCATAGTAATCTGGTATATGATAAACCCAAAGATCCAGGTTTTTTGGAACAAAAACTCATTATTTGACAAAAACTGCTATGAAAACTGGAAAACATTATGGCAGGAATTAGGTATAGACCAACATCTCACAATAGAATAATAATAATATAGTAATAATATATTTACATGTAATATATTATATATAACAATATTACACCAAGAAAAGGTCAAAATGGGTATATGATTTACATATAATGGGTGATACCATAAGCAATTTAGGAGAGCATGGAATAATTTATCTATCAGATCTATGGATGAGGGAAGAATTTATGAGCAAACAAGAGATACCACTACAAAATGTAAAATAAATAATTTTGATTATATAAAATTAAAAAGATTTTGCACAAACAAAACCAATGAACAAAATTAAAAGGAAAGCAGAAAACTGGGGAAAAAAATTTGCAACAAGTGTCTCTGATAAAAGCCTCATTTCTAAAATATATAGAGAAGTGAGTCTAATATACAAAACTACAAGTCATTCTCCAATTGATAAATGATCAAAGAATATGAACAGATAGTTTTCAGAGAAAGAAACTAAAGCTATCTATAGAAAAAATGCTCTAAAGCACTATTAATTAGAGAAATGCAAATTAAACAACTCTAAAGTACCATCTCACACTTATCAGACTGGCTAATATGAGAAAAAAGGAAAATAATGAATGTGGGAAAACTGGGACAGTAATGCTCTGTTAGTGGAGTTGTGAACTGATCCAACCATTTTGGAGAACAATTTGGAACTATGCCCAAAGGGCTTTAAACTGTGCATACCCCTTGATCCAGCAATACCACTGTTAGGTCTATATCCCAAAGATATAAAAAAGAGGGACCTATCTGTACAAAAATATTTATAGCAGCTGTTTTTGTGGTGGCTAAGAATTGGAAATTGAAGGGATACCCATGAATTGGGGAATGGCTGAACAAGCTGTTGTATATAATTGTTATGGAATATTATTTTGCCATAAGAAATGTTGAGCAGGAAGATATCAGAAAAACCTGGACTTACATGAACTGACGCTGAGTGAAGTGAGCAGAACCAGGAGAACATTATATACAGGAATAGCAATATTATTTGATGAAGAATTGTGAATGACTTAGCTATTCTCAGTAATACAATAATCCAAGAAAATCCCAAAGGACTAATGATGAAGTATACTATCTGCCTTCAGAGAAAGAATGATATTGTTTGAATGAAGACTAAGACATGCTATTTTTCACTTTCTTTCATTCTTTTTCTTTTATTTGAGTCTTCTTATACAAAATGATTAATGTGGAAATGTTTTATACACATGTATAGCCTATATCTGACTGGTTACCATCTCAGGGAAGGGGGAGGGAGGGAGGGATAGAAGTTGAAACTCAAAACTTTTTTTAAAAAATGTTAAAAAAATTGTTTTTATATGTAATTGGGGAAAGAATAAAATATATCTAAAAATAAGATAATTCTAAGGAATGATTATTTTTATGAAAGTGCTTCTTTTAAAAATATGTGGATGACAATGGCATATTTATTGAGCAATATTATTAATCTGTATAAAAAGCTTTCTCATTCACTCAAAGTATTTGTTACATAGGTATATAATTATACACAATGTGATGTGTAGTAGAAATTATAGATCTGCTCTATCCAAAATTACTATACAGTAGTATTACTATATGTTAATTTTATTCAATAAACATTTATTAAGCACCTGCAATGTGTAAGGTATTGTACTAGATGTGGAAAAACAAGGATAACAATGAAACAGTATTTAGCCTTAAGCAGTTTACATTCTTTTTTTTTTTTAATTTTAATATCTTCCCCCAGTTGCATGAGAAACAATTTAAATGTTTTTTTTTTCAAATTTTGAGTTCCAAACTCCCTCCCTCTCCTGCTACCCTCCACATCCCAATGAAAAGGCAAGCAATTTGACATAGATTATACATGTGTAGTCATGCAAAACACATTTCCATGTAAGTTATGCTGTGAAAGAAAACACAGTTTACCTGAATTAATTTCCTTATTTAGTGCCATACCAATCGAACTATCAAAAAATTATTTTACAGAGCTGGATAAAATAATAACAAAATTCATCTGGAAGAACAAAAGATCCAGAATATCAAGGGAATTAATGAAAAGAAATGCTAGAGAAGGTGACCTAGCCATACCAGATATTAAACTGTACTATAAGGCAGCAGTCATCAAAACTACTTGGTACTGGCTAAGAAACAGAGCTGTGGATCAGTGGAATAAGTTAGGTACACAGGACACAGTAGGAAATGACCATAGCAATCTACTCTTTGATAAACCAAAAGAATCCAGTTTCTGGGCTAAGAATTCCCTATTTCACAAAAACTGCTGGGAGAATTGGAAAATGGTATGGCAGAAACTGGGCATAGACCAATATCTTACACCATATACCAAAAGTCAAAGTGGGTTCATGATTTAGGATAAAGGCTGATACTATAAGCAATTCGGGAGAGCAAGGAATAGTTTACCTGTCAGATTTATGGGAAAGGGAAGAATTCATGACCCAACAAGAGATAGAGAGCATTACAAAATGCAAAATGGATAATTTTGATTATGTTAATTTGAAAAGTTTTTTGTATAAACAAACCCAATGCAACAAAGATTAGGAAGGAAGCAGAAAATTGGGAGAAAATCTTTACAACCAGTGTCTCTGATAAAGGCCTCATCTCTAAAATATATAGAGAACTGAGCCAAATTTATAAGAATACAAGTCATTCCCAATTGAGAAATGGTCAAAGGATATGAACAGACAGTTTTCAGAGGAAGAAATTAAAGATATCTATAGGCATATGAAAAAATGCTCTAAAGCACTACTGATTAGAGAAATGCAAATCAAAACAACTCTTAGGTACCACATCTCTCCTGTCAGATTGTCTAACATGACAAAACAGGAAAACGATAAATGCTAGAGAGAATGTGGGAAAATTGGAACATTGTTACATTGTGGGTGGGGTTGTGAACTGATCCAGCCATTCTGGAGAGTAATTTAGAACTATGCCCAAAGGGCTATAAAAATGTGCATACGACTTTGACCCAGCAATACCACTTCTAGGGCTGTATCCCAAAGAGTTCACACAAGTAGGAAAGGGACCTACATGTACAAAACTATTTGTAGCAACTCTTTGTGGTAGCAAAGAATTGGAAATTGAGGGGATGCCCCTCAATTGGGGAATGGCTAAACAAGTTGTGGTATATGAAGGTAATGGAATACTACTGTGCTATAAGAAATGGGGATGATACGGACTTCATAATAACCTGGAAAGAACTACATGGTATAATGCTGAGTGAGCGGAGCAGAGCCAGGAGAACATTGTACACAACCACAGACATAATGCTTCTGTGATGACTAACTTTGATAGACTTGGTTCTTCTCAGCAATACAAGGTTCAAAGACAACTCCAAAGGACTCATGATGGAAAGAGCTACCTAACTAGAAAAAGAACTATGGAGTCTGAATGCAGATTGAGGCAAACTATTTGCTCTTTTTTTTTCCTCTTCTTTTTTGGTTTTGTTTCTTCTTTCTCATGATTCATTCCATTGATCATAATTTTTCTTTACAACTTGACTATTGTGTAAATAAATCTAATGTGAAGGTATATGTAGAACATATATCAGATTCCATGCTGTCTTGGGGGGGGGGGGGCGGGAGGGAGGAGAAGAAAATTTGAAACTCAAAAACTTGTGGAACTGAGTGTTGTAAACTAAAAATAAAAAAATCTAAAAAAAAATAAAATTTTAAAAAGAAAGAAAGAAAACACAGACCAAAAAAATCCCCCCAAATAAAGAAAAAGTGTCTTTGATCAAGCATCTCATGCTCTACTGGGGGGTATACAGCATCAATCAGTCAACAGGCATTCGTTAAATACTTATACATACAGGGCAGATGCCTTCATGCATCCCTTTCCCTTGCTTCCAACGTATCATTTCAAATTACTGGTCATAATATACATTTAAGTGATTACACAAAGAAGGAAAAATGAAAGTCTGATCAATCAAGGTGCCACAGAGTATATGCGGAGAAGATTTTGCAATCTTAGAAAATTTAATATCTAAATCTAATAATATCCACATCAAATACTCTTCCTAACATTAAATAAATTGTTGTGCAAGGGCTAGTGACTCATAGCACAAGCAGAAATAAGAGAAATAAAATGAAAGAATGAATGTATGAAAAAAATTTTCCTAAACAGTTTTGCAATATTTTTTTTTCAAGAAATGCCTCTTTGGTCTTACCACCTAATTTCTTTCGAAGGAAAAATGTCTGGAAAAACATATTTGTAGAGGACTGATGCTAACCATCATGTTTTCTTCCCCTCTTGCTTTAGTATCTTTATGCCATGTATATTGCTCCTTCGGCTGCCTTTGACATTGGATTAGAAAAAAAAAGGAAAAAAGAGATTTACATGAAAATAGACCCACCATTTGAAGATCTTTTTGATACAGCAGAAGAATATATTCTTCTCCTCCTTCTTGAACCCTGGATACAGATGGTGAAATCAGATCAAAACAATTATGGACAGGTATTGTGACGCTGTTTACTTTTGTTTGGGCTATCTTGGGGACTTCCTTTTTACTTGTTTATTGCAAAATTGATAATAAGCACTGTGGTCAGCATCTCAATAGAGAAATAACTGAAACATGTCTCTTAGAGCAGTACATTTGATTCATACCTGTGTTGGAACTTTAAATCAAGATTTGGCCATTGCTCAGAATGGGAATGGTGGGGGGTATTGTTAATAGCAGGGGGAAAGTATTTACCAAATTTTATCCTCCCCCCCCCAAAAATCTTGTTTCTACATTGCTTATTATACAGCTTGTGTCACAACACAGTATTTAATTCTGGGCTATTTTCTGTTTTTTTTATAAACACCATCAGAAGACAGATCTGAGTTTTGGTTTGCTGTAAACAAGTAAGCTATTATGCACTGGTCTTGTCCCTTCTCACTGTTTCAAAGCAATATTCTGTATGGATTAATTGATTGATCGCATTTAGTTTTATGCTACATGAGTTATAATAAATATTACACTCATAAAAATATCAACTTTCCACATGTACTGTGAAAAGTAGAGCCTATGATTGCCATGCTATCATTTTAAAGCACAGCTAGATGTTTATTAAGTCAGAATGCTTGATTTTGATAGTGTTTTCTCTCTTAAACATATTGTTTTCCCTATGAGATTGTCTCCAATTTACCTTTTATGTTGCTGTTTGCATGTTGTCTCCCACCTTAAACTGTGAGCTCCTTGACATCAGGAACTGACTTTTGTCTTTCTTTGTATCCCCAATGCTTAGCACAGTGCCTGACACTTAAAGATACCCGATAAATGCTAGCTAATTAACCGACCTCTTTTATCATAAAAAGGTCATTTTGAGTCAGTATTTAAGTTTATTCTTATTATTATTGATGGATGGAATCAGTACTCTTTAGTATCCATTTTGAATTGTAGAGTAAAACCACTTATAGATGTTTTCTGTTAAACTAAAGAATGTGCCTTATATATTGTGTTCTTTTGGGGGTTAGCAGAAAGCATCATGATTTTAGTTCAGGTGGGATGCTTCTTTGTTTTTCCATTTTCCCCCATGTATAACTAGAAATTTCTAAAATAATGATATATCATTGAGGCATCATGGTAGAATGGAAAAAGAATCACCTCAGGAATAAGAAATAGAGAAGTCAAGCAACCTAACCTCAAGAAAAAGAAATTGAACAAGCCATAAATGTACTCTCAAAGAAAAAATCCTGGGCCATATAGATTTACAAGTGAATGCTATCAAACATTCAAAGAATAACTACAATATTATACAAACTGTTTACAAAAAAAGGAAAAGAAGGAATCCTAGGAAGGAATTCTTTCTATGATACAAATATTGTCTTGATACATAAATCGGGGAAAGTCGAAACAGGAAGAAAACCATAGGTCAATATCCCTAATGAATATCAATACAAATTTTAAAAGTAAAATAGTAGCAAAAAGATTATAGCAACATATCAAAAATATTGATACATTCTGACTAGATTGGATTTTATGCCAGAAATTCAAGGTTGGTTCAAGATTAGGAAAACTATAAACCTAATAGACCATGTTAATTAGAGGAATAACAAAAGTCATATCATTATGTCAATATTGGAGAAAAAGCAATTTTGGCAAGATATAATACTAGAAAACAGGAATAAGTTTTCTTAATGTGACAAGTAGCACCTATCTAAAACCAATAGCCAGAATTATATGAAAGAGGGTAAACTAAAGTTCTTTCTAGTACTATCAGTAGTAAAGCAAAACATGCGTTATTTACAATAGTATTTAAGAAAGTGCTAGAAATGCTAACTATAGCAATAATACAAGAAAAAGAAATAGAGGAAGTAAGCAGAAGAGGAAACAAAATGATTGCTTTTTGCAGATGATAGGCTAGTTTACTTAGAGAATCCAAGACAGTCAACTAAAAATTGATTGAAACAATAATGTCAACAAATTGACTTTCTGTGACTCTGTTTTGCAGTTTCCTTGGAAAAGTTTCCTTGCTCTGCTTTGCCCTTTCCTTCTCCAGTTCATTTGATAGATGAGGAAACTGAGGCAAACAGGGATAAGTGACTTGCCTAGGGTCACACAGCTAGTAAGTGTCTGAGGCTGGATTTGAACTCAGGAAGAGGAGTCTTCCTGACTCCAGGGCCAGTATTTTATCCACTGTGCAACCTAGTTGCTTTCTAACTTTAGGAATGCATATTAAATCAACCTCACAACAGATTGTCAAAATTGACAAAAAAGGAAAAAGGCAAACAGGCACATTACTACACTACGAGTGAAGCTTTGGACTAGTCAGACAGTCTAGAAGCATGTATTAAGCACTGGGGATACAAAGAAAGGCAAAAGACAATCCCTGTCCTCAAGGAACTCATAATCTAATGGGAAAGGAAATAAGTCAATAAACATGCACAAACAAGCTATGTGCAGGATAAATAGGAAATAATTAACAGAGAGAAGACTCTAGAATTAAGAGGGGTCAGGTCTTCCCAACTCCAGATCCAGTATTCTATCCTCCGTGACCCCTAGCTCTGGTGACTGCAGTAAGTGTCCTATTGGATGTTCAGTAGCCATTTCTTAGTAATATGTTCTAATCTCTCCATTGATCCCTAAAAAAGAGAAGAGTCCAATTTTGTTCCATACAAGGTCCCACATTTAGCAATACGATGGCCTCACTCTCCCAGAGCAAAGTTAGCCACACCTTCCTCTCAGAGTACTACAGATACCCCAAGAGGTTGGAGGTGTCTTTCCCTAGTGCTATCAGCTCTACTTTCATTCCAGGGCAGTCCTTCCAATGTTAACCACCAATGACTAACAACCCAGTTCCATTTAACAAATTAATATTGATTAGCGCATTGTATGGCATATTATATAAGTACTTAAAGGAAAAGCTAATCAACATTCAAATTAATGTAAAGTCTGTGACTTTAGCATACCCCTTTCAGATTCATACAAGCCAGATTACTTCAAAAATAAGAAAGCAAGGATTGATGGCTACTAAATGGAAGTTGCAAAGAGCACGATTTTTTTTTCAGTTTTGCATGGCACTTTTGCAAAAGTTGACTTTGTCCTAGAGCATAAAGAACTCAAACAAATGCAGAAAGGCAGGAATATTAAATACCTTCTCATCAGACACCACACAATAAAAAGTATAGTTAATAAGAGAAATTTGAAGAAAAAACTTCTTAAGACAAGTGAAGATTACATAATAAATAAGGTCAAAGAACAAAGCATAAAAACAACAAATAATTATGTGGAATAAACTGATAACAATGAGGTAGTATACCAAAATTGACAAGGAAAAATGGTATCTCTGATATTTACACAAATAAAAGATTAGTGGATTGAGCATGCAGCTAAATAAAAAGAAATTCAACAAATTAAAACTCCCAAATAAAAATATGTAGTACTTCTGAAAATCCAGGAAAGGATGAACAAATTAAAACTACTGAAATGATAAACAGCTAATAATAATAATAATTGCTAACATTTAACATAGTGCTTACTATGTACTTTGCAATTATTATCTTACTTGATCTTTATAACAACCTTGGAAGGTAGATGCTATTATTATCCTCATTTTACAGATAATAAAATTGAGGCAAACAGAGATTAAATAACTTGTCCAGGTTCACACAAGTGTCTGCGGTTAGATTTGAACTTAGAAATTCCTGACTCTAGCCTCAGAACTTAATCTACTGTGCCACCTAGCTAATAAAGATATTTTTAAAATATCGATAAAAGAGATAAAAGGTAGGGGGGAGATGGTGAAAGAGTGAAAGAGAAGAGAGACCAAAAGAGAACAATAGAGAACAGATTTCCAACATCAAAACTGAAAAAGTTAATTTACAACAGTTGAAGAAGAAATAAGGAAATTGTCAGAAATAATAATTGTTAGAAAAAGACCAATTATGTGCCAACAAAACCGAAAATTTACAAGTTGTTTTTCTTTCTTTTTCCAATTGGGGAGGAGGAAGGTAGGAAGAGAAAGCAGATTTTTGTTAGTTGAAAAAAATAAAATTAATTTTAGAAAAGATCTATGCAAGAGGTAATGAAAGCTGGTAACGGTGAGAAGAGGTTGGAAATAAAATATATGGAGAACTAGAAATGACAAGATTTAGCAAATGATTGGTTAATGTTTTTTTGTCCTTTTTCGAGGACAGAGTGATTTCTAGCATGTGTAATTGGATTTAAGTGAGGCAGAGTTGCACAAAATTGTCAGCCTCACTCTGTCTTCCTGAGTCATCCAAGTACAATGGCAGGACAAAGTCAGGATGACTGGAAATGGCCTAGGTTGCAGTGGATGACCTTGGCATCTTCAATGACTGACCAAGCTTCAATGACTGCCTGTTTCAGCTGCCTTCATGGCCATTGGAACAAATTGTCCTCATCTACCCATTCCAGCAGGGCAAGTGTTTATATGCTTGGGGTAGACACTGCCCTAACTCACTAATAGGTTTGAGATCCACAGTTACCTTCAACTTGGTTTAGCCCATCTACCAAGGTGGTTTTACCATGATGTGTTTGCTACACACACTACAGTTTCTTGCAGCCATAGGTGAGAGTTGGGTGCTAGGTAGCTTGGTTAAAGTACAGTCAGAGACAACAAGGACTGAAGGAAAATGCTGAGATCACAAACATAAGTAATTGCACAAATGGTGCCTGTGACAGAATTAGGGAAGTTCAGAAGAGAGGTAGGTTTGGAGGGAAAGATAATGAGTTCTGTTTTGGGCTGTTGGGTTGAGAGACACCAGAACTCTGATCATGTAGTCACCAATCTTGACTCCAAAGAATGGATGGTAAAACATAGCTGTACCTCCTAACAAAGACATGATGGAGTCATGAATGGGATGAGGTTTGTTAGAAGTGACCAAGGTGTTGGTTTGTTTTGCTAGTAACTCTACTTCTGTGGGTTCTAATGAGACTGGCATAGGTCATTGGGAGGTGATAGTTTGAAGCAGGAGCCGATTTAAGTGATAATTCTGGAATTCATATGTGTCACTTTCATCTTTGAAATAATGACTTTTGGGACATCTTGGATAACGTGTGATCTATCGATGACATGAGATACATTATTTTTATTAGGTGGAGCTAGTGAAACAAGATCGACAGTTGGACTCCTTGTACTTTAGAAAGCTGCAGGCTATACACAAAGAGACTGTTCCCAAGAAAGAAGAGGTAAGACAAGTCCCTCATTATACAAACAGATTTTTTTCTCCTGAAAAGTTAGCACTTTGTATATCCGGAAAAGAAACTGAAAGCAAGCTTTGCTATAATAAGAGCAATGGATTTTGATGTACTGCTCTTCATTTACCAGTCACAGGGATATTAATTTAACCCCACAGCAGGAAAATTAAATAGATGATCTGTTCTAGGTCTCTCCACAGCTCATCTTCCCTGGGAGGGATCAGACAGCTGAGACTTTTATCCAGAAATGAGTTTGTTTTAATGCTGTTGTTCAGTCTTTAGAGCAGCCACATCTTCTACCTATTAAAAGTTCAGGAAGGAGCTAAGAATTCTCCCATATGGGAAGGGAAGTGTTTGATTGACCAAAGTAATAAGGAATTTAAGAGTGACAAGGAATTGACAGTGTCTGGGGGGAAAAAGATGAATGAATTGAATATTTTTATTTGTTTATTATTTTGTTATTTATTGGTGTGTTTTATAAAATTGCATCCTTCAGAATAGTCATCTTGATACACAAGCCCTGGATTTTAAATATTACATAATAGTAGACAATATTCATTTAGCACTTTTAAAATTGCCACTTTACAGATGAGGGACCTGAGGCTGAGAATGATTTGAACTCAGTTCTTCCTGGCTCCAGCACCTATACATTGTACCACCTCACCACCTCTAATTATGTTAATTAATGTGTTGGAAAACATTACATAAAACTATAACAACAGTGTCACGTAGGCATGTCAACCTTCAAATCAACCATATGAATTTAAAGCATTTCCCTCAAAATTATCCTCCCTACTAAGGGAAAGCTGGGTTTAAAACTTAGTCTGTGTTGTGAGTTTTTTAATCATGGTGTTACTTTTCTTTAGGTGAAGTAATGGGAGGAGTTCAAGAGGTAGCAGACCTCCAGAAAACTTGTCTGTCCCCTCCCTCCTATGTATACAACTGCAGATAGTTATTTGAAGTTCTATGCTGTGATCTTGTCATAATGAAAAAGTGCTCTCAAAAGTTTGTCCTGCCTACTGGATTAACGGCTCAGTTCTACCATTGACTTGCTCTGAGCCAATAATTAACTTTTGACTCTTTTTCTCCATTATCCTTGAGAGGAGAGATTGTTCCATTTTTTTTTTGTATTTGTTGTATCCTTATCTCCTGGCACCAGGCCTGACAACATCATAAGCACTAAATAATTGCTTGTTGACTGACATATTGATTGGTTGTGAAAATGGCAAAATATATTTGTGCTCTTATATAGATATTTGTAAAAATGCTTGACATTTAGTAGAAAATGTTCTTATTTGTGTTACAACAACCTCTTTGTATTACATTAGGAAGCTGAACTTGATTTACCAGTTCCTTATATTCCTAAAGAAACACAACTTTGGAATAAAGTTCCTGAGGAATTTAGACATCTTAACTTTAACTATCTGATTAACAACAAGCTGGAGTTTGAACATTTCCGCCAGTTTCTTGCATCTCATTCTGCTAGGTATGTAATGTTTACCATTTATAAATTTATTTAACTTACAAAGCAAAATGGCCCGACATTCTTTTCTAATATGCTTCTAATTGAATATATTTCTGTAATCCTTTGATTATGAAATTTGCCTTTGCCTAAACCCAGAAGTATCATGCTAAATTCCCAAGAACTGCTGAACATAATTTTTAGAAATGGCTCCACATACATTTTACATTTCAGATTTGGGTTTAAAAAATTTTTTTTAAAAAGTTCAAATAGCAAAAATATCATAAATTATTTTGGCGTTGACTATTTTTAAAACAATGCCTTTGTCTTCTTTCTGTGTTTTCCTTCTATTATGCTGTGTTGTATAGGTATGATATTGTTGTTTCTGGGAAGATAAAGTTACCTTGTCACCAGAGTGTACCTAGTCTAAAATTTCAATAATATAATGTTTTTTCTTAAAGAATTGAAATTATCTTAATTTCCTATGCAATGAAGCATGTTTCATATATGTGATGCAACCTTTGTGTGTACAGCTGAATATAAGCAAAAACAAATATTAAAGTTTTGCATGAGAGCTGAGAATTTTCAATATATTTGTTTAGTGTAGACTCAGCCATAATCTCTTGCTGATGATGTCATTCATGTTTAGTAGAAAATGACTTCTGAGTGTTGAATTTGCTTCTAGCTGTCAGTGACAGTTCCCAATGCTCATTCTTATGCATATACTTGGTCAAACTATTCTTTTGTTATGGCAGAATTTTCCCTTCTTTCTAGGAAGAATTGCTCTTAATCTAGCACATAGGTGAAATATAACATGCATTTTTTGTTGTTTATAACTCTTAAAGTACAACAGAAATGTAATCTGTATTCTATTTACATGGTCCAGGGGGGGAAAAACATTGTTTATTGATAATTTATCATTAGTGGATTTTTACTAATAAGTTCATATTGATAATGTATAGTATTAATAAGTTAATATCAACAATATTGTTAATATAATATTAATAAGTTAATAATTGTTAACAAGTTAATTATTTTTATGTTGTATTCATTTGGATCATTACATCATAAATGAAGATGCCATTACTGAGCTTTGTAGAAGTGCTTTAAATGTCTTTTCCAGTGTAACGGTGTTATAGCTTCCAGTTCTTTGTCATTGTCATATATTTACAAAATAATTACCAAAGTAACTATTTTAAAGTGAGGTAAGCTAAAGTATGGTACATAGTCATCGATGTTAACCTTCCAGTTCTAGTGATCAACAATTTCAACCCTGCTAGTTGCATAAATTATGTTAATCAGTCATGGACATCAGCCTTCTAAATGCTTTCAAAACAATGACTGGTTCAGCAGAAATGGAATAAGTAGTAAGCAAGTAAATAAAATTTAAAGTATTAAAATACTTTCTTTAGGCATTCACTTGTGTTTTATATGTCTGTTTGTAGTATGGACCTCATGTGTTGGACCGACATTGAGCAGTTCAGAAGAATACTTCACCAGGATAAAAAACAAAGAGAGGCAAAATCTATAGATATTAAAAACAAATACCTTAACAAAAAATACTTCTTCGGACCCAACAGTCCAGCTACAAAAGAGCAACAAGATGAGGTATCAGTATTTCAAAATAGAAATTTCCAAACTAAATTTTAATTCGTACTTGGACAAAAAACTGAGCTTTTCTATAATATGCTTACTTTTCTGATTTGCTTGATAGACATTTCTGATATAGTTTATTTCTTATGACTATTTAGTCTTCTTGTTTAATTAAGTTCCCTTCATTACTTTTTTTTTAAAAGTCTTGTTTAAAGAAGCATTGTCATTATAAGAGAACGTAAAATTTCATACAAGGTAGCCTATCACAGGGGCATTTGCCTTGGGCTTTTGGGGTAACCTGCATTTTTCAAAGAATAGGAAACCACCGACAGAGTCAACTAGTAAGCTTCACTTCCATTCCATTTGTGTTTGATGTTTCTCAGGACATTCTAGGTCACTGAAAATCCTTTTTCCCAAATTTTCTGCCCCCGAAGCTATGTTTGATGACTCATCATTGCAATTTCAGTACTCTTTTGGAAAGTATCATCCTGGCTTTGCGATCTTTCAATCATTTCAGTTTTACCATATTTTTAAGAACATGTGTTTCTCTTATACATACTCCAAGGGTCTGCTGAACTTAAAGTCTTTGGGCTTTAGGAATACTGAACAACTCATGTTCACATAGATTCATCTTTGCAAACAGGAGTCTAAATGTTCCAAACACACAATTAAAATATATGTTGATTACTTCAGGAGAAAATATAACTAAAAAACAAATATTCAAATCATTATCCATTAAAAATAGGAATATAAATCAATGATATAACTAATTTGCATAAGGAAATTAGCTTTAATAACTTCTTAGATTAAGAAGCAGGGTGACAATGTCAAGAATGATAAACTTGGAGTCATAGGACCAGAGTTTGAATTGGGACTTGCTTATTGCTACCTATGCGATTTCTCCCCCAATCCAAATCTTTTCTTCTTCTCCTAGGTGCATTATTTGGTATGTGCAAAAACTTTTGAATTTGATATAGCCAAAATTATCTTTATTGTGTTCTTTTGGATTGTGGCTAGGACCTGCAGTATTTCTCCAGTATAGTTATTTCCCTTGTGTTTTTCCCCTGGTTGATAACTGGGGTGGGGAATGGAACATACTGCTAGAAAACTCTTTCCAAGGCGACATTGATCAAATTAATGACTGCTATTTAGGTTCAGTCATTCATATAGTTCTAAATCCATCTTACTGTAGTAACTTCCAACCTAGTAGTGTCACACTCAAATAGAAACAAATCCCAGCAGGCAGCATATTGACTTAGAAAACCACAAATTAACAATATCTATGTTGTATTGTATCTTTATTTATTTTATTAAATATTTCCCAATTACATTTTAACCAGGTTCAGGCAATAATTGGGAGTTCTGCAGCCAGGGACTGTGAGCTGTCAATCTCACACCTCTGATCCAACTCTATTTCAATTAACTTCAACAAGCATTTATTCTGCTTATTTATCCATCTTATCCACAAGCAGAGTGAGATGTTTTGTCAAATGTTTTGCTGAAATTGAAATGAATTTGGGTCTCTAGCATTCACCTGATGTACCAGGCTTTGATGGATCTGTGCTCAAATTGTTGAATCCTTCCTCAAATAGGGCCGATGCGCTTTGAAACCATCTAAACCAGGGGTGGGGAACCTGTGGCCGCAAGGCCACATGTGACCCTCTAGGTCCTCAAGTCTGGCTCTTTGACTGAATCCAAACTTCACAGAACAAATCCCCTTAATAAAAGGATTTGTTCTGTAAAACTTGGACTCAGCCAAAAAGCCACGCCCGAGGACCTAGAAGGCCATGTGTGGCCTTGAGACCACAAGGTTCTCCAGCCCTGATCCAAGCTTTCTCATTCTGTGCTTTTCTTGTCCCTGTGTATCCTGCAAATCCTGCACAGGAGCTCCTCCCATCAGGGGACACTTCCGGTAGATCTCCTAACACTGTGTGAATACCAATGGACCAGACAAGCTCTTCTTCATTTATCCCTCCCTCTCATTGCAATGCTGGCTCAACTCCTTTTCCAGTCAATATTTCCCTAGTAAGATATATGTATGTATGTATATATGTATGTGTGTATACATATATATATGTATGTATATGTATATATACACACACACATACACACATATATATATACATACCTACATATATATATATATATATGTATATATCTGCCATGCTATTTATCCTGTGCAATTGCTTTGACAAAGATAATTTTATTTTTGTCTTTGTACTCTTCATTTCAATCTCCAATCCTTCTATGCCTCAGTACTTTCTCAGGCTGTCACTCTTATGCAGAAGTATTCCAGAGCCAGCTCCAACCAGCCACTGCTTGTTAAATTTTCCATGTGAGCATTTACATCTTGGAAACAAGCAAGATGCAAATCAGGGCTTGGTTTATTGTTTTATTTATTATCTAGACTTAAGAAAATATTAATGATTCAGATTAAGCTTAAAAGTGCGTCGTGTGTACATTTTTTGAGAGATGGTTGTTAAATGTTTATTAGTACATCCCTGCCCCAATATTTACTTCACTTTCCTTCTTTATCTTGTAGCTATGTTTACAGGTCCTATGAAGTTAATTTCACAATAGCAGGGTTAAATGAATCACACTGTTGTTTAACCTTTATAATTCTTGACTAGCTGAAAGGAATTTTTTCATATGAAGGAATCAGTCTCTTCATCCTAGATCCTACAAGAACCAAGGGCATCACCTATATAACATGCTACACCTGCAGAGTTCAGAGATGGAAAATTGTCAGCATGCTCTCAGACCACTTAGTGAGACAAATATGAAGGTCTTTACTGATAGGTGTAAGGAATTAGACAGTAGCCATTATTTAGATTGGCATATAGAGGTGGAAACAAGGGAGTATTATTGGCCTTAATAATAAAAGTGATACAAATATGAATAATATAGGATTATTTTAATTCGCATTGCTTTGGGGAAATGATTTCAAAAACTGACACCATCAAGCTGTTTTATTTTTAATTTTTACTAACAAAATTTGTCCCCATTCCCATTTCTCTCCCCCTACCCAGGGTGGTGATATGCAGGGTTAAAGTTGGGAAGATTCCAAAGTGTAAGCATGCTAAGTCATGATATACTAAACTGCATTTTCCTGTTTTTCAAAAAGATCTGCTAATTGGATCATGTGACTTTACCTCTCAATGATCCTTAGTTTTTAAGGTTATAAATGTTTACATTTAACCACCTTTGGACTTGGTACTTAGCCCTGGTTGTCAAGTTCTGCTCATTACTGAATTGTCTCAGCATTGTTGCTAATTAATTAAATCATATCTCCTCCTTCATTAGCCACAGGACAGAAGATGTCATTATGATCTATTTCTGAAACTCCTTCAATTGAGAGTTAATCAAGACAGTGAATTTAGCGATCACTATAATCGTGGTACAGAGCCTGAAAATTAACAACAGAGGTCAATTATTTTGTTTCCTTCCACAGTTACTTTCACAAATGTCAGTGTACGTCTTAATAGCCAATGGGAGACAGTGTCCCACCCCTCCCCGCCAAAGAAAGAAATGCAAATCTTTTTAATGCTGTAACACTGGAACAGATTTGTACACAAACAACTAATATTACAGGAATGTTTGTTTGTCCTATTCTGTGTTGTTTTAAAGACTTTTTAAAACTTATACTAAGGGTAGCTAAGGTGCCTGTAGAAGGCCATTCCACACATACTGAATAAATCCTTTGCTCCATCCCATGATGGGAAAGTAAACTAGCATGAATATACATTAACATTCACTGAATTTTACATGAGATAGGAAAAAAAAAGTTACAAACTCCAGGACTGATTTTTATTCACAGACTATGAGAAATACCTTTTAACCACAGTAAATATTTCCTTATTGACATTTCTTTTTTTGTTTCTTTAAAGATAATGCAATTAGGTGGTGGCTGGGGAATGATTCTTCATGAGCAGCTGGCATCACCTGTTCTGCTGGAAATTCAAAAATGTGTCCGAAGGAGGCTAGAAAACATGTGGTTGCCCTTGTTCCTATCAAGTGAACAGTATGTAGCACGTCAAAAAATAAAGGTAAGAGAAGGGACACAATCTTTGGTGTAGTTTTTGACTGTGTTTAAGTGATGAATACCATCATTTTTGTTGTTCAATTGTTTTCAGTCACGTCTGACTCTCTGTGACCCCATTTGGGGTTTTCTTCGCAAAGATACTGGAGTGGTTTGCCATTTCCTTCTCCAGCTCATTTGGCAAATGAGGAAACTGAGGTAAATAGGGTTAAGTGACTTGCCTGGGGTCACACAGCTAATAAGTGTCTGAGGCTGGATTTGAACTCAGGTCTTCCCAACTCCAGGTCCAGCACTCTTATCTAAAATTGCCACCTAGCTGCATCATTCTCCGTATTAATTGGTAGGAACATCAAAGTACCATCCTCTTTACTGAATTGACAAAACATTCTGGAACCAAATTACCAGGAAATGCTGCTAGCCTTTTAGTTCATTAAGGACATCAAATAAAACAGAGAAGGAAAATTAGAATTGGAAATTACAGAGCCATGAAGCTGCCTCATGTTAAAAAGGGAATCTGTGCTGAACAGCTAGAGTTGGCAGTAATAATGTTGTCTCCTTTGACTGTTCCATTTCACATTCCAAAGATGAAATTATTCCTCCAACTACCTAGCCTCTCAATGCCTCTGAGCCAAAGGTGTCAAACACACATCCCTACGTCATCTCTCCTGAATGCAGACTGAATCACATTAAAATGCAATTGGGAAATATTTAACAAAATAAATGAAAGTACAATAAAATATAGATCATATATTTTAAAACTAAGTCAATATGCAGCCCTCAGGGATATTTAGGTATAAATTAGTGGCCCCTATTTCTATTTGATTTTTGACACCGTGGCTCTAAGCAGTCTCTAGTACCATTTATTTAATTCCTCCACTATATTTACTATAGTGATTTTCATGTGACCTGTTACATAAATAACAATGATGGTCTAGAAGATACTCTACCATACATTAGCAATTCCTGTTTTTACACTGATGGCAAACAGTTTGGAGATTTGCTGCGATTTGCCTGTTACATGGAAGTTGGCAGTCAGAAGACATAGGTTCGAATCCCAGCTCTTTCACTTCCTAGTCATTTGACTGTGCAATATTTTTACCTCTTTAAGGTTCAATTTCCTCCCTATAAAGTGGAAATAATAATATTCCCTACATATCTATCTCACAAGGTTGTTGAGAGGATCAAATGAAGTAATGAGCATAGATAATAAACTCTGTAAACGTTAAAGGATATTGACTGTATCGATGCTGGCTGTTACATTTTTGGCTGACCAGCACATGTAAGGATCAGAATTGTTTGCTTAAGACATAGCTCAAAAATATGAGGAAGAAAGCTATCAGGTTTGAATCATAGGCCTCTCTCTGTCTTCTGGATAACTCTGCTAAACCAGTGCTCGGTTGTGTCAGTATGACTAATTCAATACTGAAAAATTCTTAACTTTGTGTGTGTATTCCTGATTCCAAATAACCACTTTGAATAGTCTTTTTTTTTTTTTAGGACTGGCCAGTCTTATGGCTTGACCAGTTGCTTTATCGTCATATAGACATGACTAGAGCGTACAGACCTCCTCAATAGGGTGAAGGAGGCTCCCTATTCTGAAATCTGGGGAGAGGTGTCTTTGGGATCCAAGCAGGACAGTTTGGGACGGACGCAGTACAGGCCTTCCTGAGCTTTTACCAGGGGGTTGAGGTATGAAGTAACCTAAGATGACCAAGCTGGGAGGAAATTGGGAAAGAAGTTCCTGCCTTAGGCAAGACTCCCAGCTGGCAAACTAAATACACATACTGAAAGAATATAAGGGACAACTCTGGACAAGCAGCTCCATCAGTAGGGAGCTAGACCTGAGGTAATGTCAGGTTCCAGACCACATTAAAGAATGTTCAACAGGAAGCAGATGGGCAGATGTCCAAGAGGTGGTGAAAAACCACGATTAAACCGTAAGAAGCATTAGACATTGTAAACCCAACCTTTTTTCATCTGTTACTGTGTGATCTCCTAACTACTGTTCTCCATAAAAGTTCTCCTTTGAGTGTCTCACTCCAGTTATCGACATTACCCTGGGTTCTTGAAGGTTGTTCGGACTCTGATAGGTTGTACCAAGTTTGAAGTATGGTTATAGTGGCACTTTGCCTGCTGCTCTTCAAGGAGCAGTTCATGGAAAAAAAAGGTCCGTATGTGTTGATTTTTTGTCCGTGGCAACCTATGAAACGGACAAAAATACAAAAGGGTCCTGAGGCCATGTGCCTGTCTCCATAGTGAAAGTAATGGAAAATGGGGGTAGAAGGTAAGAAGAATCACATCTTTCTTAAACTATTTATAAACATTAACTGTTGATACCCTTACTGATTTATCTTTGACCAACAAAAAATGAGTTAATATATCATTGGAGGAACTAAACAAATCTATGTTGACAATTTTTAATATAATTAGAGAAGACATAAACAAGTTACAGCTAACTGGAAAAGGTGGCTGTCATCAAGAAGCTATATTAAGTTGGTTTTGTTATGTACCCAAAGGCAGCAAGGAGCATCATTCTATGGCATACTTGGTATTGTGCTGCAGAAAGACCTTGGTCTCTCTGATTGTCTGTTCCTTAACATCTCCTCTGCCTGCCTGGTACCCCCTCTGTTCTTCTTTGCTGTTTCTCCTGAACAACACCCTTCACACATCCAAATCTAGAAACTTCTAAACTTGGAATATTCAAGGCTAGCAATTCTCTGTGGTGGTTAATTGCCTGTGACCTCAGGGAGAGTGACCAAATCCAGCCCTTCCAAGCAGGAAGCCTTCCTATAAAAACACCAAAACAGTTCTGGATCAGTCATCAGTCTAGCCCCAATCGTGTAGCCATCTGAGATGCCCAGAAACACGGACTCATTAGTCCTAAATCATCATAAGACTCGCTCTTCCTGAAGTGTCCTAAAGACCATCATGCTCAGTACTCCTTAATGACATCCCTGGTTGTATCCCTTTCCTTCCCCTTCAGTAAGCACTCAATAACTTTTTTTCATTGTGAGGGAGTTCAGTGGACACCCTTAGCTTAGAGGTGTTGGTCCTGGCCCCAGTGTAAAAATGGGGCTAGTGATCTACTATGATGCTCTTCCATCATTGTCCTTGTCCACCACTCCTTTGGATTGTCCCCCAGCAAGCCACATGGCCTTGCTTTGGGACCTTCATTAAAACATACCAAATAAAATAGCCTTTTCCTTTCTGCCAGGACTGGCTCATCTAATTTTTCATGAAATTTTTTAGTCCCAGCAATAAAGTCTGACACTTGGTCATCTTTCCTTGGGAGCATAAACAAAGAGATGAAAGTAAAGATAATTGCAACATGGTGATGATGACAACTCACATTTACACAATATTTTGAAAGTTTACAAAGTATTTGTACCAAAGAGATGAAAGTAAAGATAATTGCTACCTAGTAATGATGATAACTTAATTTACAAAACATTTTAAAGGTTTACAAAGTAGCCAAGATGGTGGAGTGAAAACAAAGTACTTGCACTTAAGGCAGTGGGTTCGAGTTGCAGATACAGCATTAGACTTGGAGTTAGGAAGACCTGATTTTAAATCCTCTTGCAGGCATTTAATATCTTTGTGTTCTTGGCAAGTAACCTAACCTCTCAGTTTCTTCATTTGTGAAATGGGCATAGTAACAGCAACTACCTCACAGGGCTGTTGGGAGAATCCGATGAGATAGTAGCGTATGTAAAGCGCTTTGTAAGCCTTAAAACACTGCGTAAATGTTAAATGTTATTGTCTTGCAGAGTATAAAAAAGAAATTCTCATGATAAGTAGAGTTTCTAAATAAAGTCATCATATATGCCTTTACATTCAGTGACAATGAAAATCTGGGCATTAGGGAAGGAAGTTGAAAATTAGGATTTTGAGTCAAGAAATGAAAAAAGACCAAAGGCTTCTAGACTTCTAAGCAGCTTCATACCCGCAAGTTTTTTAAGAAAAAAGAAGTGAAGGGAAAGCGTTAGATGTGGCAAGCACCAAGGAAATCTCACAGGAGATGAAACAGACAATATATTCACAGAAAATGACTTTACTGAATTACTGAATTTACTGAATTCAGATTCAGCTGTCTGTATACGATTGAATCGGGGCAGCTAGGTGGCACAGTGAGTAGAGCACTGGCCCTGGAGTCAGGAGAACCTGAGTTCAAATGCAGCCTCAGACACTTACTAGCTGTGTGACCTCAGGTAAGTCAGTTAACCCCAATTACCTTGCCTTCCCCCTCCAAAAAAAAAAAAGAGAGAGAGAGGCATTAAGTGGGAATTATATGTTAAGTGGAGGTATTTGCAATTATAATTGAAAATAAGCTGCATAAAATTCCAATCAAAGAAGGATTCGTGTCAACACGGAAATTCTCCAGATGCTCCTGTGACTTTAAAACCCAGAACACTAGAAGGCCTTCAGAATGAGCTGCAGTCATTTAAAAGAGATCAGCCTAGCCGTTCACATCAGAAAAAAAAAAATGTGACGAAGAATGCATATTGCACAGATTATGGCGCGTAGTTGAATAGGAAGTCTGTTGAGTTAATTCAGTTCTACATCTGTCTTGGACAAACACTGTAGATGGTCAGTGAATTGGGCCCAGAACTGACTAGGAGAAGATCAGGCATTAAATTTAATAAATCATACAGTATTTTCATTGATATCCAGCTTCTTATTGCTCCTAAAGCATATGCATTTAACAACACTATTCTCTATCCAAAAACAAAACCAAAAAATCTTCCGAGTGATTCTGTGTGGTTCTGCCTCATAGAACATGACAGTTTCAGAAGAATCAAATTGCAAGAGATTCAAAGGGAAAGATGCCCAGTAAGTATAAGAAAGGTGTAAAAAGTCTGTTTCACACAAAAGGCAGCATCAGGAAGACTTCAGTTCAAATCTCCACTCAGACAACTGCATCTCAGTTTCCCTCTCTGTAAAATGAAAAGATTGGACTCAATAACTTCTAAGACCCTTTCTAATTCTAAATTGATGATCCTATGCTTTCCATGTTAGGAGTGGCAAAAAAAAAATCACTACACACTTTAATTATCAGAACAGTAAAAGCTTCTGTCACGTAACTAGTGACAGATGACAGCTCCACTGTATGAGGGCTGCAATGATACTCATGGAGGATTAAAAGAACCATAGACAAACCTCTAGCTCATTTGACAGATTCTCTGTGAAGGAAAGTTGTGGATGAGAATCCGCAACAGAAAGAATGTTCCCACACCACAGATATAGTATAAGCAGTATGGATAAAGGGTTGGATTTGGTCAAGAAGATCCTGGTTCAGATCCTGCCCCTGCTACTTCCTGGTAGTGACCACGGGCAAGCCTGAGTGCCCTCATCTGAAAAACTAGAGATAAGCCTTCCTCCCAGGGTTGTTGAGAGAGTCAAAAATGAAAATGCATATAAAGCACTTTGTAAACTTTAAAGAATTATTTAAATAAATGTTAGCTATTATTGTCTGTTTCTTTACTATTGCTCTTCTCCCTATTTTGTGGTCTTTTGTAATTTTCATGGGAAATACCTTTTAAATACCTAAAAGGTTGGCATGATGTCATCAGAGGGTAGGAAAGGTCATGGAAAAAGAGACTGCTGGGGACCCGGGTTTGGGGGAGTCTAGGTAAGCAATAGCATTTTGAAACCTGAGGAGGCTTCTGGGAAGCTGAGATCCATCTTGGTGGATGAGTAAGAAATTATGTGGTGATACGATTCAGGAAGTGTGTTGCAATCCATGACTCCATAGTATGTATCATTAATAAATTAATTTTATGTTTAATCTATGTTTAGTTGCAGATGGAGGATATAGCTGAAGAGTTTATACTCAAGAAACGTGGAGAGAAAATTGGGGTCTGGAAGGCAAGTATTGTACTTTCTTTCTTAGAAGATCCATTCTTTCTGTTAGACGATTATTTTTCTGTATCCTTATGCTTTGTAGACTTATGCTGGAAACATGACTCTCTTAGCCACAAAGACCAAAATTGTCAACATATTAACTTATTAGCTGATTAGAGGGATCTGAGAAGTGTTCCCAGCATAGGTTATTGAGCATATATCAATAAAAGTAGTTCCCTTTCAAACACAAAAGAGAAAGTAGAATATGTAACCAAATCAACAGAATAAATTATCTCACAAAATCACTTTGGTTTAGGATTACATTTCAGCATTATCAGAGTTAAGATAAATATCATTTTGATAATGATTAAAATCATGTACCTCATTTGAGATGTGCCAATTTTGCGTCTTAAAAAGCAAGAAATCTTCTCAGCAATACAATGACCTAAGACCATTCCAAAAGACTCATGATGGAAAATGCTATCCACAGCCAGAAAAAGATCTATAGAGTCTGAATGCAGATCTTTTTGTTTGTTTTTTCTTTCTTGTGGTTTTTCTCTTTGGTTCTGATTCTTCTTTCACAACATGACTAATGTGGAAATATGTTTAATATGGTTGTACATGTATAGCCTATATCGCATTGCTTGTCGTCTTAGGGGAGAGGAGAAGGGGAAGGAAGGGAGTGAGAACAAAATTTGGAACTCAAAATTTTATAAAAGTGAATGCTGAAAATCATCTTTACATGTAATTAGAAAAAATTCTATTAAGTGGGGAGGAAACAGAGTAAAAAAATCAGATTTGTTGCCAGAATGCAAATTTGTGCATGATTATCCATTTTCTTAGTAAAACCAAGCAAAACAGTAAAGATAGTGCATGAAAGAAAGCAGCAATTTCCACCAGTAGCTAGAGTGAGGACATTGGTCACACTGCCACTGAGAAACTGCTTGTAAGAGAAAAACCAAGTATCAGCTCTGGACAGTTGTGACATTTCCTGTGTGTCCATCTGTTTTTCCTCTATTGTGAGTGTGTGTCCCTGGAAAATACTGCATATGACATTGGTCAGCAAGCTACCTGAGATTCAAGGTATGAGTACATGAAAGGCTTATACCCAGTGACAACTCTATGTCACAAGGTCAGCAACAACTGCATCTTCGATAACATCTTCTGAGCCTTTTTCTGTACATAGTTGAGCTTATGCCAAAGGTCATGGGACCCTGATACATTCTATCTTCTAGTGGTTTCACTTCGATAATTCAAACTACAACTGAGTGACTCACTGATGGAAAAGTCTTCCACCACTTTAAAGCCCCTAGAGCCAATCTCTAATCCCTGCTTGACCTAATCAAAGAGATGCTTACCTCATAAAGAGATCACAGGGTATAAACCATCTTGTTCACACATTTAAAACATCATAGGGTAACCATTCTTACTCTTTAACACCTTGTAATTCCATTAATTGAAGTGAAGGTGGAACCTCATCCTTGGATATTTAGAAAGACTTCAAATAGACTCTCATCATAGTATGGTAATGTGATGTAAACCAAAAAAAATAGAATTATTCTGAAACTCCAGTGTATCTTTTCTAGTAAAATTTCAAGATTCCCATAACAAGATTGCTTTTTCTTAAAACTTTAAAAGATTTTTTATTTAAATACTGAGTTACTTGAAATTGTCCAGTGGCCAAGGACTTGACATATTACTGGAAAAAAATAACCACATAAATTTTGGCACATTTGCAATAAATTAAAAAGGAAGATAAAAGGAAATTGAAATTAAATGGAGGAATGGTTAGCAGGTTCTCCTTGGAGAGATAAAGGCTTTGTTGGAGTTGGCTTCATCTGCTGCTGAAGAACAACAGGAAACATTTCACAGGAAACTCATTTTACCTTGAAGTTTTCATGATGAACATACGTAAAAAGACCACTATGAAAATAATTCAGCTTAAACAGTAGTGTCTGTTTTAAAGGATGAAGTTGAGACATTCTGAGAAGAGCTTGACAAGATATACCAAGCCAAATCAACATATATTCTGAATCTTTGATTTCAATGAAAAGATGAGCACAGGAGAGATTAGGGGAAAAAATAGGTTGGAAAATATGTTTCAAGTTTAAGTAACAAAAGAGAGGACAAAGGCTTATAGACAACTTGGAAGACTCATACCTCTGGGTTGTGATTACTTTCCTCAAGAAGATAATCTGAAGGCATTGGACATGGCAAGAATTGAACAACACCACATGTACACATGAAATGGATTATTTCTTAACAGGCAGGAAATTACAGCTTATTGATGTAGGATTCATGTCAGAATCATCTGTCTCTGTGTAGTTACACCATCAGCTAGTTATAGCAGAGATCAGAATCAACACTAAATGAAGGGGGAAAAATTATGAGAAGATACTGCATACAGTTACATTAGCTAGAATTTGAACTATTCAAATGAGTTGTTGATGCCCAAAATGTGGGAGTGATGGTAAAGATATTGATCTTCATTATCCCTGTTTCTTACAAAAGTTCTGGTTATAAAGGATTACATAAGTTTTGGAGGAACAAAGTATTCTTTTTAAAAAATTTTCTCCATAACAAAGCTTTGAGTAGAAAGATAGTACTCCTAAAATTATTTAATATGAAATATAATTTGGGTGGGAGGCAACATATGTAGTAAACAGAAAACTGACCTTGGAATTAGGAATGTCCAGGTTCAAGTCCATCCCTACCATGCTCTACCTATGTGACCTTAGGCAAGGCATTTAAACTCTTAGTCCTCCAGGCAAATCTCTTTAAAAAAAGATTGCCTGATAATCTGCATTGATAAGAAGGAATTTCCCTACATTGATGAAAACTCAGAAATTTCCCTACTTTGATGAAAACCCAAATCCAGATTTAAATCTCATTAAAATAGCAATGCTAATCTCTTAAAGACATAGCCACTAACTTGAGTTTTTATATTTCTTAACCTCCTGACTATACTCAAAATATTTATTTCACTATCAGAATGTTAACCCTTACAGATTCTTTACTATTTTTCCTTTAATAGAATTACAGAATCTTAGAGATGAAACTGCTTTTAAAAGGTCCCTTAATCTTTCCTCTAGTCTTTAGAAATCATTAAAATTAAACTCTCCTAGAATAGGTATCTTCTTAAAAGTATTTGTTATTTTTTTTAACATTCTTTTTAAATTTTTAGTTCCAGATTTGCTCCCTCCCAAACCTTTCTCCACCCACAATATGAAATAAAATATACATGGAAATCATGTAAAACATTCCCATATCAGCCATATTGCAGGGGGTGGGAAGCAAAAAAAAAATTAGAAAATTATACTTCAATTTGCATTCAAAGTTCATCAGTTCTCTCTTCCTGGAAATAGAGAACATTTTTTTACATCATGAGTCCTTTGGAATTGTCTTGGATCACTGTATTGATCAGAATAACCAAGTCTTTTACAGTGATCATCATTACAACATTTGTGGTTACTGTGTGCAATGGGTCCCAGTTCTTCTCACTTCACTTTGCATCAGTTCATATAGGTCTTGGCATATTTTGTTTGATTTATTTTCTGAAACCACCTTTCCATCATTTCTCATAGCACGATAGTACTCCATCACAGTCATATGCAACAACTTGTCCAGCCATTCCCCAATTAATGAACATCCCCTCAGTTTCCAACTCTTTGCTACCACAAAAAGAACTGCTATAAATACTTTTGTACATATGTGTCCTTGTCCTTTTTTCTTTTATCTCGTTGGGGTACAGACCTAGTAGTGGTATTGCTGGATCAGAGGGAATACACTGTTTTATAGCCCTTTGGGCATAGTTCCAGATTCTTCTCTAGAATGGTTGAACTAGTGAACTTGTCCACCAACAGTTCATTAATATACCTATTTTCCCTCATCCCCTCTAGCATTCATCATTTCTGATAGGTGTGAGGTGGTACCTCAGAGTTGTTTTAATTTACCTTTCTCTCATCAAGAGTGATTTACAGCATTTTTTCATATGACTATAGGTAACTTTGATTTCTTATGAAAACTGCCTTTTCATGTCCTTTGATCATTTCTCAATTGGGGGATGGCTCTTCTTTTTATAAATTTGACTCAGTTCCCTATATTTTTGAGAAATGAGGCCTTTATTAGAGAAAAATGCTATATAATTTTTTTATATTACTTCACTGTCTATGGTACCTTTTAGCAAAATGTAGCATCCTTGATTATCTCTTTCTATTAGGTTTTATTTTTGCTTTTGTTTTGTCTGAGATCATGATGGCCACCCTTGCCTTTTTCACTGAATCATATGGATTCTACTCCAACCTTTCACTTCAACTCTGTGTGTGTCTGTTTCAAATGTGTCTCTTGTAAACAACATATTGTTAGATTCTGGTTTCTAATCCACTCTCCTATCTGCTTCAGTTTTATGGGTGAGTTCATCTCATTCACATTCATAGTTATGACCACTAACTGTATATCTCCCTCCATATCATTTTCTTCTGTTTATTCTTCTTTCTTTCCCTTTTTGTCCTGTTCCTCCTCAAAAGTCCATTTTGTTTCTAACCACTAACCCTAGTTGCCCTCCCACTCTACATCTTCCCCCTCCCAATATCTCTCATTCCCCCTCTCCTCCTAGCTCCCTATTGGGTAAGATAGATTTCTATACCCAACTGAGTGTGTGTGTGTGTGTGTGTGTGTGTGTGTGTGTGTGTGTGTGTGTGAGAGAGAGAGAGAGAGAGAGAGAGTTCCCCTCTTTGAACCAATTAAAATTCAAGCATTGCTTGCCACCACTACCCCTCTGGCCAACATTTTTCGCTTCACTATAAAAGCTCTTCCTTGCATGCCTCCTTTATGTAAGAAAATCTGTCCCATTCTACCTCTCCCTTCCCCCTTCTCACAGTGCCTTTTTCTCCTACATTCTTTTTTTTTGGAGATCATTCCAATATAATAGACTCACACCCATGCCCTCTATGCAGACTCCTTCTAACTGCTCCAGTAACGATAAAGTTCTTTGGAGTTACATGTATCCTCTTAACATATAGGAATGTCTACAGTTTAACACCATTGAATCCTTTACTTTCATGTTTAAGTTTTTATAGTTCTGTTTCAATGTCAGATTTTCTATTCAGCTCTGGTCTTTCCTTTTTGTTTTCCTTTCCTGTTCTATTTTCATTACTCTTTTTAAAAATAGTACTTTTTTCCAATTACATGTACAGATAATTTTTAACTTTCATTTTTTAAATAAAATTTTCAGTTCCAAATTTTCCCTATCCATTCCCCCTCCTCCCTAAAATGGTAAGCAATTTGATATAGGTTATATATGTGCAATCATGTAAAACATATTTCTGTATTAGTCATGCTGTGAAAAAAGAAATAGAACAAAAGGAAAAAGCTGAAGAAAATAAAGTGAAAATAAAATGCTTCAATCTGCATTCAGACTTCAACAATTCTTTCTCTGGATGTGGATATCACTTTCCATCATGAGTCTTGGAATTGTCCTGTATCATTGTATTGCTGAGAAGCAGCTCTGCTCTTTTCATTAGGTATGCTTGGTAGTCCTCAATTTCATTATATATTCATTTTCCCCCTGGAAAGATTATACTCAGTTTTACTGAGTAGGTTATTTTAGGTTGTAATCCTAGCTCCTTTGCTCTCCAGAACATCATATTCCAAGCCCTCTGCTCCTTTAGTGTGGAAACTTCTAAATCTTGTGTGATCTTGACTGTTGCTCCATGATATTTGAATTGTATCTTTCTGACTGCTTTCTCCTTAAGCTGGCAACTCTGGAATTTGGCTATAGTATTCTTGGGAATTTCATTTTGGGATTTCTCTCAGGAGGTGATTAGTGAACTCTTTCAATTTCTCCTTTACCCCCATGGATCTAAGATATTAAGACAGTTTTCTTTTATAATTCCTTGAAATATATCTAGGCTCTTTTTTTGGACATGATTTTCAGGTATTTGAATAATTCTTAAATTATCTCTCCTTGATTTATTTTTCAGGTCAGTTGTTTTTCTGATTCTTTTGACTTTTTTTATTGTTTCTTGAAATCTCATGGAGTCATTAGCTTCTCCTTGCCCAATTCTAATTTTTAAGGAGCTATTTTCTTTGGTGACCTTTTGTACCTCTTTTTTCCATTTGGCCAAGTCTGCTTTTGAAAGCCTTTTCTTCTTCAGTGAATTTTTGTGACTCTTTTACCATTTTACCTACTCTTTTACCATTTTAAGGTGTTATTTTCTTCAATATTTTTTGTGCTTCTTTTACCAAACTGTTAATTATCTTTTTTGTAATTTTCTTTGCTCACTCTCATTTTTTCCCCATTTTCCTCTACTACTCATCTCTTTCTTAGATGCTTTCAGGAATTCTTGCTGGCATTGGCTTCAATTAGCATTTTTATCTGAGTCTTTGCTTGTAGCTGTTTTCACATTGTTGTCTTTGTCTAAGTTTGTGTCTTGGTCTTCCTTTCTACCATAGTAGCTTTTTATGGTCAAGTTCTTTTTTGATTGTTTACTCATTTTCCCAACCTATTTCTTCACTTTAACCTTTATGTTAAAGTTGGGCTCTGCTCTCCTGGGGGGTGGGGAGGCACTGTGCCTAACATCGTGCATTTTTGTGTTACATTTTTAAAAGCTAGTTCTGAGTATCTGCAAGCTTTTGGTGCTTCCAAGGTAGTGTTATCATGGGAGAGATGTGGTCACTGCTCTCTTGGTCTGCACTCTGGTTTTTACCTGGGAAGGGCCCTTGCTCACCTGTAGCCACAAATACTCCTCCTGTGACCAGGTTCCTTGTTCTCACACTCCTCTTGGCCCTGCGGCTGTATAACCAAGGCTCTTGCTCCCTTGCAACAGATCACAAACTTTTTTCTCTGCCCTTGTACTGTGTTCCAGAACTGCTTATGGGCAATAGAGTTGCCAGTCAGCACCAACTGTATCTAGTGCCAGCAAAGGGCCCCCTTTCTGACCATTTGTCTGACGCCCCCCCTCCCCCATCATCTCTAGGCTCAGAGCTCTCAAAGCTACTGCTACTACTGTCATAGCTGCCTCTAAGGCTCACCACTGGTGCTCTTGCAGTGCTCCAGGCCTGCACCCACCCCAGTGTTACAGACTTTCCTTGATGACCTCCTAAATTGTTGTAGGCTAGAAAAGTGTCTCACTCTGACCTTCTGTTGGCTCTGCTGCTCCAAAATTTGATTTGAGGCATTATCTTAAAATTGTTTAGAGGGAAATATTAGGAGAGTTCTTCAGGGTCCAGCCTGTGTTCCACCATCTTGGCTCCAGTAGCTTTTAAAAAAAGATTCCCAAAGCTGTTTCTTAACATCTCACAGTAATCTCTGCCAAAGATTAATGACCTTAATCATCAGGAACACTTTCTTAAAATCGAGTATATCAATATTTACTATTGCAGCAACAATATTTTTCCTTCTGTCCTTAGTAAATATCAGAACACCTAATCACCATTATGTGTGTATGTGTGTTTACCTTTCATGTACATTTAATTTATGTGACAGTATGACAATAGCAGTAACAACTTTACCACTTTTGTGGAATGGTTATAAGTGGACAACAGTACCTTTTTTGTTGTATGATTGTGCTCAAGTATGCTGTTTCCAACCACATCTTTTTAATTGTTTTTATGGAGTATAGAAGAACTTATTTCAGAGCAACCTTCAAGCAATGTAATCTCTCTTGTTGTATGTAATTATGTGTCAAGATCTGCCCTTATCCCTAACCCCACAGGCCAGTCACATGAACTAATGTCCTTAACATAATTTACTTGCTCCACCCTGCAGTCCTCACGCAGGCCATCTCTTGGGATTGGCTCCCGTTCCACCAAGAAGCATGCAACAGGCGTCCGGTCTGAGGTAGGAGTTCAGGATCTCCTCATTGATGGTGCTCCATTTCTGCTCTTCTGATTGCTTGCCAGACTTCTGACTTGCTCTATCATACTTTGATCTAATTAATCTCCCCATGTATTTCCTGGTTCTTGACCATTTGCCTATGTCTTGACTTTCATACATGTGCACGTGCCCTCGGCTGACTCCCAAATGTCCAACAATGTCTCAACTATCAGCTTCTAGGCACTCTCTGTTTTGGGTATTTTCTTGTGTTTGACTCCTATATTTCATTTCCAGGCTTCCCTTAACTCTGCCTTGGTATCTTTATTTTTTTCCCCTTTGGCTCCCTTGAACACCAGTTGCTTTCACAGAACCTGCTGCCATTTATGTCTATTTCTTAACCCTACAAACTCCATATATTTTGTCAGACTGATGAGAACCAATCATCTCCATCACCTGAGTTTCCTTGTTGCTCTCATTTTCTATAAATCAACATTTTTTTACGGTTGCTCCATGATTTCCATCAGTACAAGCTTAAAGTGTTTCTTTAGATGTTCTTCCTTGTAACTCAGTCACTTCATCTCACTATAAAACCTGATTCCTGTATTGATTCCCTCCATTATGCAATAATTCCTCATAATTGGTCTTGAATAGATTCACAGAATCTCTGAGTTGAAAGGCATTGGGGCCATCTAGGCCAGTCTATGGCTGAACAAGTATTCCCTTGACAGTACCCCCCAAGAGTGATTATGTAGCTTTTGTTAAAGACTTCTTATAAGAGGCGACCTCCTTCTCACTCCAAGCAGGCCATTCTTTTTCTAGGTAGCTCTAATTGTTACTAAGTTTTTCACTTGCCTCAGACTCAAATCTTCCTCTTGGAAACATTCTCCCCTTCCTTCCCAGTTCTTTTTTCTGCAGCCTAGGAGAACAAGTCTAATCCTTCTTCCCCAGGCTAATCCCTCAAATACTCGCAGCTCTCATGTCCCCGCTACCCCAGTTTTTTCTTGGCTCTCAGGTAACCAAACTCATTTCTTTCAACTGAACTTAATGTGGCCATCCTAGTCATGTTCCCAGACACCCTCCAGCTTATCTTTTTTTTTTTTACCAGACCTATGATGTAAAGAGTGCCAAGTGAGGAACTTTCTCTAATGATGTAGATTGGCACCTTCTCTTTAATTTATAGTCTTAGAGAGTAGCCTGGGGCTAGAGGTGAAGGTCATGATCACACACCCAGTATGTAATAGATGCAAAACTTGAAAACCCAGATCTTCCTGACCCTAATGCTGCTACATCTCCTTACTCTCCTTCCTAAAGTAGAAGTGATATGGTTTGGGGAGCTGGGAACCCTGAAATGTAAGGGTATAGAGCAACTCTGCCTGGAAAGATTTTGAACACTCAAGCCTTCTTTCAGTGGAAGTAGCAAGCTTTATTGTAATGCCAATAGAGTGAGCTAGATTCCACAGGAATCTGCCACTTAATGGGGATGAGATTGACATATATATGCAAAAAGACTGTGAGAAGATTTGGATGGGAATTAGGAGTGGTAAATAGTCTGGGGTGGCCCAGGTGGGGCAGTGAAAGAAATTCAGTGGTCTGGACTGGGTCAGAGAGCCACAGTGAAAGGATTATTAAAAGGATTATTGAGTATCTAGGTGGGCTGGGCTGGGCCAGATATCTCCAGAGAATGCCAGGGACTGTGCTGTGTGGGAAAATTCAGGAACTGGGTTGCTGAAAATTCAAGGTCCAGGTCCCATCACCCCATCAGAAGGAACTATTCCTGAAACTGAACCTAATGCACCAGCCAGATGTGGTCTGAACAGGACAGAATAAAAAATGACTCCATTACTTCAGCAGTCTTGACGCTGCCTTTCAACATCTCTGAAGATCTCTGTAGTTTTGTTAACCACCATAGCACACCCTTCACTCTGCCCCTAAAGTTCCCAGATAACTTTCAGAAAAACCACTATTTGTCTTTTCTGTCTCTTACTAGAGACTTTCAGAAAAAACTCCATTTGTCTTCCCTGTCTCTTACTAGAGTGCTAAATAGGAGGCTAGGACCCTGGGTTCAAAATCTGATTCTTCTACTTAAAATGTGAGTGACTTAGAGTAAATCATTTATCTCTGTGCCTCAGTTTCCTCACATAAGAGGAAGAAGTTAGACAAGATGACCTCTGAAGTCCCTCCTGGTTTTAAATCTAAGATTCTCTAAACTTCTTTTATAAAGTTAATTTTTTTAATCCAAGTGTTAGGCTTTCCTTTGATCCTTAGTAAATTCTATCTAATTGGATTTGGCCAACATCCTAGCCTTTCAGAATCTTTTTAGATCCTAAATCTGTCATCAGACATGTTAGTGATTCCTCCTAGCTTTATGTCATTGGCAAATTTGATGTTTACCTCGTCTCAAACTTCCCTATCATTCGTTCTATCCACTCTCTCAAGTGGTGACCTCATCAGTTTCTATGGATTCAATCTACTCTATACAGATGACTCCCTGATCTATATGTTTCATTTTCCACCAAGAGTTCTGCTTGGTTTTGACTCCAAGAACATCACTCCTACACACCAGAGAGCCCTTGGTTGTCCTCCCCCTTTTCATCTTCCTTTTGTATATTGTCTTCCCCATTAGGATGTAAGCTCCTTGGGGGCAGGGACTATCTTTCCCTTTCTCAATTGTATCCCTAGCCCTTAGCACAGTGCCTAGCACATAGGAGGCACTTAATCAATGTATATTGAATTTAATCAAATTGAATGTATCCAGCCCTATACTTACCTGAGCTCTAGTCCCACATCAATGACTGCCTCCTGGACACTTCCAACTGATTATTCTACAGACATCTCAAACTTAACATATCTAAAACAGAACTTCTTGTTATTTCTCTCTCCCCTTCCCCCTAACTCACTAAGCATCCAAACTTCCCTATTACGCTCAAGGGAACCATCATCCTTCCATCTACCCAGCCTCACAACCTCAATGTTATCCTTGACCCCTCAGTCTCACTTGCCTTACATATCCAACTGTCTTAACATTTCTTTCTTGGCATCTCTCCCATATGTCCTTTTCTCTCCACTCACACTTTAGTTGAGGCCCTCATTGCCTCTTTCTTGACTGAATTATTTCAGTAGCCTTCTAATTGTTACCCCTGCTTCCATCTGCTACCCACCACAGTCCATTCTCCATACAGCCACTAAAATTATTTTCCTAAATCACAATTTTGACCCTACCACTCCCTTACTTAAAGGTAAACTCCTGTGGTTCCATATTGCCTCTAGGATAAAATATAAACTCTGCCATTAAAAGTCCTCAGCAACATGGCTCCAACCTACCTTTCTAGCCTTATTCCACATTACTAAGCCCTCTTGGCCTTCTTGCTCTTCCTTAAACATGATACTCTATCTCCCATCTTGGTGCCTTTGCTAGAGCTGCTCTCTATGCCTGGAATGCCCTTCCTCCACAACTATTGTCTCCTTTAAGACTCAGCTAAAGCACCCCCTTCTAAGACTTTCCTGATCCCCGCAGCTGCTGGTCTGTTCTTCAAAAAAATCACCTTGTATTCATTTTACATATATTCTTTACATACGTATGTATTTGTATGTGTGGCTCCCCTCCCCTTAGAATATAAGCTCCCTGAAGGCTGCGACTGTTTTACTTTTATCTTTGTATCCTTTGTGCTTAGTGTGGTGCTTGCTTGCTTGCTTGCTTGCTGAAGTAGTAAGTTCATTCTCATGGGAAACCTAGAAGCGGAGGCAGATTGGCCACTCCTCAAGGTTTCCACTAGAGTAAAAGATCCTTGAGGGTAGAAACCCCGTGCTCTTCTAAATATATATCTTCCACCGGGCCTAGAAGAGTACTCTGCCATGCAGTTCATCCTAGGCATTTAAGAAATATCTGTTCATTTGAGTGTTATAAAGGAGACTCATGCCTAGGTACCCAAAATAGGGGCTGGACTAAATGACCTACAAAATCCTTTCTAATTCTAAGATAATACAATTTCCACAAAATAAAAGAGAGTATGAAGGATGAACTGAGGTTCCCTTTTAAATGATGGTATATTTTACATTAGAACTGCATGAGGTTTCTCTCTTCAGCTTTGTCCTCTTTTCATTTTCCTTCTGTCAACATATTTCAATGTTTCAAAGAATCCTTTATAATCTAGCAGATGGTTTTTGAGTTCCCGTGATTGAAAAATTCATCACCCTGCAGCCAGCATGGTAATGAAACTCTCTGAACTTCCATAGTCTGGTTCTTGGATGGCAAACATATAGTGTGTCACCAAACCTATTTTCAAAACCTTTTCCAGCTGGGCAAAAGATTTGCCATGCTATGCACTACACTTACAATACCCTTTGAGAACTCTGGGTCATTTCCGAACGTAGGTATCAGAGGTGTCAGAGCTAGACTTTAGTGGACATGGTCAATATAAGGTTAATAGATTGGATGATACCAAGCTACACTTCTCTACTGGTTCCTTTTGCTAGAGCAATACATTTGATAACCTCTGTTTCTTGATGATGGTGACATACTTTAAGCTAGATTGGCTAAATTGATTTTTAAATAAAAAACTGATGCATTTGCTAAGTGATTGTGTATTCCCTTTTTAGCACAAAGCTCATATTGTGCAATAAAAAGTAGTTTGTGATCACAGTTATAACTTGTGACAGTTTTCATTAATAGACAACAGTCTTTCATTCTAAATAATGCATTTATTTTCTCTACACTCCACCCTGTCAAAAAATGTTGCCCCCTCAGTTTCCCAGTCCCCAAAAGAGACAACACAGTAGACAGTAGACCTAAGGAAGGAAAATGCAAGATCTATTGTATTTATGTCATAACTTTGAAAAATAAGGGTTAGGAAATAGGAGTTGGAAAACTTACCCTAACTAATGCCTTTTTTATTGGGAGGTTTGGAGAGTTGTTTTTTTTTTAAACAAAGCTCATTTGTTGTATTCTCTGTTATGGACAGCCTGAGGAGAGTAAATGGATAGCTTCATCTACTGATATTATTGCTTTCCGTAAAGCGTTATTGAACCCTCTAATAGCAAAATTGTTTCGACAATTTGTATCACTAAAAGGAGATTTATTGGGAAATGGAGTACTCTTCTGGCAAGAGGTTCAAAAATATAAGGTACTGTAATAAACTGAAATAAGTCATTTATTCATGTTAAAGAGAAAAATGCATTGAAATTTCTGATTTTTAACTGAATAGAAAATGTGCAGATAGATGTTTTTCATTAACTTAATTTTGAAACGTTGTTCCTTTCTCCATTCATATGTAAACATTAAATTATATATTATTCAATTGTTAGATAATAATAAAAAGGTTACTATTCTAGATCCTTTTGTAGTTATATATAGTATAAAATTGTAGTGATCTTTGGAGGAAAATTGTCCATTTTAAGGTAAATTAAAATTTGACCTATAATAATATGCTGTTATGTTAATTATAACTGTCCTTAAAACACTTGAAATCTTATTTCTGCATATAGTTTATAAATACACAACACATACTTTTCTATCATGTTTCTATGTTTGCTACTATACTCAAGGAAACTAAAAGTAAATTTCTTCAACTCATATTTGTAGGAGCAATGACAAAGATCATAGATTACAAATAAGTCAAAAAGAAAAAATGATTCTATAAGAATAATAGCAAATATTTATATAGCTCTTTAAGGTTTACAATGTATTTTCTATACAATAGCTTTGTGAAGTAGATAATATGAGCATTATTATATTTTATGAGTATTTTAATATTAATATAATTAATTATATAATTCACATATGTTATATGAACATTATTATATTTTACAACCAAAGAATTTTTTCCATAATCACACCCAGCTTTGTAAATGGCAGAGCTGGAATTCGAACTTGGCTCTCCTGAGTCCAAGACCATTACTAATTTTCTCCTTTCCAAAGAATAATGAGTAATTAGATAAAGGCAATTTATTTTCAGATTATTAAATTAAAATTTAAAAAACTTTCCAATTCAAAAGGGGAACTTCACATTGATCTAGTTCAACTAGTTGAATTAGCTAGTTCAACAGTCAGGCCTCTGACTGAATACTTCTAGGGATGAGGAGATCACTACTTGACCCCTTCACTTTGAACTTAACTAGTAAAATTTTTGGTTTATATTTCTTTGTAAAGGCTTCATAGCTTCTAAGCTGTCTATCTCATTCCTTATCCTTCTGTTTTTATTTTTATAAAGTAGGCCTTTTAACCACTCAGCATCCTTGTGGCCATTTCATTCTCTTTTCTGAGGTTTTACTTGTAGTTATTTCCGATTTTTTCCTCTTACTTTGGTATTTTGTCCTGAGATTCTTTTTGTCATATTAGGAGTTTTCCTTTGCTTACTGATATCCTTCATCACACATACACACCAACCACCCCATCCATGATTAGCTCCTGATTTGTTTTTGAGAGGAGACATGGCTGCGAGTGGCTATTGTAGCTTCTCTGTGATTCCCCACTGTATTTGCTATTATTTCCAAACTTCCTTTGATTCAGTTTCCTCTGGAGTTTTTGGTACTCAGAAGCCTTGGAACAGAGCCTGTGGTCACAAGACAGGGAACTTATAGTAGGGCCCCTTGCATTTTTTTTCTTTGCTTTTTTTTTTTTTTTTTTTTTTTTTTTGGCTAGAGGTGGGGTCTGGAATTGCTTTTCAGGAATGCTTTCTTTCTCCACTTTTGATTTCTCTTTTTTTGGCTTATTTCTTCCTATTTTTGAGATAGTGGGAGAAGAGAACTAGAAATACCTAGAAGTTTTCACTAACCATCTCACCACAGGTTCAACCACTGAATTTTTAAACCCCACTGTGAAACTTTGTTTTTAGTTCTAGTAAATTACTTTTTTTGAAGTTTGCTCTATCATTCTAACCCAACCTATCTTGTCCCTTTAAAAAGTCTCATGACTGTGTCTATCATAAACTTGTTAATGTTGAATTATAAATCTCATACAGTTATATAAGTAAGCCAAATACACTATATGGCAGAGGAAGAAAATGAGACAATATAATGTGTATCTAGAGAAATAGTGGGCATGGCCTACCCCCATAACTGCCGTATTTTTTATGCAATAGTCTGGTTTTTCATTCCGGGCTTGAATAAACCTATATCACCTTATCTGGCAAATAGTCTTGGTCTTCCCCATTCACCCAGGTGTTTATGTAAATTGCTTCATAGGAGCTACTTCAGGACTTTTGGCTTAGAATGACTTTGAATTGAATGCACTAATTCATTAGGGTTCCCCAATCCAAGAGAAATCAAGGTTGCTATTTAAAAAAATACTTGATGCATCCCAGGTATTTCATAATCTAAGGAGTTAAAACTGCTAACATCTGTTCAATAGTTTAATGCTTGCAAAGTGCTTTACATATACATTCTTATTTGAATACTTAAATCACCTCTTTGCAGTTTCTCAGGTCTGTTAATGTATTATATCTTTTGATATAATTGAAGTGCCCTTATGATTTAAATATCTTCATCAAGGAAGCCATTTTCAATTCAGTAAATATTAAATGCCTATTGTGTTCAAGGCACTGTGCTGCATACCAAGGACAAAAAGATGATATTAGACCCAGTCACTACCTTTAAGAAGTTCACAGTCTGTGAGGGAGGTTCACAAATTGATCTAATGAAAATCAGCAGAGGAAAACCAAGAGCATGGTCTCCCTGGACATGCTCCCCCTTCTTACTTTTACTTCCCCCCGGCTTCCTCCAAGGCTCAGCTCAAATCCCATTTCACTGGAGGCCATTCTTGGTGCCCCTAGCTGCCAGCGCTCTCCCCTCTGAGAATACCTTCCATCTATTTGGTATAGACACAGCTAGGTGAGGCTTTGGAAAGAGTACTTGACCCAGAGTTAAAAAGACCCAGAGTTAAAAAGTCAAACCTTGCCTCAGACACTTAATACGAAGTTGTTTTTCAGTTGTGTCCAATTCTTAATGACCCCATTTGGGGTTTTCTTTGCAAAGGTACTGGAGTGGTTTGCCATTTCCTTCTCCAGCACATTATATAGATGAGGAAACTGAGGCAAACAGGGCTAAGTGACTTGCCCAAGGTCACATAGCTAGTATCTGAGGCCAGATTTGAACTCAGGTCTTCCTGACTCCAGGGCCTATCCCAGAATAGTGGTGATACCAGAGAAGAGAAGAGGGTATATTCAAGAAATGCTGCAAAGATGAATTGACAAGGCCTTGGCAACAGATTGAAGGTGGTAGGTAAAAGATAATGAGTAACTGAGAATGAAACCTAGGTTGAGATCCTAAGGAACTGAAAAGCTGTGCCCTTGACTTCCTTGAGGGAAGTTTGGAAGGGGAAAGATTTTGGGAAAGGAGAATGAGCTCACTTTTGGGAATTTTGCACCAAAGATGTCTCTTGGATATCTGATTCCAGATGTCTGAAAGGCAGTTAGAGATGTGAGACTGGAAGTCAACAGAGAGACCAGGGCTAGATGAGTAGATTTGAGAATCCTCAGCCTAGAAATGATGATTAAATTCATGGGAGCTGATAAGATCAAATAAAGTAGTATAGAGGGAAGAGGGCCCAGGGCAGAGCCCTGTGGGACACCCATGGTTACTGGATGTGACCTGATCCAGTGAAAGAGAAGCCAGACAGATAGGAGGAGAACCAGGAGAGAGTGGTGTCCCAAAAACCCAGAGAACAAGAGAGTATCCAGGAGAAGAGGGTGATGGACAGTGTCAAAGACTGCAGAGAAGGCAAGAAATATAAGGACTGAGAAAATGCCTTTGGGTTTGACAATTAGAAAAATCACCAGTAGCTTTGAAGAGAGGCATTTCAGTGATTTGATGAGGTCGGAAGTTGGATTATAG
This sequence comes from Trichosurus vulpecula, assembly GCF_011100635.1. Taxonomy (NCBI): domain Eukaryota; kingdom Metazoa; phylum Chordata; class Mammalia; order Diprotodontia; family Phalangeridae; genus Trichosurus; species Trichosurus vulpecula. Next base: position 146,626,139 of record NC_050573.1, read on the forward strand.
AGAGTTAAGAAGAAAGATATTTGTAAAGTACTTTGCAAACCTTAAAGCCCTATATAAATGCTATCTACTAGTATGACTATGTATCTTGTATACACCTAGTTATCTACATGTTGTGTCTCTCATTAGAGTATAAATTCCTTGAGACAAAGACTTTCCTTTTTTTTTCTTCATAACTTTTTAGCATAGTGCCTGACACACAGTCAAAGCCTGATAAATGCTTATTTGATTAACTGACTAACCGAAAGAGGTATAACCTGTAATAAGAATTGAAATAAAAAATCCAAACGAAAACTCAGAGCCAATTTTACAGATCAGGGAACTGAGGTCCAGAGAGGTTGAATGCTTTGCAAAAAGCCATGCAGGTTTAGTTAGTAGTTAATAGGCAACACATGGAAAATTTGACTATTTCTTCCTTCTTCTCTCATTGTGCAGGACTTGTGCCATTCTCACTGTGAGGATGCTATTATCCAGAATAAGATCACAACTATCATCAACTGCTTTATTAATTCCAGTATTTCACCAGCTCTGCAAATTGACCTTCCATTTGATCAAGCTCAGAAGATTATGGAGCACAGGAAAGAATTAGGACCCTATGTATTTAGAGAGGCACAGGTAAGAAACCTGTGCTAGATGTGGGTAAACAGCATTTAAAACTGATGAAAAATCAAGATATTTTTATTTATTTATATCATTCATATGGATAAACATGGGTAGATTTATTCGGCAAGTTTAAAATTTGGTTTCTCGGTTCCAAGTTCATTTTTATTCAAACATAAAAGGTTTCTATATGCCGCTGAGATGCAGAAGTAAGTACAATTCACCCTATACAACAAATTAAATATTTGAATTTCTGTAATTTCTGCTTTGCAAACCTCTCTCTACTTCCTCTTCCTTGCCCTTCTTCTTCCATCATTTCTTTTTCTTTTTAAATTTATTTAATATATTTAGTTTTCAGCATTGATTTTCACAAGAGTTTGAATTATGAATTTTCTCCCCATTTCTACCCTCCCACCCACTCCAAGATGGCGTATTTTCTGGTTGCCCTGTTCCCCAGTCAGCCCTCCCCTCTGTCATCCCACTCCCCTCCCATCCCCTTTTCCCTTCCTTTCTTGTAGGGCAAGATAAATTTCTACGCCCCACTGCCTGTGTATCTTATTTCCTAGTTGCATGCAAAAACTATTTTTTTTTGGTTTTTGAACAACCGTTTTTAAAACTTTGAGTTCCAAATTCTTTCCCCTCTTCCCTTCCCACCCACCCTCCCTAAGAAGGCCAGCAATTCAACATAGGTCACATGTGTATCATTATGCAAAACCCTTCCACAATACTTATGTTATGAAAGACTAACTATATTTTGCTCCTTCCTAACCTATCCCCCTTTATTGAATTTTCTCCCTTGACCCTGTCCCTTTTCGAAAGTGTTTGTTTTTGATTACCTCCTCCCCCTACTGCCTTCCCTTCTTTCATTCCCCCCTTTTTTATCTTCTTCCTCCTTACCTGTGGGGTAAGATATTCAATTGAGTGTGTATGATATTCCCTCCTCAGGTCAAATCTGATGAGAGCAAGATTCACTCGTTCCCCCTCACCTGCCCCTTCTTCCCTTCCTATGGAACTGCTTTTTCTTGCCACTTTTATGTGAGATTATTTACCCCATTCTACCTCTCCCTTTCTCCCTCCCTCAAAATATTCCTCTCTCATCCCTTAATTTGATTTTTTTTTAGATGTCATCCCTTCATATTCAACTCACCCTGTGCCCTCTGTCTATATATATATATATGTATATATATATATGTATATATATGTATATGTATATATATGTATATATATGTGTATATATATGTATATATACACACACACATATACACATACATATACACACATACATATATACATACATACACACACACATATATATGTGTGTGTGTATATATATATATATATGCATATATTCATATTCCCTTCAGCTAGCCTAATACTGAGGTTTCATGAATCATACACATCATCTTTCCATGTAGGAATGTAAACAAAACAGTTCCACTTTAGTAAGTCCCTTATGATTTCCCTTTCTTGTTTACCTTTTCATGCTTCTCTTGATTCTTGTGTTTGAAATTCAATTTTTCTATTCAGCTCTGGTCTTTACACTGAGAAAGCTTGAAAGTCCTCTATTTTATTGAAAATCCATATTTTGCCTTGGAGCATGATACTCAGTTTTGCTGGGTAGGTGATTCTTGGTTTTAATCCTAGCTCCATTGACCTCCGGAATATCGTATTCTAAGCCCTTCGATCCCTTAATGTAGAAGCTGCTAGATCTTGTATTATTCTGATTGTGTTTCCACAATACTCAAATTGTTTCTTTCTGGATGCTTACAATATTTTCTCCTTGATCTGGGAGCTCTGGAATTTGACAACAATATTCTTAGGAGTTTTCTTTTTGGGATCTTTTTGAGAAGGCGATCTGTGGATTCTTTCAATTTCCATTTTACCCTGTGGCTGTAGAATATCAGGGCAGTTCTCCTTGATAATTTCTTGAAAGATGATATCTAGGCTCTTTTTTTGATCATGGCTTTCAGGTAGTCCAATAATTTTAAAATTATCTCTCCTGGCTCTATTCTCCAGGTCACTGATTTTTCCAATGAGATATTTCACATTGTCTTCCATTTTTTCATTCCTTTGGTTCTGTTTTATAATATCTTGATTTCTCAACAAGTCATTAGCTTCCACTTGCTCCAGTCTAATTTTTAAGGTAGTATTTTCTTCAGTGGTCTTTTGGACCTTCTTTTCCATTTGGCTAATTCTGCCTTTTAAGGCATTCTTCTCCTCATTGGCTTTTTGGAGCTCTTTTGCCATTTCAGATAGTCTATTTTTTAAGGTGTTATTTTCTTCAGTATTTTTTGGGTCTCCTTTAGCAAGTCATTGACTTGTTTTTCATGGTTTTCTTGCATCCTTCTCATTTCTCTTCCCAATTTTTCTTCTACATCTCTAACTTGCTTTTCCAAATCCTTTTTGAGCTCTTCCATGGCCTGAGATCAGTTCATGTTTTTCTTGGAGGCTTTTGATGTAGGCTCTTTGACTTTGTTGCCTTCTTCTGGCTCTATGTTTTGGTCTTCTTTGTCACCAAAGAAAGATTCCAAAGTCTGAGACTGAATCTGAGTGTGTTTTCGCTGCCTGGCCATGTTCCCAGCCAACTTACTTGACCCTTGAGATTTTGGTCAGGGTATGACTGCTTGTAGAGTAAAGAGTACTTTGTTCCAAGCTTGAGGGGATATGCTGTTGTTTTCAGAGCTATTTCTATACAGCCAGCTCTGCCACACCAGCACTCCTCCTCCCCCAAGGACCACCAACCTGGACCTGACTCAGACCTTAAGCAGGCTCTGCACTCCTGCTCTGATCCACCACTTAATTCCTCCCACCAGGTGGGTCTGGGGCTGGAAACAACTGCAGCTGTAGTTCTGTAGCTGCACCACCTCTGCCGCCCCCGGGGCAGTGGCCGAACTGGGAACTCCTTCTTTTACTCTGTCCCCCACAGCTTTTCCCACTAACCTTCTCTGTTGTGTTTGGTGTTTGTGGGTTGAGAAGTCTGGTAACTACCACCGCTCACTGATTCAGGGCGCTAGGGCCTGTTCTGCCTGGCTCCTGGTCTGGTTGGTCCTGCCGCTGCCCACGCTGGGCTCTGCTCCCCTCTGCTCCCAGCTCTGTGGGCAATAGACTTCACCTAGCGATAATCCAAGCTGTCCTGGGCTGGAGCTCTGCTTCCCTCTGCTATTTTTTGGGTTCGGTAGTTCTAGAATTTTTTCAGAGCCACTTTTTATAGGTTTTTGGAGGGACCTGGTGGAGAGCTCACGCAAGTCCCCGCTTTCCAGCCGTGATCTTGGTTCTGCCCCCCCCCCCCATTTCTTTTTCAAATATCTGCTACTGATGCTATCACCTTTTGGGGTCAGTTTCCTTAACGGTTTTTCTTTGTTAAAAGGAAGAGTTCAAGAGGGAACAGGGATAAATCAGGAAATGACTGAATTATTTTTAAAAAAGACATCAATAAAAATATAATAAATAAAAATATTGGGGGGGGGGCAGAGCCAAGATGGCGGCTGGTAAGCAGGGAATAGTGTGAGCTCTGTACCGAGTCCCTCCAAAAACTTATAAAAAATGGCTCTGAACCAATTCTAGAACGGCAGAACCCACAAAACAGCAGAGGGAAGCAGGGCTCCAGCCCAGGAAAGCCTGGATGGTCTCTGGTGAGGTCTATCCCACACAGAGCTGGGAGCTGGGAGCTGGGAACGGAGTGGAGCAGAGCCCAGCCTGAGTGGCATGGACCAACAAGACCAGCAACCGGGTCCTCAAAAAAAGAGCCTAGATATCATCTTTCAAGAAATTATCAAGGAGAACTGCCCTGATATTCTAGAGCCACAGGGCAAAAAAGAAATTGAAAGAATCCATCGATCACCTCCTCAAATAGATCCCCAAAAGAAATCTCCCAGGAATATTGTTGTCAAATTCCAGAGCTCCCAGATCAAGGAGAAAATACTGCAAGCATCCAGAAAGAAACAATTTGAGTATTGTGGAAACACAATCAGAATAATCAAAGATCTGGCAGCCTCTACGTTAAGAGATCGAAGGGCTTGGAATACGATATTCTGGAGGTCAATGGAGCTAGGATTAAAACCTAGAATCACCTACCCAGCAAAACTGAGTATCATGCTCCAAGGCAAAATATGGATTTTCAATAAAATAGAGGACTTTCAAGCTTTCTCAGTGAAAAGACCAGAGCTGAATAGAAAATTTGACTTTCAAACACAAGAATCAAGAGAAGCATGAAAAGGTAATCAAGAAAAAGAACAAGAAAAATAAATTGCAAGGGACTTACTAAAGGTGAACTGTTTTGTTGACATTCCTACATGGAAAGATGACAAGTATGATTCATGAGACCTCAGTATTAGGCTAGCTGAAGGGAATATGCATACATATATGTTTATGTATATATATGGGTGAATGTGTATGTATGTATATATCTATGTGTGTGTGTGTATACATATATATATATATATATATATATATATATATACACAGAGAGAGAGAGAGAGAGAGAGTGGACACAGGGTGAGTTGAAGATGAAGGGAAGATATCTAAAAGAAATAAAATCAAATTAAGGGATGAGAGAGGAACATACTGAGAGAGGGAAATAAAGAGAGATAGAATGGGGTGGATTATCTCGCATAAGGGTGGCAAGAGGAAGCAGTTCTGTGGGAGGAGGGGAGAGGGCGGATGAGGGGGGAATGAGTGAACTTTGCTCTCATCAGGTTTGGCCTAAGGAGGGAATACCATACATACCCAACTGGGAATCTTACCCCACAGGAAAGAAGAGGGAAGAAGAAAAAAAAATGGGGGGGATGATGGAGGGGAGGGCAGATGGGAGTGGAGGTAATCAAAAACAAACACTATCAAAAGGGGACAGGGTCAAGGGAGAAAATTCAATGAAGTGTGAGGGGTTGGGAAGGAGCAAAATATAGTGAGTCTTTCACAACATGAGTATTGTGGAAGGGTTATACATAATGATACGCATGTGGCCTATGTTGAATTGCTTGACTTCTTAGGGAGGGTGGGTGGGGAGGGAAGAGGGGAGAGATTTTGGGACTCAAAGTTTTAAAAACAGATGTTCAAAAACAAACAAAAATGTTTTTGCATGCAACTAGAAAATAAGATACACAGACAATGGGGTGTAGAAATTTATCTTGCCCTACAAGAAAGGAAGGGAAAAGGGGATGGGAGGGGAGTGGGGTGACAGAGGGGAGGGCTGACTGGGGAAGAGGGCAACCAGAATATATGCCATCTTGGAGTGGGTGGGAGGGTAGAAATGGGAAGAAGATTTGTAATTCAAACTCTTGTGAAAACCAATGCTGAAAACTAAATATGTTAAATAAATTAAAAAAAAATTAAAAAAAAATATTGGAAAATGTAAATAAAATAAAAATAAAATATCAGCTACCACAACAAAGATGTGCAAAATATGGGATCCAAATAGATACATATCTTAGAAGCTAGGAAAATGTACATAAGACCACAAAATAAATGAAGTGAGACTCAAATACCCAGTTTACATAAAGTATACAAGTTTGGCAAAGGAAAATCTGCCTGTTGAACCTGTTAGAGTTATTTCCTTAAAAAAAAATTGGAAACTGAAATCCAGAGTTACTTATCTGAGACGACAATATGGGACTGAGACAGAACAGAGGTGGACAGTCAAACATTTATTAAGCACTTACTTGGTCCAAGGCAATGTGTTAGGTGCTGGAGATACAAAGAAAAAAAAAATTAAATAATCTCAGCCTTTAAAGAGCTTACCGTGAGATGTCTGGGATGCAGTAGAAGTAGCTTGAATTTTCTGCCAAAGGCCAGTGTTGGTGGGATCTGGTACATTGTAACTCATTCCCCATTTGCTGAACCTGAGTAGTGTATAAATTGAATCTTCTTCCCAGTGTGTGTTCAGTCCAGTCTGACTCTTCATGCCCATGAGGTTTTCTTGACAAGGATACTAGAGTGGTTTGCCATTTCCATCTCCAGTGGGATTAAGAGGTTAAGTGACTTGCCCAGGGTCACAAAGCTAGTAAATGTCTGAAGCTGGATTTGAACTCAGGCCTTCCTGATTCTAGACCCAGTGCTCTATCCACTGAGCCACCTCGTTGCTTCCTTTCCAGCACTGCCAGCCAATAATGCTTGAAGCATGAAGCACAGGTATGTATAATATACTCTTAGGGTTTAGAGTTTAAGGGAATAAGGATACATAGTTTGGGAGATACCACCAGCTATTCAATATAGGGAATCTCAGGAAAATACTTAGTAGACTAGGTGATAGATAGGAGCAACCACATAGGGAGGGACAGAATAAATAATAGAAGATTGCTCCATGATTCAGCATTATTATTTGTTATTTATCATTGTTATATGATGATGACCTGGGGAGGGATAAGACCATTCATAGAGTTTATAGAACTAATCTAGGTATGTCTTGGTTTACTGGGATATATATCCAGGTTAAAGATCTGTTATCAAATCCTCAACCTCTGCCTAGTTTTCCAGAACAAATCTGTCATTGTTTTAGTGCTTTTAAAGTCACGACTTAGAAATTTAGGGACTTAAGAGCAAATAAAGGGCATTTTCATTCTTCCATTTGAAGGTTTTTATTTTGAAAGAGAAAGAATAAGGGAATTGAAAACAGCTGGTTACACAGATAGTAGTAAAGAATAGACTTCAGTTTTCTGGAAGAAAATTTATGATATCTTAATGATAGGCTCTGGATAATGAAGAGAGTGCATTTCAGGAGGACTGGAAAGAATGTGTTTGGCGCAAAACAAACTGATCATTGAAAATCGAGGAAGATAAAAATAAATCCCTAGATAAAATTATAAAGTTGGTTACCATGAAACTTTTAGATAGCAGGTATGCCATTAAAAAAGAACAGGAGATAGGTCAGTAATTTATAGAACGCAAATGATGGAGAAAAGGACTGTGGATAAAACTTAAAATCTCACACGTATTTCTATATATTGGTATACAACATTAATAAAGTAAACTTAAAGTTTTAATAAAAATACAATTGCATAGATACTAATAGTGAGTTAGTCTGAAAGCATTCATTAAGCCCTTATTGTGGTAAGCGCAGGACATTTAAAAAAAGGCAAAAATTCTCTGCTTTCAAAGGGCTTACAATATGTTAGGGGAGACATTAAAAACCATATATGTGCATATGTATATATATATATATATATATACACACACACACACCTATATGTATGTATGTGTGTATATACATATACATACATTATACACTGAGTTGATAGAAGGTAGTATCAGAAAGGAAAGCACTAGCAGCTGGGGAGAGCCAGGAACTTCTGCAGAAGGTAGGATTTGACCTGAAGACATGAGGTGCGAGAGCGTTCCAGACACATAGAACAGCCAGTGCAAAGGCTTGAAGATGAGATCTAGAGTGCCACATATCAGGAATATCAAGTCACCCAATGTAGTTGTATGAAGGCTAGTAAAGTGTATGAAGACTAAAAATGTAGGAAGTGGGCCCTGTTTATGAAGGGTTTCAAATACTAAACAGAGGAGTTGATCCTGGAGGTAATAAGAAACTGCTGCAGTTTATTGAGTAGGAGAGGGGTAGTACAGTCATACCTAATGCTTTAGCAAAATCACTTTGGCAGCTAATGGACTGGAGGTGGGAGAGACTTGAGTCAGGGAGAGCCACCGGGAGGTTGCAGTGGGCCCCAGGAGAGGTGATGATGGCCTCAGGTGTGAATGGAGAGGAGATGTTTATGAGAGCTATTGTGAAGGTAGAAATTACAACGTTTGACACCGTTTTAGATGTTGGGGTGACTGATGGGAGTTGAAGGTGACACTGAGGTTGCAAGCCCAGGTGATGGAGAAGATGCTGGTGCCCATGGCAGTAAAAGGGAAGTTTAGAGGAGGGAAAAGGTTTGAACAAAAGATGATGAGTTCTTTTTTGGATGTGTTGAGTCTGAGATACATACATACAACATAGTTGTATCTAATAATGTCTAATATACAACTATTTATAGATCTGGAAATCGTCTCCACAAGAGAGATAATTGAATCCATGGGAGCTGATGAGATAACCAAGTGAGACAGTATGGAGGGAAAAGAAAAGAAGGGTAGGATATGTCCCTTCCCTCTGAAATGCTCCACCAGTTCATCTTGTGTATGCCTTGTATGTTCATGGTTATTAACTTGTCTCCCTCATTAAAATGTGAACTTTGTGAGGTCGCTTCTCTTGGGAGGGAAACATACAAAACAGCATAAAGCAATAGGACCCCCAGCTCCTGGGAGGATCTGAGAAGTCCATTTGTAGTGAGCAGCACTTGGTGACCCTTGAAGGAAGAGAGTTATTCTAAAAGGCAGAGGCGATGAAGGAGAGCATTCTAGGCCCAGGAGAGAACCAATGCAAGGCACAGGGGCTGGACATAAGATGTCATGCGTGGAGGACCATGAGTCAGTGAGTCTGGCTGGTGTGCTGAACAGGAGTGTAATTGGTATAGAAAGCCAGACTGCAGCTAGATTGTGATGAGCAGGCCCACCAGACAGAGGACTTTTTCTGGATCTTGTCCAGAAGCAGGAAGGAATCACTGAAGCTTCTTGAACAGGGGCATAGCCTTGTCGAACTTATACTTTAGGAATTTCAATTCTGGCAGCTGTTTAAAGGATGAATTGGAAAAAGAAGCGATAGGAGAGAGTATAGAAAGAAACCTTGAAAAGTCTAGTGGCACCAGGTTTTATAGATCTTTCATTAAATTCACTGAAAAAGTGGTTTTTAAAAATTAATCTCCTTTAATGTATAAAGCAAAATGTTAGGTATTGGGGCAGACATGGAGTTTAAGTGTCTGACCTCATAAAATTTACATTAAGTCTAATGGAGAAGGACACGATTCAAAAATAGATTAACAGTACCGCAAAATATTTACATGACAGTTTTGTTGTTGTTTGGTCATTTCAGTTGTGTCTGACTCTTTGTGACCCCATTTGGGGTTTTTTTTGGCAAAGATACTGGAGTAGTTTGCCATTTCCTTCTCCAGCTCATTTTACAGATGAGGAAACTGAGGCAAACGGGGTAAGTGCCTTGTCCAGGGTCACACAGCTAGTAAGTGTCTGAGATAGGATCTGAACGTGGGTCTTCCACTACTCCACCTAGCTACCTTAGATGGAATGGAAAATGGATTGGAAAGAGTAGGCATTGGATGTAGGGAGACCTGTTACAAGGTGATTACAATAGGCCAAGTGGATAGTAATGAGGGTATATACTTTAAGGGGTATCAGTGGAAATAAAGTGGAGGGTATAAATATAATTGATATTCCAGTGGCTTAACAAACAAACTCAGAAATTGGGTATCTTATAAATCATTTGTTGTTCTAAGGTTTTAAGCCCTTGTTGTTGTTGTGTTTGTCCTTCGTTTTTGTCTCCCATTGCATCCTGGGCCATCTCTAGTCATCCTGATGAACATCAGGCCACTGGACCCAGGTGGCTCTGGAGGAGAAAGTGAGGCTGGTGACCTTGCACAGCCTACCTCACTCAGATCAAAGTCAACTACAAGTCATGTCATCATCTCCCTGATGTCCAAAAACGAAGGACAAACACAACCTGGGAGTAGTCTGAGCTGCCTGAATGGGGACCCAGCCAGTTGGGTAACTTGGCTTGTCCTCTCCCTCTCCCTTTCCCTCTCCTTCTCCTCTCCAAAGGAAGGTAAATTTTGATGGCTGAAAACTGACCAGCTAATTTAGGGTTTACTGACTAGATTTCCTTCCTTCCTTCTTTCCTTCCTTCCTTTGCTTCCTTCCTCCCCTCCTTCCCTCCTTCCCTCCTTCCTTCCTTCCTTCCTTCCTTCCTTCCTTCCTTCCTTCCTTCCTTCCTTCCTTCCTTCCTTCCTTCCTTCCTTCCTTCCCTTCTTTCTTTTCACAAAGACCAAACCTTAAATCCTTTTCACTCCGGAACTCTGAGATTGGACAGCAATAGGTCCCTGCCCAAGCACCACCTAATGGCTATATTTGGGGCCCTCCTGGCTCAGAGTGAATGTAAATAGTAACTGGTTCTCTTTTGGCCTGCAACCGTAAGGGTATTCTCCTCTCAGGTTGATTTTTTTTTTTAATTGAGGGGGCCATCCCTTGACTCACTTCTTAAAGAGGCCTATTCATTGAATAGTCATTACCTCACTCAAAGTGAGAACCTGAAAAGACCTTAGCCTAAAAGAACTAAGGTCTCCCATTGCATCCTGGGCCATCTCCAGTCATTCTGATGAATATCTGGCCACTGGACCCAGCTGGCTCTAGAGGAGAAAGTGAGGCTGGTGACTTTACACAGCCGTCCCTCACTCAAATCAAAGTCAACTGCAAGTCATGTCATCATCTCCCCGATGTCATGGTACTCTTTGAGCCCTAAAGGGCTGACTAGACTTACATAGAATTAGTGATTTAAAGCACTTGTGTAACCATTTGTCATGGAGATCTGGAATAGCAAAAGACTAAATGTACTAAGATTCACTTTTGGGGAAATACTATATAAACAAGCATCTATAGCGTCTATACAAGGGCAGTTGCTCTTCAGACCCAATGGACTTTTCTGACTACATGTTGTTGTAATCGATCTGGTTGTGTGTCCATAACAGTATATCTTTACCAAGTTTGTATTTTGCAAAAGGTTTTTGTGTTCTTATTAATTTAATTTCTCAAGATAATGACTGTAATTGGAAACAGGGTGCACCTACACTAAAACAGATGAGATAGAAAAAACACAAATATAACACCAAGATTTTTGGATATTGGTGATTAATTGACAAGTGATGCCACTAACAGAGAGTGAAGTCAGAAGGAGGTTGAAAATGTCCTCAGTTTGGGACATGTTGAATTTGTGAAAATGGTACAACATATTGGAAGAAATGTCCTATGAACTGGTGGAAATGTGGGCTTAGAGCTCAATTTCATTCAGGACTAGAAATAGAAATTTGGGAGGTGGTGGGTGGGGCCATGAGACTGAGTAATAGTGCTAAGGAGAATATAGGGACAGAAAATGAGAGGGCCTGGTAAAGAACATCGGTGAACAGCTATCACAAGGACTTGGGAAGTTAGCAAAGGAAAAAGGAGTGGTGACCCAGGAACCCGGGAAGAGACTTTATGCAGGAGGCAGAAGTAGTCAACAGACTCAAATGCTACAAAGGTCAAGAAAAATAGATTGAGAAAATAGAGGGATGGACCAGCAGTCATAATAAGGTTGAAAAATACATTTGGTTGAAATAAAAGAGGTGGAATTTAAGTTCAATATTAGGAAAACCTCGTTAAGAATTATTGTGAGTTTTGGTCCAGACCTGTGATTTCATTGGCATAGTGAAGGTCCCATATGAAAAATCCTTCCACTGATGCAGATCAGCAAGAGAGCCCTGTGATATATTGAAGGGTTAAGTGATTTACCCATAGTTAGCACATGTGGGTTAGAGACATGACTTGAACACAGATTTTCTTGGCCCATCTACTGTATCTCTCTGCCACTCACTGAAGGATTAGAACTATCTAAAGATGGAATGGCCTACCTTGGGAAATCACTAGGGGTCTTAAAGTAGAGACTGGATGACTGCTTGCCAGAATGCTATCAAAGGAGCTCCTGTTCAGGTATAACCCAGATTGGATAGCTGTTGAGGTCCCTTCCAACTCAAAGACTTGGTGAAGCTTGACTACAATGCTTTCCACTGGAGCACCTTTTGGATGCTGTTTCTCTGGATTAATGCAGCCAAAGTCCACACACACACTACTTAAGTGCTAGGAAACACAGGGATGTGTGAAGAGTTTACTGAAAAGAAGGATAATTTAGTATATAAGACGGAAGGAATGGTGAGTATTTAAAAAGGAAGTCCACAATACCAACACACTGGGTCTTGCTCCAATGAATTCAACTCAAGCCTTCTCACAGTCAAAGGAAAAAACAAAGTTTATTAAAGATTCGCCATAATGGATAGTCTTAAGAAATCTCACCGTTTGTGATGCTTATTTTCACAAGCAGGCCAGATTCAATCTAAGGTTGAATCTGAGCCCCTTCATGGAGGCAAGATGAAACTTATATACAGAAGGATTGTGGGAGGGATCTAGGGTAGTCCTAGGGTGATGGGAAGGGTTTATGGAAGGTCTTAAGGAGGTGTCTGAAGAGGAGCTTGATGGGACTGGGATGAGGTCAGACTTCAGGAACCAAGAGAATGGGATCAAGGGTGGGAAGTAGCTGTAAAACAGAGGGCTAGGCTAAGTTAAGAGTAACCTAGATTCGGGCATAGAAAGAATGAAAGGCTTATGGTCTCAGGAAAATGCCTCATCAAGTGGGAAGATTCAAGGGGGCTCCTAGATCCTGTACCCCATCAGAATCACTAATAAAATTTGGAGGCAGCATGGCATAGTGGAGTCCCGAAGACTTGGGTTTAAGTCCTTCTTCTGAACACAGACTGGCCTTGTGACCCTGAGCAAATCTCTTAATCTCCTACTGCTTCAGGCTAGCTGGGAGGATTTCCTCACCAGGAAGTTCCTTCCACCTACAGGTCCTGAAAAAGATAGATCGATAGAGAGATAGATAGATAGATAGATAGATAGATAGATAGATAGATAGATAGATAGATGAGAGATAGATAGACTAGATAGATGATAGATAGATAGATGGACAGACAGATAGATGAAAAATAAATAACATGAAATTGCAAATCTGGGTAGGAAAATTGCTGAAGTAGGGAAAATCAAATGTCATACTTCGGATCATAAACTGATCACTGAAGCATTTATAAGATAATGTTTTTTTTTTCTTTTGCCTTAATAGTTATCAAACTAATGATTACCAAATGAGAAGTGCTTAGTATAGTGACTGGCACATAGTACATGCTCAATAAATGCTTATTCCCTTCCCTAATAGTCAGCTTAAAGCCTAATGAGGTTTTTTTTGTTGTTTTTTACAGCATTAGGTAAAAGCCATAGCTAATAAGCAACAAGATGTAGAATTTCTTAGGATGACAGCCTGATCTGATGTGGCAAGTACTAAGTTTTTGCAAGAAATAGCATGTGTGCATTGCAGAACTAATGAAGGAATTTGGCACAGACTTTTGAGCACAATTCTTATCTATAGAAATATCGTGATCACTTAATGTGGAGTATCCTAATGGAGGGCATTAGTTAAGGGCGCCATTCTGCTTTTTAAATGTTGCTTTTCTTGCTTTCACTTAAAAAGAAAGATCATATCATTTAAAAGTTGTCCAAGATTTATTCTTACATCTGCAGTGTTGTTTAAGAGTTTTTCCAGAGGCAAAATGGTATTTCCTTTCTCCAAAAGAAAAAAGTAGGGTTTTTTCCTTGATGAGCTAAATGTTTAGAAAAGTTGGATAAAATAGCAATGCGTATGGCAATTTTTAAAAGAAACCATAAATTCCTTGTTAAAAAGAAAAACCTCCCAAAACCTAATGAATGTTTCTATTAATTCAGTCAATTGGTATGAGACATATAAAGAGGAAAGTGTCTCTTAACTGCATTTTTTTAAACAAAAACTTTTCATTGGTAATAAAAAAAAATTGATGATCAGCATGTGTATAGCTTTTATGAAGCTGCCTGGAGACAATAAGTTGCAGGAAACATGCCGGATACTAAGTAAGGACTAGTTAATCCATTATTATGGTGAATTTTATTTTAGTCAGGACATTTGTATAAAATCGTAATCTTAGTACCCTTTTGCTTGTGCCCAGATGACCATTTTTGGGGTTCTTTTTAAATACTGGCCAGCATATTGTCAGTTTCAAAGCAATTTAACTGATGAGAAAGTTGTGACTACTTCAGAGAGAAGAAAAGAATATAAGAAAAAACAGGCCACTCCCAGTGAAGACAACAAAGTAAAGGTAAGATGAATCTCATTGCTTCTTGTGATCAGAGCTTTAAAAAGTATGTATGACATGGATGTATGTAAGAGGTTAAAGGAGGGAAAAGGATACAGAGAATTCACATAATCACTTAACAAGCCAGGCCTTGTGCCAGATGCAATGGGTACCACCAAGACAAACAGGAAAGAATCCGTGTTCTCAAGACTCTTGCAGTCTAGAAGGTGGTGCTTGAGCTGAGTCTGGAAGGAAATCAGGAACTCCAAGAGGCAGAGGTAAGGAGGGAGTGCATTCCAGGCATGAGGGGAAAATGAGATGAGAGATGGCGTGCCTTGTCAAAGGAAGGCCAACATGGCTGGGTCACAGAGGATTTGGGTGGGGATAATACGTAGTAAAGATGGAAAGGTAGAGTGCAGTCAGAGAGTGAAAAGTTTTAAATGCCAAACGGAGTTTGGAGCTGATAGGGAGCCATTAGAGTTTATTGAGTAGGAAACAATGAAATAGCCAGACCTGCACTTATGAAGTCTCTTTGATGGCTCTGTCGAGGATGGGTAAGAGTGGGAAGAGATGGACGACTGGGAGACTATTGCAATAGTCCAGGTGAGATGTAATAAGGTCTTGAACTAAGGTAGGGACCACGTGAGTGGAGAGAAAGGGGATCTATTCGAGAGGCTGATAGAATAGGCAACTATTTAAATGTGCGAGTGAAAGTAACGACTTGATGGCATCCAAATTGTGAACTAGAAAATATTTATTAGGCACCTACTGTAATACCAGGTTCCATGCTAGACGCTTGAGATAGAAAGATAAACATGAAACATCCTCAGACTTCCAGAAACTTACATTCCATGAAAATATGTTTTACATAATTGCATATATGTATAACCTATATCAAATTGCTTACCGTTTTAGGGAGGGGGGGAGGGAGAGAAGGGAGGGAAAAAATTTGCTTCTCAAAATTTTTTAAATAAATGTAAAAAATTATTTTTTACATATAATTGGAAGAAAATGCTATTAAAAATTTATATTCTGTTAGGGAGAAATAACATGTACATAGAAAACTAAATACAAAATATGTGCAACGTACTTTCCAGGGGAAGGTGCAGGAAGACTAGGAGGGGAAATTTGTTAACAGGAGTACAGGAGCTGTAAGGGCATAGTGGAAGGGTGGGATGGAGCGTGAAAGAGACCCAGGAAATATAGGACTGACATGGAGTTTGTGAGGGAGCAGGGAGTAGTAGGCAGCCTATGACTCAAAAATCACAAGATTATAAATAGAGCCATAGGGCAAATAGATTGTCACACCCATCATAGGAAAAAAAAAAGTGTATGTGTGGAGGGGGGGCGTTGTATTGATATGATTTTTATTCCCAGAGAAATTGGTAAAAAGGTCTGAGGGAGAGGGGAGAGAGGACAGTTAACTAGTCTCTGGTCATGCCTGGTGTGCAAGGCCCCTAGACGGGGGTAGAGTCCTGAGACCAGGCCTCTCTGGGTTATAGAGTGAGGTTTATTTGAGTTACTCACCTTCCAATGACTGATCCAAGGAAGAAGATAAGATACACATTTTAGTGGTTTTCAAGAGTTTTCTATCAGGAGTTTCAGATATTGGTTTATGTAGTACAGGCCCACTTTTTCAGTAGAGAAGTCAGAATTACAAAGTGAATATTTATAATATGAAGCTAGTGGAAGTAAGATCTAGAGTCAGATCAGACACTCACATGAAATACTCTCATTCATTTGAAAATTCGCTTAGTATGTAATACTTTTATATTAGTTTGTGTACATTAATTTATAGTAGATAAGAATGAATTTTATTTTGGAATGATTTTGAGAATGTTGAGTTTAGAATCTTTTTTCTTTTAAGATACATCTAATTTTTTAAAAATCAAGCAAACCTTTAATTAGCACATTAATGAAAAATGTCAAAATATGTATTAGCTCAAACTAAAAATATAGTAAATAAATGCCAGAGGAAAAAAAAAAGAAAAGTGTAAGTAACAAAACAACTCTATGTGGGATCAAGCAGTAATTGTCTATTCATTGGATGGAAGTTAAATGCTTTGGGCTCTAATTTGTGCGCTAGGTGAGCAGCCTCAGGAGAGCACAAGCAATGAGCTCTCTGCATTCTCTGCAGCCCAAACATCCCATGACCACTGTGGATAAATCAAACTGTTAGGGGAAAGTTATGTAGTGGCTGCAGCCACCCAACCAGAGCACTATCTCAGCCACCTACTCCAAAGCAGGCTCCTTCTTCTGTGTGTGGTAAGGAGGACAGGATGGGAAGTGGGCAGCTGTGTAGGGCTGGCTGCATTTTAGCAGCATAGCACTGCCCTTTGTTAGAGTAATTGGGGAAAGAGATACTCTGTCTATCTAAACCCGTGGGAGATAGATGTTAATGTTAAGCAAACCTGAAGGTCTGACTCAGGAAGAATAAATTATCCTACTGACTCAGAATTTTTTTCTTGGTCTTCATGCTTAGCTGTAGATAATCTCCTTTCTCAGACTGATACAAAATCCTGTCTCACATGAGCTTTGAAATACATGCCAGTAGAGCCTACTAGGTTTCTCACAGATTATCTCAATGTTGTTGAGTCTGCCCTGATACGGGTGAGACTCTGTAAGGCTATTAGTGTGTTCAGGTCTCTAATAGAAAGCTTAATATTAATATAATTATAGGCATTATCCATTCCTTGTAAAGTGCCTCCTATGGTTGCAAGGGAAGGCATTAGCATGTGTCTCAGCTCTTCATACATTCTATCACTTGTACACACTTGAGCTTAAAAGTAAATAAGTCTCCAGTGGAGAGCCCCAGGGTCCTAAAACTTCTTCATAAATTCCTTAGATAAAAACAAAGAAGGCAGGCTTAGCAGATGTCCAGATGACCTTAAACTAACACTCTGGATGACTGAACCAGGATGGAAAAAAAAAATAAACACCTTACATTAGGTGAGAATATTGAATCAAAGTGAATAAAGGAGAAATATAAAGTCCTAAAAAAAAGAGTGAATAAGGTACACCAGGTACAAACAACACACACATACATGCACATACAAAAATGTGTTTACATATATGTTTGTGTACGTGTGCACATATGTATGCATATGTGTATATGCCTATATGTGTATATACACATTTAATTATGGTCTTTGCTCTGATGATCCCAAGATATACAGGTATTTATTCTCAGATACACATGGGAATAAATGCAGTGAGCTGATGAGGTCACTCAGAAAGAATGTAGGAGAAGAGGACCCAGGAAAGAGCCTTGGGGTACACCCATATTTGGGGGGCCATGTCCCATGGGCAGGAGCAGGACCAGAAGAGTAGAAAACTGCAGCTGATGAGCACATGGAGGACTCTCAGAGTTACAGATTATGGAGCCTAGAGCATTTATTGGGTGAGAATGGGATCAAGATTAGGAAGGTTTTAGTGTTTCCCATTGTGTCCTTGGGTGGAGTCGAAGTGAAGCTAATGGCAGTTGAAAATGTTCATGGACCGGGAAGCCAGGGTAATGGACAGGACTTAGCCTAAGAATCTTTATCTTCCTTCAAGACTCAATTCCTGTGCCAGCTCTTCTCCAAATACTCCCCGGGATGGCCTTCCTGCCCCTGCTGCTGCTGCCCAGAGCTCCTCCTGTCACTTTTGGCCCACTTCCCTCCTTAGTCTGTAGGAGGCTTGTTTATGTCCATGCCACGTTCCACCAGAAGGATGAGAGAGCTTCCTGAGGACAGGCCCTGTTCTACTCTTTATCCTGTCCAGTGTCACCACCATGTAACAGGGCAGACTACAGGCAGACTAGATTATGAAAATCAAATGACCGTAGATTAATAAGAAAAATTTAAGATGAACAATGGGAGGATCATTTGAAATAAATAATCACAGGCTACACTGCACTTGCTTGTGATAGACCTTGGTATAACATTAACTCTCATGTTACTTTACCAAAAAATAAAGTGTATTTGAATAATGTTCTATAGCATTTTAGGAACATGGGGTGATCTTCATATTCTATTTTTCCCTCCATTAAGCTGTCACATTTACACTTTAAGTTACAGGATGCATCAAGAACACTGAGTGGTTCAGGTTCAGGTTCAGGGAGAATAAGCAGCACCACAGGTTTAACTACCCAGGCCTATAACCGACAGGTAAGCAGTCAAGTGTATTGCAGGGGCTATCGCCATCTTTCTGTAGTATGTTTCCTCTCTTGATGCAGAGATTTGTTTATTAGATGAGTTTAAAACTTCATGCTGCCCCATCATCAGCTCAGTTAAACAATTTGTATACAAGTGTGTTATTTGCCTATCTCCCAGCCATCTAGCCAGTCACCTTCCCCCCACCCCCACCGCCATCAGACTATACCCTGAAGGTTTTAACCCTTTCGACTCCAGAGATCCCAGAGATCCCACTTTCCCCACCCCACCCCCATTGATGAGTGCCTCATTTAGCCCACTCTCTTAGGCAGACCGCAGCCATGTTTCACTTTCATTTCCACTTTACCCCCATACTCCCCAAGCCATCTTCTAGCTAACCATCTTGCCACTTAGAACAGAGACCATGCCCCAGAGGTCTTAACCCATTCAACTCTGAAACACCTGCTATGGTCTACTCTTTCCCCACTATGCTGATTGGTGAGTGGCCTCAGCATGGCTGCTACACCTTGTTCTCTGCCCCCCCCCACTTCAGCACCACCCCTCCTTTCCAGAGCCATAATCAAATCAGTACTATCATCACCCTGGAAAGGAGTTGTCAGCCTACTTCCCTATAGTTCCACTCACTATCCCTATAACTTTCCATACCTAAATATCCCCTCCTTGGCCACCACTCTCCTACATATGTTGTTTTCCCTTATTAAAATGGAAGTTCCTTTGGGGCAGAAACTTTCTTGACTGTTGTATGTGTGTCTCCAGTGCTTGGCACATAGCTTTATACACAGTAAGTAATTAATAATTTCATTTTTATTCATTTACTTAAGTTTAATCAAAATACACTCTATTTTGTTGACTTCTTCAATATTAAAAAAGTTCCCATCTCTTTTGATAAACATATAATTCGATAAATATTCACAAACATTAGATTGACTTTCTCAGTCTTGTATTTTCTGTATTTTAAGTGTGATAGCTGTACATTTGGGTCCTTTCAGCAGGGCCTTAGGACAGGTACCTGTCAATCACCCAGTCCCCCACTGCTGCCCATCAGTGAAACATTTGTTAAGCTCCTACTATGTACCAGATACTCTGCTAGGCATTGGGGATACAAATACAAAGAAAAAAAGAAATTCTATTTGCGAAAAGCTTATATTCTAATGGAAAACTATAAGTATGTATTTTTATATTCTAATGGAGAAGACAACTATAAATATAAAGAGAATAAATACAAATAAATTCCCACACGGTCTTGTTCTTGCTATGGATGACCCCAAGTTCTTAACCAAGTATGTGTCAATCATGACCTGTCATTCATACGGAGTCACTCCCAAAAGCTAGCTTCACCCATGGCTCTTCCCTCCCAGAAGGCACTCCCATTCAAGTTCCTAGTTTGAATAGTGGTTGAATTGGATTAGATGAAAAAGCATTTTTGTTCAGTTGTGTCCAACTTTCCATGACCCCATTTTGGAAAGATTCTTCTGTAAACATTTGACTTCGAATTTGAGCAACCAATGGTGGTCTTTTATCTTGTTTCTGCAGCACCTAAATAGATATTTTGGAGCCGGTTAAAGTTGGATTTTTCAAGTCAGATCACTCTTTGCACCTCTGCAATTGTTTTCTTTCTTTTTTTTTTTTTTTTGCAGGGGGGAAGGCAGGGCAATTGGGGTTAAGTGACTTGCCCAAGGTCACACAGCTAGTAAGTGTGTCAAGTGTCTGAATCCAGATTTGAACTCAGGTCCTCCTGACTCTAGGGCCAGCACTCTCTACTCACTGAGCCACCTAGCTGCCCCTCTACAACTGTTTTCAAACTGAATTACTCTTTGTAGAACCTGATCCAAATTCATCAGCTTCTGTTCCAACCAATTAGATGTGCCTTCAACTTTCACTGGTGTTTTCTCTCCTTATTACAATATAATATCCTTGAGGGAAGAGATTTGTCTTTACTTTTGTATTTGTATTCTGAGCCCTTAGCACAGTGCTTGACACATAGTAAGTGCTTAGCAAATGCTTTTTCATTCCTTCCTTCATGCATCCGTCTGTCCATCCATCCTTCCATTCATTTGCCTTTTCTCCAGGCTAACCATCTTCAGTTCCTTCAGCCCTCTGGCATGGTTTTGAACCTCCTTACCATAGACATCGCCCACTTCTATACATTCTCCAATTTTCTCCACAAGGTACCCAGATCTGAACACAATATGCTGTCTAGATGTAATGTGGTCAGGAGGAAGCACAGCAAGATGGATTCAGGGTGCCTCTCTTAATGTAGCCTAACAAGTGATATGGTAGCACTGGTGAAAGATCACTGTGAATTTAGAGGACCTGGGTTCAAATCCCACCTCTGAAACGTTCTACCAGTGTGACCTTGAGCAAATCCCATAACCCACTATGGCCTCTGAGGGGGCTGGACTCGACGGCCACTGAGGTCCTTTCCAGTCCTATTCCAACGATCGTGTAAAGTCTTCTGGCTTGCACGGCAGGCCTTTGACTCTCATTAAGCTTGCAGTACACCAGAATACTTAAATTTTTTTCAAACAAACTGTTGTCTACTCACATCTCCCCTGTCTTTACTTGCAATGCTATTTTGAAGTATAGGACTTTACATGTATTTCTATTAAGTGATTAAGTGTCATGAATGTGATTATACCCAACCCCATGTCCCCCCTTCACCAATTCAGAATAGCAAGAATCATACCAAATAAGGTAAAATAACAACAAAAAGAAATTTCCACAGATTTTTTTACTATCTCTCCCCTGCCCCTCTTTCTGCACCTTAGAAGGCAGCTCAGTAGTATAGCAGCCAGGGTAAAAGAGTAAAAGGTGTTGCCTCAAGCCAAACTAGTTACAGAGAGTTAATTAGGAAACTAATGGAGAATTTTGCTGAGAATTGAAGTCACTCTCATTGGAAGAGTCTTCATCATCTCTACCTCCCTCATCCTCCAGATTTTTTGAGGAATACTGACAGTGGCTCAGCAGCTTTGGTTGCCCCTTTCTCCCATCTCTGAAGTGTGGTTCACCCAGGCCTGGAGATTTGAGCTCATCAAGGGCAGCTCCTTGTCAATCTTACTCACTGTCTTACTTATCTTGGGTTTCAATTCCCCATTAACCATCTTTATTCTCTCCTTCTAGGTCCAAAGACAGTTCTCCTTGTCACACAAAAAAAAGTTGAAATGAGTCGAATACTTCTGCCTTTTCTCCCTCATTCATTATCACATCCCATTTATCAAGAGCAACACGTTTATTTCTCCTTTGAGGCTCTTTTTTTCTCCCTCCCCTCATCCATTGAGAAGGAAAGAAAAACAGAACCCACCACAAATATGTCATGCAAAGCAAATTTCTGCATTATCCATATACATGCCTTTTTTAAATTGAAGTTTATGACGTCTCTACGAAAGGCCATTTTTGATGTTTTCAAGTGTCTTAAGCAAATTGGATTCAACTCTAGCCAGTTTGACTAATTATATAGAAATCAATTGTTAGCAAGAGAAAAGAAATGGTTGATTTGGGTAGATCAAAAACTAGCATCACCAGTGGCTCATAGATCAATACAGTTCAGATCCAAGTTCATCAGCCTTGGCACCTTATTGCAACATGTTTCAGATAAAATAGTACCATTTAAAAATACTTTTGGGAATAAATTTTATTTACATGCACACAGGGAAGGCGTCAATGGTACAGAATTTAGCAAAAGGTCAAGATACTCTGGGCTGTTTTTTTTTTTTTATTTAAAGTGGACATTCCGAATTTACTTGTGATTGTTTGTGATTGTTCCAAGAAGTGTGCTTCATCAACTTAAATCATCCGGATCTCTCCTAAACATTTAAATTAATTATAAACCAAAGCAAACACATAAAGATGACCATAAAGCTATAAAACTATCCTGATAATTTTGACGAGCACATTCTTTACCAGGGAATTGAAGTTGATGGCATGGAAACAGAAACCAAAGATGGGTACTTTATTTTGACACAAATGTATCTACATGGGCAAAGATGGGCTGAGAAATTAATCTTGATAGCAGTTGCAAGATAGCACATCTTCTTCATTTAACTTTGAAAATTGTTTTTACAGCCTTCCTGGTGCTACTCAAAATACATAGAAGCTCTGGAGCAGGAGAGAACCTTGCTTAAAATCCAAGAAGACCTGGAGAAAAAGATCACAACAAACAACTTAGCAGGTCCCTCTTTGTTGTTTTTTTCTTAAGTTTTTTTTTTTTGAGGGGGGAAGGCAGGGCAATTGGGGTTAAGTGACTTGCCCAAGATCACACAGCTAGTAAGTGTGTCAAGTGTCTGAGGCCGGATTTGAGCTCAGATCCTCCTGACTCCAGGGCTGGTGCTCCAGGGCTGAGCTACCTAGCTGCCCCTTCTCTTTGTTGTTTTTGTCCATAGATTGCTTTACTCTAGCTAACTGCTATACAGTTGCATAGTAGAGATGAATAATTTGACATTTTTAATAATATTTATTGTTTTCTTCCTATTTCCCTTATTATTTTTATTCAGGCCCCTCATTACCTAGTAGTGCTAAAACTTTTGTTTCCTCAACTTTGAATATGAATGTAACAAGATGCAAGTTTTTACAAGACCAGCAAGGGTGAGTGTCTTGGCACTAACATTGTCCATTATTCTCCTGTTTTCATTATGTCTCTGCCTTCCCCTGTAAGTTTCTCGTTTGTCTTGACAGCAATTGATATGACCTTCTATATTACTTAAGTTGCTTAAATTCATCGTTATCAAGGAGATATATACTATACAAGTGGTATTTTCTTTATACTCATGTCCAGAGTTTATCCCCTTTATTCTTAAAATGTCTATATTAGGTAGATATGTTTTTCACATGGAAAAAAAAAAGAAATTGATTCAAATTTTCAGCACCTGATTGATAGTTTGCTAGTTGGGGAAAAATTTCTCTTCTTCATTAAATAAATAAATCTATTCTTCATTAGTAATATTTTTAAAATAGTTTTGCTCTCTCCTCTGATTATTCATATAAAAATTTGGTAATTCTGTTCTAGTTAGTCCTGAACTCTTTGGATTTATACTTATTATCTGTGATAATAGTTTGTTGTTCAGTCATTTTCAGTTGTGTCCAACTCTCCATGACACAATTTGGGCTTCTCTCTGGAGAAAGACACTGGAGTGGTTTGCCATTTCCTTCTCCAGCTCATTTTGCAGATGAGAAAATTGAGGTAAACAGGATTAAGTGACTTGCCCAGGATCACACAGCTGATATCCAGTGTTCTTCTTAATGATGTAATAAGTGGCTACTAGGCTTCATCTGAAGGCCTGGCAACAGACTCTGGGTCTTTGCTGACAACAATTCTATCTACATGTCAGGAGGTAGATAATGAACAGCTTGGTTTGTGGGTGATCAAATTGAGCCTTCAGCAGTCTACGAAAGGACCTGATAGTACAGTAAAATACAATCTTGAAGGTGCTCAAACTTTCCAAATATACATCACAATCATACAAGATGCCATGATGGACATGTTAAATAATCCACTGAGTTTTAACATCAAATGAGATGTTACATATGTTCATCAAAGCTGCTTACCAGTGTCAGGAAAGATGTCCTACAGAAAGTCCAAACAAAAGAATTCCCTCTTGGTAGTAAGCCTTTGTTATAGCAAGGCAATATTTTTTTATTCCTCTGTTATCATCTCTATCCCACTCTATACAATGGATGTTCCAAACTTCCTTTTCTTTCTTCCAACAGCACCTCCACTCACCTTTCTCTCAACTGAAAACCTTGCTTCATAGTTTACTGAGAAGATGGAGCTTCCTCTTCTCCCTTCCTCCTTATCTCACCACTCCTTATCACCTCCCCCACCCCATTGCCTTTTATATCAGTCTCTAATGCAGAGATTTCTTCTCACCAAGACAACAACCTTTCTACATGTGCTTTCATTCTAATCTCTTCCCATCTTCTCTCACAGACTGCCCCCACCAGCCTTCCTTCCTAAGTCTATCCCTGATGAGGGTTTGGAGTGAGAGGTGCTCGACACCCCAAAGTACCGACACATCAGGTCCTGCCGAAAGAATTCGACTCAAGCTTTCTCAGCCAAGGGAAAAGATAAAGTTTATTAAGAGTTAGCCAAATAGCCCTGCCCCAAGAGATCCCACCCCTTGCAACGCCTGTAAGGAAAGCAGGCCAGATCAATCTGAGCTAGATTGGATCTGACCAACTTCATGGAGGCAAAATGGAGATTATATACACAAAGATTGTGGGAGGGAGTGAGGGGTGGTCTGGGGTGACCAGAGGAGGGGTCTAGGGAGGGAATTAAGGAAGAGTCTAAGGAGGAGCTTGAAGGGACTGGGATGAGGTCAGACTCCAGGGTGAGGGAAATAGCTGAAGGCTATATAGAAATGACAGACCATAAAGGGCTGGGGTAACAGAGCTAGGGCATAGATATTTTGATCAGGATTAAGGATGGGAAACAGGATTAAGGGTGGGAAACAGCTGGACAATAGAGGACTGGGCAAGGTAGGCATTTGGGCTTAATGGTTATAACCTCAGGCCAAGGCCAGATCAAGTGGGAAGATTCAAGGAGAGTTCAAGGGTTCAAGGGGTTCCCAGAGACTGTGCCCTCATCATCCCATTCTTTAAAAATTCTTTTAAAATTTCTTTTAAAAATTCTCACCAGATCCTACCATACCTAGTAGCTCTCACCCTCTATCTTGCCTCCCTTTCCTGGCCAAACTCCTCGGAAGAGCTGTCTACACTTAGTGCTTCCACTTCTGCTCTCATTCACTTCTGAACACTTTGTGAACTGGCTTCTGACCTCATCACCCAACTGAAACTGCTCTCTCCAAAGTTACCATTGATACCTTAATTACTGTGTCTGATTTTTTTCAGTCTTTTGACTTTATTCTTTAGTCTTATTTCATTGAGCTCTGTTTGCTCTGAACATTGCTCCATTCTATTTTTCAGGGTGTTCGTTACTTGGGTAAAGTTTTCTATCTTCTATTCTAAGCTGTTTACTTTCCTTCCATTTTTCCCCTCAAAAGCTCTAGTTCCATTTTTTAAAATCCCTTCATTTCTTCCATCTACTCCTAGAGTCCTTGCAGACAATACATTCCTTTTCTGAGGCTTGACTTATACTTATCATAGAGTTTCCCTCATCTTCTGGGTTTAGGCTTGTATTTGGGGAAATCGCACAGTGATTTTAATGACCCCCAAGCTCCTCCCAGGAAAAAAAAAGACCCATCTTCTTAATATATTATACAAGTGATACTATATGGTTAAAAACCATGGAATACCACAGTCTCCAAAGAATTATAAATCACTCAAAGGGCAATAGGGAATTGCGTGGTGGGCATGAGTAAGATGGACCACATCGCCAACAAAGACTCACAAGAGCTGGTTGTTTTGATCAGTGAAAGCAATAGGCCTTGGCAACAGCTTGGATATAGGTGGGGGGAGGGGAGCGGTTGGGGGGAGGGATGAGATATAATGAGGAATCTAGGATAAGACTCCTAGGTTGTGAGCCTGCCCGAGGGATGGGAAGATGGTATTGCCCTCTGCAGTAATAGCAAAAGCTTGTGTTGGGTATGGAAGGTGGACATGGTTTAGTGGTATAAACAACAAATTCTGTTTTAGATATATTAAGTTTAAGATAGCTACTGGACATTCAGTTCAAAATGCCAAAATAACAATTACTTTATAAAAATACACAACTTTGAAAGGGTTAAGAACTCTGATCATTGCACTTACCAACATTAATTCAGAGGATCATTGAAACATAACACCCTCCTCCTAGTGATGCCGAATGACACATTTTTTTTTAACATGGAAAATGTCTTATTTGTTTTGCTTGATTATGCTTGTTTCTTTTTTTGACTATGTGAAGATTTTTTGTTTTGATGAGGTGGGGTGGGAGGGAAGGATAGAAAAGAAATTATCATTAACAGAAAAAAATTAAAGTTCCCTTCCTCCCCCCCACAGAAAGATAGACTATTTGAATGATACAGTGTATCCTAAAAAGGTATTAAAACAATAAGAAGAAAGTCTCCATTAGAGACTCCAGAGAGTTGGGGGATTTATTGGAAAAAATGAAAAAGAATCACCCAGAATGAGAAGAAATAAAATGTTGTCATTTATATTGGTGAAAAGAATACTCACATCAATAGAATTATAAGCTAATGGAGCTCTGCTATTTAAAGAAATTATAAAAGATGCTTGTACAGTGAACTATTATAAACAATTATCTAATCATCTTCTATCTGTTTAGGAGTCCAGGGTTTTTAAAATATTATTTTCTTACATCATTTAATTTCTTTTTACTTTAGAGGTAAAAAAACAAACAAACTTGTGAGTTGAATTTAATTTGAATATCCCTTTCCTCTAGCCCTTTGTCATATTGTAAAATATAGTATTTTCTTTTTTCATAGGGAGACTTGAAATACAACTAGTCTATGAAATGAAGACCCTGAATGAATTTGGATGATCTAAAACAAGTCTACATTATAAATAAAATTTGGTTTCTTTTGCTTTAATGGTTTTCAAATTATAGGTATTCACAAATGTTACAGGTGAGTCATAAGATAAATGACTTTAGATGAGTCTTCTAATTTGCTTAATAGAATTAAAATATTTTGCTATTAGTGCATAATTAGTAAGATGATACCACCTTCAAACAACAAGTATTAAGTGCATATCGTATCTTTTTATCAACAGCCCCAGGCAAGAGCTAGGGTGGGGAGGGTGTAAAGATTCAGACCGATGAATTTACCTTATATTTAGGGAGATCTTTTTTCACCTTTATTGGTCACCTTGGGAAGTACCATTTATGAAACTTTTGAACAAAATAAAAACCCCCTCATCGGCTGGGTTTCAACTGAAGCCTGATCCCAAGATTGTAATTTGTCTGTTTCAAAACTGGAACACAGCATTCTTTACAAAAGAGGCAGGTTTAATATCATAAAGTCTTTTGATCTCATTAAAATTATATTGTTAGTTTGTATTCTTAACATTAAAAAGTCATTTTTTTACTGACACTTATAATGTCTACACCATTGACAATTGTTTCTACGTGATAAATACATAAAATCCTCCCCATGTACTTAAGACCTCTAATCAGAGTATCACACTACAGAATGGTCCTGTCCCACCACCCCCTGGCCCTTCAACAGCAATTCTTTTTATTAGTGAATTTGGAAAAGTAGCTTCTGACAGGATGCTTCTATTTCATGCACCCTGGGCCTGTAGTGGCGAGTACAGGAATCGGAATATTTTGGAAACTTAAAAGTTTGCCTCTCTTTAATTGCTTTTGCCTTCTCCCATCACATAATTATTTTAAGCCAAGGAATCAAGAAAAGTGACTATGACGATAAAAACTGTGACCCTAATTGGCAGTGTGGATTTTGAATAGTGTGGTTTTCAAGCTGCTCAGAGAGTAACATAACGAGACTCTTACTCTCACCCACACACACAAGCATGTGTGCCGAGCAGACCAAATCTGTCACACAGGATGTTTGTCTTCTACCTTGTATCAGCATTTGTTTTTGAATTGAAAGATGTATAAAATTACAGGAATTTAATTCATTACTCGTATGAGAACGATCATACAAAATGTCTTACCCAATACATTTATGGAAAACCTCACTAACATGAAAGTATTATTGACACAGATGCACTATTTTTGTAATCATGAATAAAGAATAATTTGATGATTTTGGTCAGGTCTAAAATGTATTATCTTGGATCTAATCATTTCTTTGTAACATGACAACAGTCATGTTAATCCAGTATCATAATGCCTAGCAAAAGGAACAAGACTTTGGTTCAGAAGGGAGAACGTTTTTTCACTTTGGACTTTTGTATATTTCAATTTACTTAAATATGTCTCAGATAAGAACTGAACCTTTAAGTTCCAATCTGGTGCTAGAAAGCGTAATCATCCTGTTATCAGAAGTTCATTGATGCATCATTTGCTCTATGGATAGTGCAGATTTCAATCCCTTTAATTTTTTTTCCTTCAATATTGCTTTTTTGAAATAGTGTCATGTAGTCAGTGCTTAATAAATATTGTTTGCATGAATGAATGAAATGGCTTTTAAAATATTTCATAACTTTTGAAATTAAGCTGTTTATTCTGTACATGCTGCTCTTTTCATCTGTTCTGACTTCTGCTTTTTATACATCCTCTGTAGTCTCCTGTCAATTCTGGGACATTTCATGTGGGCAGAAGTGTTATACAGACATAGCACAATTGCAAGAATAATGTGTGAGCCTATTCAAAATCTTGTGGAATTGCTGTCATACCTGATTTTAAAACCTTCCATTTTATTCTGAGGCTGATAGATTTCTAAACAAATAGAATGTTTGGTTAGTCTAATCAAATTTATAAATTGTATATGGCCATCTTTGTGAATTGCTCTAAAATTATTTTAATTTTGTGTAATCTGTGAAAAACTGTTCTGTTTTTATTTATAGTTTTTATGATGATGATGATAATTTTCTGCTTTTAAAATGCTTTTCTGAAATGTAGCAGAAACCTGACTGCTTATTAGGAAATTCCAGTTTCACTAATTCAGCTCTACTCTTAACTAATTTTATGACCTGGGGCAATTCATTCACCAGAATGGACTTTTATTCCTTCTTCTATCAAATAAGATGATTGGAATTGATCATTGCTTCTCCCTCTAAAATTCTATGATTACATCGATATTACAGTATTAGAAATTGTATAAGCCAAATATCTATGGAATTTTGTTCTATTTGCTTGATATACTGTGATTAATATATCTGTGAGTAGATATTTAGTATCATGAACTGCAAGTCAAAAAATGTAACAAAAACTACTCTTTCATTTATGCTTACTTTCCTAGAATTAAACTTTTAGGACGTATCAATGCAGCAGAAAATGAAAGGTCAATTGGACAGTTACCTGTTTGGTTTTTCTGTCCACACAGTTAACTTTTCCCTTTATATTCTGCTTTATAGCGATACCCAAAATAATACTACTCCCTATGCAGTTTGATGACATCTATCACCATCTTACCTAAATGATTCAATACTATCTTATATATCTATTAATAAGGTCTGTTAGTTATTTTTTGCCTTTGTTTTGAATTTGAGTAATCTTTTCTGGAGTACACTTTAGTCTTTGTTGCCAACAGAAGAATAGAAAAAGCATATTTTCAAATGATAATTTGTCTCAAATGCAAATTTGTAAAGTTATTCCATCCATGGATCTTGTTAAATGTGTCTGTAAGCAAGAAATATGTTTTGTTTTTCATATTGTGAACTATTCATTTTTAAGGCTGTCAGCGGAAAAGAAGAATGCACTTAATGGATTTATGATTTTAATTGGAGAATTTTTTTTTTATCCACTAAAACTGTTATGGGCAAGGTCCTTTTGTGCCATATGTGTTTGAAGTTCTTTTCTTGGCAAGAAAATGTTTTTTAAATAAGAAAATTATCTCTTCCCAGAAAAGTATCCTTGCACATAGAAAAGCAATCATTTTGTTAACAAGAATGTGAGATGAAACAATGATTGTGCCAACAAGGAACAAATGTTGTCATGCAGAAGAAATGCACTGGTGTGCAATATTTTATGCATTATTGCCATTGAGACGATGAGATTGCCATAGATTGCCAATAAAAACGAATATGCTGTATAAAAGCTCTCCTATAAGTACTAACTGTTAAACATATTGTAGAGGATATTTTGTTGATGTCTTCATTGTTACATTTCAGCTGGAGAATGAAGGTTTTAATTCAAATGTAATTCAGCAAAGGCCGCTGGATGGCTGTGTGACCATTGTAACCATCAACAAACCTGATTCATGTGCGATTAGTCCAAAAGTTACAAAAGCTGTTTCTGAGTTCTTGTTTGTACCCACCATCATAAGATTACACCAGAATTAAAACATGCAGTACTTGAATTGACTTCAAAGACTGAGCTT
Organism: Trichosurus vulpecula; assembly: GCF_011100635.1. Taxonomy (NCBI): domain Eukaryota; kingdom Metazoa; phylum Chordata; class Mammalia; order Diprotodontia; family Phalangeridae; genus Trichosurus; species Trichosurus vulpecula. The sequence continues at coordinate 146,656,574 of NC_050573.1, forward strand.
ACACTTCTAGCTAGTCCGGCCGGTTTTATTGATTCATGTTTTCCATTTGGCTTCCATATCCTGTTCTTACTTGATGCCCCTTCTAGAATTTCATTTACAAATCTTACAGCCCTGGTTAGACACACAAATTAATACTGTGGTGGAGGCTGTGGATTTTAGCAGTCTTTTACCTCCTGCTTGGAAATATCTGCTGTTATTCCAGCCATGTCTAGCACCATATTGAACATGGCCACATGCATCTTAAGCTTTACTCTAAACTCACTTAGTCAAAATACATTTTAGGAAGATTATTTACACTGTTATCAGTTGCCAGTGTTATTCACTATGAAGCTCAAATATTTCCATGCAGAAGAAACGGGAGAATCTACTAGTTCCTAATTAGACTTTTTTCCCAAACAAAGCAATAAAGTAAAAATAAGTCCATTTTATGACCCCAAAAAGGCCAACTAATTCTTAGAGCAACAATATTGAAACTAAAAAAATGAGATGATGCAGTGGATTTTATAATTCCCTCATGAACATTCTAAGTAAGTGCCAAATTTTGGCTTCCTAGCCTTATATGTAGGTCATACATGTCTACAAAAGGTGTCATGTGAAAGCATCAGAGGCCAGATTCCAACCTTCTTGCTTAAATGACATGGTCAATAGTAATCCTTCATTGGAATTCAAACCAGTGTTTTTAGAGTCAGGCCAGAAACTACCTAAGTGAAGTGAATGTACCTATCAACTCAGGGAAAGTCATAGCTCTCCATCCTACTGGGAACATGATTTTGGTGATTTTATAAGTATTTTTCCTTATGAATAATGTGGGTTCAATCCAATTCAAAAAAAAGTTCATTGAGTGCCTACACCATATCCAGTATTTGCTGGGATTAGAAAGCCTTTAAGAAGTTGCAGGATACTTTGAGTACCATACTTAAAACATCCCAGGAGAATCATAGGCTCATTTCTTGGAGGTTAGCTAGCTAATAAGAAAAGATTACACCAATACTCCAAGTCTCCAATACTCCATAAAACCTACACTTAAAATCCCTCCTTGTTCAGGATGCTGACCATGGCTAAATTATCTGACTTTGTATGACCATGGAAATGGGGACAGTTTTTTGAAAGCATGCAGAGAGAAACCTAGCTTTTCTAGCCACAAGTTAACTTATCATCTAGTCTCATTTAAATGAAAGTTCCGTGTGTTAACAGTAAGCTGTTTTGAAGAAAGTATATCTCTACTTCTAAGCATTTGAGAATATGGGGTTAGAGAAAAGATAATTCATAATAAATGTACCTTAAGCACTGTCTGACATATTTGACATATGTATATGTAAACACAAAGCAATGGGAGGTTGTTTCTAAAATAACAGGGAAAAGATAATATACAAAAAAATACATAAACAGCTTAGCTGAAGTTTTTATAACTTGTAAACATCTTTTTTAAACGTAGTAATGTTTAACTCTAGAGCTAACATTTAATAGAAAATCTGTCCTGTTGGACTTTTCCCCTAGAAAAGAGTTCAGCTCAGAACTTCTTATATTTAAACTTAAAAAAAACCCTATTACACAGTACTTTAGTTATTTTTATGTGTATGACACTTATTATTTTACAAATGAGGAAAGTAAGGGACCAAACATTGACATGGCTTGGCCACATTCCCGTCTGAGAGAGTGGCAGAATTGTGGCGAGAACAACTAACAATCGGAATGTCCAGCTTGTTGCTTCACTGAGACACAATGAATCAACTCCAATACACATTATTAGCCACTGTTTAAAATAAGGATCTAGGAAGAACTGAGAACTGAGTTGTCCATGTCAATGAAAAATTGGCTCATTTGGATTTTCAGAAGTTATTGCTTTAATTGCCATAGTGCACAAGTTAAAATTCTGCTTGCGAGAGTGCTTTGCATTTTGTCCTTAAGTTGCAGAAAAATTTTGTACACCACCTTTTCCTAAAGATATATAAAAAAAAAGTTACTGGAGAGAAATCAGAGCCACCCACGGAACAGCAGTTCTCAATCTTCTGGGTCTTGACCCCTTTACACTCTTAAAAATTATTCAAAACCTCCCCACCCCCAAAGAGCTTTTGTTTATATGGGTTGTATCAATACTGTATTAAAAATCAAATTGCCTTGTTATGAAAATGAGTTTGACCTCCCCGGAAAGGTCTTGGGGTACCCCAAGAGTCCCTAGACCATACTTTGAGAAGTGCTGACATAGAACACAGGGCAAAGAGGTAGGTAGTTTAGCCAGCTAGTGATAAAAATAAATGAATACTTTGAGGCCTTTCTAAACATACTAAACCCATTAACTCTAAACTCCAACATCAACTAAAGCAAATGGAATGGGGCGGGTATTTCTACCCACCCCACTCAGGCTGTCCCTTTTGGTTCTCTCTGTCTCTGTCTGTCTGTCTCTGTCTGTCTGTCTGTCTCTCTCTCTCTCTTTCTCTCTCTCTTCTCTCTTTTTCTCTCTTTCTTGTCCCAATCTGTTATTCCATCAGTGCAGATAACTCCAACTGTGAAAACTCCCTCCACAAATGTACATGACATCCTTATGGCACTGAGATTAAGTGACTAATCTATGATCACAATGCTGGAATATTAAAGGTAGGACTTAAACCAAGGTTTCCCTAACTCCAAGATTGTTCCTCTACCCACTAAGCTATGATGACTCTCTGCCAAATTTCTAAACCAATCCAAGAAGTGTTTACTTTGTTTTATTCCTTATATTTGTATCCCCAGCACCTAGCATAGTACCCAGAACATAGTAGGTGCTTAACAAATGTTTATTGCTACTACTGACACTGTGATAAGATCTGAGGATACAAAAAGAAGACACACAAAAAAATACTGCCTGCTTTATACTATTTTTTTTCCTGGGGGGTGTGGAGAAGAGCAGTGGAGAATTTGCAATATGTAGACAGATATAGACATGATGATTTGAGGAGCACTAACACCTGGGAGTATCAGGAAAGGCTTCATATAGGATGTGGCATATGTGCTCAGCACTGAGCAACCTCTTCTCCTCTGAGGTTAATGCCCTCTATATCTATCACTCTATCGAGATTCTTGTAGCAATTATGAATAATAATATCTTTCTCCTTGCCTAAAGCATTCAATGTCTGGTTCAGAACTTTCTCCCTTGTATATAGCTATTTATTGATATATCTACTCCATTAGAATGTGAACTCCTTGCAGGAAGGAACCACATTTTTGCCACCTCAACTCTTGGGACTGTGACACATAATAAGTGTTAAATTAATGCTTGTTTGTTGATAGGTTGATCCAACCCAACTGAGAAAAGGCCACTGGATATAGTTTTCATCCTTGAGGATTTCAGAATGTTGACATACCCTCAAATATACTGCCTCCCATTTTCCTTGCACCTATACCTGCACCTTCTGGTACCTGTACCTTCACCCCACCTCAGCTATATTCAAGGAAGGTAATAACCTTAATCTCATCACCCACATGAGTTCTACCTTCAAAAGCAAAAACGCTGAAATTCCTTTATCACCACCACCTCCAGTTCTTCCATCTTTTTGTGCTTCACACCCCCTAAACATATTTGTCATCTTTACCCCAACTAGTAGTCACACCATCCTTCTGTTTTCCAGGAACATCCCCCCTGCCCTGCCTTCATTTTACTCCCTTTAAAATCTTGGCACTATAGTTAACCAGATCTTTTTGTTTTTGTCCTCTTATCTACTCATAAGTCCCTTGAGCCTTTATCCTATAATGATCATCCTTTTCCAAATCAGAGTTCTGGATTATTCCCTCCATCCATCCTCTCTACTCCTACTCACAAGTTTCTAAATACCACTGGGGTTGTCTCAAAATCATACTGACTGGTCCACTATGAATTTATGCTATCTGATCTCAACTGAGTACTCGCTGCTACAACAATTTTACTTTTCCCTGAATGACCTTCAATTCTCCCCATAACATCTGTTCCAAACCTCTTTTTTTCTTAGGCCACCTTGTATCACCCCTCCCTTCCTCTCAGCAGAGAACCTCACCTTATAACCTCACCACGAAGTCATCCATCAGGACTTCCCTCTTCGTCTCCCTTCTGTAACTCAGATCCATTCAACATCTTCCCCCAATCTTTCCTCTTTTACTCCAACCTCAGAAGAAAAGGTCTTTCTCCTTTCCAGTGCCAAACCCTTGATTACTTCCCTTCATCTATCCTCTAGAGGTTTGTCCTTCCAAATATCCCCTAATTTTTTTATGATCTTTGATTTCTATCTCCTTGTTCCTTTCATACTGCCTATAAATATGCTCGAGTCTCTCCCATCCTTTAAAAATCTTCACTTAAACTTTTATCCTCAGAATATGTCTTCTACCTTCATCCCATCAGCAAAAGAAGGTATATTTGCTTCATACATTTGCTTCATAGTTTACTGAGAAAATAGAAGTCATTTGCTATGAGCTCCTTCCTTCTCTCTCATTATGTGTCTCAAAAACCTCTTGATACCATTCTACTTTACTCCACTCTCAGATGATGAGATGGTCCTCATTGCCAAGGCCAGACTCTGTACTTGCGCCCTTTATCCTATTCTCTCCCCATTTCTCTGTCAGGCTGACCCAACAATCATACCCCTTCTCCAATCTCCTAATCTATTGGCTTATTCCCTGATGTTTACCAACATGCCCAGGTCTCTCACATCCTTAAAAAAACATTCACTGAAAATCGAATGGGAATAGAAATGGGAGTATATATACCTTGTCAGCTATATACATGGCACCTTCACAAAAATTGACTGTATATTATGTCATAAAAACTTCACAAACAAATGCAGAAAAGCAGAAATATTAAATGCATGCTTTTCAGTCCAGAATGCAATAAAGTACACTCAATAAAAAGCCTTGGAAGCATACATTAAAAAATAATTGGAAATGAAATAATTTAATCCTAAAGAAAAAGTAGGTCAAAGAACAAAACACAGAAACAATTCCATTAAAGATAATGACAACAATGAGACAACCATACTAAAATTTGTAGGATGCAGCCAAAGTAGTATTTAGGGGAAAAATTATATCTCTAAATGCTTACATCAATAAAAAAAGAAAAGGAACAGATCAATGAATTGCGTGTAATTAAAAAACTAGAAAGAACACAAATTAAAAAATCTCCAGTTAAACACTAAAATAGAAATCTTGAAAAAGGAAAGATGAATAAAATTGAAAGTTTTAAAAAATTGAACAAAGTTAATTTTATTTTTAAAAAAGAAGAAAACCAAATTACCAGTATCAAGAATGAAAAATGCAGAATGCATTACCAAAGAAGATGAAATTAAAACAATTATGCCTAACTTTATGCCAATAAAACTGACAATCTAAGTGAAATGGATGAATATTTACAAAAATTTAAAATGTCCAGATTAACAGAAGAGGAAATAGAATACTTAAATAACCCTATCTTAGAAAAAGAAACTGAATAAGCCATAAATGAGCTTCCTAAGGAAAAAAATAGCCAGGACTACATGTATTTACAAGTGAATCCTACCATACATTTAAAGAATAATTCCAATACTATATAAACTATTTTTAAAAAATAAGTAAATGAGTTCTACTGTAGTCCTTCTACGACACAAATATGGTTTTGATACACTAATCACAGAGAGAAAAAACAGAAAAAGAAAACTATAGACGAAATTTCCTAATGAATATTGATGCAAAAACTTTAAATAGTAGCAAGGAAATTACAGCAATGTATCACCAGGATCATACACTATTAAACAAGTAATGCAAGGCCAGTTCAATACTGGGGAAACTATAAGCATAATTTACAATATCAATAAGAAAGGCAACAAAAATCATGCAATTATCTCAATAGATACAGAAAAAGCTTTCGACCAAATATACTTATTATAACATATATATATACATTATATGACATTCCTATTAAAAACACTAGAAAGCATAGAAATAAATGGAACTTTCCTTGAAATGATAAGTACTATCTATCTAAAAGCAAGAGCAAGCATTATTTATAATAGGGTTAAACTAGAAACCTTCCCAATAAGATCAGAGGTGAAGCAAGGATGTCCATCATTACCACTATTATTCGATATTGTACTAGAAATATGCTAGCTATAGCAATTAGACAAGAAAAAGGAGTTGAAGGAATAAGAATGGGCAACAAGGAAATAAAACTTTCAGTATTTGCAGATGATGTGATGGCATACTTAGAAAACCCCAGAGAAGTAATTAAAACACGAGTTGAAATAATTAACAGCTTTAGCAAAGTTGCAGGATATAAAATAAACCCACATAAATCATCAGCATTTCTATAATCAACAAAATACAGCAGGAAGAGATAGAAAAATTCCATTTAAAATAACTACAGACAGTGGAAAGTACTTGGGAGTCTGTCAAGAAAAATGGAGAACAAGATGAATGCAATTACAAAATACTTTTCATACAAATAAAAAATAGCTCTAAATAACTGGAGAAATATTAATTACTCATGGGTAGACTGAGTCAATATAATAAAAATGTGATACAGCCTAAATTAATTTATTCCATTTCATACCAATCAAACTAACAGAATTATAAAACTAGGAAAAGTAACAAAATTCATTTGGAAGAATAAAATATCAAGAATATCAAGGGAATCGATGAAAAAAAATGTGAAGGAAGGTAGCTTAGCAACACCAGATCTTAAACTATATTACAAAATGGTAATAATTAGAATAATCTAGCACTGGCTAAGAAATAAAGTGGTAGATTAGTGGAATGGATTAAGTACACAATATCACATTATACAGGAGCAAATGATCATAGTAATCTAGTGTTTGATAAATCCAAAGATCCTATTTTGGGGGGCATAAACTCACTGTTTGACAAAAATTGCTTGGAAAACAGGAAAACACTTTAGAAAAAACTAGGCATAGACCAGCATCTCATACCATATACACCAAGGTAAGGTCAAAATGGATACATGATTTAGACATAAAGAATGACATTATAAGCAAATTAGGGAAGCATGAAAAATTTTACCTATCAGATCTATGACTAAGGGAAGAGTTTATGACCAAAGAAGAGATAAAGAGGATTGTGGGAAGTATAATGGATAATTTTAATTACATGATATTTAAGAGGTTTTGCACAAACAAAATCAATGCAGCCAAAATTACAGGAAAGCAGGAAACTGGGAAGAAAAAAATTACAGCAAGTTTTCTCTAAAGACCTCATTTTGCAAAAATATATAAGGAACTGAGTCAAATTTATAAAAATAAGAGCCATTCCCCAATTAATAAATGGTCAAAGATTCCTTTGTTTTCAGATGAAGAAATTAAAGCTATCTATAGTCACATGAAAAAATACTCTAAATCACTATTGATTAGAGAAATGCAAGTTAAAACAACTCTGAGGTACCACTTCATATATATGCATGTATGTATATATACATATATATATGTATATATAATATATGTATGTATGTATGTATGTACGTATATATGTATATATATATATATCAGATTGACTAACATGACAGAAAAGGAAAATAACAAATGCTAGAGGAGATATAGAAAAATTGGTCCAACTATTCAGGAGAAAAATTTGAAAATATACCCAAAGAACTATAATGTTGTACATACCCTTTGACTCAGCATTTGTCACTACTAGGTATGTATCCCAAAGAGATCAAAGAAAAAGAAAAAGGACCTATACGTACAAAATTTTTATGGTGGCAAAGAATTGGAATTGTATGCCCATCAATTGGGGAATGACTGAAGAAGTTGTGCTTTATGATTGTGATGGAAACATGAATTAATGTAAGGTAAAGTGAGCAGAACCATGAGACACTGTACACAGTAACAGCAATATTGTAATGATGATCAACTCTGATCAATACAATGATCCAAGACAATTTCAAAGGACTTAGGATGAAAAAATGCTGTCTACCTCCAGAGACAGAACTGATGAACTGAGTGCAAATTGAAGTATAATTTTTTCACTTAATTTTTCTTGCTTTTTTTGTAAGATGGTTAATGTGGAAATGTTTCATGTTTTCATAAGTATAACTGATACATTGCCTGCCTTCTCAATGGATGAGGGAGGGACTGGAGAAAGGAGGAGAATTTGGAACTCAAAAAATTTTTTAAATGAATGTTAAAATTAAATAATATTTTTTTAAAATCTTCATTGACTCTACAATACCCTCAAACTGTCAATCTCTATTTCTTCCATTCAAAGCCAAAATAAAAGTATTTGTCTGTACTCCTTGCCTCCATGGCCTCTCTTCTCACTTATATCTCCATATCTTGCAATCTGACTTTCAGCCTTTTCAGCTACTAAAGCTGCTCTCTCCAAAGTCACCATCGATCTCTCAATTGCCAAGTCTAATGTCTTTTTCTTAAACATTTACCTTTTTGTAAAACTGTCTGTATCCTTTGACATTGTTGCCCACCCTTCCCTCCTGTATACTCTCTCCTAGATGGTTTTTGCAACACCTGCTCTCTTAATTCTCTTCTTGTCTGACTGCTCGGCTCAACTTTTTTTGTTATCAAACATCTTTTTCCCACCTAACTCTGGGCATACCCCCAAGACTGTATTCTGGGCCCTCTCCTCTCTTCTACATTATTTTGGTTACCTTATCAACCCCCATGCATTTAATTATCATCTCTGTAAATGACTTCCAGATCTACATATCCAGACATAGGCTCCTCCTTTAGCTCAAGTTCCATCACCAACTGCATATTGGACATTGCTAAACTGGAAATCCTGTAGGCATCTCAAGTTCAGTGTTTCCAAAACAACTCACCTTTTCCCCAAAACCGTTCATCCAAATTTCCCTGTTTTGTGGAATTATCATACTTCCCAGTCACCCAGGTTTGAAACTTCAAATCAAACTTGACAACCATTCTCCCTCACTCCACACATCCAATCAGTCACCAATTGTTATTGATTCTACCTCCACTTCTTTGCACTTATGTGGCTACCACCCTAGTTCAGGCTCTCATCACTTAATAGCACAGAGGAACTTCAGAGATCTGGATCACGGAGGTACAGCACTTATGGATGATGACAAAATCAAAAGTTTGACCATACCTATTTGTGGCTGAGGTGGAAAGAAGGTGAAGGTGATGAGAGTTAGGGAGGCTGATGAACTTAGAGACCAGAGTGATTGAGGAGGGTCATCAACATATGTATTGAAGAGGGTTGGCATAGAGAGAAAGACTAGAATCTTCATTGTGTCAAGGGTATAAGTGAAGGTGCCTGCAGTACTCCTGTTGCTTTGGCAGCCACTCTGTATCATAGAGATTGGGAAACAAATATTTGCTTAGACACCCATCCCCTCTACTCACAAGGAATTTTGATGACAGAAAATTACTCCAAGTTCTCAAACACCAGAAAAGAAGGGAGAATTGTCAGGTCTTTTGATCCGTAATATGGTGTCTTGGTTCCCAGGGTGTAGACTGAAACTTCCCAGGCCTGGAGAGCAGAAACCAGGAGAGGAGCTGAGATTTGAGAAAATGGTTGGAGAATTCTGGCACTCCAGTCAATGCTGGCTCTACCTCATACTTTGCATTTCTACTCTAGCTCCTCCCTGAAGCACCGGGCTTCTGACTGGTGAGTGATTTTCATCAGTAGCCTGACTACTGCTCCCCACAGTGCTGCTGCCACTGCTTCCCAGGCCATCCCTTCCCACTTTCACCTTCTAGGTCTAGAACAGTAACCAAATCAATACTAATAATCCTGGAAAGGACATGTCAGTTAGTAGTCCTGTGACTCCACTCACTACATCTGTTGCTTCCCTGGCCACCATTTTTCTACATGTGTTGTCTCCTCCTATCAAAATATAAATTCCCTGAGGGCAGGGATTGTCTGGCTTTTTAAATTTGTATCCCTTGGTCTTGGCACACTTCCTGGAACATAGTAAGTACTTTAAACAAATGCTCATTCATCCATCCATCCATATTCAACGTCAATTCCTTTGCTTCATGTCTTTGGTCAGAATCCAGGAGGTGAGAGGCCTGGTGTATGAAGCTATGATCCAAGGTGGTCTGAAGCCAGGCAGTGGAATTAATTTGATTGTGGGATCCTATCCATCTAGGCTGTTTTAAATGTATAGCTGCAGTGTTGCAGTGAGTTAGAAAATGAGAAAAGATGAGGTCCCCAAGCCTGGTCCTGGAGCAGAGTGAGGACCAGGGTATTTGCCCATGATGTCAAGCCACAACATGGCTCTAAAACCCTGGAAGTTTCTCTCCTGCCTCCTTGGCATAATATTTTCTCTCCAGATGCCTGGAAGTTACTTTTCTGGGCCTCATAGAGGTGTTGAGAAAATGTTGGGAGGCATAAGTTACAGCACCATAGTATACCCTAGTCTATGCTCAACTCTGGATGTCCCTGAAGAAATTTCATAACAAGATAGAAAATACCTTTTTTTCTTTAACCCTTTTGTTGTACTAGAGTAAAATACTCATTAACGCTAACAACCCTACAAAACAGACATATAAGTTTCTTTAGTATGATACATATATAGATATGTAGAAATATAAAATCATCGAGGTAACATTAGAAGCTTTCCCAACAAATATAGTAGTATATCAAACATACCCCTCACTGTGGTCATTTGTTACATAGTTGAGAATCATTTAACAAGAATTTATTAAGTGCCTACCATATGCCAGGCAGTATGCTAGGTAAGCACAGGGGACACAAAGACAAAAAATTAAATAGACCCTGCCCTCAAAGAAGCAACTCAATAATTAAATTAAGAGGAAGAAATGCTAGTGATAAATATGATGAAAGAAATTAAAATACATAAACATAGGCACAGAAGCCAGAGGGGGAGTTCCTATTTGCTGACAACATAATGATTTACTTAGAAAACCCTAAAGAATCAGAAAAATAATTGTCAATAGCTTCAATAAATGAGAAGGTCACAAAATAACCTATGAAATTCAACAGCATTTCTATGTAGCTATAATAAAACTCAGGAAGAAATAAAAAGAAAAATCTTATTCAAAAGAAATAAAATATCTGGGAGTCAAGTCTACCAATAAACTCTGAATATGTGTATAGAGAAATTTAAAAACACTTTAAAGAAGTAAAAAAAAATCATTAGAATCTTTTGACAAATTACATGCTACCCAAAGTGACAAATGAAATGAATGAGTAGTTAACAGAAAACATAAAATATCTAGATGAACAGAATGAAAAATAGAAATTTTAAATATCCCAATGTCTTTTAATAAACTAAGAATTTTCACAAGCCATAAAGGATCCCTCAAAGAAAATATTCCAGACCAGATGCATTCTTTCAAACATTCAAAGAACAATTACTTTTAATATTACCTAAAATTTTAAAACAAAGAAAAAGGGATCATGCCAAACTACTTCTGTGAGAAAAGTATGGTCCTGATACTTAAACCATAGAGAGAAAAAACAAAGGACACTAAATAATAAGAATTCTAATGAATGCCAAAGTACAAGTATTAAATAAAATATTACTAAAAAAGATTATAACATATTAAAAAGATTATGCACTATAACCAGATTGAATTTGTACCAGGAATGCTGAGTTGGTTCAATATTAAGAAAGTGGATAGAGCATTGTGCCTAGAGTCAGGAAGACCTGAATTCAAATCTGGTCTGAGACATTTGCTAGCTGTATGACCGTGGGCAAGTCACTTAACTTCTGTTTGCCTCAGTTTTCTCAACAGTAAAATGGAGACAGTAATGGCAACTACCTCCCAGGGTTGTTGTGAAGATCAAATGAGATAATATTTGTAAAATGCTTAGCACAGTGCCTATAGCAAATGTTACAGAAATGTTAGCTATTATTATTACAATAGACTATAATAATAAAAATCTCATTTATAGTAATAGAAGCAGAAAAAGCTTTTGACCCAGGATAATGCCTCTTTAGGCAGCTAAGTGACACAGTAGACAGAGTGTCAGACCTACAGTCAGGAAGACTCACCTTCCTGAGTTCAAATGTTGCCTCAGACATTTGCTATCCGTGTGACCTTGGGCAAGTCACTTAACCCTATTTGTTTCAATTTCCTCCTCTGTAAAACAAGCTGTAGAAGGAAATGACAAACTACTCCAGTATCTTTGGCAGGAAAACCCCAAATAGGGTCATTAAAAGTTGAACATGACTAAAACAACCAAACAACACCTCTTTATGATGTTTGTGCCCCATTGTTCTGAAACAAAGTAATATAATATATATGGTTTGTTTAATCATATAGACCTTAGAATAATATCATAAACCCCAGTAGTGGTCAAAGGGTATGAATGAACAGTTTTGAAAAGAAGAATTGTGAAGTATTCACAACCACAGGAAACAATGCTCCAAATCACTAATAATAAAAGAAATTCAGAAAAACAACCCTGAGGTTTTCCCTTATACCCTACATATTGGCAAAGATGACAAAAATGGCATCAATCAATGTTGGAAGGCATATGGGAAGACAGGCACACTAATTCATTGTTGGTGGAGCTATGAAATAGTATAACCATTTTGAAAAACAACTTGGAATTATGCAGGCAAAGTAACTAAACTGTTCATACTCTTTGAACCAGACACTTCATTACTGGATTATGATACTTATGATACTCCGAGGGAGCTATATCAATAAGAAGAAAATCCCCAAAGACACTGAAATACTTGTAGCAACAAAGAATTGGAAATAAAGGAGATGCCCATTGGTTGGGGAATGGCTAAACAAACTGTGGCGCATGAATGTAATGGAATATCACTGTGCCGTCAGAAATAATGTGTGTGATGATGAAGAAGATTGAGAGAAACTGGAATGATCTTCATGAACTGATGTAGTGTAAAATCAGCAGACCCAAGAAAACAATATACACAGTAACTACAACAATGTAAAGGTAAAGAACAACCAAACAAAATCGAAAGTAAATGTGGGGGCAGCTAGGTGGCAGCTAGGTGGTACAGTGAGTAGAGCACTGTTCCTGGAATCAAGAGGACCTGAGTTCAAATCCAACCTCAGGCACTTGACACACATACTAACTGTGTGAACTTGGGCAAGTCACTTGCCCTGCCAAAAAAAAAAGACCCCAAAAAAGAAAAGTAGATATGACAAAATAACATAGATTAAACATGACTCACATGTGTCATAGGATACAGGTTTTCAGACTTTTTCAATGCATTGATTAATTGCGCTGAATTTTTTTTGTCTTTAAAAATTATTATTTGTTATATGAGATGGCTCTGGGGGAGGGAAAGGAGGAAGTAAAGGGGAGGAATACTGGAAATAGCTGTGATGACATGAAAAACAAGACATCGAGAAAGAAAAAGTTATTACAAAAAAGAATGTCACAAGTACAAATACCTCAGCTGTTCATCTTCAGCCCACTTGTCGACATTATTTATTTGTTCATCCTTTTCAAATGACATCGTGCAGTGATGTTGATTCATGTGTGATTGGATTTAAGTGAAGCAGAATTGCCTCCCTTCCCGAGTCACTGAAGTCCAGTGCCAGGACAAAAGTCAAGACAGTTAGCAATGGCCAGAAATGCAAAGGATGACCTTGGTGTCTTTGATATCTGACCAAGCTCTAAGCACTCCACAGCAGCTACTTCAGCCGCTTTCCTGGTTGCTGGAGCAAAGTCTTCTTATCAGCCCATTCCACAAAGAACAGTCTCCACAGGCTTGGGGTAGACACCCCCCTAATTCAACAATGGGTTTGAGGCTTGACAACTTGCCTCAATCTTGTTTAGCCTGTCTGCTGACATGGTTTTTCTGGCCACTGAACATACTACAGCTTCTTAAAGCCACAGGTGACAGCTGAGTGCCACCAAAGGTGGATAAGCAGCCCTGAAAAGAGTTCAGTAGCCCTCACATCAGAGGTGCTAATCTTCCTGAATACCGTTTATACCCCGCTTGTTGAAGCAGAGCCTCACCAATTGTCCCCAACTGAAAACTTGTCATATATTTGTCCTTATGTTGAAATGCGGAGATTTTTTTCTTAGTGTCTCTTTAAAAAAAAGAACAGCCCCAAGCCCCTTAGATTATAATTCTGTAGGTAGTGTTTGTTTGGACGTTTTGATTTAATTCAGCAATGTTTAAGCTCAATGGGGCATGAGTTTGTTTCAGACTGGTGGGAGCAGAAACAATAAGATTCCAATGTTCTTCCTTCTTGAGTCTCCAAATCCAAGAAGAAATGATAGGACTTTGGCTTTTAAGGAGCCTTTAGAAAGACTTCTGCTCATGCTTAGTGGTTATTAATTGATGAATTGACCGATGTTGACCTGACCCATAAGTTCATCTGTGTGGGGAGCTCCCAAGGAGGCTCTGCTAATGCCTTTTCTGTATCTTTGAGTCCTAGAGAGTTTTTTGGGACCCTGGGAGGGGAAAATACCTACACAGGCTCACATCTGCACAGGGTCACACAGCCAATCTGAGTCAGGGATGGGATGCGATTGCAAGTCCTCCTGACCTAGAGGCCAACTCTCTATTCACCAGGCTAAGCTGCCCAGCTAACAATAGCATATCTAAATTATCAGAGCTCACGAATACTCTAGGAAGGAATTATCATTAGATGCCTGTATTTTCTTTCCATAAACCATGGGTTTTTAGGAAGCAGAACAGTGGGATTTCTCTTATCTTGATATCCTAGGACATTTGTATCTTGGGATCACAATCTCTAAGTGACACTACCTTGTCAATTGTCTTGTTCAACTAAGAACCCTAAACTAGAGTTGGGATTGTTACTTAAACCTTGTCTTTCTTCTTTCAGTAAATCAGAAGTTTGCTTCTGATTAGATGATCATGTGTCTGCTAGCTTTAAGGGAATAAACAATATAAATTATATATCACCTAGCCTGTTTGCCTCCTTTAACCAAACTTTTAGGTGTGACCGTAGGCAAGTCACTTCACTACTGTCTTCCTCAGTTTCCTCAACTGTAAAATAAAGATAATAATGGCATCTATCGCCCATGGCTGTTGTGAGGATCAAATGAGATAGTATTTGTAAAATGCTTAACATAGTGCCTGGCACATAGGAGGAACTATATAAATGTTAACTATTAGTTATTAGGTTTCTGTACTTGTTAATTGAAATTCAATAAGTCCTATAAAAATATTTGTGAAGTTCTACAAATAGAGCATTATTTTTACCATTATATTAATTTGGTACATGAAATAGATGACTTTAAAAAAATTAAACTGGATTGTTTGCACTAAATTTGTTAGTGTGTTTATCTGAATCAGAAGAAATTCAGTTTAACAAATCTGTACTTGGCCATCACCTGTACCATTGCATTTTCTCTGTCTTGAAAAATGATTGTCAATCATAAAGTGAGGCTACATTTGTATAATTAAGTAATTCTACTAATTATTGAAATGAAACACCGGTTTGATTTAATTTTGTCTTATTAGCTCCCTGGAAAAAGTTTTGGCTTATAGCTGAATAGGATGCTGAGAAGTGAACTAATTTAGTTCAAGCGTGTGCACGGCCAATTAAGAAATGGATTTGACCAGTCTTCGAGGAAAAGACTTCCATACACAATTTGTTAGTTACCAAATCTGCTTGGTAATTAACCCCAGCTTGCTCATAATTGTTTAAAATGTATAATGTTCACATTCATGTCACTGAAGGCTTATCGGTTAATTAATGAACCATTCTTGCTCTTTTTAATAGAGAAAATTTTCTGCTTTGGGGGTTGAACAAAGAATTAGCATGTTTTAGTTATTGGCTCCACTGTGTATCTATCTGGGAATGTGATTCCTGATTTCTTTGGAGTTAGAGCTAGTGGTGGGATTCAGCCGGTTTGCACTGGTTGTGGAGAACTGGTATCTAATTTTAGGTTGAGTCGGAGAACCAGTTTTTAACGAGGGCGGGGCCTGTGCCAATCGCGTCAGCAGGCCATGGCACCTCAGCTCAGTTCCTTGGAGAACCGGTTGTTAATTTATTTGAATCCCACCACTGGTTAGAACCCCATGGGGAAGAAGGGTGTTTTTTTTTAATCTATACCCAGTCAGAAAAATTGCTGAATACAGAGCAAGGGTTTCCAACTGGTGCACCCTGATGTGAAAGGCAGCGTGGCCAATTGGAAAAAATTCAGTCTCAGAATTAGGAAGACCAAGGTTTGAGATCAGCCCCTAGAAATACTGGTGCTTTAGCCCTGGGCAAGTAAGAAGACCCTTAAGCTGCAGAACAGTTGCCAGTCAGCCTTGGTAGAGGGAGTTTCCTATACAGGAGCAGTCATGGGACTAATTTTTTTTAAAAAAGGCTCAGGAGTAACCATCCGCAAGGGTGCATGCCCTTTAACAATTCTATTCAGAAACAAGTTCTGTAAGCAAATCAGGAGAAGGACCTTCAAATACAAAGGGAAAAAAATTTGAATAACACAAGACCAGCAAAGTTGCAGGCTATAAATTAAATCCTCAACAATCAACAGTATTTCTATATATAATAACTAAATCCAAGAAGCAAAAATAGAGAAATCCCATTCCAAATAATTAGAAAATACATAAAATATCTGAGGATCAACCTATCAAAACACATACAAGATTTGTCTACATTCAATTGCAAAGTGTTCCTTAAAGAAATAAAAACAATGTAAATAGCTAAAGGAACGTCAGTGCTCATGGCTAGGCCATGCCAATTTGACAAAATAAAAATAACAATACTTCCAATGTTAATTTACACTTCTAATACTATACCAATGAAATTCCCCAAGGAATATTTTATAGAACTTTATAAAATAATAATAAAATTCATTTGGAAAAACAAAAGATCTAAAATAACAAGGGAAATGATGAAAAGAAATAGGGATGGAGGGGGAAATAGTACTTTGAAACCTCAAACTACATTATAAAGAAGCAGTCATCAAAATCCTCTGTCAAAAAACAGAGAAATCAGCAGAACAGACTAAACAAGGAGAGTCAGAAACTATCATACTTAATAACTCAGTGTTTGATAAAGTGGAAAACACAAATTACCTCAAAAAAAAACCCTCCTTATTTAATAAAACTGCTGGGAAAATTAGAAAGCCATCAGGCAGAAACTGGGTCAATATTTTATGCCATATTCCACAACACATCCAAAATGGATATGCAACCTTAATAAAACCTTGAAGAGAAGTAGATTATATACCTCTTATAGCTATGGGAAGAAAACGTGTTCTTAGTCAAATAAGAGATAAAGACAATGATAAGAAATAAAATAGGTAACTGATCACATGAAACTGAAAAGCTTATGCACAGACAAAATTAATGCATCTAGGATAAGAAAGGAGGTGGATGAAGAATTAAAAAAAAATCTTTGTATCATATTTCTCTGATAAAAGGTTTTCACCCAAGATATATGAACAATCAATAAATGTATATAAAACTAGTAGTTGTTCTCTAATAGGTAAGTGATCAAAGGATATGAACAAATAGTTTTCAAAAGAAGGATTGCAAAAGATTCACAACTACATGAAAGAATGCTCCAGATCACTAATAATGAAAGAATTAAAAATCAAAACAACACTGAAGTTTTACCTCACTCCCTATAAATTGGTGAAGATGACAAAATTTGGTAATAGTCAATGTTGGATGGGTCGTAGAATGATAGGTATGCTAATGTATTATTGATGGAGCTGTGAAATAATATAACCATTTCAGAAAGCAATTTCAAATTATGCAAACAAAATGTCAAAAAATGTCCATATTCTTTAAATCAGAGACTCCATTACCGAGCCCATACTCCAAAGAAGCCATCAATATGAAAGGCCCCACATACAACAAAATACTTACAATAGTACTCTTTGTGAGAGCAAAGAATTGGAAACAATTTAGATGTCCATAAATTGCAAAATGACTAAACAAATTGTGGTGCATGAATCTCACAGAATAGTACTGTGCTGTACAAAGTGACGTGTGTGATGAGTGGAAAGAAACATGGAAAAATCTATATGAAGCAATGCAGAGTGAAGTCAGCAGAGCCAAGAAAATAATAAACAATAACCACAGTAATATAAATGGAAAGAACAAAGACACTTCAAAACAAATGCAAATTTAACAAAATTACAAAGATCAAGAATGATTCAAATGAGGAGATATGAGACTACAACCCCAAGCCACCCTTTCATGGAGTGAGAGGGGCACAAATATTACAGATTGCATATGTTTTCGCATTTTTTCAATGTAACAATTGGTTGTGCTATGTTTTTTTCCTTTTAAAAATACTATTTATTATTTGGGATAGTTCCCTGGGAGCAAGAGAGATATTTTGTATAACTATAATGGAGAAAGAAACAGAAAACACCAATAAAAATTTATTTTGAAAAAAGTCAGTCAGGAGACATGATTAGCTCAAAGCAAAGGCATTTACTGAGATGGCAATCATAAGGACAACAGCAACAAAACATTCCCCCATAAACCTGGGATGAACTCTTCCATGACTACACATAGAGTTAGTGGGAAGAGTGATCACACATGCAAAATACAATGATAGAGATGTTCTCGTGCGGGGAACCCATGACCAAAATTACTCACACCTCCACAAGTAATATAGGGCTCCGATACCCATAAGCTTCTTGTGGTCTCCTCATAATGTTTTGTCTGGGTGCCATTAATATCTTTCGATTGGATTGCCTGAATATTCCCTTCTCTACAACTCAATTCCCAACAGCCACAGTTGTTTTCTTCATTCACAGAAGTCATTCTTCAAAACTCTTGACTGGCTCCCTAGAGAATATGTTTTGCTTTTTCGTTAGTAGTGTGGCCAGTACTCTGTCAGACAATGGCTAGCTGCTTCCCGTTTCCAGCAATTTTTATCTGAGAACTTCCTATCTGATAAAGGGATGATAGGACGTAGGCAAGTTTTGTTTTGTTCTTTACTTTAAGATTTTAGTACCTCACTGTCTCCCTTACCTGCCCCTTATCTTCTTGACTTCATAAAAACAGGCTGGGGGAAACCAATTGATCTTGAATATCCTGATCACTGCCCGCTCCTCATATATAACATAACAATAAAATAATAAATAATAAAATACTTTAATATGTATATTTCACAATGGTCAAAACTAAAATTTGAGTCTTCAGAATTTAGAAAGTTAGGAGTTTAATAAATAAATCATTATTTTACTAATGAAATGATTTGGCCTTTTTAAAAAAATCATTTACTAAAACATTAACACTAAATGCTCTCTTTGAAGAACAGAAGTGCCTTGCACATCCAGTTCAAGATGTTCAATAGGCAGTTGGAGATTCAAGATTGGAATTTAGTAGAGAAGCTGGGGCTCAGTCAGTATGGAGATGAGGCAGCTAGGTGGCACAGTGGATTGAGCACCAGACCTGGAGTCAAGTGTTGTCTTTGTAAGTTCAAATTGGGCCTCAGACACTTACTAGCTATGTGACCCCATGCAAGTCATTTAATCCTGTCTGCCTCAGTTTCCTCATCTGTAAAGTGAGCTGGAGAAGGAAATGACAAACTTCTCCAGTATTTTTGCCAAGGAAACCCCAAATGGGGTCACGAAGAATTGGAAACAACTCAAATGAGTGAACAACAGAAAAAATTTCCTTAAATTTAACATTTTTTTTCTTATTAAGCACTTATTTCCTTTTCCTCCCACTTTCCTTCTCTGATTGAACAATATTTTTTTAAAAAAGCCATCACATATATACATAGTCAAACAAAACAAATACACATTGGCCTTGTCCAAAAATATGTATCCCAGAGAATCCTCTTTATAAAGTATTTCCTTCAGATAGTTTTGGAAAACAGCAAGGACTGATTTATAGGAAATCAAGGAAGAGAATAATTTCTTTGAGTCAGGGTTTTTGGGAAATCTTCACCCAGAAGGTGCTGGGAGAGCTTTGAGAAGAGCTTTAAAGAAGGGGTATGCTTTCAATAAGTGGAGAGATTTCTCCTTCTCATCAACATACCGTTCCTCGGAATCACTGTCTTTTCTTGCTACATAGAAAACCCTATTTTTCCCTTAGTCGCCTGGTGGTCCCTGAAGACAGAAGTCTTTTTAAGTCAGTCAGTGAGCATTTATTAAGCCCTTTCTAATTGCTTTTTTCCTATCTAGGCCTTGGTTTCAGCCCTTCAGTCTCAGGTCAGATCCGCCTTCCTCATAGCTGAGTCCCAAACTTCTCTGCTAGGAGACCTCTGGCCATAGAAATTCCCTAATTAGCATGGAAGAAGCTTCCAGTCTTTCACAGATGTGGCATCTCCTAGTTTCCATTATCTACTACTGCCCCTTAAACTCTCTTCAGGCCATCGATACTCTGATCAGAGAGAGAGCATGATAGTGGCTAGAAAGTTGGCTTTGGAGTTAAGTAGAACTGGGTTCAAGTCTGACACATATTGGCTGTGTGATCCTAGACAAGACCTGTATTCTCTCAGGTCTCCCAGGCAACTCTCTAAGACCCTAAAGTTGCAGAGAAGGAGGGGATTTGCACTGACAGAGGCAGCATCTCTTCTGGATGTCCCTATACTGATGAGATCATAGGTCTGGTAATTTAAAAAATATTATTCCAATTACCTTTCTTTTCCCCTTTTAAACACACATATTGTTTTAAAGTAACCTCCCTAGGAAGCAGATCTCTAGGCCCTCATCTCCAAGATGTGTTTCTTCTCAGACACTACTAGGATACTTTATTTTTTAAAAAAAAAAATTCATTTGATTCCTACAATCAACTTTGGAATGCCTAGCTCTGTTTTTTATCCCATGAAATTTTATAAGCCCACATTTAGTAGATGTGGAGGGATGCCCTAGAGATATTAACTTCTCTATGCCTTAGTAGACAGTTTCATGAGCTGCTTTGCTGTCCTATCCTCCTAGCCCACAAAAAAAAAAAAATCATCACTTGGTGACCATTTGGTGATGAGTCTCTTTACTTAGCCAGGCTAGTCTTTCACCAGTCACAGAATCTCAGATTTAGAAGGAGCCTCAGTGTTCATCTAGTCCAACCAGTACCTAGTTAGTCACCCTCTCTATAATATAACAGCCTTCTCTCGATGTCTTCTAGTGAGGGGGAATCCACCACCTTCTTAAATCAACATGTTCCACTTTTTGGACAGCTCTCAGTGTTAGAACAGGTCTCCTTATGTCAAGCCTGACTGCCTGTCTCTTCCATCCATTATCCTCCTATTTGCCCTCGGATGATGCCCCCTAGCACTGGGCTGCTCCCTTCAGAGACTCACCAGCTTGGTAGGGAGGCTTAAATGGAGGATGAAGATACATGCTTGTATGTAAAATCTATGAGCTAAAAATTGGAAGAATGGTAAAGAGCATTGAGGTGAGAATTAAGGAGGGGGGGCAGTAATGGGTTGCGGAGAGAACAGAGGTTATATTTCTGTGGGACTTTATAATACAACAGAGGTCAGCAAACTAAGGCTTAAGAACCAAATACTGCCTGCATTTATTTTTGCATAGACGAGGAACTAAGAATAGTTTTTAAAAAAAAGTTGTATTTTAAAATGTAAAAGGCCATTCTTAGCTCTCTGCGAACCACAAAAAAACCCCACTGAATTTGGCCCTAAGGCCATAATTGACCCCTGCTATAGAACAACTGACTAGAGAGAGGTTAGGAACAATATTTTCCTAACACAGATTATAAAACTTCCCCAGAGATAAGATATAATACATGATGGTATAGAGGAAAGTGTTGGATATGAAATCAAAAGATCTCTGGGCTCCAAAACTTGCTAGTTAGATGACCATGGACAAATTTTTAACTTTTCTGAGTCTTAGTTTCCTCAGCTGTCAAATGTGTAGTACTTATATCACCTACCTCACGTGAATGAATGAAAGAGAAAACATTTATTAGGCATTTTTTTTATTTATTTAGTTTTCAGCATTGATTTTCACAAGAGTTTGGATTACAAATTTTCTCCCCATTTCTACCCTCCCCCCCCAAGATGGCGTATATTCTGGTTGCCCTCTTCCCCAGTCAGCCCTCCCTTCTGTCACCCCACTCCCCTCCCATCCCCTTTTCCCTTCTTTTCTTGTAGGGCAAGAAGCCCTCAGATGAGAGAAGATCCAAGAAGGGTGTGAGAAAGAAGAGAGGAGTGGTAAGGGTTAGTGGCACTCAGGCAGCTGTTTAGCAACCAGTCATCTTCCTAAGGTGTGTATGGGAAACACAATATCAGAGTATCTCCCTAGATTTATCAAAATGGACTCGCCAGAATTCCCCAAAATTTCATTTGAGCCCAAACTTCCAGAAGGAACCTAGAAAGTGTTGCCAAAGATCGCAAAGCAGTATTGGGGAAGAAACTGAAGACCATAATGGCAAAGACTGTGTTTTCCTCACTGATGCCCATTGAATACAAGGGATTTGGAAAGGGGGAAAAACCAATTTGGAAAGTAAACAACTGGTTAAGGGATTGGTGCCTGACCAAGGGATTTGGATTTCTGGACCACGACTTAAAATATAAAAATGACATATTCCTTGTTGGAGATGAAGTCCACCTAACCATGGCTGGTAAAAATGTGTTTTCCTGGTGTCTTGGAAAATCTAATAAAAATGGCTTTAAACTGAAAAGAATAGAGGAAGGAGAAGACTATATCTATATATCCCTCAAACTCAATACTGAAAAAAATAGTTATGACAAAGGAAGAATAGCAATTAAGTCATCCAGATGTTCCCAGGAAAGAAATTTGATTGGATTGTCTTAAGAGAAGCATAGATTCCCAGATAAAGGAGGTGTATTCTACCCTTGTGTTTAGGCCAGAGCTGACCAGGATGCTCTGCTACCTCAGGTTCAACATTACAATTAAATTAAACAGGCATAGAAGATGTCAGGTAACAAAGAGAGATTTATTTAGCCCTAGGAATGGAAGGATATTAATCATGGACACAATATTGATTCATCTGAGCAGAGCTGCCTGTGGCAGGCCACTGGTCAAGTATAAGGAAATAGATAGATCTCCTGGTGAATTATTTGGTACTCTGCTGATGCAATTAAATTCAAAGACATTTTCAATGCCTTTCAAAGAAAAACTAGAATAACCTAGGGTTGGGAGGCAAGGCAAAAATGGTGGGAGTAGAAGGCAAAAATACAACCTAACTTCTCAAAACAACTGCTCCACAAAAATCTAGAAAACACACTAGGTCAAGTCCTGATTTATGAAATTTAAGAAAAAAAATCACAGTGAGTCGTTTTTCTAGCCCAAGATTCAGTAGAGGCATAAAAAGATAAACATGAGTGAGAAATCATAAGGGATCTAACAAGGCTAAACTGTTTACATACATATGGAAAGATAATATATGTAACCTCTAAGAACATTATCATCATTGGGGCAATAAGGAGTCTACTTCTTCTAACAGACAGAGGGCATGGGTGTAAATTTGTTATATTGGGATGATCTCAAAAGAAGAATGGATCATCAGGAGTGGAGAGAAAGAAGAGGATGAATGGGGGAAATTATCTCATATAAGAGGCACATAAAGAAGAATTTTTACAATGGAAGGGATTATTGAGAAGGGGAGCAGAAAATGCTTAAACCTCACTCTCATCTGAATTAATTCAAGAAAGAGAGAGTAAATATGCACACACGGTTAGGTATAGAAATTCATCCTGCCCAACAGATAAGTAGGAAGGCAAGGGTCTGGAGGGTAGGGTGTGATAAAAGAGAAGGTAGATTAAGAGAAGCAGTGGTCAAAAGCAAAATAGACTTTTGAGGAGGAAACAGGATAAAAAAGAAGGATAGAGAATAGAATGGAGGGAAATACACAGTTATTAATCATAACTGTGATTGTGAATAGGATGAACTCACAAAACTAAAGAGGATAGCAGGATGGATTAGAAACAAGAATCCAACAATAAGTTGTTTACAAGAGACACACTCCAAACAGAAAGACACACACAAAGTTAAAATGAGAGGCTGGAGCAGAATTTATTCTGCTTCAGCTGAAGTAAAAACTCAGGGGTAGCAGCAGAACCAGGAAAACATTGTACACAACCACAGATGTATTGATTCAGGGATGACTAACTTTGATAGACTTGGCTCTTCTCAGCAATACAAGGTTCAAAGACAACTCCAAAGGACTCATGATGAAAAGAGCTATCTCTATCCAGAGAAAGAACTATGGAGTCTGAATGCAGATTGAGGCAAACTATTTGCTCTCTCTCTCTCTCCCTCTCTTTTTTGGCTTTGTTTCTTCTTTCTCATGATTCATTCGATTAGTCATAATTCTTCTTTACAACTTGACTATTGTGTAAATAAGTTTAATCTGAAGGTATATGTAGAAGATATATTGGATTCCATGGCATCTTGGAGGGTAGGGGAGAGAGGTGAAGAAAATCTGGAACTCAAAAACATGTGGAACTGAGTGTTGTAAACTAAAAATAAAAAAAGTCTTAATTTAAAAAGAAAGCAGAGGTAACAATCATGGTCTCAGATAAAGAAAAGCAAAGAAAAATTATTTTTAAAAGAAATATTCAGAGAAACTACACTTAGCAAAAAAAGAAAAAAGAAAAGAAAGAAAAAGTACCGTAGATAATGAGTTAATATTAATACTGAACATATATGCATCAAATGGTATAGCATTCAAATCACTGAAGGAAAAGTTCATTTACAAGTGGAAATAGACAGTAAAGCTATACTAATCTGAGACTTCAATTTACCCCTCTAAGACCTAGATAAATCTAACCACAAAATAAACAAGAAAGAAGTTAAGGAGATGAATTGAATTTTAGAAAAATTAGATATGCTAGTCCTCTGGAGACTATTGAATGGTAATACAAAGGAGCATACCTATTTCTTAGTTGCATATGGACAAAAATGTGTGCATGAACAAAAACTGACTGTGTATTAGGGCATAAAACCTCACAGCTAAGTGCAAGAAAAGTGGAAACATTAAATGTACTTTTTCAAATCATAATGCAATAAAAAATATATTCACCAAAAGGTCTTTGAAGCAAAAATTTTAAATACATTTGAAACTAAATAATCTAATTCTAAAGAATGAATGGGTCAAAGAATAAATCATAATTCCATTAATGATGACAATAAAAAGATAATACATTAACATTTGTGAGATGCAGTCAGAGCAGTACTTAGGCATATTTTATGTCTCTAATCACTTTAATAAAAGAGAGAAAGAGCATATCAACAACTTGGGCATGCAACTGAAAAAACCTACAAAAACAACAAATTTAAAATAACACCAAAATAGAAACCTTAAAAATCAAAGGAGAAATTAATAAAATTGAAATTAAAAAAGCATTGATTTAATTTTTAAAGGAGAAATTAGTTGTATGGGAAAAAAAACAATAAATAGATAAATCACTGGCTAATTTGATTTTAAAGAAAGAAAGAACAAAACCAAATTACCAGTATCAAAAATGAAAGCAGTGAATGAACAACAAATGAAGATAAAATTAAAGCAATTACTAGGCACTATTTTGATCAACTTCATGCCAATAAAACTGGCAATCCAAATTAAATGATGAATATTTACAAAAATAGAAATTGCCCAAATTAATAGAAAAGGAAATAGAATATTTAAATCACTGTATCTTGGAAAAAGAAATTAAGCAAGCCATAAATTAGTTCCCTAAGGGGGAAAAAAAAAGCCCAGGACCAGATGGATTAACAAGCAAATTCTTCCAAACATTTAAAGAAAAATTAATTTCAATTCTACATGAACTGTTTGGGAAAAAAATAGGTAAAGAAAGAATTCTACCGAATTCCTTCTATGACACACATTAAAAACATGAAAAGAAAACAAGAGACCAAATTCTTTAATGAATATAGATGCAAACATTTTCAGTAAAATGCTAACAAGGAGATTACAGCAATATATCACAAAGATCATACACTATGACCAAGTTGGATTTAAACCCAGAATGCAGGGCTGGTTCAACATTAGGAAAACTATAAACATAATTGCCCACATCAATAATGAATACAACAAAAACAATATGATTATATTTTGAAAAAGCTTTTGACAAAATAGGACATCTATTAAAAAGACTAGAAAGCATAGGAACAAATGGAGCTTAAAAAAAATGGTATCTATCTAAAACCAAGAGCAAGCATTATCTACAATGGGAATAAGCTAAAAGCCTTTCCAGTAAGATCAGGGGTGAAGCAAGAATGTCCATGATCACAATTGTTATTCAATATTGTACCAGAAATGCTAGCTATAGCAAGGTCAAGAAAAAGAAATTGAAGGAATAAGCTTAGGTAAAAAGGGAACAAAGCTAATCACTTTTTCTA
Source organism: Trichosurus vulpecula (assembly GCF_011100635.1). NCBI lineage: Eukaryota > Metazoa > Chordata > Mammalia > Diprotodontia > Phalangeridae > Trichosurus > Trichosurus vulpecula. The sequence continues at coordinate 146,682,710 of NC_050573.1, forward strand.
GATGAACTCTAGAAAACTCTAAAGACACATTTGAAATACAAAGACACAAAGTTAAAATAAAAGACTGCAGCAGACTCTATTATGCTTCAATTGAAGTTAAAAAAAAAAGAAGGGGCACCTAGGTGATGCAGTGAGTATGGCACTGGCCCTGGAGTCAGGAGGATCTGAGTTCAAATCTGGCCGCAGACATTTGACACACTTCTAGCTGTGTGACCTTGGGCAAGTCACTTAACCCCAATTGCCCTGCCTTCCCCCCTCCAAAAATAAAAAATTAAAATGAAATAAAAAAGAAATGCTAGCTATACCAATAAGAAAAGGAAATGAGAATAAGCAATGAGGAAACAAAACTATCACTTTTTGCAAATGATATGATAGTTTACTTAGAGAACCCCAGAGAGTCAGAAAACTAGTCAAAACAGTTAGCAACTTCAGCAAAGTTGCAGGATATAAAATAACACTCCTTTATAATCATTAGCATTTGTATATATTACCAACAAATCCCAGCAGGAAGAAATAGAAAGAAAAACTCATCTAAAATAGCTACAGATACCATAAATTACTTAAGAATCTACCTACCAAGAAATACCTGTATGTCTTTCACACAGGATATAAACACAGTGACAAAACATCCTCCTCACAAAGGCATATCTAAATAATTGAAGACTAAACCAAGCCAATATAATAAAAATGATAATACAACTTAAAAATTTACTTGTTCAGTGCTATATCAATCAAATAACCAAGGAATTACTTTATAGAGCTAGAAAAAATAACAAAATTAATCTAGAAGAACAAAAAAACAAGGGAATCAATGGGGATAAAATGTGAAAGAAAGAAGCCTAGCAGCAGCAGATCACAAACTACACTACAAAGCAGCAACCATAAAAACAATTCTGCACTGGATAAAAAATAGAGTGGCTGATCAATGGAAGAGATTTGGAATACATTATAAAAAGAGCAAAATAGCACAGTAACTTAGTATTTGACAAACCCAAATATCTCAGCTAATGGTACAAAAATTCACTGTTTAACGAAAACTGCTGGGAAAATTGGAAAGTATTCTGGCAAAAGCTGGATGTAGACCAATATCACACACCATACACTAAGATAAGCTCAAAGTGAGTACATGAATTAGACATAAATGGGGATATCATGAGCAAATTAGTGGAGGATGGAAGAAATTAGATCTGTGTACAAGGAAAGAGTTCATGACTAAGAGATAGAGAGGTTCACAGGAGGTAAAATGTATAATTTTCATTACATAAAATTGAAAAGTTTTTGCACAAACAAAAGCAATGCAGCTAAAATTAAAAGAAAAGCAGAAAATGGGAGATCTTTATAGGAAGTTTCTTTGATAAAGGTCTTATTTCTTAAATACATAGGGAACTGAACCAAATGTAAACTAATCAGAGTCATTCCTCATTCGATAAATGGTCAAGGAATACGAACAGGCAGTTTTCAGAGGAAGAAATCAAAGCTATAAACAGTCATATGAAAAAAATGTTCTAAATCACTAACAATTAGAGAAATGCAAATTAATGACTATGAGGTACAACTTCACACCCATCACGTTGAATTAGATAACAGGAAAGGAAAATTACAAATGCTTGAGGGGATATGAAAAAAATAGGTACGCTAATCCACTGTTGGTGGAGCTGTGAATTAATCCAAACATTCTAGAAAGCAATTTGAAACCATGCCCAAAAAACTATTAAACTGTGCATATCCTTTGACTCAGTATCACCCCTATTAAGTTTATACCCAAAGAGATAAAAGCAAAAGGAACCATATGTATAAAAATATTTATATCAGCTCTTTTTTGTGGTGGCAAAAAAGTTGGAAACTGAGAGAAATCAAGCTGCAGATCAGAGCAGGAGTGCAGGGATTGCTTTGCTGGTACAGAGGCCGGGTTCTCTTGCTTTGCCCTGCTTGGATCTGGGTCACAGTCCTGGTTGGCAGTTCTTGGGAGAGGAGGAGTGCTGGTGTGGCAGAGCTTGCTGTGTAGAAGTAGCTCTGAAAACAGAAGTGCAAGACCCCTGAAGCTTAGGACAAAGCACTCTCCACTCTGAAGGCAGTCATACCCTGACAAAAAGCTCAAGGGACAAGTAGTTGACTGGAAATATGAGCAAGCAGTGAAAAAGGACTCAGACTATAGAGTCTTCTTTTGGTGACAAAGATCAAAACATACAGCCAGAAGAAGGCAACAAAGTCAAAGAACCTACATTGAAAGCCTCCAAGAAAAATATGAATTGGTCTCAGGCCATGGAAGAGCTCAAAAAGGATTTGGAAAAGCAAGTAAGAGAAGTAGAGGAAAAATTGGGAAGAGAAATGAGAATGATGCAAGAAAATCATGAAAACAAGTCAATGACTTGCTTGGAAAGGAGACCCAAAAAATACTGAAGAAAATAACACCTTAAAAAATAGACTAACCCAAATATCAAAAAAGGTCCAAAAAGCCAATGAGGAGAAGAATGTCTTAAAAAACAGAATTAGCCAAATGGAAAAGGAGGTCTAAAAGACCACTGAAGAAAATACTATCTTAAAAATTAGAATGGAGCAAGTGGAAGCTAGTGACTTTATGAGAAATCAAGAAATTATAAAACAGAACCAAAAGAATGAAAAAATGGAAAACATTGTGAAATATCTCATTGGAAAAACCAATGACCTGGAGAATAGATCCAGGAGAGATAATTTAAAAATTATTGGACTACCCTGAAAGCCATGATCAAAAAAAGAACCTAGACATCATCTTCCAAGAAATTATCAAGGAAAACTTCCCCGATATTCTAGAACCAGAGGGTAAAATAGAAATTGAAAGAATCCACCGATTGCCTCTTGAAAAAGATCCCAAAAAGAAAACTCCTAGGAATGTTGTTGCCAAATTCCAGAGTCCCCAGGTCAAGGAGAAAATATTGCAAGCAGCCAGAAAGAAACAATTTGAGTATTGTGGAAACACAATCAAGATAACACAGTATCCAGCAGCTTCTGCATTAAGGGATCAAAGGTCTTAGAATATGATATTCTGGAGTCAATGGAGCTAGGATTAAAACTAAGAATCACCTACCCAGCAAAACTGAGTATAATACTCCAGGGCAAAATACAGATTTTCAATAAAATAGAGGACTTTCAAGCTTTCTTGATGAAAAGACCAGAGCTGAATAGAAAATTTGACTTTCAAATACAAGAATCAAGACAAGCATGAAAAGGAAAACAGGAAGGAGAAATCATAAGGGACTTAATAAAATTGAACTGCTTTGTTTACATTCCTACATGGTAAGATGATATTTGTAACTCATGAAACATTTCTAAGTATTAGGGTAGTATAGTAAGGAATATACATGCATACATACATACATATATATGTGTGTGTGTGTGTGTATACATATACACATATATATATATACATACATATATATATATACACACACACACACAAAGTGCACAGGGTGAGTTGAATATGAAGGGATGATATCTAAAAAAATAAAATAAAATCAAGGAGTGAAAGAGGAATATATTGGGAGAAGGAGAAAGAGAGAGATAGAATGGGGTAAATTGTCACTTAAAAGTAGCAAGAAAAAGCAGTTCTATTGGAAGGGAAGAGGGGAAGGTGAAAGAAATGAGTGAATCTTGCTCTCATGGGATTTGACTTAAGGAGGGAATAACATACATACTCCATTGGGTATCTTACCCTACAGGAAAGTAGAAGGGAAGGGGATAAGAGAGGGGAGATGATAGAAGGGAGGGCAGATTGGGGGAGGAGGTAGTCAAAAGCAAACACTTTTGAAAAGGGACAGGGTCAAAGGAGAAAATTGAATAAAGGGGGACAGAAATATAGTTAGTCTTTCACAACACGACTGTTATGGAAATGTTTTGCATCATGATGCAGGTATGGCCTATGTCAAATTGCTTGCCCTCTCAAGGAAGGTGGGTGGGGAGGGAAGAAGGGAGAGAATTTGGAACTCAACGTTCTTAAAATAAATGCTCAAAAAAAGTTGTTTTTACATGCAACTGGAAAATAATATATACAAGCAACGAGGTATTGAAATTTATCTTGCTCTACAAGAAAGTAAGGGGAAAGGAGATGCAGGGGGGAGTGGGGTGACAAAAGACAGGGCAGACTGGGGAAAGAGCAATCAGAATATATGCCATCTTGGGGAGGGGGGAGGGTTGAAATGAGGAGAAAATTTGTAACTCAAAATCTTGTGGAAATCAACGTGGAAAACTAAAAAAAAATGAAATAAATAATAAAACGGGAAAACAAAAGAAATGATGCAGAGAATGGTTTAGGAAAAACCCAGAAAGACTCATATGAATTGGTGCAAAGTGAAGTGTGCAGAACCAGGAGAACAATCTACACATAACAGTAATATTGTAAAGATAATCAACTGTGAAAGACTTAGTAGTAACGATCAACATAATGATCCACCACAATTTCAGAGAATTCATGATGAAAAATGCTATCCAAATCTAAATAAAGAACTGATGGACTCAGAATCAAACTGAAGCATATCTTTTCTTCTTTCTTTTTTTTTTTTTCAGAACATGGCCAATGCAGAAATTTGTTTTAAAATCTGGCTTCAGACTCTGACTAGCTATGTGAACCTGGGCAAGGCACTTAACCTTGTTTGCCTCAGTTCCTCATCTATAAAATGAGCTGGAGAAGAAAATGGCAAACCACTTCTGTATCTTTGCCCAGAAAATGCTGAATAGGATCACTTAAGAGTCAGACATGCCTGAAAAACAACTGAACAAAGATTAAGTGAGGGATTAATCCGAAGGAAAACAAAGTATAAGAAGGGTGGATCTTAAAAAGGGGCTTAAAAGAAAAGATAAGAACCTTAGATTGAGTGCAGGGTGAGGTTAAAAGAAGCAAGGCAGGGGAGCAGAAGCAGATTGCGCCAAACCTAAAGCACAGGTGCTGAATTCACTTATTATCCCTAGACACCCTCTCCTTTATAAAGTGGGAGCAGGAAACAAAGAGAGGGAAAAGTACAAGGGAAGAGGATGGAGGAAAATACACCAATAACAGTAACTGCTATGAATGCCAATGTGCTAAATTCATCCATAAAACAGAAGAGAACAGCAAAATGGATTAGTAAGCAGAATCCAATCATGTGTGGCTTATAAGAAACACACTTGCCACATAAAGATTCATACAGAGTTAAAATAAGGGACTAGAGCAAACTCTATTATACTTCAGTTGAAGTAAAAAAAAAGGCATTTATGATTTCAGACAAGGCAACAGCAAAAATAGATTTAATTTAAAAAGACAATCAAGGAAACTACAAATTGCTGAAAGCTACCATAGACAATTAACATTAGTGCTAAGTACCATTTTGGGCATAGCATCTAAATGATTGAAGGAAAAGTTAAATGAGTTATGAGGAGAAAGAGTAAAGCTCTAATAGTCGGGGCCCTCAATTAGTAGTAAAACAATAAATAGCGGGGGCCCTTTCACACCTAGAGAAATCTAACCGAAAAACAAAGAAAAAGAAAGTTAAGGACTTAAATGGAATTTTAGAAAAGCTAGACAGGATAGACCTCTGGAGTTCATTGAATGAGAATAGAAAAGAGTTTTTACATTTCTCATCTGGGCAGGGCAGTTTTACAAAAACTAACCATGTATTAGGGCATAAAAACTCCACAAACTAATATAAAAAAGCAGAAATACTAAACACATCTTTTATAAACCATAATGAAGTAAAAATAATGTTCAGTAAAGGGCTACTGAAGAAAAGATTTAAAAATTATTTGGATACTAAATAACTTAATCCCAAAGAATTGATGTATCAAAGAATCAATTTTATTTTTTAAAAAAAGAATAATTCTTTAAAGATAATGGCAATGCCAAAGGCAATATGCCAAAACTTTGGGGATGCAGTTGTCATCTCTGAAAACAAATGACCAAATTATCACAGAGATTATGCAACTGCATAATTCTGAAAATATCAAAGAGCTCACATGGGTTATCACAACCATAGTTAACTCTGGAAAAAAAAAATTAAAGAGCTGACAGTGGTTATAAACAAAAAGCTTTCTTTATTCTGTTGGAGGAGGGAAACTAGACATGTGTGTTGGGGTCTTTTCTAGCAGGAGACACAAGACGGTGAGGGTAAACCTAGACAGACAGATAGATAGATAGATAGATAGATAGACAGACATATGTATGTGTTTATATACATATACATACACACACATATATAGACATATATACATATGTATGTATACACATATGCATAGTTGTGGTTAGACAAAGAATCAAACAGTATCATGTAGCAACAGTGGGGAGGCATAATGCCAACAGTGAGGCAAGGTTGCCTAGTGACAAAAAGTCTGTTCATAGCACGGCTTCATATATCTAGGCCTGTCGGTGCTTGTCTGAGCTCAGGGACAGTCAGTTCTGTGATTTAGTTGCAGCAGAGTTCATCCAGAGGATAAACACAAAGGATTGTTGTTATGCCAAGCTCAAGGTACAGCTTGCTTGTTGGTCCTTAGCTCTGGAAAACAGAGTGTCTCCCAGTAGTAAAAAGAGAAGGGTGGTCTTGGCATGGAGATCCTCACACAGTCAAGCAGTCTTTAGGGGAAATTTTATATCTCTAAACACTTTCATCAATGAAAGAAGAAACTGGTGAATTGGACATTCAACTAAAAAAAAACCATAGAAAACCAACAAATTTAAAACTCCCAAACACCAAAATATAATCCTAAAAATCAAGAGATAAATAAAATAGATAAGCTGTTAGCTAACTTGATTTTTTTTTAAAAAGAGAGATGAAATTACCAATATCAAAAATGAAAAAGATAAATTCACAACCAATGGAGTCAAAGAAATCAGAAACTATTTTGCCCGATTATATAGCTCAAAATTGACAAACTAAACTAAATGGATAAATATTTACAAATGTAACAACCTCTCTAAGGGGTTGGCTGGCTACAAAGTCCTCTGGTATTTATAGTTCTTCCTAGTTTGGGAAAAGGGTAACTTGAGATCAGGCCTCAAACAGAGGTAGGGTGAAGGTTTTTCACCCACAGTGTCCATGACTGTGGACAACGGTTTTGGATGATTCTCAAGGAGAATGAGAAGAAGAAAAGTAGCACTTATCCCCTGGCAATGGCAGGACCAGGGCAGCAGCTAGTGCCACATCTGCAGTTCCCTTCTGTAAGTCCATGAAAGACGCCCTCCATAAATGGACATGTGGTGGGTATGACTGTGTTTTATCATTGGCACTGGACACTTCGCAGGAGCAAAGAAAGATACAAGCCAGTTGAGAGGAACAGGCAGATCCTACACTGCCCCAGCCTTACTTCCACTGTGTTATTCTTAAATTTATTCTGTTAAAGAATACGTTTGTGAGATTTAACATTACTTCTGTGACTGACTCTGTACTTATGTTTCTGGGTCTTCCTTTGTTTGCAATGAGGGTGCAGTTGGAGCCAGGCAGGAGAGAGGGATCTTTCATAGTGCCAGGCTGGGAACTCAACCTCTACCCTATTTGTTAGAGTTTTGCTTTCTAACTGGGAGCTTTTCATAAATTTCCTCATAAGAGCAGAATTTCTATTAATTCAGGCCCTATTTTATAAATCTGCATCATAGACATGAGTCAAGGTTACACAAAAATATAAAAAGCTCACATTAATAGAACAAGGAATAGAAGACTTCACCCAGTTTCAAAAAGAAACAAGTCATAAATGAACTCCCAAAAGAAAAAACTCCAGGCCAGATGAATTCATAAGCAAATTCTATGAAACATTTGAAAAACAATTGCAATACTCCATAAAACTTAAATATGTTTCATGTCTAGTTTCCTTAAATGAGGGTGACAGGGTCCCCAGTCTGTACTCAATATGCAATATGGGTATTGGGTATAGAGTAACCTATTCCACCCACCACAGGAAATGTGCAAAGGACTCACAGGAGCCCATGAGCAAATACAGAAACATAACGTGCTCAAAAAGTCCATTAGACTCCCCAGTAGTCAAGGGCGTTTTGGGAAGTGTTGAACAAATTCTTCCTCCCAGTGACCTGCACTGCCCAAGCATCTCATGGCAAGAGTGAAATTGGCAAGGTCTAGATATCTTGCCACCTCACCCATGCTGAGGCTTTGGTCTTCTAGCTTCCAAATTGAGGAAGCTTCAATCTCTTAGGAAATCTCAAACATGAGTTTGCCCCCAAAGCTGGGAAAATTTGCTCTCCATACCTTACTTCTCAGGCCATGTGCAACTCTGCTGTGCAGGGACTCTGGTCCCTGACCTAAGTTTGGAAAAGGAAATAGAAAGGCAGAAGCCTGTGAGGACCTAAAGGACCCATCTCAGTTCACCAGGCACACAGTGGGCACTTAATAAATGTTTATTGACTGACTGATTGACTGGCTAACTAATGCCACTGACTCAACCCACTACTATTGTGCTTCCTCCCCTCTCTTCAAAGATAAAAAAAATAATCAGTTGAGAATAATTTTAGTCAGTGAGACTTAAGTAGTTTTAGGGTACTTACTAGGGTGGGCAGCCAGGTGGTTCAGTGGATAGCACACCAGGCCTGGAGTCAGGAAGACTCATCCTCTAAGTTAAAATCTGGTCACAAACACTTACTAGCTATGTGACCCCGGGCAGGTCACTTAACCCTGTTTGCCTCAGTTTCCTCATCTGCAAAATGAGCTGGAGAAGGAAATGGCAAACCACTCCAGTATCTCTGCCAAGAAAACCCCAAATGGGGTCACCAAGTGTCAGATACAACTGAAAAGTGACTGAACAACTAAAGTGAAAGCTATTAAGATGGGGAACATGGATAAAAGTAGTTGAGTCATTTACTGACATAGTCACTCACCAGTTTAGTCACACTGGAGAACAAAGAGGGGTCATCTCTGTGCAGTGAGAATATAGACCATGAGGCCTCCTTAGGATCATTGGTTCTTTGTGAAATAAGGCAGTCTAATCAAGGATGTGCTGGCCGGTATTTAACAACCTGGGCCATTAAGTTTAATCTGCATTATTAACATTTTCTTTATCACTTTCTTAAGTCTAGGAATCAACAAAACAAGTCAAGTTGCAAAGGTAGTAAAGTAATTGATAAGATATCATTCAATCAATTAGATCACAGGCCTTAGATGAAGTATGAAATGTCTTTTCAACTGGAATGACATTGCACTAGAATTGTGTTTGGATGGGGTAAGGATAAGCTATCTTTTTTTTGTAAGGCAATCAGGATAAAGTGACTTGCCCAGGGCCATACAGGTAGTAAATGCCAGATATGAATGCAAGTCCTCCTGATTCTATCCACTATGCCACCTACCTGCCCCATCTGTTAATTATCAGATGAGTTGAAAAGAGATTCATTTGAAAACTTGGAGCTAACCTCACTGAAAGAGAACTGCTTGGAATTGGAAGACAGAAGCCTCAGCTTTGGATTCAGCCTAGGTTTTCTTTCTTCAGCTCCTCTGGTGGAGGAAGACCTTATACACTTCAAAGGACCGGAGGATATTGGACTCCTCACCCTCCCAGCGGGGGGGCCTCGTGGTATCCTGGATCGGCTGGTAGTCATGTCTGCATTGAGAGCCAGATTGGATGCAGATTCACCATGCTCAAGGAAAACTTTCCTGAGCACTCCACAAATGGGAAAATAGGCTCTTTGCTCCATGTACTCTCTAAACTGGAGCCCTCTTACCCCTGGACTCTGTATATACTGGTGGGAGATCGCCATAGACTTTAAGGGTTATTTTTGTAGATATATGTACATATAGTTACAATTTCCATATATAAACATATTTGTTCATATTGGTCATCATTGTTTTATCTTCACTGCTTTTATTGTCATTCTCTTACTAAGAATTTGACTATACTCTGTTCCTGCTTTTATACAAAGTAGGCTTAAGAGGAAAGGGGATCCTATAATGTAATAAATACGGCAATCTGCATTTGGCACTATTATCCACAATGACCTTGGAGACAGTCCCTTATTAATTTGTTGTTACTGTTGTTCAGTCATTTCAGTTGTGTCTGACTCTTCCTGACCCTGTGGCATTCTGTTCCCGGGTTTTTCTTGGAGTGCTTTGCCATTTCCTTTTCCAGTGGGAAACAGAAGTTAAGCCCAATGCTCTATCCACTGTACCACCTAGCTGCCCTATGAATTGGTACTGTGATGCTTTTATGGAGCCAATGAAAGTATCCAGAAAAACCTTGGTGATTATAATGCTGAATCAGTCATCTGAAAACCTGAATTCCAATCCTGGCAGCTTCGCCTCTCCCAAGACTACTCACCAGCAAAATCGAAATAATACTACTTCTCTACCTTACAAGAAAACCGTGAGGATAAAATATCATAGTGTATGTGAAAATGTTTTGTATACTATAAAACACTATGCAGATAGAAGGGATTTAAATACCATAAATCACATAGTCACAGGGTTGGGGCTTTTTAAAAATCTTTATTTTGTTTTTGTCTTTACCCAAAGATATATTAAGGTTGTACCTCAAAAAATTCCTAGAAGCTTCAATCCATCTTTAGAGTCCTAGACATCATGAACCAGGCTGTGAGCATAAGGGGACTCTGGAAAATCTCCCAGACTGGTCAGTGGTCTCTGAGCCTAATACAAACCCTTGAGTAGCTGCTCTAGTGCCAGAAGAAGCATGTAAGTGTCCCTGATATTCTGGATGTTGGTCTGGGGGTATCTGGAGTTACAAGTTACAAAGTGGGGATTCTCCCTTCCCCTCCCCGTGTTATCTTCCCTTTCCCTCTTACAGGCAGGTAGCCTCCTCTGAGCCAGTTTAGGAGGAAGGGGTGAAGGGTGAACAACTGAGGGACAACATCAAGGCAAGTCACTTAAGCTCCATTTTCCTCTACTGCCTCTTGGGTTGTTGATGGGATAACACTTGTAAATTGATCAGCAAACCTTTCCGAACTACTTAAGTGCTATGGATTCTCCTACTTTTTCTCTCATTCCAAACTTACTAAAACTGAGAGGATTCTAAATGCAAATGTATCTGCCTTGTTTTGCAGATCCACAATCTGGGTTTCCAACTTTAAACAAGTCCCTTGTGCTTAGGCTAGGACTATGTGAACTTTAAGAAAACAACAAAGCCTGGCTTCCTTAGCACCTTCTTCTTCTATTCTACTTTCCCAGTGTTGAAGCCAGTGGACATTTTGGCAGAAGGACTGTGGTTTGGCACAATGCAAAATGAACTCCATTTAGATATGGGAAAGTCCTGGTGCCAGCTCGCTTGGAACAGCTAAGTGGGCCCTCTGAATAGCAGTGCTTTCCCAAGAGCGTCAGAGCTGGGAGCAGTGTGGGCAAGCTGCAAAGGGAAAGGCTTAGGTTCAATGTCAGGAAACATCTCCCAACAATGAGTTACCCCAAAGTGAGCTGCCTTGGGAAGTAGTGGGCTCCTCCTCATTGGGGGTCTCCTAGCAAAGGCACATTAGCCACTTGACAGATAATTATAGAGCCTTGTTCAGATAAAGATTGGATTAGTGGTGGATACTCAGGTCCCTTCCAATCCAGATTCTGGGATTCTGGAATCCTTGGTATTGCCTTCTCCCTGTAAAAAGCCTCAAAGATCGACAAACACTTATTAAGTGCCTACTATATGCTACACAGCTGTGCTGAGCTCAAAAAGAGGCAAAAAAACATCCCCTGCCCTCCAGGAGCTTACAGTCTAAAGGAGGAGATAACAAGCAAAAAAATAGGAACAACCAAGCTATGTACCAGATACAAAGGGAAATAAACCAGGGAGGAAAAACCCAAGAATTAAGGAGGGTTGAGAAGGGGGCCAGCTTTCTCTGAAATTATTTCTAGCCTCACCATGTATTCAGGCTATTTTAAAGAATTAGAAAATTGTTTTTAATAAGTAAAAACTTAGTGAGGGACTTTCTGGGTTTGAGCTACAGACAAGGATCTCTCCTAGGTCACTTTAGGTCATTTTGAGACTCGGAGGAGCAGTCCCAGAGTGGGAAAGTTGATGCGGAGAAACCATCTCATCCAGTCCCTTGTGTGATGCCTGAATTCCTCTTAGACCACTTGCAGGCCCAAATCTTGTATGGCAAAGATACTGCTTAAATGCCCCCTAACAAGGCAGCCTTTTCCACTGTGGGACAGCTCTCCATATTAGAAAATTTTATAGTGAAACTAAATCTGCCTCCTCGTAACTTCCACCCATTGGTTTGGGAACATTCGCTTAGCCAAAGTGACTTCCTATGTCTGTTTAAAAATTTTATAATAAACAATTCACAAAAAAAGAATGAGGAAAGTATGGCATAAGTCCACTAGCCCCTGCAGATTACCTAGGATCTTAAACCCCATATCAAATGAAAAAAGGGACTATGAGCCAAGCTTAGCAATGTTCCACATCTCCAAGTAAGCCCTGAGGGATCAATTCAAAACCAAAAAATGTGACTCCTCTTCCCTGGAATTGTGTACACTTCAGCGGGGAGAATTTTTTTTTTAATGAATCTGGCCAAATGTTTCTTATTTATTTATGTTCTCTTTGTACAGTGATTGGAAAGTCTAGTCATTTTATCTGGCTGTCTCTCTTTTACGATAACCTTGCAAGCTAAAATGACAAATTTCTTCTTTGTATCTTTAACCCTAACTTACTTCTCCAACCTCATGTCCCAATTCCCTACTACCAATGACTTCTCAGAATCAAAGAATTACAGAATTTGAACATTGAACACGAACTAATTCAACCCATGACAGAAATTTCTCTCTACTCCAACCTACCTGACACGTGGTCATCCAGCACCTCCTTGCAGGCCTTCAAGGAAAAAGAGCCCACCACCCATTTAGGCAGTTCACTTTATTTTGGTGAAAGCTCTAATTATTAAGAAGTTTCCTCTGACATCAACCCTAAACTTAGAACCCTTGAGTTTCCACCCATCATTCCAGGTTCTGACTCTTGGGGCCAAACAGAATAAATGTCATCCATCCTCAGCAGGGGAGTCCTTCAAACATTTGAATAACGTTTTTATCCCATTTTCCTCTCCACATTCTTTTTTACACCAGTCTAACTATCCTCAGATCCTTCAACTTAGCTTCATTTGACATAAACTCAAGATCTTTCACTACCTTGGTCAAGAATCTCAAGAATGAAATGAAAAAAAATGAGGATGGGGCCCATTTGTATCAGATCTCAAACTGTACCATAAAGTAACCATTAAAATAATTTGACACGGGTTTTCAAAAAGAGAGGTTGATCAATAGAACCAATTAGGTACATAACATATAGAAGTAAACAAGCACAATAACATAGTGTTTGATAAACCAAAAGACCCCAGTTACTGGGGGAATGAATCACGGATTTGACAAAATCAGCTGGGAAATTGGATAGCAGTCTGGCAGAAATTGGATTTAGACCAACATCTCATACAGTATCCTAACATAAGCTCCCAAAGGATAAGTGACTTAGCTATAAAAAGTCCAGCATAAACAAATGAGAAGAGCAAGGAAGAAGTGACCTTTTAGATATATGGATAGAGGAAGAGTTTGTGAACAAACAATGACAGGATCACACCAAATAAAATGGACACTTTTGATTACATAAAATTTTAAATTTTTTGCACAAAGCAAATCTAATGTAGTGAAAATTAGAAGGAAAATGTGTAATTGAAAAAAAAATTTGCTAAAAATATCATTTCCAAGATACATAAGGAACTGATTCAAATTTTTAAGACTAAGAACTATTCCCCAATAAATAAATGGTCAAAGGAGTTTTCAAAAGAAGAAATCTAAGATATCAACAACCATATGAAAAAATGTTCTAAATCATTAATAATTAGAGGAAGACAAATTCAGGCAATTCTGAGGCTCCACTTCATACCTATCAGATGGCAAAGATGACAAAAAAGGAAAATGACAAATGCTGGAGGGATTGTGAGAAAATAGTTACACTAGTACATTATTGATGGAACTGTGAATTGGTCCAGCCATTCTATAAAGCGTTTTGGAACTATGCCTCTGAAGTTATGAAGCTATGTATACCTTTTGACCCAGATATACCACTACTAAGCTAATACTCCAAGGAAACCAAAGGGGAAAAGTATCTCTATGTGCAAACACATTTATTGCAGCCCTTTTCAATACAGTTAAAAATTAGAAACTAGGGAACTGTCTTCCAAATGGGGAATGCCGAGCCAAATTTTGGTACATGGACGTGATGGGGTATCATTTTACCATAAGGTATGAGGTAACAGAATTTCAGAGGAAGCTGGGAAGGTATCTATGAATTGATGCAGAGCGAAGTGAGTAGAACTAACAGAAAAATTTATACAAAGATAACCATTTTAGAGAAAAACATTTTTGAAAGACTTCAGAACTCAGATCAGTGTGATACTAAACCAGGAGTCCAACAGAAAATGAAGATGAAATATGCCACTCACCTTCTGACAGAGAAGCAATTAATTTAAGATGCAGAAAGAGGATTATATTTAATGTGGGAATTTGTTTTGCTGGACTATACCGCCTATGTAACAAGAGATTTATTTGGGGTGATTTTTAAAAATTTGCTCAGTGGGGGATAGTAAGAGGACAGATTAATTTTTTAAAAATACTAGTTACTTAAAAAATAAAAATAATAAGTTACTTTAGAAAGAGTTTAGTCTGACATGAATTGTTCTTGATGAAATCATGCTACCTCATTGTGATCAATCACTGCTTCCTAGGAGGCCAATTTTAGGAGAGACAGGAGCTGGTGGAGACAGGAGAATTTGGTGGAAAGGCCGGAGTGCCTTCTTGCCTAGAAGGCCCTGGAAGGCAGAATATAAAAGAAATATTGTCCCCAGAGACTTCTGAGTACTGGAGATGGTCCTGGGGCATAAGGCTGTCACTAAATGCCTTTCTCCTAGGTTGGACTGGGCCATTGGGTGTAGTGGGTCTTGTTTTGTAGTCATCCTAAGGCCTGGTGCTAGAGGGAGCCCTGAGTAGAGAGAGGAGGAAGAGTGGGGAAGGAGCTGGTAGAAGAGGAGGTCTTGTGAATTTTAAAAGGCATTAGGCAAAGTCCCTCAAGGAGAATGTGGGGTTAAAACTGTCAAAGGGCGGGCTTCGTGTTTCAGGAAGGTAGCAGATAGAGGACATGTATGTTAGTCACGGAAAGATAAGGAAAAATGTCAGCTTGGTTCTGAGCTCCCACTAATCAGATCATCTGGTTCCTGTGCTGGAAAGCCACAGAACTCTGCAGTGCTCCTATTTTCCATGCCAGCATCCTGTTGTGGGCAATTTGATAAATGTTGCTCCTTCTGTGTTGGAGAAACAGCCATCAATAGGGAGCTAAGACCAGCATTTCCTCAGGAGACAGGTATGGGGGTAGAGGAAGAGAAGAGATGTGGCTACTTAATTTAATATCCTTGATTTGTCACACTACCCTGTTTTCAATAAATGACTTTTTCTGGTGATTTCATTTTTCATTTCATTTTGGAAGCAGCATGGTGCTGTGAAAAAACAAAACAAACAAACAAAAAAACCCACTGGTTATGGAGCCAAAAGTCCTGGGTTCAAATCCCTACTCTGCCACGTACTAGCTACAAGACCTTGGGCAAGTCATTTAAGTCATGTGATCTCCCTAAGTCTTCGTGTTCCTTCATCTCTAAAATCAGGGGATTGGACCAGTTATTCTGTGATCCAAACTGATTTTCTTTTTTTAAGAAAAAGGGCTCAATGCAGCCGAGCTCGAGCCAGACATAAAGTGCTGACACAAAAGAGAACCCCCAAACCACAAGGAATCGAAGATTCCCAGATTATATGAAGGCCTGCGGAGGTCTTTGCTACACTTGCAAAAAATGACCTTATCTTTCATTCAACCTCAGCCTAAGGGCACATGGCAGGCTTTAATCACTCAAGAGTAACGACAATATGAATAAGCCAAAAAGCACCACATTGCCACTGGAAAAGAGTGAATCTAAGCTTTTCTTTTCTTCCGAACTCTCTTTCTACTCCCATCTAATGAAGGACAGGGCAGTGAGTCCATTCCCTATGAGCATATGCAGAGTGCATGTTTGATGCCCAGCCATTCTGTAGCGGAGCAAAGTCCCAACATCTGCCTGCACCAGCAAGAGCAGAGATACAGACATACATACCTATCAGACCTGTCACATTTGTACATGAACTTGGAGGGACCGGTGATCTGTAGATACTCGAGATGGTAGAGGGGAAGAGTATGACCCTGGTTTGGGGGAATATTTGTACTTCTGTTCTTGTTGTATCTATTGCAATAGGACTGGAATTTTCATTTCTTACAATAGGAATTAGTGAATTAGTTTTCCCTAAAAGGTGACAAAGCTGTCCCTGGGATTCGTTCTGCCTCCCTTGAGGCAGCTCCCTGGTCACCTAAAGGGATAAAAAGTCCCACCAACATTCGTTAGGTGGGAAAACTTGGTGGATGTTTGAAGACGATATCCCGCCCTACTGACCAGATGCATTTCCAGTTTCCATATGGAGAAGAGGGGGACGGACTCTAGAGAAGCTACACACCATTGTATCCTTGTTGTATACCCTTGCTGCAATAAGACAAGTTTTTTGTTAACCATGCAATGATTTGTGGGTGTGTCATATTGTCCTATCTATCATTGAGTCTGAACAAATAGGGTGCTGGTCTTTGGCCCAACTCCAATGTCTTCAAGGTAAATATTGCTTAGTAAAAGTTAATTGATGTTAATTCATTAAGTAGAAGTGAGGTGTTAATCACTGATGGCTAATAGTGAGAAGGATGCATCAGAATGGAAGCTTGAACTAATTGCATTAGAAAAAGATACACCTAACCCCTCAAGGGTACCCCTGGAATCCTAAGGGAGGGATATAGCCAGCCTCGCTGTTGGAGATTGAAGCCAAAGTCAACTGCTACAAAAGTAATCATGTATAATTTTATGTGGAATTGTGCTTAATGTTTTCTGCTATTAATCCCTGGATTCAGTGTATGCCTCTGGGTAAACAACTGTTCTATGTCTATGTATGTTGTTATTGTTTGGTCGTGTCTGACTCTCTGCGACCCCATTTGGGGTTTTCTTGGCAAAGACGCTGGAGTGGTTTGCCATTTCCTTCTCTCAGATTATTTTTACAGATGAGAAACTGAGGCAAACAGGGTTAAGTGACTTGCCCAGGATCACACAGCTAGTAAGGGCCTGAGGTTGGAGTTGAACTCAGATCTTCCTAACTCCAGGCCTGGCACTCTATCCACTGCACCACCCAGCTGCCCTACAAACTTAGGACTCAGTGTGTACCTCTGGGTAACTCCTTATGGCTATAAAATGGGCATGATGCAGAATCATTTTAAGGCAGGCATATATTATGTTTGTGTTACTCTGTTTGATCCTTACAACAACCCTATGAGGAAAACACTGTGGATAATGTTTATTATGTTGGATATTTATCTTTATTGCTATTAAATGTCATTTTATATAATTTCATCCAATGTTCTAAACAGTTGAGATCTTTATGGATTCTGACACTGCCATCCAATGTTAATTATTCTTCCCAGCTTGAAGTCACCTGAAAATTTTATAGACATGCCATCTGTACATGGTAGAGCAGTATAGGGAGCAGAGTTGTGCAATCACTCTTGTTCATGACGCAAAGAGAAGTGAATAGAACCAGTAGAACTTTGTACGCTGTTAACAGCAATATTGTACGATGATCAACTGTGAAATACTCTGATCAGGACAATGATCCAAGATAGTTCAAAAGGATCCAAGATGAAAAATGCTATCCATCTCCAGAGAGAGAACAGATAAAGTCTGAATGCAGATTAAAGCATACTTTTTTTCAAACTTTCTTTTTTTTTCTTATTTGTCTATGTGTTTTCTTTTGCAACATGGATAATGTGGAAATATCTTATATGATTTCACATATATAATCAATATCATTTTGCTTACCTTCACAAGGAGTGGCAAAGGAGAGAGAAATTTTTAAAATGTAAATGAATATTAATTTTTTACATGTAATTGGGAAATATTAAATATATATTTTTAATTTTTTTGTTACATTTTAAGTTTCAAACTGTCTCTTTCCCTTCCTCCTCTCCCCAAACTAGAGAAGGCCACCATTTCACACACACACAGTACGTGTGTGTGTGTATGTATGTAAAACCGTACAATGCATACTTCTATTTATCAGTTCTTTCTCTGGAGGTTGACAGATCTTCCTTCCTAGGTCCTTTGTAGATGATTTGAATATTTATAATACTCAGAATAGTTTAGTCATTCACAGTTATTCTAACAATATTGCCCTCACTATATCCAACGTTCTCTTGGTTCTGTTCATTTCACTCTTCATTATTTCATACAAGTCTTTCCATGTTTTTCTTTCTTTCTTTCTTTCACAGAGGGGAAGGCAAGGCAATTGGGGCTAAGTGACTTGTCCAAGGTCACACAGCTAGTGTGTCAAGTGTCTGAGGCTGGATTTGAACTCAGGTCCTCCTGACTCCAGGGCCGGTGTTCTACTCACTGCACCACCTAGCTGCCCCTTTTCCACATTTTTCTAAAATCAACCAGTTCATTTCTTACTGCACAGTAGTATTCCATCACAATCATATAGCACAACTTATTCAGCCATTCTCCAATTGACAGGCACTCCCTCAATTTCCAGTCTTTGCCACCACAAAGAGAGCTGCTATAAATATTTTAGAACATATAGGTTCTTTTCCTTTTTCCCTGATCACCTTGAGAAACAGATTTAACAGTGGTATTGCTGGTTTAAAGGATATGCACAGTTTTATAATTCTTTGGGCACAATTCCAGATTGCTCTCCAAAAAGGGTGGATCAGTTCATGGTTTCCACCAACAGTTTATTACGTCTCAATTTTTCCACCTCCCCTCCCACGTTTGTCACTATCCCCTTCTATCATT
The DNA here is from genome assembly GCF_011100635.1 of Trichosurus vulpecula. Classification (NCBI taxonomy): domain Eukaryota; kingdom Metazoa; phylum Chordata; class Mammalia; order Diprotodontia; family Phalangeridae; genus Trichosurus; species Trichosurus vulpecula. The sequence goes on from NC_050573.1 coordinate 146,701,533, forward strand.
TTAGCCAATCTGAAAAAAATATATACTTTAAAAATCATTCTTGTTCAGCCTACTGCTTACTCAGTGCCCAGATGGTTTCCCAGTGTAAACATTACTTTTCTGCTCTAGGAAATTGTATAAAAGGATCTCTAATTTTCTCTGTATTTTTTGCCTTTGAGCTCCAGCCAAATGTAACAGGCAGGCTAAACACCTCAGTGTCAGATCTATTTCTCTGTCTTTGGGGATTTACTTGTTTTGTTTAGTCATTTTTCAGTCATGTCTGACTCTTCATGACCCCATTGGAGGTTTTCTTGGCAAAGATACTAGAATGATTTGCTATTTCCTTCTCTAGTCTGTTTTACAGTGAGAAAACTGAGAGAAACAGGGTTAAGTGACTTGCCCAGGGTCATAGAGCTAGTAAAGTGTCTGAAGTCAAATTTTAATTCAGATCTTCCTGACTACAGGCTTGGAGCTCTATCCACTGCACCACCTAGCTGTCCTATGGATTCACCGCCTCCTCTCAAAAGGCCCCCAAAATCTTCCCAATGGCCTATCATTGTTTATCTTACGATATTACTGCGTTTCTAATTCATGCTAAAGACTTGCTCACCTAACATAAAAGGATCACATCATAGATTTAGAGGTGGAAGGGACCTTAGAGGCCATTAAGACAGACACCTACACTTTACAGATGAGGAAACTGAGGCACAGAGAGGAACCACCTGGAGTGACATCATTTTAATTTTTTAAAAATATATTCAATATTTTATTTCCTTCCAATTACATGTAAAATTTTTTAAACATTTTTTTTTAAATTTTGAGTTCCAAATTCTCTCTCCCTCCTTGAGAAGGCAAGCAATTTGATATAGTTTATACATGTGTAGTCATCCAAAACATATTTCTATATTAGTTATATTGTGACAGCATTTTTAATAGTCAACTTAACACTTCATTATTGGTCTCTTTTCTGCGATTAGTTCCTAGGCTTTCAAGGACCAGATCCTTTAATATATATTCATATATACAGAATAAATATTAATGGGAGGGGCACTAAACTTCACACAAGGATCCCCCCAGAAATTAGTAAATGATACAAGTCAAGGCTTTGATTTATTGTACTGTTGTTTATCCAGGTCAAAGGTCTGTAACCTATGGTGCACCATAGGCTAAGAATAGTTTTTACATTTTTAAATAAAGTTTTATTGTGTTTAAAAATGTAAAATCCTTATACAAAAACAGGCAGAGGGCTGGACTTAGACCTGGTGCTATAGTTTGCCGACCTCTCCTAAATCTAGACCTTGGACTTAGGAAAATGATGGAGGAAATGTTAATAATTCAGATTAAACTTCAAAATGTATTGTGGGAACACCACCCCCACTGCCCACCCCTCCACAGAACCCAAATCTTGTTGGATGGGACCCTTGAATTCATCAGACCTAACTCTCCCCTTTTACAGATTAGTAAGCTGAGGAAACTTGTCCCAGGTCACACAGCTAGTAAATATCAGCGGTGGGATTTGAAAGTAGGTCTTCATTGTCTCTCTATCCATTTTCACCAAGTTTGTTTCTCCATTACAGAAAAGGAAAGTTTCGTTATCTAAAAAATTAAGTCAAATTGACTTTTGGTTTCTTTGGTTGCATGAGTATTTTAATGAAATTTTTATATTTAATGACACAAATTTAGAAATAAAAATTTATTTTTCAATTAAAATTTTCCATAAGAAAGTTCTTGGTTGAACACTAATGAAATATATGCGTGCTTCGTAGCACTTAATTTATACTTCTAAATACACGGGATCTTAGAATGTGAGAACTAGAAAAGGCCTTGGCTTAGAGACATTCAAGCCTCTCATTTTACGGAGGGGGAAACTGAGCCCCAGAGAGGTGGAGTAACTGGCCCAAGGGCGTGCAGCCACCCAAGGAACCCGGTCAGGGCCAGAACCTGCCCCGCCCCCAACCCTCGCGCTTCCCTTTGGTTCCCGGAGGCAGTTTGAACGGGGCGAGGCCCGCCCTCGGGAGCTGCATTAGCAGCCTGATCACGTGGAGGGGCGGAGAGGGGGAGGAGGAGCTCGAGGCTCAGCGGCTGCTTGGAGAACTCTCCCTCGGCTTCGCCCCACCTCTTCGCGAACGCCGTTTGAGCGCTCCCGGCTCCCGTCTTGGCGCTTCTGCGGCTCTGCGCCTGCGCGGTTCCTCATCGCCCTTCATTTCTCAGGAAGCGGAGAAGGACGTACGTCCTCGGGTGAGTTTCGGTACCTCCACCTTTCCTGGGCCTGTTCTTCCTCCCTGTCGTCCCCAGGCCTTTCCCCTCTTCTCACACCGATGTCCTGTAAGCCCCCGACCCTAAAAGCGGCCTGTGAGCCTGGAGGATGCGGAGACTAGCCGGGCCGCCCCTCCTCGTCCCCGGCGGAGGGACAGGAGAGAGGAATAGGGGTGGGAAACCCGAGCCGCGGATGCTCGCCTTAAGAGTTAATAACAATAATGAGCATTCACATAGCGTTTCAAGGTTTGCGAAGCGCTTTACCAGCGGCGCGTTTCGTCCCCACGGCAGCCGTGGAGTCGGCGTCCTTGGAGGATGGAGGGTTCACCGGGGCCCAGAGGCGTAACGTGAGGCGCCCAAGGTCATACATCCGGCCGGGGCGTCGTTACCGTAACGGCTAGCGCTTAGACGGTGGCGCTCCGAGCTTTACCGAGCGCTTTAGAAATGCCTTCCCACTACCCTGGGGGGGGGGGTCGGTGCTGCCGTCCCTGTTTTACACCTAAGGGCACTGAGGCAGGCGGGGGTTACCGCCGCTGGTCACCTCAGAGACACGATTCGAATTCGAGTAGCCTTGATTCCAAGCCTCGTATTTAATAAACCACGACCGTCGTTTACGGAGCGCTTGCATTGTGCCAGGCACTGTGCGAAGCACTTTACAGTTATTATCTCATTGGACCCTCACAGCAACCCAGGGGGCAGGTGCTCTTCGCATTATATAGATAATAACTAATATCGATAAAGCGCCTACTGTGTGCCACACACTGCTGAGCACTTTACAGTTATTATCTCGTTGGACCCTCCTCTAACAACGGTGGGAGGCAGGTGCTGTTCCCCATTATGTAGATAATAAGTAATATCGATAAAGCTCTTACTGTGTGCCAGGCACTGTTTAAAGCACTTTATAGTTATTATCTCATTGGGCCCCCCCAACCGCCTCGGGGCTGTTGTCCCTCTTTTACACAAGAGGAAGCTGGGGTAGACAGTTTAAGTGATTTGCTCAGCATCCCAGGTAGTCTCTGAAGCTGGATTCAAACTCAGGGATTCTTGGCTCTCAAGGCCGCGATGCTAATGGTGGCTAACGTGGATGAAGCGCTTACTGTGTACCAGGCACTGTGCTAATGTTTTACAATTATTGTCTGATTGGTAGGTGGTATTATCCCCATTTTATAGATGAGGAACCTGAGGCAGATTGACCATATCCCCAACAGACTTGCCATATCTGAGGTTGGATTTGAACTTAGGTCTTTTGCCTCCAAATCCAATGTTCTATCCGCTTCACCGTATTTCAGGGCTTCCTGGCTCTGGGATGGAGTCTATTCACTAAGTTATGCTTATATGTCTTCCTGATGGTATAGGGGAGGAACATTGTTGGGAAGTTCCTGTGGTGGGGAAGGTAGAGGAAATACATATAAAAACAGAACAGAATATTCGGGTTCTTGACCTAGCTGTGAAGCCTAGTGGAATTTTTTTTTTTAACCTTGTTGAGCCTGGGCTTCTTCATCTGTAAGATGGAACATTCCTCGTCTGTGAGGTGGAACAGTGATGCTTGAACTACCCACCACACAGGGTTGTGAGGGAAGCACTTTGCAAATCTTCATTATTAATAGTGGATGGCCTGGGCAGTTCATTTCACCAGAGTGAATTGTAAAATTCTGTAAAATGCAGATAGTACTTGTGCCACTCACTTGAGGAGGTTGTTATGAGAAAAGCATCAAAGTGCTGCATAAATGAGTAATTACAGTACACTTATTCTGCAAATGCTTAAATTGATGGAACATCCAACTGGTTGGTGATGTCACCATATGGGCATTCCTTCTAGTGATGTAAATTGAACCCTACCCTGTGTGCCTTACTCACATTTGTCACAGGAGGAAGGGAGCTCCCCCATTCACTTAGCTTCCTATTAATTTGAGGTTCATAAATATAATTGATGTATCAGAAATGAATTCAGAAGAATTTGCTGTCTGCATTTAGAGTTTATATTTAACATTCTGTCTTTAACAGGAAGAATTGTCAGCATGTCTGCTCCCGTTTTGGCAAAACCACAGCTGCGAGGCCTTTTGGCTAAGCGCTTGCGATTTCATATTATTACAGCATTTATTCTGTCTTTGGGATGTGCTACTATGTATAAGGTATGTATGTTTCAGCCTTAAAAAGTGCTTCCCTTCAAAGGAGACACTTGAATAATTTGAAAGTTCAATGAATTCTGTATACTAGATTTTTTATTCTTCCTATTCTCTGTACCCTTGATAAGGACAGTAACTTTTCTGTCCTTATTCCCTCTCCGCGCGCGCGCGCGCGCGCACACACACACATTATCTTTCCTCTTAAACACACTCTCCTCCCAACTTCTCTCTTTTGACGCCACCACCAAACTTCATTTCTCACAGCTGTCCCTTTTGACTCAATGGCCATGGCCCTTTTCAACCCTTATCACCTGCTAGCTATTGCAGTCACCTCTTACTCAGTTTCCCTGCCACCAATATTTTCCCTTTCCAGTCCTCCCCGTGGCTGCCAAATTGATATTCCTAAAGCACTAGTCTAAGTGTGATACTCCTTTGCTGAAGAAGCTTCAGTAGCTCCCCTCTTGTGTGATGGTAAAATACAAACTTTTCTGGCTTGTAAAGCTCTTTATAGTCTGGCTCCAAACTGGTCTCCTGTTCCTTGTACTTGTAATAACAATGCTGCTTGCAGCTGCTGTAGGGGTGTAAGACCAAACAAGAGCGGCCAGCACAGGTTCTTTGATCTGCTCTTCTAAGGAGAGCAACTGTAAGGGGTTAACAATCTCACTTTAATCAAACATACATGTATAGTTCACTTAGTTCAGGGGAAAAGCCAGTACCCTGAACTTCAGAGAGAATACAAACAGAAAATACAAACAGTGACAATATAAACAGATCAGCATTTCTGTTTAACCAAATCACAATATACACAGTTACCAGAGAAGCACCAACTTCTGCCCTTTCAAGCCAGGGCGGGCCTCTTGACAAGGGCTGCCCTGAGTCTCTCTGGTCCAGTCACACTCTTCCAGTGAGTGAGAGCCCCAAACAAAATGCTAACCTGTGAGTTTATATACCCTTCTTAGGGTCCGAAGGCTTCACCCCTAATCAGCAAAAGGAGCTTCTGCCAGTAGTATAGGCACTTTGATTACTTTAGTATTTTCAAAGAGAAAAGAGTAAAAAAGTCCCACCCTGCTTAACATTACAGTACTTGACATTCCTTTTCCTGCCTCCATACCTTTGCATAGGATGTGTCTCATGCCTAGAATGTGCTCCTTTTTTGTCTCTTTTTGAAAAAACTCCATTTAAGACTTAACTCTAAAGTTGTGTCTTTAAATTAGTCTTTCCTGATTATCCCCCAACCCCCTTTTTAGTTCTTTGCCTCCCTGTCATTTTTTTTGTATTCATTTTGTATTTACTTAAGAGTGTGTACCCAGGTGTGTGTTGTTCCCATCTGTCCCCAGTACAGTTTTGATTTCTATCATCCATTGTCATCATCGTTACCAGTATTTCATTGACAATAGACCATAGAGCCACTTCAGTGGCCATCTTGTTTTCTTGGTGGTGTTTCACAGTACTTCATTTTCCCTTCCTGAACAGTGAATGTTTCTTAAGTAAATATTTAAAGTAGGGCAGCTTGATGCAATGAAAAGAGTGCTAGATTTGAAGTTAGGGGGCCTGAGTTCACAAGTTAGCTTTGCCACTTCAGACCTCTGCTACCTGGAGCAAGTCATCCAGCCTTTGTGGCCCTTAGCTTTTTGAGTTATAAAATGAGTAGGTTGAAAAAGGAGTGTGAATTACAGAATACTTTGCTTTTTCAAGGATGTGCAGTTTTAAATGAAGTATGACCTAATCACTGTTATAAAATTCATAAATATTAAATGTCTGTTATTGCTTTAGAAATTAAATTGATTAGTGAAATCGCCATTTTGAAATTGTACTGCATTTCTAACTTTGTGGAATTTCATTTTAGTTCAGAGTGGCTGAACCTAGGAAAAAGGCATATCAAGATTTCTATAGAAGGTATGATGCTGTGAAAGATTTTGAAGAGATGTATCAAGCTGGTGTCTTTCAGTATGGAAAACCATGATGAAATATACAGGTAATAAAACATTTTGTTATTTGACATATTTTATATAATCACAGTATCACAGATTGTCAGTTTGTACGGAGGTAGTAGCTCTTAGTAGCTTTTAGAAATAAATTTTTAAAAATTAGTTTATTAATCTGGATCGGTAGTGTTAGGATGTTTTTCACAAATGCTAATTTAATTTCAGTGGGAACTATAAAACTCTAGAGGCTAGTGTTGATTTTTGGACATTAATTGGGTTACATCCTGGCTTTGTGGAGATAGGCAGAGGTTTGTTTCCACTCATTCCCTTTTTGGGAACTCATCCTTGGAACTCATCCGTGTTTTATTTGGTTAGAATAGTTATAGACGATTTGCTCTATGGTGCCATGAGTCTAGACAGCTTGTCTAGATTTTTATGAACTCTAAGAACTGTAGTCAGCCTAGTTACAGAAAGATAGCATGGTTTTTTTTCTTATTTATTTTGCCGGCTGCTATCGAAAGCTATTGCTTTCCTTAATAAAATTTATCTTTTCCAACTATTTTGCCTCCTTTGTGTAATATACTCCCTCCTCACCTTAGCCTCTGAGAATCCCTAGCTCCCTTCAAAGCTGAGATTAAGTGCCACCTCCTGAAAGAGGCCCCTCTTTTCTTCCTACCTCCACCACCCAGAATTCCTTCACATTCACTTTTTATGTATTTAATGTTAACTTGAAGAAAAAGATTTTTTTTCTCTATATCCCCATCCTCTAAGATATTCCTGGCACATAGTAGGTCCTTAATAAATGTGTCTTGATTAATTGCTAATTGCATTACTTATTAATAGAGGCATGCAGACAATCAGCTAAGTGGTGTAGTAGATAGAGTACAGGACGTGAAGTCAGGAATACTCATCTTCTTGTTCAAATCTGGCCTCAGATACTGAGTAGCTGTGTTACTCTGGAAAAGACACTTAACCCTGTTTGCTTCATTTTCCTCATCTGTAAAATGAGCTAGAGAAGGAATTGTTAAACCACTCCAGTATCTTTGCCAAGAAAAACCCAAATGGGCTCAAAAAGAGTCAGACACAATGATTGAACAACAACAAAGCAAATTGAGAGTGAGGGGTGGAGTCTAAAAACAAGTTACTGACTTTGCATGGATTTAACCTTTGGAGATAGGGCCTTTAGCTATGTTGTTGGGAAAGGCTTAGATTATATGAGAGATCACATGTAGAAATAGTTCATTGAGACCCTAACCTTGTAGGTTAGGCACCAGATAATTACTTTTCTGACCTCTAACAACTCATGAAACCGTCCACTAAGGGATACATCTGTCCTCGGGTCTACATTGATGCAAGGAGTATCTGCATCAATGAAGTTGTTCCTCCTAAGACCTATACTATAAATTTAACTCCTCTAATAACTTGTTTTCTCACAGTCTAAAACTTTACTGTGTATTAAAAATAGAAAACACTTCCTGAAAATATTCTGGATTTGGTGGCATGTCCAGATCTGAAAAATGAGAATCAGAGTTTTCCCAATTTGCAGACTTGTGCTAATTTTGTGACTAAGGAAGGAATAATTGAGTGGGATGGGTGAGGAGGGTCTCATTTTGGGAGCCCCATATGTGAAATACGGAAATAATAAGGAGCTTTTATGAGGAATTAGGGGCTTAGAGAGGTCCTTGCATGTGCCACTACAAGGGAAAAGGCAGGGGCTGAGCTCAGAAAAAGGAGAGTGAATATTGATATGCATTGTCGACATGCATTGTCTTAACTAAGGGCTTTCTTCTTTATTACAGGCTTCAGAGGCTTGAGGTCCCTGGATACCTATACTGACTTGTTTTTCTTGTGCTCTAACATGAAATACATGCACACTGGCTGTGGAATAATCTAACTCGATAATAAACAGTTGATGACCTATGTGTGGTAACTTAAATTGTGTGCCTTAGTTGTATGTTATTAAGTATTTATAATTCTCTTCCCCTCTCTTCCCATCACAAGTCTTTTCTTAGATGTTTCATTCACACTAGGGTGTAAGTAATTGGAAAGCTCAGAACCTTACCAAAAATTAGAGCTTTTAAGTTAAAAGGAATGAAATTGTAATTGTAGAATTTCACATGGATCAATGAAGGTGATTTTGATTTATTTCCATTGGCATAGCTAGCAGAGTTTCACCTTCTTAGACCTCTTCAGGCTGAAGCAAAAAAAGGTCAACATGATAATAATAGCTGTAGAGACCATTCTGGTTTACAAAGTACCTTAAAATACATTATCTTATTCTTGACCTGTAGGCAGGTGTTGCAAGTATACTTCCCATTTTCTACAAGAAAAACAGGTTCATGGAAACAGCGTGTGGCCTCTTAATTTCCACTGTGACCAGCCGACCATATATATCCAGGTAGAGTCAAGTCTCTGCTGCCTGACAAATTCAGTGTCTCAGAGGACCATAGTTTATAAGAATAGAGATTAAAGCTGGAAATTACCTTTGAAATCATATAAACATTTTATAGATAAGGGTGTGGCTTGCCAAAGATCATACAGATAATAAGACACAGAGAAAGTATCATACACCAGAAGGCACAAATCTTAAGAGACACGGGTCCAAGCAAGTCAACCTCTGGCCTCACCTTTGGATTCGATTAGACAATGTTCGGCCCTATAATGCTGAGTCTTATTTGATGGTTTGAAATGGTGTTGCTTCTTGAGTATTACAGAGAATAAGCAGTTGGGAAAGTTTTCCAGGGATTATGACCATGCTTTTTATTGGAAGGTTAACTACTAATTTTTGTTCATTGATAATTGTTAGAAGTTTTGGTTCTAGTCCAAATATTCCTGTAACACACTAATGAAGTCACAGTAATAGATTGGTATAGTTGTTCATTTCTCCCAGTAATGGTTATTTACAGTGAAAATGTTTGAAGTTTTAATTAGTTTTAAAATATTTTGGACTAATGTGAATGATATTGCAGGATTAGAAAAACGTTTAATAATTGTAGGTGGACTGAACTCCTGGTGTTGGTGGGGTGAAATCCAGGCTTTTGCACTATTGCTTTTGTGTATTAGGATGAGAGGTGTAGCTAGTGAAAGAATGCCAGGTAAAGTGAAATGGGGTTTAGAAATCCACAAGCACCAGATTGTACTATGTGCAATGCTACATACTATGTATCGTGTAAAATAAAACAGCTGCTCACTAAGAGTTCAGGTTGAGATGGAGGAGATGGAAGGTGTGCTGCCGCCACTCGTGAGGCCACTTTGGAGGACAAGGAGCTGGCAGGTAGGTGCACTAGGAAAGGCCTATAGAAGGTGGTGTTTGAAATCTAGATGGAAGCAAAAGAATTCTGAGGTGAGCAAAGAAAACATTCTGGGCATGGGGAGTGCCAGCTGCAAAGGCAGAGTGTTGCATTAAGGGCATGTCAGTATGGTTGAGTATGTAGAGGGGAGTGGAGTTTTAAAATACTGGAAAGATAGGAAGGGGCCAAGTCAAAATGAACTTGTGATGCCTAAGAGTATATTTGGTCCTAGTAGTAAAAGAGCTGCTGCCATTTATAGGACAGATGATATGGTCAGACTTAATGCTTTAATAAAGTGGATGGAGTGGAGTGGGGACAGCCTCAAGGCAGGAAGACCAGTAAGGCTGTTACAAAGTCTAGAGGCATGGACAGCCTAAACCAGGTTGGTGGCTGTGAAAACGGAGAGTGGGGACATGTGATCCATAAGATGAGAACTAGGTTTTGTTTTTTTTTTCTTGAATCCTCATGATCTCTCAAACTTCTCCCAGATAGAAATAATGCCAGAGATGAAGCAATTTGAGCTCTTCCCCAGTTTAGGATGCCCAGAATCTAGACAAGGCCAATATTCCTTAATCCCTAAGGAGCTCATTCCATACCCACTCCCTCTCCACCCACCGTGCTCCTGGCAGCCATGCTACATAAGCTCACCCAAATCAACTCTCCACCCACCTCTCTTCAATGCCATGAAGATCCCAACTGGCATCCTCATTGCATCATTCTGGGCTACAGCAGAGCTCTGCAGAAAAGCAGAGCAATAGAGGAAATGGGGCAGATGTGTGCCCGAGCATGGAACAGAGCCCAACTCTACCTTGACCTCACCCTCCTCCTGATACCCCAGAAATCTGTCTGGCTAAGCCAGCCCTTTGGTGGCGTTCTGTGGAGCAACAAGAGCGTGGTAGGAGATACGTATAGGGTGATCTCTATTACTGCATATCCGGACCTCACTCCCCCACTTCATCCCAGAAATGATCTTAAGTCCAGGTGGCAGAAACTGGCTCAGGTTTCCATAGTGGCATGGTAGTCCTCTGTTGTTGAATCACAGAACTGAGGAATAGAGGGAATGAGGGAGAATACATGTGGCATTCCGCTGTATCTGAGGAAAAGAGCTCAGCATTCAGCTTGGGCTGGTCCTGTTCACCCAGAAATCAGTTGGGACCCAGATGTCGGCTGGAGAAATTGGAGTTGCCCAGTATGGGAGGAGACAAATACTCTTCTAAGGAAACCACCACTAGAAAAAAAGAAATCGGAAAAAGCAACAGGGAAATTTGGGGGGAAAGGCTGAAAATTCACAAAGATCTCAGGAGAAAGAAAAGATGTTTAGCTTAAGCAGATAAACGTAAAGGGAAAACGTTAATAGAATGAAATATGGCCTGCAGATCTAGTAAGGGCATCTTTGAATAAACGCTACAAAACAGGAAAATTAAGTGGAACCACTGAAAGAGAAATGAGAATTTGGGGTGCAGGATTTGTGGCCTGTACAGCAGAAACAACTTGCAGAATAGAAAAAACTTGGGTCTGTGGTTTTGAGTCTCATCAAAGAAACAAAACAGAAGACATTAGGAATGCAAATACCTAGAAGTGAAGGACAATCTGGGAGAAGTAAAAGGCATTAAATATTAAAAGAAAATATGCTCTGCAAAGAAGTCAAACATTGATCCTGAAGACAGGATGCATAGAGATAATGTGAGGATTATAGATCTCCCAGAAGAACATGACAAGTCAAAAAACCTGAACACCATAATGCAAAAAACAATACAAGAAAACTGCCCAGAACTTAGTTCAGAAAACAACACAGCAGACGAAAGTATCCATAGATCACCCCTACAATCACCTCTAAGGTAAAAGAATAACAACAACCCCAAACCCAAAGCTGCAAACTTCAAGATATATAGTGGTTAAATTTGGCAATTCCATTGAGAAACAAATTCTGCAAGCAAAAATATGAGAAACCTTCAAATAAAAAGGAAAAGAAATTTAAATAATACAAGACTCTTCTGCACCCACCAGAATGTAGATTGTAATGAAATAACCTATTGTGATTCAAGGTGCAGCCCAAGGTGACCTACCCTGCAAATCAGTCTAACCCAAAATGACAAAATAAGGATGTCCAATAATAAAGAGGCATATGAAACATTCTTAGAAAAAAAAACAACCAGATCTGAAAAGATTATTTGCTTCTTAAACAACCAGACACAAAAACAGTAAATAAATAACACCAAACATAGACGACAACAATGTAACACAGAGAGACTGTTAAGAGGTAACCAAAATGTCTCCCTAAACGTACATAAGGAGACAAGGGTGAAAGCAAAAGTCAAACAGAAGTAACGGTGGGGGAAAGAAGCTGGAAACGTGTTGGATTAAACCTCACAATGTCCCGCCTACAGGGGATCTATGTATGTGGGACTGAATTATGTGAGAGAGTGTATAACAAGGAGGATAAAAAGAGGGAATATGTGATGCATGCTCAGTCAAGTCAAAGGCTTCCCAGCGAAAGGAAAAATAACTCCTGCAGCTTCCCAGGAAGAAGAGAGCCTGCAAGGGAAAGACAAGGAGGCAAAGGGAGCTAGCTACTGAACAGGGGCAGAAAAAGGGACAACCTTGTTTCGATGGTGAAAGCAACACTACTGATAAATGTACCCTATGAGTGGAGAGACAGTCTTTAAAAGGAGACAGGGAACCTACAATAGGTATTATCTGCAGATGACTCATATTGCCTCAGGAGAAGGGGAATCGGAGTTTCTAGAGGCTGCTGAGCCCAGATGAGAGGGCCCAGCAAAGGGATTTTGGGGCAAATGGGTGAAAACGATCCCCTCTATCACCTGCAGGGATTGATAGGTTTCTACCTTTTTTATTCCACCATCTTGGCTCAACAGGCAGGGGGCAAGTTGTACAAGGCAATAACAGAAACTGTTTAGAAGAGAACCCAAAATATTACCTCTCCAAAGTTCTAACAAAAAAGGATGAATACGCACATATATAGCACCTGCCTATGTGCCAACTACTGTGTTACAAATGCTATCTTATTTGATCTTCTTAACAACCCTGCAAGAGAGGTACTGTTATTATCTCTGTTTTATAGTTAGGAAACCGAGGCAGACAGAGGTTAAGTAACTTGCTCAGGGTCACACAGCTGATAAACGTCTGGGGCTTGATTCCAACTCAGGTCTTCCTTATTGCAGGCCCAGCACTTTATCTATTACATCACTAGTTTAAGGGTAATGAGTCAAAAAGTGAAAAGTCTAGAAATAGAAAGACAAGGTAAATAATGAAGAGAGTGAGGGAAATAAACCATTCTAGGAAAAGGTACAGAAAATAAAATTTTAAGAATTAATGAAAAAAATGGAAAGAGGAAAAGAAGTATTTACTTGAGTATTAAACTGAGAGGAAAAAAAGAGGGGAAGAACTAAATAAATATATAAAAGCAAGCAAGCAAGAGGAAGTAAAAAGCAAAACTCCAAAGTCAGGGAAAAGGTAATAAATAGGAGTGGGGGAGCTTGACGGTAAGGGGAAGAGAGTGGCTAGGAAAACAGCCATCTTAAAAAAGAGTTAAACTAACTGGAGACATTATACCAGGTTTAGAGCACAAGAATAGGAAAATCGTAGTTTGGGAAAACCCCAATATTAAAGAAAAAAAGGGGAAAATAGAAACCTAACTTATAACTTTAAATGTGAATGGATTAAACAGTCTAATGGAATGAAAAAGAGTGAACAATTTATAACAAAACCTCACTTTCTAAAACCACATTTAAAAAAAAAGACATCCACAGAATAAAATGAGGGGTTACAAAAAATTTACTATGCAACAAGTGAATCCAAAAAAACAAGAGTTGGAATAATGTTATCAGACAAAGCAAAAATAAACATTCAGGACAAAAAGGAATAAACAAGAGACTACATTATGCTGAAAGAAACCATATATGACAACTCAATATCAATATTAAACTTACAGGCTCCAAATGCCTTTAGCATTCAAATTCATAAAGGAAAAACTAACTGAGCTACAAAAGTACACAGAGTAACACAATAATGGCAGATTTCAAAGTCCCTTTCTCAGTGTTGAATAAATTGAACTGAAAGACAAAAGGGAAAGTATGGAACTAAAAAACTGCTAGAGAAACTTAGAGCTAAAAGACTTAGAGTATCTCCTAAATGAAACTGAAATAAATAGATGTATTTCTTAGCAGCAGGTGGAACTTTTACAAATATCGACCAGGTATTAAGGCACAAATTTTGCAAATAAATATAAAAAGATAGAAAGATTAAATATATCATTAAGAGACAATGAAATAAAAAACAGTAATCAGTTCAGGAGCCACAAACAAAAGACAGATTCAAATGGAGACCTATTAGTGCAGTCCAGGTCGGTTGTTTATGCTAAGAAATACCTTGCTTTTTTTTCAGTCTTTTGACTTTGTTTTTATTATTTGTTGATGTCTCTTGGAGTCATTAGCTTCTATTTGGTCATTTGTAATTTTCAGGGAGCTATTTTCTTGGGTAAGGTATTGTATCTCTTATTTCTCAATATGTTAATTCTCTTTCCACATCTTTCTATCATAGCTCTCATTTCCCCCCCATTTTTCCCTCTGCCCTTCTCATTTGGTTTTAAAAATAATTTTTAGCTCTTTTTTTTTTACTCTTGCTTTACCTCTTCTGGTAATTTTGGTTGGCCTTGTGCCCTAGCTGCATTTTTCTTTGAGGCTTTGCATATAGATGTTTTGTAGTCATTCTCTTCTGTGTTTATGGTCTTAACCCTGACCCAGGTTTGGGTCTTAGCAAGTCTGTTGTCTTGCCCTTGTTGGAAGTTAGAGTACATTGCTGCTGGACTCAGCCACTATCAGCCCTCTGTGAAGCTGCAGATTCAGAGAGACCAAACCAAGTTTTCTTTGATTTGGAATTCCTGTGCTGATTATTCTGCTTCAGGCTTCAGCCTAAGCTGGAAGTTAGAAATGAGTCCCTACTCTATTCCTGGGGTCAGATGGGACCCACATAACTACTGGGTTTTTAATTTGTTCCTCAATCAGCAGACAGCTTGGGCCTCTACCACATCTATGAACAGGTCCTTTTCTCTGATCCTCTCAGGATCTGTGACCTAGAACTAACTGGGTGGGTGGTGAGTGACAAAATTGCTAGATGGCATCTATTCCTGCACTTATGCACTAGTTCAAGGACCCCATGGGAACTGTTTTTATCCCAGTGCTTCATGTCCAGGGCTAGAGCCTTGGCCCTTGTTCAGTCCCTAGGCGCTGGAATGTTCATGCGTGCTCCTGGACAGACCACATCTCTAGCATCCTTAGAACTCTCTTTCCCTATGCTGCCCAAGGCTGGAAAAATGGCACACTGTGATTTTTGTGTAGGAGGTATTGTGGGGGACCTGGTCGGTAATTCTTCCTACTACTACATCATCTTAACTCTGCCCTATTTGGTCCTATTTTGGGTTTTAGGTAGTTTGATAATTCTTTAATAATCCCTTGCTCAAAGTGTTTTCCAGGTTAATTGTTTTTGAAAGTAGGTGCCTTATGTTTGGGGCAGCTAGGTGGCCTAGTGGATAGAGTGCCAAGCCTGGAGTCAGGAAAAGTCCTGTTTCTAAGTTCAAATCTGTCCTCAGATGCTTACCAGCTGTGTGACCCAGGGCAAGTCAGTTAACCCTGTTTGCCTCAGTTTCCTCATCTGTAAAATGAGCTGGAGAAGGACATGGCAAACCTCTCCAGACAGTATCTTTGCCAAGAAACCTCCAAATGGGGTGATGAGGAGTTATGAACAACCACCTTATATTTTCTTCTATTTAAAAAAAAAATCCTTGATTTTGTTCTAAAATGCTTTGTCTTTTGAAGTCATTGGAATGTGATTCTTCCACTCTGTTTTTTTCAGGGAGTCCATTACTTAGGTAAGCTTTTCCAACTTCTGTTCTAAGTTAGTTATTCTCCCATTTTTTCCCCTCCAGAGCTCTAATTTCAATTCTAATTTCATTTACCTCTTGCTTCATTTCTTACAACCATTCTTGTAGTCCTTGTGGCCAAGCCGTTTTTTCCCTGTGGCTCTGTTTATACTTGTAAAGTTACTTTTTTCATCAATTTCTCTTAATTCATAGTCTTTGCTTATTATATGTTATTTTCTTTGTTTTGACTGCCATTACTCCTTTTTCAGTCTTCAGATCAGTTTATTATGGCTTGTATTGGCTTACTGGTGCAAATTCTCTCCGAGCCTCTTTCGGATTTCGACTTTTTGCTCAGGTTTTGCTTGATTGGCGGGCGGAGCTTACTTCTGTTACTCTGATTTGATTTTTTTAGGTTGTGTGAGGGAGAGCTGGATTCCTCTATCCCTTTCAGCTCTCCCTCTCTTTATGTTGCCATCATAACTATATATGAGATGAGATGAAGAAGTGGGCCAGATAGCTCCAGTTGCATCACCTACAGGTGGCTCCTAGGGTCAGTAAGCATCTTTAAGGAAAATTTCCAACTCCCTTTGTTCCTATTCTTTACTCTCACAAAGCCATTTTGTGATATTTTAATTTGGTAGTAGTCAGGCTCTGGAGAACCAATTCATGATGACTAAACAACCTTAGAATTTCAGAAAGAGAATTTACACATTATCCAACTCTCTCACTTCATCAGTGATGAAACAGGCCTTGAGAGGTCAAGTGACTCACTGAAAACCACACAGTGAAGCCCTATCAAAGTTAGTTAAATGTGTTCTTGTAAACTCTGCTCTAATACTGAAAAAAATTTTTAAAAATGTTTTCAAAAATAGTGGATATACACTAAATATTTTTAAAATATTTAAAAAGCTTAATCAAAGCCATGGTTCCAGAAGCTGAACAGCATCAGTCCTATGTTTAATTCAATTCTATATATATATATATATATATATATATATATATATATATATATATATATATATATATATATATATATCTAAAGTACCTATTGTGTTGCTATAGCTTTTGTGGCTAAAGGATTGTCCACAATAGGTGCCTGTCACTCTCTCTCCTCTTACTCTCTTCTTAATCCCTTACAATTTGCCTTCCCACTTCATCATTCCACCAAAACTGCTGTCTCCAAAGTTACCAGTGAGCTCTTAACTGCCTTGTCCCACGGCCTTTTCTCAATCCTCATTCTCCCTAAACTCTCTGCAGTCTTTGACACTGTTGATCACCCTCTCCTCCTTCATACCCTCTCTAGGTTTTCAGGACACCACTATCTCCTGACTCTTCTGTTACCTATCAGACTGCACTTTCTCAGCATCCTTACCCAGATCATGCCCTCTAACAGGAGCTAACCACTGGACTCTCTTCTCTCTTTTATACGACTTCACTTGGTGATCTCATCAGCTCCCATGGATTTAATTCCCATCTCTATGCTGATGATTCTCAAATCCACCTATCTTGCCCCAACCTCTCTGCTGACCTCCGATACTGAATCTCAATTGCTTTTCAGACATCTTGAACTGGATGTCCAGAAGACACTTTAAACTCAATATATCTAAAACTAAACTCATTGTCTTTCTCTCTCAACAATCCCTACCTCCTACCTTTCCTATTGATGTGGGTGCAAACAGTGCCCTAAGGACTAAATTGCCTTTTTCCTGGGGACACCCTAATGCATCTTAATACAAAGGTACCCCAAGGGATGAGTTTCTCTCCCTGGCACCCCAAAGTCTCCTCCCCTTATCTTGTGTCTGGGTCTGGATTCCCTTATTGTGTGTCCAGCCTTATCTTGTCCTTGCCCTGTAAGGCTTATCCTATCCATAAATATCCAGCCTCCACAAGAAACCCCAAAATCGTCCTACAGACTGTATAGCTTTTTGTCTATATAAGTCTGGTCCCTTCCCTACATCAGTGCCTTTGTTTAGCTCCTTGCTCAAAATCTCAGGCCCTCTGCTTTTGCGTCAATAAAGCTTCCAATGGCTACAGAGAAGGTCTAAGTGAATTCTTTCACATTTGATGAACCAGCTCTCCCAACTGTGACCTCATCACTATTACTGTACAGGGTAATAGCTCTGTCCAAAGAAATACAAATTTTGATAGCTTAGGGGTTTGGTAGATTTTTTTTCTTACCTACTTTATTCTATCATTGTTGTGCTTAAAAAAAACCCCAGGACAATTAACTCTTTTGTTTCATGTAGTTTTTAATTTGTGATTTCTTGAAATATAGCTCTGGAAAACCAGGATTTGATAAAGCCCATTTTGGGGGATTCCAACTTGACTATGCCTTTAAACCCAAATCACTCTGGCTTTCACTGATTGGCCAACAATAGGTCCCAGCCCAAGTCTCACTTGCTCGTTGCGCATGGCTCTCATGGCTCGGAGTGAGTGTAAATAGCAATTGTTTCTGTTGCGGCCAGAAACTCTAAGGGTCTTCCCCTCCCAGACGGATTCTTTTGTGAAGGCAAACCAGGCTGTCTTTTGCATCATTTCTTATGTAGCCTTTAACTACTGAATGGGTGTTGTCCCAAACAAAGTGAGACCTGGGAAAGACTTTAGCTTAAAAAGGCCAAGGTCTTCCACTGCATCCTGGGCATCGCCAGTTATCCTGACCTATGTCTTGCCACTGGACCCTGATGACTCTGGAGGAGAGAGGCTGATGACTGCACAACTCTGCCTCACTTGAATCCAATTCACTTGCAAGTTATTGGTGCTCTTTGGGAAGAAAGGAGGAACAACAGTAACAAGGAGATGGCAACACTGCCCTCTCAGTCCCTCGGGCTCATAAACTAGGAGTCATCCTGGATTCCTATTTCTCACCCTCCAAAACCAATCTGTTGCTAAGGCCTGTCAAATTCACCTCTATGCCGCCTTCTCTCCTCTGGCACCGCCACCACTCCAGTGCAGGCCCTCATCACCTCACACCTGGATTACTGCAACATCCTGAAGGGTGGGTCTGCCTGCCTCATCTCTCCCTACCCCAATCTGTCCTCCATCATTCAGCCACCAGTGATTTTCCTAAAGCTTAGGTCCAACTATGTCATTCCTCCCCCTCCCAAGTCCTTAAATTTGAACAACTTCCTGCTGCCTCCAAGATCAAATGCAGTATCTTCTGCTTGGTATTCTAAGTCCTCCACAACCTATCCCCCTCCTGCCTTTCCGATCTTCTTATACTTCACTGCATGCTATGCACTCTTTTATCCAGTGACACTGGTGTCCTGCCTGTTCCATGAACAAGACACTCTATCTCTTGGCTCCGGGCATTTTCTTTGGCTGCCCCCATGCTTGGAATGTTTTCCTTTTTCTTCTCTACCTACTGCCTTCCCTGACTTTAAGTCCTGACTAAAATAAAATCTTCTCCAGGAAGCCTTTCCCAACCCCTCTTAATTCTAGTGGCTTCCCTCCCTTAGTTCCTATTTATCTTGTAGATACCTTGTTTGTACATATTTATTTGCTTGTTGATACCCCCATTAGATTGTGAGCTCTTTGAGGGCAGGCCCTGTCTTTTGCCTCTTTTTGTATTCCCCAGAATTTAACATAGTGCCTGGAACATAGTAGGTACTTAATAAATGTTTCTCAACAAATGTAACTTTGGGGGGGGGGGGGCGGGGAGGGGGAAGTCCTGGTAAGGAAACTCTCTCTACTGATATCGATCAGCAACGGGTTCTGCATTCTGTATTCTGAGAATTTCTTGGGACCCTAAGAACTTAAGTAATTTGGGCCAGGGTCATGCAGCCAGAGGAAGAACTTGAAGTCTGTATGTAAGGGTTCTCTAAATGTATCTAGATTAATTAAGGCAGACTCTCCTTTCAAGGTACTTGTATGATACTGGAAAGATACAACATGAGAAGGGGGAGAGCGTTAAGAACTAGGTGGTGGGAATGAGGGAGAAATAAGGGAAGATTTTACCAAGGAGGTGATACTTGAGGGGAGTCTTAAAGGAGAATAATGATTCTTAGAGCCAGAGATGAGAAGGCAATACATTTCAGGCATGGCTGGCTTGAGCAACTATCTAAAGGAAGGAGATGGAATGTTAATTTTGGGGATAGCTTAGTTACTAGTCCCACTTGATTGAAATGCAAAGGCGTACTGCTGGTGGAGTTGTGAACTGACTCAACTATTCTATAGAACAATTTGGAACTATGCTCAAAGGGCTATCAAACTGTGCATACTCTTTGATACAGCAATACTACTGCTAGGTCTGTATCCCAAAGAGATTTCAAAAAAGGGAAAAGAACCTGTTTATACAAAAATATTTATAGCTTTTATTTATAATTATTTATTTATATGATATATAAATATATTATATATAATTTATATGTTATATAAAATTTATATGAATTTATAATTTATGTATTTTGTGGTGGCTAAGAATTGTAAATTGAGGGGGATGCCCATCAATTAGAGAATGGCTGAACAAGTTGTGGTATATAGTTGTGATGGAATTTACTACTATGCTATAAGAAACAATGAACAGGATGATTTCAGAAAAACCTGGAGAGACTTACATGAACTGATACAGAGTGAAGTGAGCAGAACCAGGAGAACATTGTACATAGTAACAGTAATACTGTATGATGAAGAACTTCGAATGACTTAGCTATTCTCAGCAATACAATGATTCAGGAAAATCCCAAAGGACTCATGATGAAAAATGCCATCTGCCTCCAGAAAAAGAACGGGTGTCTGAAGACAGACTGAAGCATACTATTTTTCACTTTCTTCTTTTTTTGTTTGAGTCTTCTTGCACAAAATAACTAATATGGAAATGTTTTACATTTGTAGCACATGTATAGCCTATATTAAACTGTTTACCATCTCAGGGAGGGGGGAGGGGAAGGAAAGAGGGATAGAGTTTGGAACTCGAAACTTGGAAAAAAATGAAAGTTAAAAATTGTTTTTATGTGTAATTGGGGGAAAAAATAAAATATTATATGAGTAATAAAAAGATAAAGGCAGGAAGGTGATTAATTTAAAATGAGCCCTAAAAATTAAACTGGAGCTGGATTGTGGAGGGCCTTTATTGTGCTAAGTTTTTTTATTTCATCCCAGAAGCCATAGGGAACCACTGAAGATTTTTAAGCAGGAGAGTGACCTGGCCATACCTGTGTTTCAAGAGTTCTAATTTGGAAATTGTATGGAGACTGGATTGGAAAGAAGGGAGACTTAGAAAGCAGAGGGATCGATTGGGAAACTAGAGAAGTAAGTATTCTAGGTGAGAAATGATGGTGTGAATTAGGGTGTTAGCCTAATGAATGGAGAGAACGGGAGGGAAGCATAAGGACCTCAGTATTCTCCATCCCCCCTCCTACACTCCCACTCTCCTTATAGAGTAAGGCTATGGAGGTAGAATCAATAAAACTTGGTAAGACTGAATGGGTGAAAGAAGAGGAGGGACTAACGAGTATGAGTAACTGGGACCACAGAAGAGCTCTCAACATAAATAGAGGGGCAAGTATGGGGGAAATGATGATTTTTGTCTTGTACATACTGAGTTTGAGATGTCAAGGAGACTTGCAGGTGGAAGTATCTAGCAGGTGGGTGGCAATGTGGAATAGTCTCTCCCTGCTACATACCTGCTAGATCAAACATCCAGTTTGAGTTGTCCATGAGGCAGTTGGAGATGGGAGACTATCTCAGCAATGATTCAGGCTGGATATTTAGATCTAGGAATAATGTACAAAATTAATACATGGGAGATAGATGCTGAGGTCACTAAGTTGGATAGTATAGAACAAAAAGAGAAGTGTGTCCAGGACAACATTTGGGGGGCTTTCATGGTTAGGGGTTGAGATATGGATGAACAAGCAGCAAGGAAACCGAGGCATCAGTTTAGAGTTTACTAGTTGTCAATTCCTACTCCAATCAGATATTGATAAGACATCTATTATGATAGATATTTTGTTTGTTAATGCTTTTCTCCAACGAAGATCATTAAAATACTTCAGAAATACAAGTATAGTAATTCTGCTTTAGTCACAAGAAAATGAGTTATTATGGGCTACATTAAACACCAGCTATTGTGGCATATTTGAAGTATGAAACACCCTAATGTTTGTAATATATATTTCACATATAGTAAGTCACCAAATCATCTAGGAATACTTTTATTTTAAACAATTCTTATATTACAATTTATGGAAGCAATTTGTAAAATGAGCAGTATTAAATTGTGTGCCATGAAATATTCAGGAATGAATACATATTTACATCTTCTTAATAGTTGCCCTTCAGGTCAAATGACAAAACTGTCACACTGCAAGACAAGTTACTTTCATAAATGGATGGACCATTTCACATTCAGCACAAATTTGAAGCTTAACATTTCTTTGAAAAAACTATACATACAATCTTGGTTTTCAGAAACAGCTGTGTTCATGTTCTTGAAAAGTCCAGCAAAATGTAGCCTTTAGATAAAGACTTCAATGTGCATTTTCATAGTGTTTCCTAGTTGTAGGTATATGACCTCCTAAGTTTGTGAGAAACTGCCAAACATTTAATATTATGTAGCCTCCCTAGACTACAGGCTAGCAAATCTCAGGTCTAAGATAACTGAAGCCACATTTTTCAACAAAAGCTATTCAGAAATGAAAATGGACATTCTGGAAACTGGGTAAAAAACTCAATTGGAATCTGTGCTGGGAATGTTTTTATAATTTCCTTCATTCTTGCCTGCTCAGCTGAAGGGGCTCACTGGATTTAGGTCACTTTGAGAATTAATGACAGGCCTTCTAACTTCTCTTGACCTCAACATGGCATTAGAAATCCCTCCATTAATTCCTTTGGCAGGGCATCTACAAAGGGAGTTCCAGATCCTGAAATGTGGTTTATGGTGACAAAGAAACCTACCTGAACCCTGTTGATCTGTAAAACCATTGTTTCTTCCAACAAAGATTAACAGTTCATCTATCTGGGCAAAGTTGAGGCTTTTCAGATGAAGGGAAAAAATGGTCATGACAACTATACATAGATACTTAAAACACAAACAGTGCAGCTTCCAGCTTATTTTCCAAAACACACAGGGTCCTAATCAACTCAAATGCTCTACAAAGTTTCAATTAAATGAGGCCATTTTGAAGCTAGGGAGGTGCTAACTAGCAGCTGTCACTAAAGGAGCCACATCAACCGTTTCAGAGTCAGTGGGTGAAACACGACTAAGCTCTGAGCAACTTATTAGAACACTTGGCACTTGTGTACTGCTTCACTGAAGGGGCTAAGTAGCCCCACAAATCATTCTGACCCTGCCTGGACACACAGGGGCACTGAGGCACGGACAGGTTATGGGACTGGCTCATGGGCTTATTATTAGCTCAGCAATATTGGAGCTGGGAATGAAGTGCTGAGCTAGTGGCTCTCCAGTCTGACCACATTCTGTCTTTGAAGGAGCAGTTATAAATCTTGAATTACTATGGAAACTTTTGCAAATGGAGTTATATAATGTCTGATGACAATACTACTGTGTGCAGGATTCCTGTTGTCATCTCCTCTAAGGGAAAGGGGGCCCTCATTCTAAAGTTGTTACTTTTGTAGTTGTAAATAGCACTGTGGTGTGTGTGTGTGTGTGTGTGTGCGCGCGCGTGTGTGTGCGCGCATGTGGGGAGAGGGCCTTGGCCGCGGGTGACCGGGGGAGGGGCAGGGGGAGCAGAACCAGATTTAAGGCTCCTCTTGCAGTGATTTCAGAAGAGTTTCCAGAATGACTGAGGCTACTATTAACATCTTGGTTCTATATCACATAGTTATAAAACAGGATTCATTTCTTTTTAAAAAACGGTAGATGCCTGACTAGGTGTCTCTCCCTCCATCACATTAGGACTCAGGGAAAGCCCTTCCGCAGGGCTTTGTTCTTCACCATAATGAACTTGCTAATAAAGACGTGAGCAAAACTTGGATCCACCAGATAATGATACGTTTTCACCGTGGAAGGAAGGGGCTCCACGGCCACCACAGGACATGGTGTCTGCATGGAAGTAGAAGTTGGGGCAAGATGGTATGATGTTTTTGTGATGTAGTCCACAAGTCTGTTGTACTGCTGTTCAGACAGCCTTTCTCTGGCACCATCCACCTAGAATAAAAAAATAAAGAACCATTAATGCCCATGAGCTTCCTCCCATGAAAAGGCTACTAGGGGCTAAGGCCTCTTTGCCATTTATCTAAAGCAAGGAAAAGTTTGTTTTTTTTTTTTTCCCCTGCGATAAGGCCACAGTGGCACCCTCCCCATTAGAAGAGGGAAAGCTCTGTGTTGGGAACAGTCTTCAATCTTAGTGGGAGCAGCTGAAGTCGAATAAAGCTTGTCATGTTTGCATCTGACAGTTTGCTCACATTTTCCTCATTAACTGCATTAAAACATCTGCTGCTGCTTTCACCAGTGAGCCCAAGGACAATGGAGAAAGACATCTTCACTCTGCTTACTTCGTTCAAGATTGATTGGTCTTATTAACTCAGGACTCAGCTTGTTCAGAACGATTCCAGTCTGACAAAAGGTGCAGGGAACTCTCAACCATTTTCAAAACAGTGGCTTTGGACAGAAACTTTAAAAATAAATACCAAACTCTAACATTTTCTGTTTTTATAAATATTAGTCTTTAAAGCCAGAAAAAATAGTAATACTGGGCAGAGCAAGAGGAAATTTTTATGAAGAAAAAAGAGGGAGAATGCAAAGTACATTTATGGTTCATAAAAGTCTGGACCATCTTCAAAGAAGCTGAAGTTGAGGAACCATGATGCTACCTGGGCTGATTCTATTAGATTTTCTGGGAAGATAACTAGGGCCATAAGTGATTTTTTCCCAGCCTAATACAATAGCCATAGTGTGTAGAAGAGTGGCCTGGGAAGCTTCCAGTGTAGACCACTAGGATAATTATCTATGTTCACATGACTTTAAATATGGAGGATCCAAATAGCTAAGGAATGATGAGGATGGCCTTGCAGTTTGTTAAACAAAACCCCAACAACTGTGCCCTCTGGAATTTAGGCATATTTTACAGAAGTGCAAAACAGAAAAAAAACGACCCATACAAGAGGAGTCTAGACCCTGCAGAGAGGTGAAAGGAGGAGGGACACGCTAGTCTACATTACCAAGTACTAAAGACTGGACTACATCGCATACTAGATGACATTAATAAGGACCTTCGTAATTGTAATACAATTCCTGTCCCTCATTTTAGTCTGGTGTAAAACAATCAAGGCACAAGACACCTCCACTGACTGTAGCAGAGGAGAGCTGTTGCTCATCAAATGGAATGGGGTCAGCCTTCAGATGGTGGGCACGGCAGGGTGGACTCAAGGGATAATTGCTTCTCCTGAACAGCAGCACAGGAAAACCCTGTGTTGTGAAAGGGACTGAGCCAATGAATAAATTGCTCCTCCTGACTCATTTGGAGTCTTTTGTAGGAGATATCAGTGGTATGCTGGGCACATTAAGCAATTGTTACCCTAAAAATGGCACCTCTGACCAAGAAAAGTCAGGGTTGCTTTGAAGAAAATCTTGTTCCACATTTGAATCTGCTAGACGATGTCATCTGCAAATTAATTCCTTCCAAAATCCAAGGGAAGCTTGGTTTTACAGCATCTAAGTAAAAAGGGATAGAGCAGAAGAAGCCTCACCTCACTCTGAATAGGCCTGAGATGAAAGTTCTTGTTTTCCTGGAAGCAGAAGATGGGAGGAAGCAGGGTACATGGCACACTCTAGCCTGACCCGCTGGTGTGGGAGCCAAGATAGATGTGCCATAGCAAGGCTGCAGGGTATAAGGCAGAGCAAAGGTCTGCACAGAAGCAAGATATCAGGAGACTGAAGCTTAGGCTCTTACAGAAAAATGAGTACTTTATTCTGTTGCTCAGGATTTTTCTCCACAGGGGAAAGAGGTGGAGTTGTGGGTGTGGGCTCAGAGAAGATAGAGGTGACTTAGTTAATGGTATGAAATGTAATGTGCCATTTCCACTTCTTTTCTTTGGATTCTCAAGTGAAGGAAGATGGAAGCAGAAACAAGGGAAGCGAGAAAATGAGGTGACCAGAGGTGGGTGACTTTAGCACACCTTCTTCTATTTCTGTGTCATGCCAGGATGGAGACTGCCTCCCTGGAGAGCCCGATTCTGCCAGTCAGGCCTTAATCTACACACAGAGCACAAGATCCTCATCCACACTCTCTCCTTCCTGGGTGCTCATGGCCCTGCCATCTCCTGGTTCTTCTCGGTCTCCTTTGCTGGGGCCTCACCCATGTCCCAACCCTTATGCACAGCTGTCCCTCAAGGCTCCATCCTGGACCTCTTCTCTTTGTTCTACATTTTGTCTCTTGGTGATTTTACCAACTCCAAGAGATTCCATTATCTTAAGCTCCAGGCCATCCTCTCCCGACCCCATTTCCCTCCAGCCCTGTCCCATATCCCCAAGTGCTGACCTCTGCTGGATGGGGGAATATTCCTTTCCTACTCAACATGTACAAAGCCGAGCTCAACCTCTTTCCTCTGAAACGGTTCCCTCTTTCTCACCCTCACAACTGACTGGGTGCCAAGTTTTGTTGATTCTGCATCCATAGCATCTCTCGACTGTCTTCTCTTTCCACTCCCATGACCACCAATCGCTCTAATTCAGGCCCTTACCCCCTCTGCCTGCCTCCCGTCTCGCTTCTTTCGCATCCACTCTCTTCTGTCTATTTCTAAGGATCTGGCCATGCCACCCCCATGCTTACAAAGCATCATTGTTGGCTCTTTCACAACACAGGTTAAAATACAAACTCCTTGGTTCAGAATTGAAAGCCCTCTACAAGCTGAGTCTCAGTCTACACTCTCAGGATTGCTTGTACACTGCTGTCCTTCATGAACTAGCTATTTCAGTTACAGATGCCCAGAGGAGACACGGCACTAAGTGAAATACTTTGGGAAGATGAAGCGGGCAGTGACCTAAAGCAGCAACCCTGGAAAAGGCCTAAAGTGGCCCTGATGTTCTCTTTTCAAAGCCCTGCCCTGTACTGAACAAGAGCTAGCTCCCAGAAAGTTGCTCTCTGCCCACCTTCTGCAGTTACGTCTTTTCAGAGGCCGGCCCTGGGACTGGAATGTTCTAAATTCCTCGTTTCCTTCAAGGTTGAGCTCAAGTGCTGTCTGCTATACAAGACCTCCTCCTTCTCCTTCTCCTTTCAGTAGCTAGTACTTGCTCCATGCCTAGTAATTACCTTGTTTATATTGTTTCTAGTTTGTGTTTTCTTTATATATATTGTTTCCCCACAGTAGAATGTATCTCTTTGAGGATATCCCCAGCACCCAGTTCAGTGTCTGCATGTAGTAGGTGCCTAATAAGTGCTTGTTGCATAAGTAGATCAACCAATGAGAGGCCAGAATCATGGGATTCTAGAGGGAGTTTTAATACATTTTTGTTGTTGTTGTTGTTGTTTTTGCAGGGCAATTGGGGTTAAGTGACTTGCCCAAGGTCACAGCTAGTACATGTGTCAAGCGTCTGAGGCCGGATTTGAACTCAGGTCCTCCTGACTCCAGGGCCGGTGCTCTACTCACTGCACCACTTAGCTGCCCCTTAGAGTGAGTTTTAGATCCTAGTTTTAGCCCCCTCATCTTACAGATGAGGAAAGAGGCCCAGAGAAGGGAGGGACCTGCTTTGGTTTGCAAAAGTATTAAGTGGTCAAAGAAAGATTCGAAGCTGGGCCCTCAGACTCCAGTCTCTTCCACCATACCAAGTCAAGTGTTTCTAAAGTAAGTCATGCTGAGTGATAATGAGGCCTCTACTAGCTTTTGGCAGCTTTCAGGGGTGGTAGTTAAAGCTGTCATCTTCTTTGATCCTCAAAAAACCAGACCCTTCTTTAATCTGATTCCCCTCCAGTAAAGGTGACTCCCTCAGTTCCTACCCCATCTAGGAAAGGAGAAAGAGGAAGATCTAATTTGAGGGGTGTAGAGATCACTCGGTCAATGTCAAATGATGAATCTCCAGTCAGTCCCAAAAGCCTGAGCATGGTGTTTCCCAAACAATTGAGAAGAACAGTCACAATTACCCAGCAAGTCCTCTGAGACTTCTCATTAAGCACTAAGGGGAGTCACTTGAAGACAATGTTATTTCCCCCTGCCAAGCCCTGAAGCCAAATCAGCACTCCTCTATTGTCAACTGCACCTAACGGTTTTGGCAGATCGAATAAAGTCAGCTTGGACATATGACCTCTGTTTATCCCCAGAAAGTCATCAACTCAAAACAGCAATGTGGTCTTGATGCCAAGCCACGGTTTAAAGCCTGACTGATTGTGATCCAGGAAACTAAAGAAATCTAGAAGTTGCTGTCATTGGCTTACTTCCATCTTCTCAGATAACTCTACCCCAAACAGTGGTATGAGAGAAGCAGTCTCTAATACTAGGATGATTATCAAATGATTTCCAGAAGACAGCACTATGTTGTTTTCTCTGAAGACTAGTGGCCATTCAGAGTTACCGTGACTTAGGAAAGCAGGTGCCAGCTTGTTAGCAGCAGCCACCTATTTTTGGTTGGGTAAGAAGCTAATGTGAAGTTGGGCTCAAAGAATGCCTCGTTCATAGGATCAGATTGGGGTTGGATGCCGATGCCCCCTAAAAGAGTAGAAGTTCAGCTGGGAGGGGCAGAGAGCAACTTTCTAGGGTTGTTCACGCCAGGGCAAGGTATATCCTCAGGTCACTGCTCACCTCATCTTCCCAAAAGACTTAGTACTATGCATCCCATGGGCATCCAACAGCTATCATCTATTGATCGGTCAGGCAGATGAAGGTGACCCAGAAAAATTCTCAACCAAAGGAAAGAGCACAAAGAGGCTGGCTAGAAAGGAAACAGTACCTGGCATTTATGTTTCTCAACAATATTTTGACCCCTGGAATGTGATGGAAGGAGGAAGAAAAAGGGGCAATCCTGCTGGTTTGACAGCTTCATTCTGTGTTCTACTGAACCTTAAGGACTCCACAGCCATGGTTTGCTCTGGTTTTACACCTTTTCAGCCATGAGGGCACTGATAATGGTCCTCACCGAACTCATACACAGGAGAGAGAGGAGAAACAGAAACACACCCTCCGCTCCAGACCACCTACAACAAGCACCAGAGTCTTCTTGCACATAGCTTGGAGGGCCCTAGCCCATAAGGAGGGACCTTGGACAGAATCTGGAAATGGACATGAGTCCCAGAAAAGTGAAAGGATTTGTCGAAAGTTCTGTAGCCTATAAGTGGCAGATGTAGGTTTGGCCTTAGGTCCTCCTCCTCCAGATCCAGTGTTCTTTTTGCTCCCTCGTTTATCTCTGATATGGGCAAGAGAAGAGACACAGGCAGGAGAAATTCTTCTCTTGGAGGGCGCAGCAGCTAACAATGCACAGAGCCTGCTGGAGGGCTGACTTTTTGCCATCATTTTTAAATTTTTATAAATGTCTTGGAGATGACACATAGCTCCAGCTCTCACCTGCAATAGCTCCACCCTGCCCATTTTAGCACACCCAAGTGTAGACAAGACTGTCTGATCCCAGCTGCCTGGAGTCCTAGGCTGTGAACCTCCTTTTTGCCTATTACTGGGCAGGGTTAGGGAGGCTGCAGCTGGGCATCTGGGATGGGCCCTTCACAACACTTTTGTCACCACCACCACCTTCCCTCCTCTCACCAAGTCTGCCTCAATTGCAGATGAGGGTCAAGGAGGAATAAAAGGGGACTTCACACTCACAAATGGCAAACATCCTTGTCTAGGTCATAGGAATCAGACCTGAGGACTCAGTTCAGCCCTGCCCAGCTCCACGGAAGATGGAGCACTCACTACATTGTTTGTATGTAAAAGCAAAGCGGAATATTCACCTCTATGTCACAGGTCACTCTGGGCTGCCTGAGCTGCACCTTTAGAAGGTTTTTCTGCTCGACACCTTGGACACAGTCAACCTCGGTGATGGGAAAGGCTTGCTGCTGTGTGTCTTCACTCACACTGACGACAAAGAGCACTTCTGATGTTAAAAGCAAGCATCCTTCGTGTTCCTGGCCTGAGCCACTCACAAGAACTACATCCAAGGTCATGTGGACTTCTGGCCTCCCCAGTGACTGCAGCATTTTCCTATTTAAAAAGGATGAAAATGATATTGGAAGCACAAGATTGTAAAAGAAAATTACTTACGCTTTCTGCCATCCAACTTTCAGGACTCAACCTTTTTCACTCTTCCCTTAGAAATGGCCACTCCATTCTGAATGCTGATTTCTGCCTGCTTTAACCCCCAGCTGTGAAACTCATGAACAGAGATGATCTGTGTCAGACTGACTTCTCCTGGGCACAGATTTCTGCCTCTATTAGTCAGTAGTTTTCTCTTTTCACTGGAAAAATACCCCTTGGGAAGTTGGTTTTGATCCCAATTACAGGGGAAGGGCTATCTTCTGGACCAGGGTTTTTCAAAGACATATTCTTTTCTTCACCAAATGGTGAAAGGGACAGATTAGCTTTACGGCCTGAGTCTAGAGGGGCAGCAGTCTCCTTTCCCTGGTCCACTGGAAGACCTCTCTGTTTCAGATGCCTGAAAACCCTGCTCTCCCCTGCTCTCCAGGAGAAGCGGCCTGTTAGCTGGTCAGCAAGCCAGGACCTATTAACAAACAATGTGAATGTAAAAATGAGCAAGTGTCTAAATAATTTTACCAGACGTATTTGACATGGCTATTTGGAGCCTGGTCAGTGTGCTGATCTCTTGGATAATAGCGTTGCTGGGGAAGCTGAGAAAGGCCAGCTCCGTGTAAAATACCTGTGGTGAGAGAAAGAAAAGAGTCTGACTGGTTGTTTTCTGGAAAACAGTTACATGTTACAGTGATGTCATCTGTTTAGAGCAGGCCATAAAATAGTACAGATCCAAAATGATGTCACATCTTTGGAGGCGAGGGTATAGATAATCCATTAAACATTACAATGCACTTAACCCTCGTGATCTTGCATTAGCTACAAACTAAAATATGAATGTCCTAAAATCCAGGCACATTCTAGTAATTAGAGGAAGGACAATGCTCTTGAGGGTGATCATTCCTGAAGAGAATCATACACATCATTTACAATTTATGTAGAAACGTCAAGACTGCTAACTTTCCTGCCTAATATTAAAATACTTCCATATCTGTGTCATGGTTGGTAAAACAATAATAAAAAAACACAACACACACAGTTTGCCTAGATACTGTATTTAAATGTTGAGTGACTTAATCCAGCTGTTAAACATGGCTCCATATACATTTATGAGACCACTTGGGGCATCTGGTTTATTAGGAGCTCTTCTTAGTGCCAGCACTGAGTGAAGGCTACACGAAGTAGCTCCACAGGTCTCCAAATAAGCTTTTCAGGACTGAAGATGGTACAGCATGTGTGCTTGCGGAAGGCTTGGAAATGTTTATAAAGGAGGCTTAGTCATTAGGCTGAGAGTTAGTGGTTTGTAAAAACTTCAGTGCTATAATAAAAAATTTACAAGAATGATGGAAGCCCAGAGAAGCCACGTGACACTCTTGGAGATGTTTGCCTCCTATAAGGTAGGCCTGGGAAATACCCAGTGAGGTACAGAACTGTTCAAAGGAAGGCAGCTGAGGAAGCGCCACAGCCCAACGATCTGGGGAAACCTCCATACTGAAAGGAATGCTATTTTCACTAAAGCATATGAAAACAGAGTTTAACTTTTAGTGTCTGTGTTGCTGGTAATCCTTAAGAGCAGTGTTCCAGTTGTGATCTTACTCACAGAGTGTTGTCTGTTGCTGTGTGACCAAAACTGTCATTTACAGATGGAGAGAGTGTGAGAAAGAGGAAAAGGAAGGAGTGAAGGAGGAAGAAGGGAGGGGAATTCCTAGAAGAGACCACATGTTGATTTCTGTGTGGTCCCTCCCAACTCCCCCCGAGGATTCTCTCAGACATAATCCCAGTTCCGAGAGTTCATCTAACTGTTGTATATTCATTTCTTGCTCATCACATATCATGGAGATGTATTTTTATGTTTGACTAGCTTGAGTCAGATCTATTTGAGATTTGTGATGAGTTGTGGTGAAATGTGTCCAGTGTTCTTTACGACCTGATGAAGTGTGCAGGGTATGTCTACCTGAAGAACATCAGACAAGCAGGAGAAGATTCCCACAGCCTGGAAATATCTCTTAAATCGTGGTTGACTGCATTGCCACTAGCATTTAAACAATTAAGGTAAAAAACGTCACAATGATTAAAAGTAACTCTAAAGTGCTCTCATTGAGAATTTTATTCAAAATTTAAGATAGGAATGGAGAGTGGGGATACTTTATATGAAATCCCTGGGATATTCTAAATGTGAACAGCCTTAACCACTTTTCTTTTTTCTGGAACACCATTCTGAGTTCTCTGTTTTACTTGTTCTGGGAAGCAGAAGCAGAAAGGCCTAGAGGACAGAGAACCAGCTTGAAAGCCAGAAAGACTCTGAGTTTGAGTGTACTGGCTCTGGGATCTTGAGCTGGTCACCACCTCTCAGCACCCTAAGAAACTCAATGAGACTCTAGGCTGCAGAGACAGTGACGACCTTCCGTGGTAGAGGAATTTTCCTCACCCAGGAATTTCCTTTACTAATGAAATCATAGGCCAAATTCCTGTTCCTATCCCCTATTCTGCAAAAGAGGTTTCTGTAAGCAGAATAATGTGCATGAACACTCTTCATATCTAGCTCCGAGCACTAGAGGTCTGCAGGGAGGGTGTGGTCCAGGCTAGGGATTCTTCCCCTCACAGGCACTTCTCAGGTCAGAGCATCTTCTAAAATCAGAGCCCACATACACTGGGCCAATTCCCTCTCAGGAAACCCTGGAATTCCAAGGGGTCTTCCTGCCTGCCCATAACCCACTTTTGCTTTCAAATTTCCCATTGGAAGAAACCATCATTCTTTTTTCTGCTGTAACACTTCTTTTTAACCGAAGCGCCAATCTCCCCCCTAATATACGGGGTGGGGTGCTTGTGGGCGCGTGTGGCACACACATGCCTCTTCCTGGTTACTTCTGATAAAAGAGCAGGCTTTTAGTGGCTCATAAAACGCTTCGACAGCGGCATGTAGGCTGAAATCACTAATTGATTGCCTGGATCTACAAAAGGATTTTATAGAGAGTGTAATTCTACTTCTTTGGGATTCCATGAAACTAAAACATCTTCGTTCAAGTCAGTGTGATGAGGTGAAACAGAGAGAAAGGCAGCCCCTGTGCATCTGTTTACTTGTAATTTTTCTGCATGTGAATGGTTTCAAGTCAACTGGAACTTTATGTTTCAGGAGAAAATCATAGAATGTGAGGGGTGGGGGAGGGCATCTATTCCAATCCCCTCATGTCATAGAGAAGGAGACTGAGGCTTAGGGAAGTAAAGGCCATATGGCTTTTCAGTGGCAGAGCCAGGATTCGCACCTGGGCTTTTCAACTTCAAGTGCAGTGCTTGCTTCACGACACCAGCCATTCTCCTTCTGAGGCACAGGACTGCCAATAATCTCAAGTAGAACTTACCGTAGCCAGTCTGCGACACTAGCTCCGCTGCTCCTCCGATGGGCTTAGTGAACACCCCCATGATTCCTTTACCCACACCGGAGATAACGCCTTTGGCCTTATGGCCGGCTGATGCCTGGGCCTCGGATGTTTTCTGAAAGTTCTGCATTGGCTGGTCTACAATACCAGCAATTGCACCTGGAACAACAAAAATCACCAATAATTAATGAGGATTTAAATCCCTGGACCAGAAGAAAACCTTAAATCTGGAACATGGTTTTATTTGGATTGAAAACAGAACTCCACCCTCATTGTAAGTCCTTCACTATACCAATGATCTGAACACAATTTTGGCTTTGTTTAAGTTAAACTTTTACTGTCTCCTTCACAATGATCTAACTCTCCAAGAGGGTTTAGCCCACAGCAATCTAACACACTGGAGTTCAGTTCCCAGTCCAACAAAAAGGATAGTGGTCCCCACTGACAAGCCCCTCTGTCAAACACAACCCCCACCCCTTCCATGCAATTAGGCTACTTTGTTTTGGAAGCAGAGCTAGGAAGATGCCTGTTAGGATGGTTTGTTCTTTCCAGTAATGACTCATATCTGTGTAGTGCTTTAAGGCAAACACAACCACTCCAGGAGGCAGGGACTGCAAGTATTACTCATTAGTCCCACTTTATAGATGAGGAAACTGAGCCCCAGAGAGATGGAATGACTTGCCCACAGTCACAGGAACATTCAGTGTAGTAGTGAGTGCCAGAAACAAGACCTGAATCCAGGCCTTTGGACTCCAAGTCCAATGCTATCTTCATTCCTTGGAATGGTTTTGGGGTTAGGATGGGGCTTTAAGGAGTCATTCATTGCAAGCCTGGCAATTAGTTAGGAAACACAGTATTTGAACCATACTGGGTAAACAAGAATTGAACCTATTTTTAAAACATTTCAGAGCTCTACCACACCAGCATTTACCAACCACCACTCAGAAAATTCTTTCTTTTCTTTCACTTAAAGCCCTTACAATATAGTCTATCCATTAGTTTTAGTGGCTGGAGAAGTATTGGTGACCACTCTTTATATCTTTGTGTATAATAATAATAGTAACTTTCTGAATATATACTTGGATATCATTACAGAAAGAAGGTACTTCCCAGTTTTGGTTTTTTAAGGTTAATTAAAGCCTCTCCGAGCTCATGTTTTTCTTTAGTTGGGAAACACAAAGGCCTGACCAGCAGTCAATTTCCAGTAAAATTTTTCCTTGATATTCACTGTGGATAAGAAAACAGTCTCCTAGTAATTTTTGACAGTTTCCTATTGTCAACACAAATCTGCTTCGACTAACGAGAATAGAAAACATCCCTTGTAGAAATGTCAATGTGTGTAACATCTCAGTACGATAAGTAGTACAGAATCATCCCATCTCAGTTAGGTGCCTCTTCTTCCAGCTTCTGCCCAGAGGCCCCTCGGAGGCCCTCCACCAGCCCTCCAGGGAGCTCTCTTCATGGGACTTCTCTTTTCCTGCCCCCAGCCCTACATGTAGAAAGCTCTCTTCGTCCGGTTTCCCTTTTTATGTGTAAAGCACCCGCCAAGGAAAGCGCTCCTTGCCCTTGTTTTGTCAAATCACAGCCATCTCCATGTGGTCACAGTCTCCTACGGGCCCAACTCCAGCAGAGAAATTCCTGGAGCGCAGCACAAGTTTTTGGGAATCATTTTTTATTTCTTATTATTTTAGAGAGGAGTGTGAGTATATAAAAGCAACGTAAATAATTTGCTATTGTAGGACTGAGCCAGATGATGCTTAATAGGGGAATAAACATCTGTACATTCTCCTAAGAGGTCTAACTCTTTCCAGGTCATGGTAGGCAGGCTATGACTGCAGCGTCAGGCTTTGTTTGCATATTATCCATTGGGCCCTCAATTCAATAGTGTGTTATACACATTCTGTGCCAAGGAAAGGGTGAATACCTGACTGGTAATCAATAAGAAGTCAGAGTGTGTGATGGCGCCACCTTTATATTCACAAAGTGCTCTCTGTGTTAACTAGAAGGCATGTGATTTGGCAGCTCATTCTTGCATGGAGAGCATCTCAGTTACGTTTTGCCATAATTTTGAGTCTTTCTACTTTTCTGGATATTGAAATAGTTTATTGAAACTATGGTAATGACAGCCTTCACTGTAGTCAGTGGCTGAAGAAAACGGAAGATCAAAGAAAAGTTTCACTTTGAATACCTGTTAGCATTTAAGAAACTAGACATTGAAGCCCTACTCTGAGGATAACCAAAGCCATAAACAGTTCTTGTGTCACTGGAATGAGTTAGGCCTGGCATGTTAAAGAGCTATGACTGTTTTTCACAAAGAATAGCCAAAATAAAGATCTATGTTTAATTTAATAATAAAATTATACGATTAAATAATATAATCTGTAATAACAACTGGTAAGAATTCCAGATTAATTATTCCAAGATTATCACAGACCCCCAAAGGGATAGACAACTTGCCTAGAAACTCATAGCTTTAACGTAGCAGTGCTCAGACTAGAACCTGGAACCTAGGATTTCAAGTCAAATGTACACTTCCTGCCTTTAAAGCCTTTACAGGGGTTTTATGCCTTCTTAACCCATGCAAACTTCCTTCTTCTTTCCACTTGAGTCTTCTTACACTTATAGGCTACCTTGTTGCCTGTATGATGGTGCCCGCCAGAAAAGCAATGGGCATCACCAAGTGCGAGATGATGGAGTTTGAGTTGGATAACATTATCAGCCTTGGTTCCCTCTGTGCCCTGGCCTGTATCCCTCGGAACCCAGGGGCAAATACTGTGTATACAGATCCAGAGGACTCCCAGACAGGTTCATAGGCCTCTCAGAGGCTGGTAAACAGCAGCTGCTCTGGACCAAAGCAGCATCCTTTCACAAATGGACTGGAATCCAGGACTAATAGAAATAGACCAATTGTTCAGTAATAATAGCATATTCATGTTCATGAATAACAACACATATGTAGCACCACAGAAACTGCAGAACATTTAAAAAACTTTATCTTGCTTGGTCCTCATGTCAACCCTGTGAAGTACATACTCTTATTCAGGTTTTATAGTAACAGGCTCAGAGAGATTAAGTAATTTGCTCATCACCACGCAGCTAGTTAGTGGTAAAACCAGGCTTCAAACTCAGGTTTTTTGACTTCAAGTTTCATGTTCTTTCCACTACAGCAAACTGTCTCTCTAGGCTTAGAGCTGTGAAAATGGCTTTGGATCAGACCACCCTTACCTGTCTTAGTCTGGACATATGCTCTAGGGCCCCAGAAAGCATGAAAACTCTAGAAATGCCCCTGGCATTAGGATTCTGGAGCCTGCTGGTACCCAACTAGCATTCCCAATAGAATGTCATACATTCCAAACCTTATCATTCCAACTAGAGAACATGCAGATATTCAGGAGATGCAGAATGCTCACTTTTATTCTTATTAATGCCACAGACATAGGACCAGCATTCTGAAAATACCAGTGGAAACCTCTGAAAGAGCAAGATAGCATGTTCTTTGATGCTTTGGGGTATGGAATAATGAGGAACAAAGACTACAGTAAAGACTGCTAAGGCGGGTCAAGAAGACTTCTGGATTCCCTTGGAGTTTTCTAGCCTAAAGTAGCATTCAATATATTTTTAGTGGTTGATTCACTGTTCCCCATCATCAACAGTGCTGAAGAGAGGCCTTATTTTTAACATGTAGCAGAATACGAAGCATTTCAAATTAAGTGGAGGGATGGGATGTTGGGCCCAGGAGGAAATGACACATTTAGTCTGTGCCTGAAAGCCAAGCATTCGATCTTGATCCAATCTTGATCCTACCACCACTGTGGAGCTAGAGCCTACTTGGGCTTCCATTTGCTGATAAGGTTGGAGTTGCTGACGGGTATTAAGCATGATAGGTATTAAAAACTACACCCCTGGCAGATAGTAGGCACTTAATAGATGCTTGAATACATGCATAAATGAATGATGAAAATTAGGATAAAATGCTTCAAAAATATCATGGTTTAGCCTCATTACCACTCCTTTGAGCCATAGACACTTAATCCCCTAGCACACAAATGAAAACATTCACTCCTCAGCTCACCTCACCTCTTTCTGCTCAGATGGGCCCGTCACAAACAAGCCCTTCTAAGCCTCTGGTGCTCTGAGGTATGGCGAGAGCCACTGCTACTTTACAAAGAAGATGCTGCCATTCCCTTTATATAATGTTTTTATCCTAGTTCATTAGCTTCTTAGTATCCAGGCATTATCAAATGACAGTGGCCCACACCATTGAATGTTATTGCTTAAATAATTTCCAGTAACTTAACCTGAACTTGTAATGTTTTACCACTTCCTCTTGGGGCCCCTTCTGGGCTGTGGTTGCAAAGCTGTAGAGCTGTGCTGAGTGCTGAAGATGAGGAAGGGAATCAGTCCTCTCAGGCTCATCTTTTCTAACCTCTGGCTCTGGGCTGCTTCGGACCACTTTGATCTCTGTGAGCCGCATACTCCTTCAGATACACCAAGGCTGCTTGCCAAGCAATACAGTTTTAAATTCCTTTGCTGGGGCGACAAACAAAAATACTCTTGAAAACCCTGTTCCACAGAATTTCAGCTCAGAAGCTTCCTTTTCATAGATTTTTCCAAAGCAAAGCCTTTTCAAACATTTGTAATATTTTGAAATATCCATAGCAATCTTCACCTCTACCCATACCATCTGGCTGCTTGACAAACAATAATTACGCTGAGTCAGGCTGATCGGGCTGTCTTTTGAAAAGTAGGCTCCTCATCGAAGTTTACACGACATTTGCACTTTGTTCAAGTGGTTTTCAAACAAAAACAAGCATCTACAATATCTATGGTGCAGAAGGAGCAATGGGTTGCATAAGGTTTTCCTATAATTCACTTGAAAGTCAACAGTCATATGGTAGTGTCCTTAGGCTGACTCTGTTACCCTCACTGTGTCTACAGGAAAATTATTCCTTTCTTTGGACCATCACATGAAAGCCAAAGACATGTTTTGTACTAAAAAGAACGCAAAGCTCTTGTACTTTCGAATAACCCCCAGAAAAGAGAGAAAGAACTCACTTAAGCACAGGCTGATCTCTGGATGTTAGAGCCTAATAGCCATCGGAAGGCATGAGAAACTGGGTTTCAGGGGCAGCTGGGTGGCACAGTGAGTAGAGCACCGGCCCTGGAGTCAGGAGGACCTGAGTTCAAATTCGGCCCCAGACATTTGACACATGTACTAGCTGTGTGACCTTGGGCAAGTCACTTAACCCCAACTGCCCGTCCTTCCCCCCCTCCAAAAAAAAATAGAGAAACTGGGTTTCAGTCTTGTTTTTTTTCCAATCTTCCCAGTGATTCATTGTGTAACCTGGGACAAGTCTTGGGGCCTTGTTTTTATTTCTATCATTTTTTGGGGAGAGTCTAAGGCTGATAAAATGCTTTGAGTCCCTGTAGTTGATTGGTAAAGGAGGAGCTGCAAGTGTCCTGAGAAGGCATGAGTGGAGTGTATGTATGTATGTATGTGTGTGTGTGTGTGTGTGTGTGTGTGTGTGTAGTAGTAGTTGTAGTTATAGTAGTAGTAGTAGTAGTAGTAGTAGTAGTAGTAGTGGAACACAACTGGCCAAGAATACTCAATCACAGTTGCTAAGGCATTACCCAAGAGGCTGAGGCCTAGTCTGGACAGACCCTGCCGGAGCCCTTCTCCCAAATTCTCAGGAAGCTGACGCCGCCACTCCTCCTGCCGGTTATAGTGCTCCTCATCCAAGGAGAGTCGGTCCATGTTCCGGGCCAGGCTTGTGGCCAAGTTGGTGATGGATGTCAGGGTACCTGCGGACACAAGGTGATGTCTGTCAGCAGGACACTCATATGGCAGAGCAGTGATGCTGAACAGATAAATGCCTTATTTCCTGGGCTAAATTGCTTAAAGGGAAGGATGGAGAATCAGATCAACAATCAACAAGTGACAGCATCTGGCATATAAAGCTTACAAAAAGAGATACAAATTAAAAGGTTATAAAGAAAAGAGGCAGTTTTTTAGTATTTGGTGGTGAGGGGAGAAAGACCGGGGAAAGGCTAAGTTAGGAGTCATTTGTACAAGTACAATTCCAGGAGAGTTATTTAATAGGAATGAATATCCTTCATGGTTTAGATTGGTATAGTCTGGCTGAGACCAGTCAGTTCTGAAAGCCTCATTTAGGTCAAATTCCAAAGGGCAAAACCTGCCCACTTTGATCAGAAAGGTCTCTAGAGAGGAGCTGTGCTGCTTGGGCCCAGGCAGGCTGCAGAGACATGGGTCCACTTTCCGAATGAGAGATTTTTTTCCTGATTGCTTTAGTCATAATAAAGGGAGACACTAAACGGCATCATTTGACAGGCTAAGGAAATCCTGATTGTGCCACTGAGAATGCAGGATGTTAACTGAAAAGAATGTGAAGAAAATCAAGGGAACAAATCATGGAAAAGTCACGATTCTTTTGCTCCCCAGAAAGGCCATTTCTGTTTCTTTCTGGAAAAGTTAGAATTCCCCTGAGGAAATGTGCATACATCTCAATGAACAAAACTTAATGCTTCAGTAAACATCACAGGAAAACTATCCCATCCGTTGGGGGGGGGGGGGGGCTGGCTCCATGTTATCCTGCAGCTGCACCTTTGCTAGCAACTGGAAAAAGAAATAGACCTTGCTAAAGGAGGAAGGAGAGAGTCAGTGCAGAAAGCCCATCCTTACAAAATAAAGACCTGGGATGCTGATGCTAGTCCTGTGGTTAGGACAAATCTGGGAGGTGGTGGTGGTTTTATTTTGAAGCTGAAACAATACAAACACTAACTACCGGAGCTTTGGAAGTTTTGAAAAATCCACCAGTGAATCATCTGGCAATTCTCTGCAAAGTTCACAGTCCTCACCAGTTTACTGTGGGTTCCCTAGGGCTGAGTATGTCTAACCTGCTCCCTTTTTTCTCCCTCCCTCAAGCTGCCTGGAATCTGCGATCTTATACCCATGCCCACTTTTGAGATATTGTATAGCCTTAGCTAACTCAGAGTGGGGTAGTCCCTACAGTTCCTTGTCGTCTTCTGTAGCACTTCCCAAATCAAAATTACTTTTATGGGGTGAAAAGCCTTTTGTTCTGTTTGGCCTAGCTCCTGCTGAGGAGGAAGTGGGGACGAGGGACGAGCTCAGATGTCCTTTGCTGGAACCCAAGTCATT
Source organism: Trichosurus vulpecula (assembly GCF_011100635.1). Lineage (NCBI taxonomy): Eukaryota > Metazoa > Chordata > Mammalia > Diprotodontia > Phalangeridae > Trichosurus > Trichosurus vulpecula. The sequence goes on from NC_050573.1 coordinate 146,741,671, forward strand.
TTAGCCCTGACCTTAGCATCACAGAAGGGGTGAACCCAGGTTAGTTTAAAAAAAAAAAGAAAGAAAGAAAACTGAAGCCCCTCCTCCCTCTGCAGGCATCTGTGTCCCTGGCCAGCATCAGCATTCCCAGCTTGGCGGCCAGCAGAGGCAGGCTTTGTTCCTGGGGGTCTTGACCGCAAGATGGCACTGTTTCTGTGTCTTGCTTAGGAAAGGCCAGTTATGTTTTACATCCCAATCTGCTTTCACGTCAAAACGTATCCACATACTTACAAAAGCTATGACAACTGTATCTACATTGAAAAAAATAATAAATATGATGAGGCAATAGAGTGTAGGATTTCTGATGCTGTGCAGCAGTCCTGAACACCTTTAATATTTCTGTATTTATCACAAGGCCTAACAGCAGAGCCAACCTTGGTTTCCCCAGTGGGAGGTTTAAAGTTCTGAAGCCTCCTAGCACACACTCCAGGCAGGACGTGCTCTGCTGAATACTTGAGATATTATAGACAGGCTTGGTTACAAATCCAACATTTTGATGAGAGCTAACAAGCCAAGCAAAGCTAGAGGCCACCTGAGTGTGGTTCAGAATTTAACACGTTCTTGAAAATTTAAAAAAAAAAAGAGGGAAAAGGGAAGGAACAAAAATGAGGCATCTATGTAACCATGAACCACCTTTGGAAATGTGCTTTACGAAGGATGTAGTCCCTCTGGAAACTCCACTGACAAATGCCCCGGGGCCTCGCGTCAGCCCTTCGTAGGGAAGCCTAAAGAAGTCGTCGATGCCATTCCCGATGCTTCTGACCAGGCCAGCTGGGCTGCCGAGAATCTCCAGAGAGCCCACCACCCAGCCTGTGTGGAGCAAAAAGACAAAGGTCATTTGCAGGCAGTACTTTATACACTGGTGACAAAAGCAGCCCGTTCAGTTTTCACACTGGGATTCATAACATAATGAGCTTCTAGGGAGCACAATACAGGCAGTAACTCATTCGCTTGTGAATTCATAAATGGCAATCTTTCATACTTTATAAATCAAAGAAATCCCTCTGGCAACCTCACAAATAGCTTTAATATGACTTCCTTGCATGAGCCTCCCGTATTCCTGCTAAAAGTCTAGTGCGTGTCTTCCTGGGGAGGCTGGGTTCTAGCAGCCAGCTGAGGGCTAAGGGTGTCGGTTCCTTTTGCGGGAGGTTTTTGCGTGCTGTGAAAAGCCTACGCAGTAGTGCTGCCAGCGAACTAGGATACAGGCGAGGAGGTTGATTGCTTAATGGGGTGTTACAAAAGGGGATGCAAACTTTTGACAAGGATGGAAGAGTTATTTTTAATCTCCCCCTATCGGACCAAGCTGAGTGCTTTGCTTTGGAACTGAGCTCTGGCCAGACAAATGAATCCCCTTCAACCCCCCCCAGCTTCAGTTGTATAAACATCAGTGACATCTACATACTGATTAGGTTAGTCAGAGGGGAGTATTCCCTGTGAATGTCCCAAGAGGGGTATCCTTGGATCTGGTTTCCTATTTAAACACAGGCCTGCCAGGGGTTGGCCTGCTGGCTGGGCTAAGTGGACTTGTGGGAAAGCTGGTTTGGAGAATAAACCCTGGACCTCCCCCTCCCCCCTGAAGATGAGGATTCAGGGTTGAAAGCCTGGGGGAATGGAAGACTGGAAGGCGCAGAAGGAGGTACAGTACTTGCAGTTTCTGACAGCAATGGGAAGATTCAGTAACGATGCTGCAGATGCCTCAGTTCTACTGATTCCAAGCCCAGAAGGAGTGTTCCTAACTGCCAGCGGGAGAGGACCTATGACACAGACTCCTACAACAAGCTTCCTAGCCTCCCTCTTTCTGCAGACTCCGGGGGAGAGGGGTGGGAGGGGGAAGGAAGGGCCGTGAGCCCTTACTGTTACCCTAGGCTGCTGGGAGCTTAGACTCTAGGCTGTTCATTTTCCTCCTGCAGAGGCTCACACAAAAGCAAATGGCTCAGGGCTTCTCAGCACTTCTGCCCTAGTGCTCCTTTGAACTAGGAAATGAGCAGAATTAAAAACTCTTCTGTGGGAGAGGTTGAGAGTGGACTGAACGCTTTGGAACTGACCACCAGTTCCAATTGGCTTTGAAATCAGTGCCTACCACAGTGCTGCCTGAGAGTGGAAATTCAAAGACCACTACAACAGCATGGAAGACCCAGTTTTTTTCCTGCTCTGGCCAAGCAAAAATCCACATCCCTAAAGCTGAACCCTGGCCTAATTCTCATTCTTTCAAGGAATATTAAGACAAAAATTCTAAGACTTAGGTCAATGTAGAAAGAGATTTCCTGAAGGTGAGGTTTATAAAGACTATGAAGGAGAACAGCTGAGGCAAACTTGAGAATCTCCTTCCTTGAAGGTAGTTAAGGAAGGTCCCTATCACCCTGGAAGCCCTATGACCCTATGAAACATGAGAAATCCTGATATCTATTTGGTATCATCTAGGTGTGGTAAGGGGATGAAACAAAAATTGTTCAATGTTCTTTCCAAACCTGTGATTCAAACATAGAGTCACCAATGGTGAGCAGATATATTCTAAGACCATGACCACTCCTCGGTGGGGCCCAGCCTTTTTCCAGCAAGGAGGGAATGGGTGAGAGCAGACATCATAACTATTACAGTCTCAGCCAAATCACTAGGTAAAGGATGTGGAACTTGGGGTCAGGTACAGTGGACGCAATGCTGGACTTTAAGTCAGGAAGACCCGGGTCCATGTCTCATCTCTGATCCTTAACTGTCTGGGTAAGCTGGGCAAGTCGTTCGTTGTCTCTGAGTCTGAGTTTTGTCAACAGTAAAAATAATGCCTGTATGGCAAACCTCATAGGGTTGTAATAAGGTATATAATGTCCTCTGCAAACCCTAAAGTGATGCATAAATGTCAACTATTATTATTTTTATTAAATCCTGGCTTTGCTACTTACTGCCAGGGTGACCATCACTAGGTAGGTTATTTATCCTCTCTGGGCTGCATTTTCCTCATTGTAAAACAAAAGATTGGATGAGGTGAACTTGAAGATCCCTTATCATTCTAACCACATGACCTTGCAATGAAGGTCCTTCTCTATTACAACTATACCAGTGGCCAAACAGGGTGGTTCTAGCTCCCTCAAGTTCCTCAGGGCTATACTGCGTCAAAAGAGGCCTAGGTATGAATGCTTCCTCCAAAAATTACTTATTTGTATGACCATAGGAAAGGTGTGTAACTTCCATTACCCTCAGTTTTCTCATCTGCAAAAAGGAGATTAATATTTACAGTAGTACCTGCCTCACAGGGTTGTTCAGCTCAAATGAGGTATTATTTATAAAGCACTTTGTAAACTTTAAACCTCTATATAAGTATTATTATTATCACCTAGTATTATCACTACTAAAACTGCCTGGATGCTTTACACACAGTAGTGAATGCAAATTTACATAGCTCAATGAATGACTGGCTGGAGATCTCAAAAAGACAAGAAATTAGTTGCCTGTTATATTTCAGTGGCTTCACAGAGGAAAACTAGTAATAGGCAGGATGTACTTGAGGGGGAAAAGCTTATTTTCTCTGCCCTGCATCATTTCCTTAATTATTTTCCTCAAAGAATGAACATTATTTTTACTTACTCCATTGCAAATTCTATTAAAAAATGGTACAAGAATGTGGTATGTTGCTTGGCTTCCCACAGAACTGAATCACAGTATGGAAAGGGACTTCAGGAGGTCACATGGTTCACTCTCCTTCATTCCAGACCACACCTAAATTGTTCCTGAAAAAACCACAGGCCCATAGATGAGAGCTGGAGGGGACTACTGAGGTCATTTAGTCCAATCCCCTCATTTTTACAAATGCAGAAACTGATTTAATAAGTAGAGGTTGATTGATTCCATTTCCTCAGTTACAGAATTTTCAACCTGGAGATATAACTATGACCACTGATTGCTCCTACAATGAAACTAGCTATATTAAGTGTCATCTCTTCAGTCAAAGGCCAGAAGAATGACCCAAAAGGTCATTGCTTTGCCAACAAGAATGAAGACCTTCTTCAACTAGGGAGCTTTCCTAACTCACTGGATTTTCGCCCTACCTCCCTATCCTCCATCCCGCCCCCCCCCACCTCCAAAGGGCAGTGTGGCTAGTATAATGGAGAAAGGCACTAGATTTGGAGGCAGAAGATATACCTCAGAATACTACCTCTTTTACTCACCACCTTGATCAATGTCTGCTTAATTCTATTCTCAGTGTTGTTCTTTAGCTTTGTCTCCCTTTCCCAGTTGAGAACAAAAGAAAAAACAAAACCACTGCTATAAACATGCATAGTCATATGGTCACAGTCTCATCCTTTACCACCCAAAAAAGAGTTATGAAGATTTCTGTACATCCTTAGTTAATAGTTCTCTTCTGGAAGCCAAGAGGGTGGACTAAGCAGTAACTCACTGTAACTCTCTTATATTCACCTCCAAACAACTATAAAATAGTGCCTCAGAACAAATCCTGGAACAGCAGAAACAGCAAAAAGACAGGGTGAAACAATCTTTGAGCCTGAGAAACTTGGAAGATCAGCAGGAAAGATCTGTCTCACTCAGGTAAAAGGGGAGCACAGTCCAGGACAGGAAGTATCCCAGCAAGCCAGCAGGAAGGCCCAGCTCAGCAAACCAGTGTTCAATCTTGAGCCCCAGTGCAGTAGAACAGGCAAATGTTAACCCTAGGACCCCTCCTTGTGCCTTAGCATAGTCAGAGGAATGAACAGCTTCCAGCTCTGAGAACCCCATGTGCTTTAGCAAAGCCCCAGGCAAAAAGGTAACCTCTACCAGCCAGACCTCCACATGCTTCAGTGTAGCCTGGGGCAAACAGGTAGATGCCAACCCTGTGGGTGCCTAAGCAAACAGGCAGTATATCCCCTGGGAAATGCAGAAACACCCCACTGGCCTCAGCACATGCCAGACACCAGCCCTAGAACCCTCAACACCAGGTAAGCTGCCAGACCCCTCTGGCCCTGTCACCCTCTCACCCCCCATCCCCTCAGTGCAGCACCAGACACAAGGGTCCCCTGTGGGACTCAGGGCAACATCAGTGCAACACCAGGCAAACAGCCAGGGCCTTCAGGTCCTGGCACAAGAAGCCCAAGACAGTATCCCTTCCATCCATGGAGCAGAGTTCAAATTTGAAAGAAAGCAAAAAGGCCAAAAAAGATGAGCAAAAACAACAACAACAAAATCTGACCATAGAAAGGTATGATGGTGACAGGGAAGATCAAGATACAAACTCAAAAGAGGACAAGAATGTCACTATGGGCAAAACCCCAAAGTAAAATGGGAAGTGGTCCCAAGCCCAGAAAGAACTCACAGAAGAACTCAAAAAGGAGCTTAAAAATCATGTAAGAGAGATAGAAGAAAAACTGGGAAAAGAAATGAGAGTGATGCAAGAGAATTATGAAAAAAGAGTCAACAGCTTGGAAAAAGAAAACAATTGCTTCAAAAGTAGAATAGGCGAAATGGAAAAGGAGATACAAAAATCCACCAAAGAAAGCAACTCCTTAAAAAGTACAACTGGCCAACAGTCTACCTGTCAGATCTATGGGGAAGGAAAGAATTAATGATTAAACAAGAGATAGGGAGCATTACAAAATGTAAAACAGGTAATTTTGAATATATTAATATAAAAAGCTTTTGTACAAACAAAACCAATGCAAACAAAATTAGAAGGGAAGCAGAAAGCTGGGAAACAACCTTTACAGTACATGTCTCTGATAAAGGACTCAATTCTCAAAAATATAGAGAACCAAGTCAAATTTATAAGAGTATGATCTATTTCCCAGTTGGCAAATGGTCAAAGGATATGAGTAGGCAGTTTTCAGATAAAAAACCAAAGCTATCTATAAACATATGAAGAATGCTCTAAATCACTTTTGATTACAGAAATGCAGATTAAAACAACTCTGAGGCACTACCTCACGCCTATCAGATTGGCTAATATGACAAAAAAGGAAAACGATCAATGTTGGAGAGGATATGGGAAAACTGGGACACTAATGCACTGTTGGTGGAGTTGTGAACTGATCCAACCATTCTGGAGAGCAGTTTGTGCATACTCTTTGATCCAGCAATAACACTACTAGGTCTGTATTCCAAAGAGATCGTAAAAAAGGGAAAAGGAACTACATGTGTAAAAAATATTTATAGCAACCCTTTTCGTGGTGGCAAAATATTGGAAACTGAGGAGATTCCCATCAGTTGGGGAATGGCCGAACAAGCTGTGGTATATGAATGTTGTTGTTGTTGTGCGTTTGTCCTTTGTTTTTGAAGAGGGCCATGACATAAGGGAAATGATGGCATGACTTACGGCTGACCTTGATTTGAGTGAGGGAGGGCCGTGCAAGGTCACCAGCCACACTTTCTTCTCCAGAGCCATTGGGATCCAGTGACCTGATATTCATCAGGATGAATGGAGATGACCCAGGATGCAATGGGAGACCCTGGCCCTTTTAGGCTCAGGCCTTTTCATGTACTATCTTGGAGTGAGGTACCACCCATTCAGTGAACAGGCCTCTTTAAGAAGCAAGTCAAGGGATGGCCCCTTTATTTAGGAAAAAAAAAATCAAGGAAGACCTTCAGGGTTGCTGTTCCAAAGAGAAACAGTTAATGTTTTAAGCTAGAAGGCCCCGAAATGCAGCCATTAAGTGGAGCTTGGGCAGGGACCTATTCATGAGCTTCTGAGTGAACTGGGTTTAAAGTTTTGTGGAAAAAAGGAAGGACGGAAGGAAGGAAAGAAGGATGGAAAAAAGAAATCTAGCCAGTAAACCTCAAGTTAAATGGGCAGCTTCTGGCCTTCAAAATTTACCATCCTTTGGAGAGAAGAAGGAGAAGCATTGGGGGTTCAGTGGTAGAATTCTCGCTTGCCACGTGGGAGGCCCAGGTTCAATTCCCAGGCATTGCAAGTTTATGTTATACAAATGTAACGCAATAAGAAATGATGAACAGGCAGATTTCAGAAAAACCTGGAAAGGTTTGTACAACCTGATGCAAAATGAAAAGAGCAGAACCAGGAAAACATTGTACACAGTATCAGCAACATTGTATGATGATCAACTACGAAAGACTCAGCTCTTCTCAGCAACACAATGATCCAAGACAAATACAAAGGACTCAGGAAGGAAAATGCTGTCCACATCCAGATAAAGAACTGAAAGACTCTGAATGCAGGTCGAAACATATTTTTTTCACTTACTTTATTCTGTTTTGTGTTTTTTTCCTTTTGATCTGTTTCTTCTTTCACAACTGTGACTAATATGGGAATATGTTTTCCATGACACCACATGTAAAACCTATATCAAATTGCCTACCATTTTTGGAAAAGGGGACGAGAAGCAATGAGGGAGAAAAAGTTGGAACTCAAAATCTTGTAAAAAATGAATGATAAAAATTGTCTTAACATGTTACTGGGGGGAAAATACTATTTAAAACAACAACAAAAACTCATAAACAAATGAAAACAAACAGTTCCACGGCCAGTTGCCTTAGAAAGTGATTTGAACATAATTATGGTACCTAATTAAATAGTCACAAGGACTTCTTTCTCCTTTTGTCCTGGAGAGGATCATATCTAATGCTCCATTTAATTTGTTGAAATGTCAAAGAACACGAAAGGGAAAATTTATTTTATTAGTAACTAAAAGACATAGAGCAGAAACATCAGACTATCTGAAGATGATTAATAAAAATATCTATCAATTGTGAAAAAAAAGAGTTCTTCCCCCTGCCCCCAGGACTAATCCTTCCCTTAATCTATCCTCACTCTAACTCTCTCTTCTCCCCTTTCCCTCCTATTTCCCAGCTGAGTGAAATGTATTTTTGTATCATGCGTGTGTGTGTGTGTTTGTGTGTGTGTGTGTGTGCTCTCACACACATATTATTCTCTCCTTTGATCAGTTCTGATGCGAATGAGGTTCAAATGTCAGTCTCTCCTTCCCTTCCCCTTTGTTTGTATAGACTTATTTGTACGCTCCATGTGAGAAAATTTTCTTTAAATTTCCTTTCCCTTCCTCCTCTAGTATATTTGTCTTCCCTTCTCTTTTCATTCTTCTTTAGATCATCAAGACAGATGACAAAACCAATTCCCAGGCCTTCTGTCTACTTAGACTCTCTCTATGACCCCTGATGATGATAGGATTCACAAGGGACACATGTATCATCTCCTCATATTAGAGTATAATCACTTTATCCTTGTTTTGTCACTTATGATTGTTCCTTTGTATTTCTGTTTCTTTTAATTTCTGTACTTGAACTTCAACATTTCTATACTGCTCTGGTCTTTTCATCAGGAATGCTCGAAAGTCCTGTATTTCATTAAAGGTCCATTTTCCCCCCAGTGGGATTATGCTCAATTTTGCTTGGTAAATTATTCTTGGCTGTAAGCCTATATCCTTTGCCTTCTGGAATACTGTAATCCAAGTTTTCCATGCTTTTATGGTGGTGGCTACTAAATTGTGTAGAATTTTCACTGTGGCTTCTCAGTACTTGAATGCTTTCTTTCTGGCTCTTAGCTGCATTTATTTCTTTGACTTGGAAGCTCTAGATTTTGGGAAAAACCTTCCTTCCTTCCTCTTTCTCCAGGAGATATCCAGTGGATTTTTTTTGTTTGTTTTCACTGTGTCTTCTAGTTCTAAGAAATCTGGACAGTTTTCTTTTAAGATTTCTTGAAGTGAGATACTTAGGCTCTTTTGTGATCATCACACTCAGGTATGCCAATGATTCTTATATTTTTCCTCCCTAATACCTGGTCAGTTGTTTTTTGCTATCACCTACCTTATATTTTCTTCTTTTTTTCTCCAGTCTTTTGACTTTATTTTAATATTTCTTATTGTTTCATGGAGCCATTTGTTTCTATTTGATCCATTAATTTTCAGGGAGTTTGTGGCTTGGGCAAGTTGTACCAAGTGCCAAGTTGTTAATTCCCTTTCTAGTTCTTTCTTCCATAGTTTTCATTTTTCCCCTATTTCTTTTCCCTCTAGCACTCTCTTTTCATTAATAAAAACAATTTTAAAATTCTTGCTTCATGTCTTTTAGAAAAGTGACTTACAAATCACTTTTGGTTGGATTTATGCCCAAGCTGTGTTTGACCTGAGGCTTTGCTTGTAGATGTTTTGGAGTCATCTACTTTTTCTCAGATAGTATCTTGAAAGTCCCAATTATATAAGTTTTTAATGGTGCAATTCCCTTTTTATTTGTTCATTCTTCCATCTTATGTCTGTATTTCAGACTTGAAGTTAGGGCTTGGTTCTATAAACTTCAGGAGGAAGGTCTGAACTGCTCTTGGTGCTGCTTTCTCGGAGTTTTGAGTATTATGTTGTTCCAGGATCTCAGGGACATCTCAGGCTGGGGATTTGCAAGCTATCAGCGCTCCCAAAGTAGTCTGACCAGAATCTGGTTGCTCCCCCCCTGGTTTGACCCTTGTGAGTTCCTGACCTAGGTTTGGATCTGAGTGACAGTAGACTGCTGCTGGCCTCAGCTGGGTTAGAAGCTCTGATGGTTCAGTGAAATAACTGTGGGCTTCCCTTGGGGGATTCCTGCCCTGGTTATTTCTTTGTTTTGGACTGGGCTAAGAGCTGGAATTGAGACCCTGATACACTCCTGGGGCATAAGCCGTACAGTTGCTACTTGCTTCTGAACTTGCTGCTCTCAATATACAGCTTAGGGTCTGTGACTACTCCTAACCCTGGAATGCCACCCCGGGGCAGCTGGTGGTACACTGGATAGAATTCTTGGCCTGGAGTCAGGAAGCTTTGGATTCAAATCCAGCCTCAGATACTTCCTAGCAGAGTGACCCTAGCATGGTGCCTGGTACATAGGTGACACTATGTAAATGCCTAGGGAAGAGAAGGGAATAAGCATTTACATAGTGTCACCTATGTACCAGGCACCATGCTAAGTGATTTACAAATACTATTTCATTTGAGCATCACAACAACCCTGCAAGGTGGGTGCTGTTATCCCCATTTTAAAATTGAGGAAATTGAGGGAAACTGAGGTTAAGTGACTTGTCTAGGGTCACTCTGCTAGGAAGTATCTGAGGCTGGAACAACATAATACCCTTTGGAGTCCTCCCTGGATCTGTGATCCACAATTGGGTAGTAAGCTACAGAGCTGCCAGTAGGCACTAGTTCCTGCACCCTCCATGGAGCCTCTCTGTGCTGGCTTTGGGACCTCATCTTGCATGGATATGTAGGCTCTCTCTGCACTGGAATGCTGTGGCTTGATCTACTCCAGACCTCATCTCCATTGTCCACAGACCTCTCTGTCTGTCTCCCTATGCTGACCTAGGCTGGAAAGTTGCCTCGTGATTTTTTTTTTGGTCTGGTGCATTTTCTACATGTTTGGAAGAACTGTGGGATGGGGAACTTGCTCTGTTTCTTCCTGCTTCTCCACCTGCCTGTTCCCCTCAAGAATCTACTACAATATTTATAACCATCACCATTGATTCTGCTACAATCTGGGCCCCAGTCCCTCTTCCCTTAGCTCCCTTAGATGGGAAACAGCTACTCACATCCACTTATAAACTAACTTCCTAGCCCTTCACCTACTTTTGGGGTTGCCCTTCATCTTTAGCTGTTTCTACATGATGGTCCACAAACTGAATTTATTTTGTCTATTTCCCGCTCCTTTATTTACTGCTTTCTTCTGGAACTCTTCCAAATTGTACACAGGTTTTCCCTGATAACATGTCCAATGTAACCAAACAAACTGGCCCCCTAGCAACATTAGAGTTGCTGGTCTCTGTGAGGGATGAGGTTGGGGCAGCAATAGTTCGGTGTATTTGGAGTGAATTAAAAGACATCTCAACAGAATATCAGCATTAAAAACAAATTAAGAAAAACAACACACATGACCAAACACCCAAAGGAAACTCTTTCAGCATGTGGCCTATGGTGTAATATTACTGAATACTGCAAGTTAGTGTTTCTAAAGGCCATATTTAGGCCAGAACCCCACAGAGACATGAACTTCCACTTGGCATTTACCTGATCTGATATGAACAATACACTTTCAAGAACATTAGTATGAGTTAATTCATCTACCTTTTTACCCCTGTGTTCCAGTAACAAGAGTTTCTGTGATTGCTTAAGGACTCTTCAGTCTTTTAAATTTAGGATGTCAGTTGCTTATTTATAAATTTTTAATTTTACAGAATAAAATGTTTTCCTTACTGTTTTTACACAAGTCATCGAAGCATCAGGCTCACAGGGAATCTACCCATGATCTTGGCATTTGCAAATTCAAAGTTCTAGACAGAACTAACTAAATGGGAAAAAGGTAATCTTAAAAATATGGCAACCACTTCCTTGCTATTATATTTCGTAATTGTGAGAACACATTCAAACTATACTATCTGTCTGTCTCTCTTTAGTATATACACATGTACATATACTTATATATGTGTACAGATAGTTCTTGCTTTAAATTTGTTATTATGCAATTTTGACTTTATGTAAAGAATTCTGAAAGAAATATGCATTCCAAGAAAAACCACCTATGTTAACTTTACTGTATGGTACTGTGCTCAAAAAAAACAAACAAACAAAAAACCAAACTCTCCAAATGAAAGCAGAAAAAAGGATTCATGGAGAGACTGTCACCTGTGCCACCACCATATTGGTAGCTTGTCTGGAGACCTCTTGAATGAGAGAGGAGACCTTTGTCCTGCTCTGCCCAACCACTGGCTTGTCAAGCCCCCAAGTGTTTGTCTTCTGTCCATCAGTGCCCAGGTATTATGTGTATGTCCCTGGCCCCCATGTTGCCCATCCTCTCGTCTATGTCTGTGGCTGGCTTGGTTCTGGCTAGGCCCTCACGTGACTGGCCCTGGCCGTGTTCCTCCTACTGCTCTAGCTTCTCTGCCCCTGGCCCCCATGTGTCCTTGAACTGTGTGCCAGTCCCCTTCTTGTTTACCTCCCTTCTCCCCTTCCCGAAGTCTCTGGCAAAACTGTATTACATAATTACGTAGAGGTCTACGGAATGGTCCACTTATATAAAATAAGAACTGTCTGTATATGTTTGTGTGTATATATACATATATATACAGACCCTCATATATGTATACAGACCCACACGTATGTGTATATAAATATAACGCTTTTTTGGTCTAAATCTGTAGAGTTATTAGGAACTTCCAGTGTGGAAAATTGCTCCACCAGATGTAGATCAATAGCTCATCTTAGATAATTAGGGTATCAAAAGGTTAAGTGACTTGGGATGGTCATATATATGATGTAGGCCTTGAAACTAAGTCTTGCTGTCTCCTCTATTCTCTATGTCATTTGCTATTAAGTTTTTTTATCTATTAGTTCTCCCTGATGAGGGAATAGTTCCTTTGTTTTCTTAGCAAAAAGGATCCATAAGCCAACTTTGGATGATGTACTTGTCTAACAGTCACAAAAACATGTGGAAGCAGACTATCAAACTGCAATGGCTTTCCCAGAGAGGTCTTGTTAGGAATGTAAGCTGTGATTCTGAGTACCATGATACAATGTACTCTGGAAACCCATGGACACACTGGCCTGCAGACAGACCCAGTGTCTGAAGGAAACCATCACTTATCTTTTAGCTCATGATAACATTTTGTACTCATATTCAAATAATATACAACTTTATGAGATAATTTTTCAGCCAGATTTTCCTGAGTCAGTAAACTGTCCCTAAGCTTCACATTAATCACTTCAGAAATGTATTAATGATTTTTCAATGAATAGGAGGTCTGCTGAAAGAGTTACTATTGATCAGCTTTACAGAGAACCATTTTTACTTAGGCTCTCTGGCCAAGAGCAATGACCGCTCATTTTGTTATGGATCAGCTTTGCGTACAGGCCAAGAGATTAAAGCATTTGGGCAACTATGAGTTCTGTGTTTTGGGGGCAAGTTTACTCTTTTGTCCCACAAAATTTCTTAATGATCCAGTGGTCCTCCCATTCATAGTGATGATGACCACTGAGAACAGTCATTTTACTGACTTTACTACTGTAGGCTAAAATTTTAGTTTCTTAGAAAACCTCCTTCATGTCATGGGAAGTGCATAGACTCCCTCTGAGAATGGGGGCTAACTATGTCACCTCTCTCTGTCTCAACTTCCCCATTTGTAAAATTAAGGGATTGGTATGGATGATCTCTAAGGACTAGTTCCTTGTAACACTAAATCCATGATCCTATAAAATGAGCTGACCTAGAATATGGTTTCTTTTAGTCCCAGGAGTACTGGACCTGTGTTAATTTTCTGAGCTGCACTAGAGTATTAGTTAGTGGGCTGGAGTAGTAAAGCAAATGCCTTCACCTTACCTTTAGTGACCTGAAATAGTGAAGGTCTTGCCCAAGTTTCTACCTTTCACTGAGTGATGATTCTGGCACGTGGTAGGATCTAATCTAGGGGTGGGGAACCTGTGGTCTTGAAGCCACATGTGGCCTTCTAGGTTCTTGGGGGTGACCTTTTGACTAAGTACAAGTTTTACAGAACAAATCCTTTGATTGAGGAGATTTGTTCTGGGAAGTTTGGATTCAAAGGTTTGCACTTGAGGACCTAGAGGGCCACATGTGGCCTTGAGGCTACAGGTTACCCACTCCTGATCTAATCTAATCAAATTCAATAAGCATCTATTAAGCATCCACCATATATCAGGCAGCTATGTGGCTCAGTGGATAGAGCACTGGGCTTGGAGTCAGGAAGAGCTGAGTTCAGAGAGACTTACTAGCCGTGTGCCTCTGGGCAAGTCTCTCAATCACTGTTTGCCTTAATCTACAGGAGAAAGAAATGGCAAGCCACTCCAGAATCTTTGCCAAGAAAACCCCCATAGACAGCATTGGCATACTATGGTCCACAAGAGTTTGACACAACTAAATAACAACAAATATGTCGGGCACCAGATTCTGGGAAAACAAAGACAAAATACCAAGCTGTCCCTGCTTTCAAGAAGCTTGTATTCTACTGGGGAAAGAAGGGAGGATACAACATGTCATTTGAGGAGGGAAGGAACACTCAATAACAACTAAGGGGATTGGGAAAAGTATCCTGTGGAATCTCACTGATTGAGTCTGGGAGGCAGGACTAGGGAAGGCTTGTGTGAGGAAGCCCCTGCTTGCTGCACTCACCTGCTCTGAAGAGAGCCCCAGCAGCATAGTGCATCGCCAGAGTGTGGAAGAGCTGCCTGGCAGTTGTGAAGATGGGTCCTCGTTCGAATAGGGAGAAGGCGAGAGGCGTGTGATCGGAAGCAATGTACAGCTTCAGGGATGCATGGATACTGACTGAGAGGTTCACTGGCTGGATGGCCAGTCTCCTTAATTTCACTGGATTGACTAAAGCTTTAGCGTGCTGTCTGACTTGCTCAGGCAACAGCTGCGTGAGGTCCGAGTGTCTCTTAGAATGACTAGCCAGTTTGCTGTTGGGAAGATAAGTATCAAAGAGAGTTTTGATGTAGTAAACAAATGTGTCTTCTACATATAACCTGGCCGGTTTCAGTTCAAAACTAAACTCATTAATATCAAACAGGAAGTTTTGTTTTTCAGACAAGGTGATACAAAGTTTGATAAAGCAATTTTCTTTATAGTCTTCCAAATCTTTGCTAGATATGAGGAGATTATGCATTCTGGACCACTGGATAGTTTCCACTTTTTCTCCCTGGCAGACCAAGACAGGAAAGTGGAAGTTGGATTTGTTATAGAGTTGATTGTCCAGCTGAAAGTCTCCACAGAAGACCTCCAGGCTGTAAAGCTGTGGGAGTCCTGTAGCAGCCCCTTCAAGAGGTAGGGCTCTGAGGTAGCTGGCCGCTGGTTCCATGTTCAGAAAAATGTTATCCAGCGTGAGCCGCAGAAGCTCAGATGATGTTTTGTGGTGGGTGAGATCATCAAATACTGCAAGACTCGACTGAGTGATGAACACTTTTAGTGTAACACTCTTCCCCAGAGTCCTAGATGAAAAAAAAAAGAAAAAAAATGATTATCCCATTTTATGACAATTCTTCACCAAACACCTCCTGATGTGACACAAGATTGCACATGAAACAAGAGCACAAATGTTGGTACATTGTGTCTAGATTGAGCCAGTCACACCCCAACAGCAATGGGAAATATTCCCAATGGGACTGTTATGAGTTCCTGTTGTGTCTTTCTATGCAATTCTTTATCAACACCATGTTTTTACTTTCACATTCTTCTAGGTCATGCAGACTTATTCATTGTCATGCTCATCATAGAGCACAAAGCTGAGGACGCATAGAATGTGATAACACAAAAACCTTAACACTCCTTCCAAATAGCTCCTTTTTTTCTATTTCATCATAGGCTGCAGGAGCGGTTGCTGTTTACTCCTTTCCTGTTTTGAAAACGCAAGTCTTCTCTTTAGTAACCTAGGCTGTTTTTGGAATGAAGGAATATTTTTTTGTGTGGCTAACCATGATGACCTTGCTCAGCTACTAGGTGATCTGTTCAGTGACAAACTGGCCAACTTTCTAGGGTATTGATCAGCACAACTATAGCACTAATGCAAGCCTAGGAACACATGCATTTTTGCATAATCTCTTGAAGACAACAGTTTCAAGTATTAAAAACAAGACTTCTATAAAAGGGGAATAATGGAACCAAGAGTGTAAATTTAGAATAGAGTCAAATTCCTCTAATTTGGATTAAAGATGTATCAGTCTGAATTAGTAAAAATTTTAAATTTTAATAAAAAACATAGTTTTATTATATTTCCCTTTTCAAGGCCCCAATACTATGAAATGAGAGGATGGAGATGAGAGGATGATAAAGCACTATGTAACTGTAATTACTAGTATTATTGTTACCTTTAAGATTCTTTTCAATTCTGTGATACTGTGATCATACATGTATATAAGTCCTTCGGCACATATACATACTTAAGCTGGGCTAATTCATTTATGCCTTATAGCTACATTAGGAAACTTCCTTTAAAAATTTTTGAAATATTCAAAATGAGCTTGTAAAAGCTTCCACATAAAGAGATAATTATAAAATGCTTATGGGTATTTAAAATTTTGTTCTTTTAGGTAATTTAGCATTTATCTTCCAAAAGTATTTATACTAATGTCCTTTCTACTCCGTTTTCTTTATACGGAATGTAAAGGTTAAAATCACCTCGGTCTGAATGAACACAAACTGTGAACTAGGAGATATTATAGAAGAAAAGCAAATTGCTTAAAAAAAGGTAAGCATATGTTAAGATACAACTCTTCAAAGTTCACATTTTGTATCTTTAAAACATGTTCTTCTGGTAGCAAAAAAGTGGCCAGGGGAAGAAAACATATCCTAGAAAATTTGCTGGTAAATACTTCTATTTTCGTTGTGTCCCTCATATTTATGGAATCTAACTTATAATTCCAAACTGCCACATAGACATATGGTTAAACAAAGGTTAATTTGTACCTTGTGCCAAAGTATATACGGCAAGTATGTAAACTCTAATTTGTTAAGCAGCTTGCGAAACTCATCACAGATGAATTTTACTTGGTACACGAGGTCATTTTACTGTAATCAGTTGTAAATGTTATCCAATTGATAATAGCACTATACTCTATTATGCATTATATAACCTTTAACTAAAAGCCATTCTGGGGTGGTGGGGCCATATGGCAGTTGAAAAAGAAGTTTGGATCTAGGACATCATAAATATAAAGAGCTCCTGGGTAGAAACTCTCCCCATGATGCAATGAGAAATTCGTCTGCAGCTTACAATCTTGGAGAGTTAAATAAACATGGATAATAAGTATCAGAGACAAGACTTAAACTTAGGTCTTCCCGACTGAGGCTAGCCCTTTATCTGTTATAACATGATGTGTAAACACATATAGGGGCAACAAAGAAAAACAAAATACTATGTATAAGCTGCATTACAATCGGAAGTCATGCTATTCAACTACTGAAAAACTAAACATACCTGGTGGCATTGGTTAAGATTGGTTCTGCTTTTCCTTCTGGGGCCATTGTTATTATTACTGTGCCACACTCATGAATGATATCCACATACACATAGCCAAAACCAGTTAAGAACAAAACCTAAAAAAGAATATTCACATGTTGACATAAAAGGCAGGAAATGCTACTGAAATGGATAATTTTCATCATCTCACATTCTGATTTAATACCATGGGCACTTCCTGCTTACATTTCCCTGTATCCATGTGGACATGCTATTCAGTTGACTTGCAAATGAAAAAAAATATCAAATCCAGATTTTTATTATCCAGCTGTAAGGTTCTTGGTGGAAAAAAATGATGGATGAGGGGGGCATGAGCTTCTTCATCCCTTGCTTCTCTGGGGCTGGCAAATACATTTTGATTGGGGTGGAGCTTGGCCCTACAACTTTTTGTGAGCATATGAATCTTCCTGGAAGAAAAACAAACTTAGTGCTTGAAACTTAACTACAGGATATTTCAGGGTTCTTTGAGTGCTGACAAACCAGCTCGGGGCCGCCCTTCTATTCTGAGAGGTGCCAAAAACTGAAAGGAAAACCTACCAGCAAGACTTTATTAGCCTCCCCGATGACAATGACATGGTATAGGAAAGTCAGATGAGTGCGAAGTTTTATTTGCCTTGAGTCAAAAATTTAGCGTTTTTAGCCAGAGTCCATGAGAAAGAAGACAAATGCTTTAAAAAAAACCAACCAAACCAATAGTTGTGGGAAGTCAGAGTCCAGCAGAACAGATGTCCTTTCAACATTAAATACTAATGCTATAAAATGGATGTTTGAAAATAGCACTGGATAATCTGAAAAATAACCCCAGGGACACTATGTTCCCAATCAGGTTACCGGGGCCAAGGAAAAGGACTGATGTATACAGGGTTTGAAGAATTATCTTTGAAAATTTGCAGTATGACTTCTGTTCTTATTTGGCTCCTTTATCATGGATAGGCTAACAGAATCAAGTCGAGTCAATGTCCAAATATCAAATAAAGGAAGAAGTATAGGGAACACACTATAGGGAAGTCAAAGAACCAAGAAATAATGCCACTACTAGACATTTAGATGACATAGGCTAAACATGGTTTTGAAGTGTAGTCTCTGTCTCAACTGGCCATTTAGTATTTTTGTGGTTGCTATTCCATGTCACAGCATTCTTAGAAGTTGACTGATTTTACAGAACTTTGGTACTAAAAAGTATATGTGTGTCCAGTTAAATTTCTACTTTTAAACAAAATGGCAACCAATCTGTTTTCAGATGGATATATTTTGTGCATTAAAAAATATATGGCTAGGTAAGTGCTTTGTGCATAATAGATACTTGTTAAATACTTTTTGAACTGGTTGAATTCAATGAAATTTGTTATGTGGGTTTGGTTAGAGAAACAAATGTCTTAGAAAAAAGAGCTTACTCGGCCATCTTAAAACAAAACAGGAATGTATAATCATAATAAGTGCTTAATAAATGCTTATTCCCTTCTCCTTCCTCCAAGATGTCAGTAAAAAGCAAGGAAGGCATCTAGTATTTTGGTTGGATCCACATAGAGAATTTATGAGACGACATGAACAAGAGTCCCACAGGATGGACAGGCTTTTCCTGTATAGGTTGTAATCTACATCTTCGGCAGGTGTGTTCAATTGTTTCAGTAATGTCTAAATTTTCATTACCTCATTTGGGGTCTTTCATTTGGGGTTTTCTTTAGAAAAGACAATGGAGTGATTTACTACTTCCTTCTCCAGTTCATTCTACAGATGAGGAACTGGGGCAAACAGGGTTAAGTGACTTGCCCAGGAAGGGTTACATAGCTAGTGTCTGAGGCCAGATTTGAACTCAGGTCTTCCTGATTCCAGGCCTGCTTCTTTCCACTGTGCCATCTAGCTGCCCACATCTTTGGTGGGACTATCCAAACTAACTGGAACACAAATCTGTTTGAATAGTTCATTATTTTACTATATACTACATAAAACTGCCAGTGACGTTTCTCTCATTTCAGGCAAAAGTGATACAGGTAGGAAGACTTTACATAATACTCTATATAGCCCCATGTGTCACCAAATTGATCTATATTCCCAGGAGAATACAATGGATTTTGGAGTTAGAGAAGTCCTCATAGAATATTCTGAATATAAAAGTTAAGTCTTAGGCTTGGGGCTTTGGAATAGGAGGAAAACCTCTGAGTGCTGATCTAAATGCTGAAATTTAATTTTCAAGGGAAGCTGTCAATTGGAAAAAAAATAATTTTTGTACCAAATATCTCTGATAAGGCATGTTATCCAGGCTATATAGGGAATTAAAACAAATATATATGACCCAGAGTTATTCCCCAATGGATAAGAGCTCAAAGAATATAAACAAATATTTCTCAAAGGATATACTGCAAAATATTGAGAACACAGCTCCAAATTACTAATAAGAAAAAATACAAATCAATACAACTCAGAGTTTTTACTGTACACCTAGAAAATTGGCAATGATAAGAAAAGATGAGAATAGTCCATGTTGGAGGCACTTTATGAAGATGGCATTCTAATGCACTATTGGTAAAATTGGGAAATCGTTCTGGAAGGTAACATGAAATAAGGCTAAGAAGGTGACTAAAATGTCCATGCCCTTTGATCCACAGAACCGATTACTAGGTATACAGCCTATCTACAGTGGCACTTTTATGGTAGCCAAGAACTGGACACAAAGTAGATGCCCATTGATTGAGGAAAAGCAAAACAAACTGCAGTACATGAATGTAATGGAATATTACTGTGTGGCAAGAAATGATTGATATACAGAACACAGAGAAGCACAGAAAGAAATGAATTGCTACAATGTGAAGTAAAGAGAACCACGAAAACAATATACACAATAACTATAACAAACAAAAACAGAAAGGAAAAATACCCCTTTCCTTCTTTGAAAAAGCTAGGGAATGTGGGTGTGGACTACCGTTTATACTTTCAGATTCTGTTAATGTGTTTATTAGTTTTGCTGAATTTTTATTTTTTCCTCTTTTAAAAAAATTCTTTGTTACAGGAGATCTCTGCAGAGGAGAAGGGGGAAGGATCTGTTTAGAAATGAAGGCAATGTGAAAAAAAAAAGATATTTAAAAGTTTTTTTTTTTTTTAAGGAAACTTGACCTTCAGATCTTACGGAACGAGTGATATTAATGTGTCAAAAAATGGGGTTCCATTTGATTCAGATAACAAACGAAGGGAGAAAACAAAGTGAGATGATTCAGGCTTGTGGACATCCTAAGTGTCATATAGAGCATCTCTTCCTTTCATTCCTTCATTGTCCTAAATCCCAAATGAAAGATCTTCCTTATCACATCCCTTTCCCTGCCATGTTCTTAGGTCCTACATTTCTTATAAAGCTGGTATACATACTGCTATAAATACTAAAGTTCTTTGTCTCTGTTTTGTTGCCCTGTATGGAAGTATAAACAAGCATGTTTTCAACCACTGTGAATGTCTGATTCTTGTCCAAGTGTTAGCTCTGACTCTGGTGAGTGACTCAATGCCAGCCCGCTGTTTGAAAGGCTAAGCCCAAATGGTGCAGTTTCCCAACACATTACTTTTCCTTGTCCTGTGGGGCAAAAAGTACATGGCTTGGGGATCCTAGTCCTACTTCTGGGCCCCCTCATGGCTGTTAGGGGAGGAGGACGAGGTGCATGGTGTGGTTTGCATAGCCACTGTATACTCTTTTGTGGCAGTTATGTGCTTTAAGACGTAGAGCCAGATCTTTTCAATCTCTCTGCCCAGGAGAACTGGGTTTAATCATGGTAATGTTTCCACTGGTATGTAACCTCCCATTTCATTAACATGTATTACCATCTCTAGTTGATGGACAAAAAAATCAGGAACAGAAGTTATGTACCTACAGCCAGGTCCCCCCAGAAGGATTCTGGTAGCCTGAGATAGAACCTGACTCCTACCTCTTAGCTGTCTAACCACTACACTCACCTATCATGAGGGAAGCCAGATATAGCCACCTTTCTAAACTGAAATCACTGGCATTGCCTGGTGAGAGCAATGTTTTTCACAAAGAGAATATCAACCAACTAGAAAAGCAAAAGAGACACTCTCTATGAACATCCAACTTTTTTTGGATGGACATGAGGTCCACTACACAGTTTCCAGTCAGGTAAAACAGAAATAATTAATGCTGCCAGCCTGAATGGTCACAACCTAAGTTTGGCTATTTATGCCTCGTTCATTTGGAAGTGTCTTATCCACTGAACAACTGGTGGGACTATTATGTACATTTACTGGAAACTAACATAACCTTCTTAAAGTGTAAGTAAGGAGTATTTGGCAAACATCCATTTCTTTTTGTTTTCTTGGTCTTTTAGATCAATAAAAGCTTTTTTAGACTACAATCAGATCAGGCAGGAACACCACCCTATTCAGTGTGGCAAAATGGCCAACAGTCCACTCAAATCCTCTTCTGATACCTCACTGTGGTGTGGAGAGGGTCACAAGTCCTCAAAGACTCTGTTGACAAACTATAAAGTCTTGAAGGTTCTATGCCTACAGATAGACAGGAAGGCTCCAATTCGAGGTCAACAATAGATTCTATTTGTGCAGTCTAAGGATTATATAGGTGAAGGAAGACAAATTCATCATCATTATGAGGTCATCACATGCTAAATTATTTTGGTCATCCAAGCCCATAAAATTTCTTTCCAAGGCATGGAGGGGTTATGATGTATGTCAGGAAAGGGAGTATACTGATTAAACCACGGATCTTTTGAAGTTTGAAGCAACTATCTCATAAATTATAGATTTAGAGCTAGAAAAACACCTTGGAGATCAACTAGACCAGGGTGGGAAACCTGCGGCCTTGAGGCCACATGTGGCCCGCTAGGCTGAGGATTCAGCTAAAGGGCTGCACTTGAGGACCTAGAGGGCCACATGTGGCCTCGAGGTCCCAGGTTCCCCACCCCTGAACTAGGTCAACTTCATTTTAGATATGAGGAAATCAAGGCCTAGAGAGATTCAGTTCCCTACTCAAGGTCACAACAGTTACAAGCAGCCAAGCTTAGATCCGAACCCAGAGCCTTTGATTCTAGTGCTCAGCATTTCCCAGCACATTGTAGATGCTTAACAAATGCTTGTTGGCTTGATTGCAAATTCAGCACTCAGCACTCTTTGCGCTGCTCACTCTGCTTTGTCTATCAGGTTATGGAACTATATGTACACAATTATATTTATAATAGGCTTATACCTGACAATTTCTTAAAAGTATGAATTTCATATTTTGGTACAAACTGAAGACAACTTATATAGTGATGCAAAATCCTTTTCAAATGTCCTCTCTAGCACCAAGTGTCACAGACTGTTTCTGAAGGCACAAGCTTAGAACATACCTCTTTCTGGTAAGAAAGCTCTTTTTAAAGTTTCTAAAAGAATGTACTAAAGGGAAAGCATTGGTGGTCACTTCTAGACTTCTCAAGCAGTTTTCCTAGAGGGGAGAAAGATTCCAGGGAATTCCAAGTGACAAAGGCTACACTTTGAAAGCAAAAAGGTGTTTTTTTGAGGTGTTGAGGCTGGTTGGCTTTGAGAGACTTGGGCAAATTCCCCTACTTTGTTCACTACTGTGTGAGTCTACGTTAGCTTAGATGAGAGTCTTCTGCTTCAAAGAGCCTTAAATTATATGTATCCACTTTCTGAAACTGTTACGTAGATTGCTCCCAGACTTCTAGAGCATGCCCAGGGTGATACACATCCTATGGGGGCCTAACAAAGTGCTTATATGAAGGCACTCAATATTTGTTGAATTGAATTAAAAGTTTTAACTGGGCCTAGAATTCTCCAGGGTAACCTCCGACCAGACATAAGCAGAGGACTTCTCAGGCAAGTTACAATCAGAGGTGAACTTGCATTTTGCTGACACCATATCAGAAAGATCTGAGTAAGAATTATGCTCCAGGCACTTACTACTTGGGCAAGTCACTTAACAGCTGCTTGCCTCATTTTCCTCATCTGTAAAACGGGGATAATAATACCACCTACTTCACAGGTTTGTTGTGAGAATCACATGAAATAACGTGAAATGCTTTGTGAACTTTAAAGTACTCTTCAAATATTAGCTATCATATTATTGCATAGTTTACCATCTGAGATGTGTGGCAGTCTCTCAAAGGGATGTGAGTTAAATGCCACCTCTTTCTGGCTCCCTGTGAGATATAGGATTCCCTAAGCCACTGTGTTATTTTGCCTAATATTAAAAGTTATTTTTGTGCTTATGTCAGCTACTAGGTTGTAACCTCCCTGAAGGCAGTGGCTGTGACAAGATGTCATCTGAGTTTCCTCAAACTCTTAAGTGACAATTCCATAGTTTTACTGACATCTCTATCAGCCAAGGCCCCCATTTTAGTTCCATGGAGAACAAACAGCCTAGTGGAAAGAGCACTGGACTTGAAGTGAAGAAGGCCTGGGTTTAGGTCTCAAGCATTTTCCTAATTGTGTGGCCCTGGGCAGGTCATATGACCTCTTAGAGCCTGTTTTTCCAGCTGAAAAGTGGGAATAATAATATTACCTACCCTGTAGGGTTGTTGTAAGGTTCAAATGAAATAATGTATGTATTTTACAAGCTGTAAAGACTACATATATGAAAGGTTTTTTAAATCACTACCTTGCATAAAACTGGTGATCAACAATAATGATTATTATTATAATAAACTTTTTAAGCTGTGTTGTTTAACCTTAAAAGTTCCTCTTTCATTGCTGGAGGCTGTTGGTCCTCTTCAGTGGCTGAAGTTCCAGATGTGTAACTATATTTAGGTTTATTTGGCATTCTTACCCCATGAACAATAAAGTACCTACTCTGAGGCCTCCCTCTGGACCCTGCTTCTACCTGGCACGTAGACATGGGGTCACATTCACACTGGAATGGGAGATGAAGCTCTTCTGCACAAAGGAAACAGCTGAGAATTAGGAAGCCCGCAAAGCACAGCAGATATAAAGTAGAAATTCAGGGGATAAGAAATGAATTCTTGGAACAGCTTACACAGACTCAGATGATAAGAAGAAGGGGTTCTTAACTTAAACTATGCCAAAGGTAGGAAGCAAGTTAGAAAACTGACAGGATGACTTGATGCATTATAGAATCAGAGTCAGAGGGGACTTCAAAGGTAATCTAGGCCAACAAGCCAAAACTGGTGTCACCTTCTCTATGATGTGTTCATTCCCTGATCTCCAAAGCTAAAAGTGTTGTCTACCTCCTCAAACTTTCCTACAGTACCATGTCAAGATCTTGCCTGTATCTCTATGACATACCAGTTTGCAGACGTGTCACATTCTCCCAGTAGAACAACAGCTCCCTGAATTGTTGTTCAAGGTATTTTCATTTCTCAGTTTTGCATTCCCAGCATCTAGCATAGTGCCTTAAGCATATTGGGCACTTAATACATGTTTGGCTGGGAGGTAGAAGGCAGAGTGGGAGCGCTATGAAATAAGCCTGGAAAAGTAAGTTAGATGCAGATTGTGGAGAGCTTTAAAAACTAAACAGAAGTTTGTATTTTATCCTAAAGATAGTAGGAAGTCTTTAGAGAGTGGGGTGATGATCAGACATATGCTTGAGGAATATCGATTTGGCAGCTGTGTAAAGGATACACTGGAAAGGAAAGGAAGATTAATTAGGAAGCTGGTACAATAAACAGTCCAGGCATGAGCTGATGAGGAAATGGACAATAGGAGTTGGAGCCAATGGTAATGGAAAGGAGGGGATGGATTCAAGAGATGCTGTAGAAGGAGAATCAACAGTATTTGGCCCCTGCTTAGAGAAGAGGAGTGAAGGACAAGGAGCTCCTTGAGGGTTAGAATACTTTTATGGCATGGTGATGTACTTAGATCAGTAGGTCTGTCTGTTTGTCAAATTCCTCTGGAAAGAGGACTAGATGTATTTTATATACCAAGAGATCAATCAAAAAATATGTGTGTACACACACACACACACACACATTTTTTTTACCTTGTGACAAGCACAGTGCTAGATGTTAGGACTACAAAGACAAAGAATGAAACAATTTCCACTTGCAATGAACTAACATTCTAGTGTGGGAGATAACAACTACGTATAAAACATACACACACACACACACACACACACGTGTGTGTGTACAGCACAAATATAATTATTTACGTACATTATGGGTTAAATAGGCTTTTGTGGGCTGGCCTGGGTCACTAATTAGCATACGTAACATATTTCTGTGAAAAAATATAGTCTTGACTTCCAAACAATGAACTTACAAATAAACTTTTGGGACACAACCCATTTACAAGTTTGGGATTATAAGTACATCCTTTCTCTGACTCATTTGTGTCTAGAATGACTTCACAGCACTTTAAATTTGGCCATTTAAAAATCCCTATTGTTTCAGATAATAACAGACACATATCTACATGTAATATATCTATATATGTACACAAACATACATATATATGTTGATAGAATGTAAGCTCTTTTGAGGGCAGAGACTTTCATTTTTGTCTTTGTATGCCCAGAGTCTTCCACAGTATCTGTCACATAGGAAGTGACTAATAAATGTTTACAGATTGACTGGGCATGCCACCGCAGCTAATCAGAGATGTGGGGAGCTGTGCCCAAATGTATCAATGCTGCTCTCTTTACTGTATCCTTTCCATGTTATTGTCAAATAAACTTTTTTGTTGTTCTTAAAATGTTATGTACTCTATGGAGGGTCTTATTTCATTCTAATTCTGAGGTAGAACCACTGAACCATTATGAACCAAGTCTGGCCCAGAAGAAGAATAGGTCACGGGAGTTAAGAAGAACAATGAACTGGGAGGCCAGGGCGCTTGAGAGAATACCAACAGGTAAAATAAGTCCTCTTGTATAAAGGCAAGGGTTTGCAAAGATGCAGAGGAAGACTCTTAGTCTTTGACATGAAGGGGCAGAAGATAACTGACACAAGCACTCGCTATATCTGCACAGAACGAACTTTAAAGTAGAAAGGGTTGCTTAGTGATGACAGCAGAGACAGGGTCTGGAAGAGTACGTGGGGAGGAAGAAGCATGCTTACTCCTTCCAGACAACAGTGTAAGGGGGCATGAAAGAAGGAATGTCCAGGACTAGAAAGAAGGGTCACTGATGGAGGGTCTTCTACAGGTAGCCAGGTCTCCATGACTACAAGAAGACTGAAAGAACAAGAAGGGAAGACAATAAAAGTTTGTTGGACTCTGTCTTAACCATGATTTTACAACATAAACATTTCAAATTTAGAGTCATAGCACATAAGAGTTGAAAGGTATCTCAGAGATCTAATCTAGTTCCACCCCCACCCCCAATTTTACTTCTAAGGAAACTGAGTCAAAGAAAGCTGAAGTATGTGGCAGAGCCAGGATGGTAAGAGAACTGGAGACAATGACATACTAGCACCAGCTGAGACCCTCGGTGAGGCTTCTTCTAGAAATGTTTAGTCTTAGGGGTACGTGAAATCTATCTCCAAGTAACTGAAAGGCTGACACAAGAGAAATTAGATCCCAGAGGGTGAGCTAGGTACAATAGGTGGAAGTTAGCAGCAATGGAGGAAGGAAAAAAGTGTTGTCTTAACGTAAGAGGGAAAACTTTCCAACTAGAACTGTCCTGACATGGAATGGGTTGTCTTGGGAGCTTGCAGGCACTCTATCACTGGAGTCTTCATGTGGAGATGGAATGGCCACTTGTGGAACATACTGTGGAGGGAATCCTTGTTCGGGTAAGAGCTGGATTCTTTGGCCTCAGAGTTACCTCTCGATTTTGAGATTCTATGACTAGAACCTAGGACTCCTGACTCCATGCCAGTGTATTTTCCATAGCACTCTATTTTCTTCTTCAAGTGTGCATTCCTCAAAGATGGCAACACTCAAATTGTTGTCGGGTTATTAACACTGATGAGGAAGATATCCACAACAACTTAGCCTTTCAAACCTAAAGCACATAAATACAACTGGGGCAGCAGCATCATCTGTTCCACAGCGGCTAAGAAAAAGGGTCTTTTCTTTAAAAAGACAATGAAGAAACCATTCTCCAGTTAATTGGTCCAGAGGACCAAGGCTCTAACTGCTGAAGAGACTTCCTGGTTGCCAAAGGCATACAAGCCCTATCACATGGGCAGTCAGTGTCCCACAGGCTTGATGACCGTCCCACTGTTGTGTGAGTCCACATGCTCTTGTGACTGGGCACAACACCACAGCAAATGAAGAGATGTGGGGAGCTGTATCTTTGTTGAATAGTCTCTGCAGGCACTTGAGAGGTAAACTTTTTTTGTTAAGTGTTATATGAGTATTGAACCACAGGACTTGGCCGATTTAGGTCTGTTTCAACAATCTGGCTAGCAGCTGTTGTGGGGGTGAAAGACCAACACAAGCCCAGCAACAAGAACACT
Organism: Trichosurus vulpecula; assembly: GCF_011100635.1. Classification (NCBI taxonomy): domain Eukaryota; kingdom Metazoa; phylum Chordata; class Mammalia; order Diprotodontia; family Phalangeridae; genus Trichosurus; species Trichosurus vulpecula. The sequence goes on from NC_050573.1 coordinate 146,769,001, forward strand.
ACCAGCACTCTGCAAAAGCACAGGCTCTTTTGATCTGCTTTAGTAAGGAAAGCAACGTTAAGGGGTTGACAAGCTTACTTTAATTCAGCATACAAATATCATTCACTTAGTTCAGGGGAAAAAGCCAGTGCCCTGAACTTCAGAGCAAAATACAAACAAAGTACAAACATCGACAGACAGACCTTGTCTGATTCAAATCCCAATACATAGTTACCAAAGTTTAACAAAGTCCCAGCATCTGGGTTACAAGCTGGAGGGCCCTTAGCTACAGTTGCCTGGAGTCTCTGCGCAAATGGCTCTGTCTTCTCTTCTTAAAGCATTTCAGACATCATCAAATGTCATCTGAATGACCAGAACTTAGGCTCCTATGATTGGCTCCGGAGTTGGCACCTCCCCTCAGTTAGCCCCACCTTGGGCCCCACCTTAGTTACCAATCCACACCCACATAGGTTTTACACCTAATAGGGGTTTGGGCCTGGGACTTAGCACCTAGTAAGACTCAATGAAATACACTGAATTACTCAAAGGAAACAAAAGCCAAACTCTTCAAGGGCACTTGGTTGAACTAAGTTTTAAGAGCCCATTTTGATTACCAACACAAGGTCTGGACCAGAAGAACAGTAATATTTCCATTTAAAAAAAAACCCTTAAGGTTCTAATGGTCTTCCTCATTGTTAGAAACTTCATTGCCACAGGTAGAAAGAACATAAGAGGCAAAAGGATGGATCCCAAGATGTACGCTTTGTTCTCTGTCCCATACTAAGAGAATCTTCCCTATCTCCCCTCCAGAGAAGGACCAAAATACTTGAGACTCAAAGGTCCCTAAAAGTCACTGATACTGTTTGTGAGATTCTTTGAAATGTTCTTTCTAAATGTCTAGGGAATTCTTTTAGCATCAGGATCAGGTTTGTCAAGCCCTGTTTTGGGGATTTCTTTTCCCTCTGGCTTTCCTCAAGCCTTTGTAGTCAGGGATGCTTCAAAGCTGAGAGAAGGTGCTCATTCCTGGACCCTTACTGACAGTGGTCTTTGGACCCCAACAAAGTCTCATGTTCCCATTAATCTTTTAGGAGCTGTGTGCCATATGCCCAGCAGATCATTGTTTCCTTCATATTCTGAGAGAAGAATTTATTCATATTCTCTCAGACAACCCTTCTGTGATACACTAGGGTATATAAATCACTGGAGAGAGAAGAGCGCTGCTCCTCTGATGAAAGGAAGCAGCCCTTGTGTAGAAGGGAGTCTGTCTTCGAGGGGCTTTCCTTTGGCCCTTGATCTAGGGAGACATGTGAAATTCAAAGCCAGCCTAGACAAAGTAGAATCAAAATGCCATAAAATCTCAGTCAGTACAGTGATAGAGACCATCTCTTCAACTTTTGTCACTCAAAGCAATGGCCTTTAGTTCTGAAGACAGAACAGGGGAATTTCATCTTCACTGAATTTAAATATGAGAAGTAGAAATTGGAGCATATGCCACTCCAACAATCCCACTAAATTTTCCATTGAATTTAATTAAATAAGATTCAGAAGGAATATAAAGTCTTACACTTGTGTTAGAAAAAAATCACATTCACAAATTGGTATGTCTAGACAGCAGTTTTCCTGAAAAAATTACAGGTATTTTTGTGGACTGAAAATTCACATAAGTCCATAGTGTGATATGACAGCCAGAAAAGCAAATGCAATCCTAGGTTGTCTTCATAGAGGTGCAGTGCTCAGGATGAGGAAGGGACCCCACCACTGCACTCTGCTCTGGCCTGTCCACACTTGGAATGTTGGGTTTGGTTCTGGCTGCCACATTTTAGGAAGGGCTCAAGAATAAAAGACCTTCAGGGGGATATGACGGCTCTCTTCAAGCATGTGAAGGGCTCTCATGTGCAAGAGGGTTCAGAATAGCTCTTTTCAGAGAGGTATAAAATAATAGCATGAAAGCTGGAGATGACGTCAGAGCACTTTGGTTTGAACCATTCTTCTCCTGCTTTTTATCTGTGCTACCTTGGGCAAGTCATTTATCTTCCTGGTTCCTTATCTACATAATAAGAGACCTGGACTAGATGCTCTGATTTCACAGGTTCCTTCTAGCTCTAACCCAAGGATTCCATTTACTAGGAGTGACAGGCAAAAACATCAGGGAGGCCAATTTGAGTCTGCCCTGGGAGGTTAGTGGGTCTCCTTTATTAGAGATCTACAAGCAATGGCTGGAGGCACTCTTGCTGGGGATGACATAGATGGGATTCTTCTAAGTATGGGCTGGACAAGATCAGTGGTAGCTAATGTGGGGCATGGGAAGAAAATACTGGGACTTCTATTTCTATTTATTTTTATCTAAAGAATGAAAGAAATGAATTTTATTAATATTTAATGTATGGGTTACGCATCAATACGTCTGATCGTTTGGCCTTCACTCAGTCCACATACTGTCATGTATCCCTGTAAAGGCAATCAGTGAATGGGAAGATCTTTCCTGCCCATTTGAGTGGGCTTCAGGGCAGGGCTCTCAGGGTCCTGAGGAGAGTGGCTAGGACTGGAGCCAATGGTAGGTGCCTGAGTTCTGGTCCACGTGATGACATGAAGCCTGTGGTGGGAGGAGCTTGCTGAACAGTTGAAGCAGAGCTAAGAGGAAGTTGGTGAGGCAGTTGGTGAGAGCAGTTAAGAGCTGAAGGAGAGAGGAAGCAGTCAGCTAGCTGGAACACAACTTGGAGATTGTGGCGGAAGCTGCGGCGACGGCGGCAGGCACTACAAAAAAGCAGGACTGACCCTCGTGGAGACAGGAGAGTGCTGAGCAGGGGCTTGAGGCCAGTGGGTGGTCTCCTTGCTGGAGGGCCCTGGCATTGGGTAGGGGGGAAGCACCAGTATGGCTTGGCTTGCTGCCATAATGTTTTTCTGTGGCCTCCTGGTCACTATTGTGAGATGGGCATACTGGTTTTGGAAGGTTCTTGCCAGGATGTCGAATTGGGAACACTGGTCCGTGGGTCTGCTATTTTTTGAGTTTCAATAAATGCTTTAATTCCTCTGCCTTCTACTTAGAGAATTCCTTATATCCTGTGATTCTGGACCATTCAGGCATATTCATGGTTATCTTTGAAGTTACGAATTCTGCCTTAATGATATAATCACGTACTGTTTAGGAGATTATCCTGATAGGGTAGATAGTAGTGCTTTTAACTCATTTGCTCATATGGAGTGTGGTAGCTTATGTATGCCCAGGTGAGGTGATGCATGGAATGTATAATCTAGTTTTGACTAAAATAACCCTCAAAAAAATGGATAAGTGACTTAAAAGGATTCCTAAAGAGAAACTATGGAAGATAATATTGGTAAAGAGAGCACAAACAAGAAAATGGTAGAGCTTATGTTGCTCTTATCCCTAATTCTGGTTCTCCATCTGCCACATTAGGAGGTAAGAACAATGATGATCTAATTGGATCTAACTAGAACTCAGCCTAAAAAAATGATCAAGAAGATTATTTGAAATATGGATTTACATCCACTGTCATTAACAATGAACCCCAGCCTAGGTGTATATTGTACCTTGAAATATTAGCTAAAGAATGATGCTATCATAATTATCAAGACATTTAGAAACCAGAATTTTGTTGCTTAAAATAATGTGTGCCAACTACAAAAATTCTCATATCTGTATATTTTAAAACTTGGAAACACTTTCCAAAACTATCAAGAATCTTCGAAGAGTTTAGTGGGTTTTAAACTCATTTATTAAAAAAAAAAAAACAAGTGAAATAGTTTGTAACCTGTTTACCTCAAGAAAGTTGGAAATTTGCTAACTGAATTTTAATCAAAGCCTCTGAAAATCAGTGGCTAATATTTTAAAATGAATAATGTGATTTAGAAAGTGCAGGAAAGATGCACTTTTTCCTTTTGGACCTAGATATTCTTGTAAAGTATCTTTTTTAGCTATGACAGTCATGAAAACCAAGTACTGAAATAAATTAAATTTAGAACTAGACCTTTCAATTGTTCTACTGTAAAGTGTCAAGGACTTAAAAAATAATAAAGTACGTATAATAATATTCTCACTGAAAATATTATTATTAATAATTTAGTGAGAACAAAAATATTTTATACTATTAATAAATGAAATGAAAATTATTTAAAAGCATTGTTTTATTTTATCTTTATCTTATCCTTTTAAATTTATTTTTGTAAATTTTATGGCATATAGAATATTTTAGTATAGTGGTACATATATGTAATTTATAAATGAAGAAATATAAATGTTTTGGGGGTGGGTACAAGTTTTTTTTTTTTAACCAATAGAGGTGCATATCAAAAAATTTGTAGACTCTTGCATGAAACAGTCTGCCTCCAATGGATGTCTTCCAATGGAGATTTTGGGACTCTGGTTCTAACCCTACTATTCTAGAATTCTAAGACAAACAGGCATCTCCATGTAATATTATCTTTTAGGCTCCGGCCATTATGGTGCCTTTTATGTGCAAGTACTTTGTAATGTCATCCCTTCAGTATGTCTTGCAATGAACTTCCATAGATGGGAACCACAAAGAACTTGCCTTTACCAAATTCCTATTTCCAGGCAGTAATATAGTAAAAATTTGAAAGCACATTTTTTGTATGGGAATTATAATCTCATGAATTACAGACAGACACACATATTCCATTCTCATATAAGGACAAAGAGATTCCTGTCAGACAAACATATTGAAAAAACATGTAAATGAAGACAATGATAGGCAATCCTTTGGCACAGCAGAATTATATTTGACACACTAACCTGTGTTCCCTGGTTGTTAATGTCAATGAAATCACTCCATTCAGTTGTTACATCACCCAATGGCACAACTTTCAGCAGAAGGCTAGGAAGTAACTCTTTGGGTCTACAGTCAGGGTAGCTACAGATTTGATGATACAGCTCATGATGAATTGAACATTCAGCTGGAATTTTTCTACAATAGACTTGAAACTTTGGAGTATCTGAAAGATTCAAAAACACTTCCATTATATTTTTTAAACTGATTAACTGAGTAGCCCTATAACTGAAAGACATAGCCATGTTAGATTTCAAGTATCATGTAGTCTGGGACCCTTCTGATAATCCTTTACAGAACCCCCTTGTAACTATTTATCAAATGGGTCAAAAGATGTACTTGCCGTGTAACTTAATGTCCATAGTAAAATATAAAAAAATACCTTTTATATTTTCCCTCATAAGCATTGTGACTGGACATTTGTTGTGAAGAATGATTCGAGGACTAGGATCTTCTGTGAGGGTTAAGTAAGTGACTCCAAGATACTGCTGGTGAGTCAGTGCTATAGCCCTGAAAGAAAAAAGAATAACTAATTTTGAATATTTGGAGTTTGGGGTATTATGCCAAGGTATGGCATAATAAGTAGTGAACAAGAGTCAGGTATACCTGGATTCAAGCCCAGCCTCAGACACATGTTGGCTTATGGGCAAATCATGTAAGCTCTCAGTGTCCCAGGCATCTCTCTAAGAGATTCTGAAGTAGAAGAGCAAAGTTTGATCCTGCATATGTAGAGAGAGTTTTCTCCAGGATAATTCCTTCCCTAGATGAAATTACAGCTACTAACACCCCATCCTACCATATACCCCACCACCACCACAAAAAAGGGTCCATCTGTAGACTTATTTATTTGACAAAGTCATTTTTCTGGAAGGTAAGAGTGATAGTATTGATAGATGACCTTTTTTAATCCCAGAAAAAGGAGAAGCACTCTATTTCTTCTCATATCTTCTCTGTACCTCCCCCTTGGTTGTGACCAAACATAACAAAGCAATACATTTTGTGGCCCTAACGCATTTGTAATGAAACATTGTGTATCAGAGCTGCTAGTTGCTTATTTCCCTAGCAATCTAGTATCTAAACACCTGCACCATACAGGTGCAGAATAAATATTTGTTGTTGTTGTATGGTAATCATGGGATTTTAGCACCAGGACTTTTCTTCAGAGAACAATACAATGGCTATGACATAACGATGATGATGATGACAATAGAAGCCTTGTATTTAATTTAACTCCAATAAACTTTCATCAGTTTCGACTATGACACCACTAAGTGTAGAGGCTACGAAGACAAAAATGAGGCAGACTGAGCACTCTATGAGGTCCCAGTGGTGGAGAGACAACATGAATGCAGATGCAAATAATGCAGTTTGGGAGCCAAGAAAGACCTGAGAAAGTACTTGAGGAGTGCCTAAGGAGTGACCAGGGAAGGCTTTACAGAGGAAGTGGCACCTTGGATGGACCTGGAAGGGAAAGAAAGATCCACAAAGAGACAGTACAGAGAAAGTATATTCCAGGATTGAAGGAAGCTCAAGCATATTTGTACAATCAAGGCATGGCCTGTTAAGCTCTGGGTTTGAGAAAGTAGGTAGTTGATTCTGGCTGCAAACTCCTGCCTTCTGCATGAGGCTTTTCCAGTTTCCTCCTGCTGCTAGAGTCTTCTCTCTGAGACTTCCCCCCATTTACAATGTATACGTCTTATGTGTACCTGGGTTGACATGTTGGTCTCCCCCATCAGAATGTGAACTCCCAGAGGGCAGGGTCTGTTTTTACTTTTCTTTGCATAGTGCCTGGCCCACAGCAAGAGATTGGGAATGATGAGGGCTTGCATCAGGCACATTTGCCGAGTGCTTTATAATTTACAAAGTATTTATCACTTCTTGGTCAGGTGTGTAGTTTGGGGAAAGAATCCTGAATTTGAAGTCAGAAGATCTAGCTTCAAATCCTGGTTCTATTGTTTATATAACCTGTGGATTGGGCAAATTAGCTCACCTCTGTAGGTCTCAGTTTCCTCATCTATAAAGTGAGGGGTTTGTACTTGATGATTTGAAAAGTTTCTAAGTCTCATTATCTCTATATATGATTTCATGATTTCTATATTAATCCTTTTGACAACCCTGATAGGCAGGTAAGTATTATTGTACCCATCCATCTTACAGGTAAAGAAGCAAGCTCACAGATACTGAGAGACTTCCCTGAAATCACAGTTAGTCAATGGTAGATCTGATACTCGCATTCAGGGCTTCTTACTCCAATATTTTTTCCATTACTGCAAGCTGCCCTTCTGAGAGCTTATTTACACCTTTTTTGGACTGGCAATCCTTCCAATACAACTGGGAGAATTTCTCATCTTGATGCTTTCTCCTCATCTTACTCTCAAACACTCTAATTGGTCATTTCCTCTTAGAGCTTCCATTTTAAGGAAGGGCCCCAGGGCCAGCCATTCCTTAATTCATTTCCAGCCCCCACCCCAATTTTCCAGATTGCTTTCTCCACTATCCTCCTTTTGCTTTTCCCATTGTTGTTCAATCCTTTTAGTCATGTCCAACACTCTGTGACCCCATTTGGGGTTTTCGTGGCAAAGATACTAGAGTGGTTTGCCATTTCCTTCTGCAGCTCATTTTACAGATGAGGAAACTGAGGCAAACATAGTTAAGTGACTTGCCCAGGGTCACACAGCTAGTAAGGTTCTAAGGTTGGATTTGAACTCAGGAAGATGAGCCTTCCTGACTTCAGACCAGGCGCTCTATCCACTACATCACCTAGCAGCCTTAGAATTTAAGTTCCTTGAGGGGAAATGACTACCTTTATGCCGCTATATGTGTCTCCAGCACTTAGCACAGTGTCTGGCACTTAGTGGGTGCTTAAAAAATGCTTATTCTACCCTTTCCCGATCTTCTTCCACAGCAATTTTCTATCAATCAACAAGAATATAGTTACTTTTGCTATTTGTAGTTAAATAATTGCTGAGTGATTAGACCACCCACTAATGTGTAGGGAAAAGTTAACAAATTTATATTTATAAATTCTGAAAGTGAGTATTTTAAGTGTTTCCTGCACTGCAGCCCCACCCCACCCTCCATTAAAAAAACACACATGATCTGAATTACTTGAATTGGCTGTTTACAACTATCAAACAAACCAGACAATTGCAAAATCTTCACTTTAATTTATACTATGTCAATTAAGTTGCAAGTTCACTAGAAAATCCTTATCTCTTTAGTCCAAGGGAGTTAATGAACAAGTGTAAACCCTTTCTATTCCTCTTAAAGACTGTATTTGATTGGGATAGTAAAGGGCCTTGAAATCTTGCTGAGGATCAGCTGAAGGAACTGCGGATGCTCAGCCTGGATGAGAGAAGATGCAGGTTGGCCACAATGGTTACTTTCAAGTATTTGAAGGGCTTAACATAGAAGAAGGGCTAGACTCAGCCTCCCTTGCCCCAGAGGGTGGAACTAGAAGTAATGATTAGAAATTATCAAGAGGCAGTTTGATTGAAGGCTTAGAGTTAGTGGTAACCAATAGGGAGATGGTATGCTTCAGAATGAAATGGCTTCCCCCTCCCTGAAGCTCTTCAAATCAAAGTTGGATGCCCATTTGGTAGGAACATTTCACAGGGATTCTTGTTCAGGTGTTGGTTGGGCTGAATATTCTCTGAGGTCTCTTCCAACTTTGTGATTCTGTGATAGAATGCCAAGGTAAACTGCCAATTTAGAATTTGGGGAAAACACATTACTGATACTACCAAATGGTGTTGAATCAATCTGGATTGTAGTAGGAGAGCTAATTCACTTTCAGAGTACAGTGCTTGGATCAACCCCAATGTTATTTCCCTGGCCTAATTTCAAATGGGCTGGAAAAGCCAAGTTTAGAGAATTCCCCCTCCTTTGGCCAAAGAAGCTAGGGCTGGGACCAGGACAGGGCTCTTACAATCCAAGAAAAAGCTAACTACGCATCTTACTTGGAAAGTTGCATCGTAGGACTATACTGACAGGTTGCAAAGCCTATTTTAATTTTAAAATCACATTTCGTTTTAAATTCTTTCATCATTTTTAATATGTTTTAGAATATTCAAGTTCACATCATTTTCCAAGATGCTTCACCAAAGTATCCACAAGTATCTCTAACCCAGTTGGGGAGTGGCCACTTCTCCACAGTGGTAGATTAGAAATGCTTGTGAGAGGGTGCAGGGGAAGGCAGGATACGAACAATTTCAGTGAATCTGGTGGGAGGGGGAATAAGGAGCTGGGGAACATGATTTTGGCTAACATGGGTAAAACAGTCTGGACTATTGTCTTTTTAAAAAACTACCACAGAACATCTGTATACATCAAAAAGTTGAGAAGGCTAAAATCCCAAATAAAGTCAAGCCTATAAATTCAGAATTATAAGAATAAGGTGCTTCTCTCATAAGGTCACAATATGCTTTCTTTTGTAGTTGTTACATATACCGTACATAAGTTATCCCTGACAGCTGCAGAAAGGATTCAGTGCATTTAAAAACAACCACAAAATAGAAAAGTCCAGTAAGAACTAACCATCCCATGTCCCTAGTTTGATCCTATGTCTATTTACATAAACGGTCATCAGTAATTACAGTAACTTGCATGCAGTGAAAACCACAGAGTGGTATCTTTTGCACATGGTAGTTAGCATGTTCTTGTGTCTCTTTTAATGGCTTCTGAAGAAAATCTTCATTTTGAAGAAAAATGTGAATTCAAGGAAACGTTTCCCAATTGTCCTTTCTTATCATTCTGACCCTGAGTGTCAATGTCTTGTGGAAACTAAGCAGTTCTTCTTTGTGTGCTGACATTAAATGGCAGGAGGACTGGCACTGTTGCTACAGTCAGCTCAGTCTGACAATAACAAACTTGCTCAATTTGTATGTGATCATAACATTTGACCAGTTACAAAAGTGTCTAAGACTTCAAACAATAGTCACACACACACACACACACACACACACACACACACACAACCACTAAAAAAAAAAACTACCCTAAATTGAAACTTAACACATGGTGAGCACGTGTAACTCTTCACTTCTCTATTTTTCTGGTTTCTATCTTGATGAACCGCTGCACTGACAAGCAAAGAAAAGAACAAGGTCATTCACAGTGACTTAAAATACCTGGTAGAGAATCCATTTTCACTGCAGTTCCCAACAGGCACTGCCACACTCTGTCTGGGGAACTCTGGTCTAACCACAGCTGGCAGGCTCCAGTACTGTGCACCATCAGCACCCACAGCAGGACAAAAACTCAGCAAAATTTGCTTCTGCAGAAGGGACATTTCCAGTGTTGATGGACCAATGTCAGGCATCAAGTCCCAGCAAGGAAGGGAACTGGATTCCATAGTAGGCTGATGTTTCCCTGGGCTAATGCTAAAAGTTGCACTGTCTGGAACAGGCAAACACTGCAATGAAAGAAGATGGTACAGAGGAGGATTACTCAGTAACCAAAGGTTCCCAAACTTATTTGGCTTACTGCCCTCTTCAAAAAAAAATTACTCAGCACCCCCCTGGAAATCTACTTTCTTTAACTCTTTCACTTTTTTTTTTTTTTTTTTTTTGAAATTTGCATGGGTTCCAAAAAATGCCACGGGCCTAGTGGGTGGTGTCGCCCACTTTGAGAACCTATGCTAGAGGAAGACAATTATGTTTTAAAAATTTTTTTTGTAAATATAACTACTTAAGAGAGCAACAATGTGACCATGAATGAACAACTTAATTTCTTGAAGTCTCAGTTTCCTCATTTGTAAAATCTTAAATATTAAGGTACTATGTTAATAATGGTTTATATCATCATTATCTATTTTAGCAATGATGATGATGATGATATTAAAATATGGTGGATATATGGCAACAAAGCCTTACAGAGTAGACTGTAGGATCCCTTTGCCCTCTTCTGGTGGAGCACAACAGGCGTCTCAACATGATCTGTACTGAGTAAGAGGGGAATGGAAGGAACACATATGAGATGAAGTTAGAGTCATCCTCCCATGCAAGGTAGGCATGGTCTCACACCTAGTTTGCTTTTGTTTGAGAATTGTAAGGGACCTTGTTGTCCAAGCCGGTTGTGAAAGGAATGCCTACTGAAACATACTGGACAAGCGATTGATTGACTTCTGCTTGAAGACCTTCAAAGAGGGGGAATTCCCCACCTCTCACAGTGGCCCATTCTATTCTGGGACAGCTCTGATTGGAAGGGAATTTTTTCTGACATGTATGAAGGGCCCTGGGATGGTCCCCCTGCCTAGAATCATTACCCTTATACAACTGCTCCAATAAGTGGTATTCCACCATCATACAATCCTTCTTGGAGTTAAGCACTGGCTGATACAGGTGAGATAAGTCCTTTTGTAAAGGACAAGCATATAATATGTCAGTTATGTCCTTGTGTGAATAAATTTGGTAGATAACTTGAGGAATCTACATCAGAGGTATCAATCTCTCAGCCCTTGGGTGCATTCACAAAACCCCAGGCCGGGAACTAAATCAAAATATAACCGGGAATGTTCAAATGAAAAAAATATATATAATTGTTCTTGAGTTGTTTTAGTTGTGTCCGACTCTCTATGACCCCATTTGGAGTTTTCTCGGCAAAGATACTGGAATGGTTTGCCTTTTCCTTCTCCAGCTCATTTTACAGATGAGGAAACTGAGGCAAGCAGGGTTAAGTGATTTGCCCAGGGTCACACAACTAGTAAGTGTCTGAGGTCAAATTTGAACTCAGGTTCTCCTGACTCCAGGGCTGGTGCTCTATCCACTGCATCACCTAGCTGCCCACCCCTCCAAAATATAATACAACAAATATAATGTTAATTTGTGTTTTTCTAATCCTATGTGTGTCTGGCAGGGATCGATTTCTATTTGAGTTTGACACTCCTAGTCTACTTGAGGGAAAAATGGGTAGGAAAAATGTAAAAGTGCCTGAAGCAGAGTATTCACTTAATAAATGCTTGCTGATAGAGAAAAGACAAACTTTCCCTGCTTCACAATTTTGCCTTGAGGGCAAGGGCCCAGGGTAAAAGGAGGGACTTTTATATTAATTTTTAGATGGAAATCCTCAGTGTCCAAAGCCAGTTGATAGAGCAGAAAGAGTTATCATGGAAGAATCAAGGCGGGGAAGACTTGGATTTCAGTTCTGGTTCTGTCATTTACTGGCTGTGTATTAATTTCCTGGTCTGTAAAATGGGTTTAATAATACTCACCGGATTCACCTCACAGTACTGTTATGAGAAGTAAATATAGCATCTAAGATAAGTAAAAGTGCTTCGTGTTAAACAGAGATACTTTATTAGGGATTCCTATGAGGCAATTATTCACAGGATCAATCACAGAGGAGCATGAGAACTCTGCCCAACTCTAGGAAAGAACCCAAGGTAGAAGTGAAGCAAAGGTTCTCTGCTGTAGGGAAATATCTGACCATCAGATCTCCAAGGAGACTCTGGATTACGAATTGGGGAGAAATGACAGGATCCCACAACTTTCTTTTCACCACTCCTTTGATCCCCACAAAGGTGACACTATTACTTTCTCATGTCCTTAGAAGCACAACTAGTTGGGACACTTCTTTTAGGACATTCCAGCATCTTTTTGTAGCATTTCAAAGAAGCAAGATTAAATCATATTATTATGAAATTTTCATGAATTTCATGTCAATATTTAAAATCAAAATGAATGTTTAAAATATTCACTCTTTGTGCTTGCTTTAATGCCAACTCCAAGGGCCTAAGATAATGAAAGATAGTAAGTGACAAGGTGAACTATAAATTTGCTGAGGTCTTATTTATCTTTCTATCTGCCAGACAACACACATCACCCACATTAGACACTGAAGAAATGGTTGCTGAATAAATGAATCTTCTGAATGTGCTTGCAATTTAATACTCAAATTCTACAAGCTGAGACCTGAACGTTTAACTTCTGAAAAAAAGAGGATTTTCATAAAAGAAAATGTGCTCTACAATGGTTTCAATAACATATAGCTTAGTTTGTATCTTGCTTGTAAGCCTCATTCAAATCTTACCTTAATATCTCCAAACTTAATCGCTCCTATTAATTGTAAAAATGGTTCCCTCACAATCCTTCTGAGCATTCCTGGACTCTGCCTTCTGTATGTTTATTTCCTGCATACACTGTTCTGTCACCAGGACTCTAACATAAATGAGTTGATGCATTTTCATGGCTAACCTTTTCAACTGCACACAGTGTCAATGTTTCCAGACCCATGGCTTTTGTTCAGGTACTGGAGCTGTCTCCAAACTGCTACCTCAAACATTTCAGCCTGTGAGGCAGATGTACTTCTCCATGAGAACCTTGAGCAGACTCTCAGAACTGCTTCCACAGCTATTATGGATTACAGCAAGCATATTAAAGGACTGTTCTGCAGCCTCTGAACAGATGTACATCAGACAGAGCTAAGCCTGCATTGTGTCAGAATCTGCTGCTTTGTGAGGATTCTGATGGGAGCTAATTACCTCAGAAGCACTGGCCATGACTTCTGTCAGTGTTTGTAATTAAAGAAAAAGCAATGGATTTATTTTCACCTATTTTTAATTTGAGGGGATTTTCCTTCTAGTTTTTTTTAGAGACTAATTGAGTCCTATGTCTGAATGTTAATTTTTCCCAATGGCAGACGTTAACCTTAAAACCATTCCTGGAATCCCTTACCTCCTCCTCTCTGTAACAGGGACTTGGAACAGTTAACTGTGGCTTACAAAATATTTGGTACGGAGTGTCATTGGTGATTATGGCCTCATCTTCAATCTGTAGAATTTGTATACCTTGCCGAACCATTGAAGAAATGCAGAACTGGCACAGCTGTGAGAGAAATGAAAGAAAAAGAGTAGCTTTTATCATGATATAATAACTAAAAATATCCTTTTCTTTAGCACAGATTCTGATTGAACACGATGGATCATGATTACTGCACACACTCACTACTCCAGTCAACCTTTGAGCTCAGGTGGGTTTACAGACCTTGGTCCCATTGAGTGACTTATATAGATTTGTCTTTAAGTTATTACGGAAACTACCTTGCACAAGAGTTCATTTCTTAAGGACTTTCAAATAGGTGGATGTGAATAGATTTCCTAAACCCAGAGAACTTTTATTCTTCAACTGGCTGCCAATCCAGTGTGATTCCACACAGATTATCAAGAATCCAGTCACTCCCAAGATAAGAAAACTTTTATCATGTGTCTTCTGTTACCTGCTATCTCTATTAAAGTCCAAAAAAACTGACCCAGATAACTTAAGAGTCTTAAGTCAAGCTTTAGGGGGAAAAAACCCCCAAAACCTCTTTCCCCATGCCTTTTCCAGAAAGCTAATGAATGCTGCTGCCCTGAAGAGAATTTCTTGGTGGAATTTCTAAAGGCCCACTCCCTGTCCCCTCCTGAGATTAGCTGCATCTAAGTAATATTAAATATCAGCCTTTTAAAGCATCATAATGACGTCTATCTTTTCCATTCCACTTAGGAATGGAAAACTTTATCAATTGGCAAGGATTGTTACCAGCAAGGAGAATAAGCATTATTGTAAGGTTAGAGTAGGACAAATCTGTCTTATTTTTCCACTAATTCTATATACTTTCTTCTTTTTAATGTACTTTTAAAAAAAGGTGGAGCTTTTGGAGGTGGGGTGTATATGAAAGAAAATCCCTGTTTTCTCATCTGGCTTTCAGAGCTCTTCACCATGTGGCTCCAGCCCACCTTAGCAGGCTCACTGCATGGCTTTCCTCTTCAAGCACTCCTCTTCCCAGCCTGTCTATGTGTACCTTCTAGACATCCCATCTCCCTGCCTGGGATGCACTCCTCCTTCACCTCTACCTTACAGAAGCCATAGCTTCCTTAAAACCTCACCTCAAATGGCTGAAGCACAGAGTAAGTGAGGGGCTATGATATTTAATCAGTCTGAAAAGAAAGACTGGAACCAGCTTGTGAAGGGTGTTAAATACCAAATGCAGCAGTTTATATTTTATGCTAAGGTCAATGGAACACCAGTGAAACTTATTCCACCAGGTGGAAGTTTAGTTTCCAACATGTGTTGATGCATATTTGAAGAATATGGCAGCTGTGAGGAAGATGAACGTGATGCAGAGAGAGGCGATGAAGACCAGGACTAGAGATGTTGTGGGGTGTATGAGCAGAGAGAGGTGGATGACAACAAGAATTGGCAATTGATTGGGTACAGCGCTTTTGGGTGCAAAGCATTGCTGGTAATTTGCTGCCAATTTAGAGTAATCAGTTTTTTCCCATTTGATTGGGGTACCTTCGTTAAAAAGTTGGGCATCAGACTGATTGTCAGGCCAAAATTCCCCATCAAATATTGTTTCTAGGGAAAATCAGATTAAACTTATATTGATTTTCTTAGGAACAGAGTCTACATGCAGTTCAAGGATTGCCTATGGTTCTTTCTTAATGCTTGTAAGGAGAATAATTCTACTTCCTGCCCTAAAGAGAAGAGGTCAAATAGAGTATGTGGAGATTTTGGAATACGTCCTTCCTCCTCCTTCCATTTTTTTTCCTCATCCTCCAAATCAAGTGACTGCCGAGTGTTTTGAAACAGAACAGCTCCTGAACAAATTATGTGATCTAGTTTTTATTACTTATTGGTCAGGAAAAGAAAACTACAAACCAGAGCTCTATGAATCTAAGAATCCAGTGTTTCCTTGTTCTAAATTAATGCTTTAAGACAAATTAGAGCAAAGAAGAGTTAACTAATATTAAATTATATACAGATATGAGTATGTATTGATATATGTATATATGTATGTGCATACATAGATGTGTAAGCACATATGTATAGACGCGTGCATGCGCGCGCGCGTGTGTGTGTGTGTGTGTGTGTATAGTTAGACATTTTCCCTGTAGTCACAGTCTCTGATCCTACCTTCTGATGTCCTGGGAAAGCACCGAGTCTGATTTCAGCACCCACAAACCCTTCTTCATCCAATACCACAACTTCTCCATTGCTGCCATCTTTCCATTTGGGAGATGTCAGGTTGTGGACCAATTTAATTGCCACTGACTTATGCACAGTGTTTGTATTCGCCCAATATATTCCAATTTGAAAGGCTTCCTGGAAAATTAATGATTCAATTAGAAAGGATTTTTTTTTTCTACCTTGACTGATGATAATGCATAGGAATTGCTTAGATTGCATAATGTCTGTCTATCAATGCAGCAGTCCCTGCCTGTATTTGTCAGCCATCCCCTCCCTATTCCCTCCTTTACCAATTCTTTGCCTTTCCTTACCACTAAATCACTTTGTATTTATCTTATATTTACTTCTCATATACCCCTTGAAGGCAAGGACTGCTTCACCACCTGGTGTCAGGAAGAAAGGAAGTGCTTAATAAATGCTTGGATAGCTGATTAACTGAGTTATGCTTTTCGGGAAATTCAGACTTTTATATTTTTGTGATTAAAGCTGTTTATGAGTCACAGTGGCATTCAGTTATGAAAAAAACAATCCTGTTAACTCCAAAAGGTTTAAAAACTTGGATTCTAATCTCATTTTACCGAGGAACATTCTTTATTTATATATGCCACATAGGCCCACTTTTAAGAGGTACCATCATTTGACAGCATATAGAAAGATAAAAATTCGATTACCTAAAAATGTTTCTGTATTGCAGGGTGAGATGGTGGCTCTGAAGTTCTTCCTGACCCATGAGCCACAAGATTTGAGCATTCTTTTCACTCTATTGTCCTGCACAGCTAGAAACATTATCGTGTCTTTGAATTCCTAATAGGCCACCAACATAATACCTCCTATGTCACTTTAAGCAAGTCACTCAACTTCTTCCAGTCTCAATTTCCTCATCTGTAAAATGAGGGGGTTGGAATAATAATAGCTAAAATATATATAATGCTTTAAATTTTGAAAAACACTTTACATAATTATCCTCACAACAACCCTGTGAGGTAGGTTATTACAACCACTTTACAGGTGAGGAAACTAAGGTTGAGAGAGGCTAGTGACTTGTCCAGGGTTACACAGTATCTGAAGCAAGATCCAAAATTAGGTTTTTCTGATTCCAAATTCTGAACCCTACCCACTATATCATCTAGATGCCACATTATATGATCTTTAAGGCCCCTGGAAGCTCTAAATTCATAAGCCTAAGTACCAAATAATTCTCTGTAGCCATCATTAGCAAAACATAAAATCACAAGCAGGTATAAGACTATGCAGTAGACTTAGCAAAGAAGATTTTGGCAGACTTTTATCCAGAACCCCAACTCCAATTCTTCACCCATCAAGAAGTCTGCTAGCACTAATTGTGGTGGCACGTGCCTCTAATTCTGGCTACTGACAAGGTACAGGGTAGATCTCTTTGAGCTTGGTAGTTGCAAGCCACAGTAGGCTTTGCTGATTGAAAATGTCTGCATTATGTTTGAAACCAACAGGGTAAGCCTTGGGGTATGGGAAAGGGGGCCCCCTGGAGGCTTAAGAAAAGGCCCAGTTGTGCAGGTCAAAGTTCCTATGCCAATCAGTAGTCAGATTGGACCATGAGAAACCCACATACTTCTGGCCTGAGCAAAGATGGTCTTAAGGAAGAAAAGAAGTCCCCTAGGAGTATGTGTTTTGGAGATGGGAGCAGAGAAGAAGGGAATAGGAGGGACAGTGGTAGTTAACACCTGTTAGGTTTTTTGAGAGCACGTGACAAACATTCTAAGTAGGCCTGTTGTTTATGCTCACCAACTACTGTACACACTGTGGAAAGGACAATTAGATTTTGAAATCAGCTCAAGTGCCAAATGTAGAAGAAAGTTTATTGATATCAGTCACCTTTGAGTATCAAAACATATTTCATATTCTATCACTATATGTTAGAAGACTGAATGTTACATCCCATAAATAATCTCTGTGGGCAAGAATTTGGGCAACATAGCACAATAAATGCTGGCTGTTGAGAGAAAACAATTTATTTTAGCTTGAAAAGAGTGGGTACCTGAAAATTGGGAGGGATTATAATTTTGCCAGCTGGAACCTGGAGAATGATCTTCTCTCCTTCAAAAAGCCACAGGTCCCACTTAGACTGATTGATCAGCAAGGCCCAGGGCAGAAGTTCTATCAGCAGTGTCTTCACATACGGCTTCCAGACAGACAGCTTCACCCGCATTGGGCTGTCCCACTGACTTAGTTGTTCGTTACTGCTCCAAATGCCACAACCAAGAGATAGAAGGGAATAAGTTCAGTATTACTAAAATAGGATTAATGATTTCAGACACAGAACATTTTTGTTTAATACCTCTTCACACCAAATACTCCTACCCCAAACTTGCCGACAGAAGGAAACAATAACTGTTGCATATTATGAGCTTTGTCATTTGCAGATAATCTAGGCTTTCAGTTAAGCATCCAAAAACTTACTCATAAGAAGAATGAAATCTCCAAATCTGATGAACGAATGAAAAAGACTTGTATTTACCTTTACTATAACAATAAACTTTGTAAATAAACAAAATGTCAACTCTCTCCTAAGTGGTGATGTACTATTTGTGATGAGAGACGGCTGGAGAACATTACCTGTCAGCATCCTTCTTATTATAGGGCCACACAGGCAGGGGAGAGTTCTGTGGGCCATAGAACTCTGCGAGAATCTGATTCACTGGGCCTTCAGGATGAGTCTTAGTAGCTATTTGTTTGATGAGTGCTGTTGAGATAGGGACAGCACAGTCTGAAGGATCCTCCTCTTCTCTGTGAAATGGAAAGAGAAAGTAAGAATAAGTATATGATTCCTCTAAAATTTGATAGTTAATCAAGATATTATGATTGCAAATTTACTTAAGAATAAAAATAATGGTGACAACTTAGTAGAAAGTATTGGGGTTACAGAGTAACTGCACACTTAATTCTCAAAACCCAAAGGTGGGAAGTATGAGGATTACTGTCCCCATTTTACAGATGAGGAATGAGGAAGGGAAATGTCTGGCTCTGGCTCACAGCTAGAAAGTGGTAAAGTGGGACTTGAACTTATATCTTCTGCCACCAAGCTCGGTGCTCTTTCTCATCTGCTCTGCTAATTCTTGCTTGGCTCTGGGACTGATGATGCTGGTTGTGTATTATCTGGTCGCTTGGGTTATTTTCCTCCTCCTCTGCCCCATTCCCTGTTCGTCCACTAGAGAATTCTGGTTTAGTCGTGAATTTCACTTAATCCAAACTACCTGTCTACTCTGTTTCTATGAGAAAATGATTTGTTTGGCTGGATTTTCATGTGAAAGATGGAAGAGTAATCAGGGGAGACTGGCCAGAGAACTTTTAAGACAGCATTCCCATGAAAAACAAAACATTTTAACAGTGAGTTTTACATAATTCTTTTCCTTTTTGGATAGAGAAGGTCAATTTTCTACTGAGTTCATTTAGGAAGATACAGACACATTTCCAGTACCTTGCTTGAAACGTTAGGTGATGCACAAGATCAGGTTCTATGTTTTGCAGTGATTTCTCTTGCCCCTGCCCTGGAATGATTTGTGTTTCGCTCAATCCCAGACTCCTTTTCTCCAAATGTATGATAATGGGGTCTGGAAGATGACTCCTCATGATAAAAAGAGGGCTGAACACAATCTATAAAAATAAAAGGACAGAACAACTTTCATATTTGCTTTGTTGCAGTATTCCAGCTGCTTGATGCCGAAACAAACTTGCAATAAATCTCAGCTCTGGGTCACTCTGCCCTCAATTTATTTCAGAACATGAAAGGTCAGAGCTATATACAGTTTTGAGGATGGAGAAAGCACTCACCATTCGTTGCTCTACTTGAGAATTGGGTTCTAAAGTCAGAACTGTGCACCAAACATAGATAATAGAACTGTTTGAAGATGGCACCTGTATATACAAAGACAGAAAGGTCCCAGTAAGGAAAATTTTTCTAACCATGAAGCTAAATGTTTTATTAGTTAAAAAGGAAGCCATGGAGATAAAATGTAAGCTAGATGGAATTTAAAAGCCCACAACACAAACAGAAAAAAATCAGTTTAAAGTCACAGAAAAACCAAACATTTCTTGTATCAGATATAAAAGTGAATCCTTCAAACCAGGCAGAACCTGGCAGGTTTCCTCATCTCATGGGATACAGCCCATACATCTTCAAAGGGATAAAGAGAGGGGGTCTAGGAGGATAGAGTGACATAACAGTGAATGAGTGATGGAGAACGAAACAGAGGGGCATGTGTGTGCCAGGGAAGGAGACATGGCAATGCTAGCTTGGAGAATACCTCAAGTGAGGCTGGTGACTGGCACTATGCCTTTACCTCTACTATTTTAGTGACAGAAAACACAAAGAAATATGAATGACTCACTTTCCCTTATAATATTCTCAATAAAACAAATATGCTAAAGGGACAGCAAGGGACTCTACAAGAACACAATCCTCTATCCCCGCAAGCCTTTGTTCTCTTACCTGGATAACAATGCTGTAATCAGTGAGTTTGTCTTCTAAGCACACATCTCGTGACCAGGCTTCATCTCCTTCAGCTTTCACGCACAGCTCTGTGAGTTCATGATCTTCTAGAACGTAGGATGGTAATTTGTGCTTGCCTCTGAGGATATCCAAATGTTCCCTGACCACAGCCTGTCCGTCAGGCCCCATCACATGCTGTGCCACTTTGAGTTCAATGTTCTGGTCTAAGTAGCTGCTGATGATCTGTCTCCCGCAGATGATAATCTATAAGGCACAAAACCAAGTATCATCATTTATAAAAGATGGTGTACAGAGGCTGATTGTTTATACAGACAAGGTTTTCTAATGAAAAACCTCATTAATTCAGATTTCATTAGTGAGAAAGTTGTGAGAATTTGGATAGGATTAATGTTTTCATTTTACATAGACTCATTCATTGAGCTGACTATAGTCTAATCTTCTGTACCTTTGCTCTGTATTAAGCAGAATTACTAAAAAAAATTAGTAGGAGAAATATGATAAAAAAATTTAACCTATAAAAACAAACTGCTTCCAAGCATTTCAGAAGGAGTCATTTATAAATAAACACATAATATTACTCATTACCATTTTATAAATGACAAAGGAGTCCAAAGAAATTTTTTATTTGCTTAATAGAGGTCACCATTTATTTTGGAAAGAAATAAAACCATTTTTTTTCTTAAAAAGGTAATCTATAACTTGATCTATCTGTCAATTCAGACTTTTTCTTAATTCTTTTCCCCAATTAATCTGAATTGCTGAGGCTTGGTATTACTCTTTGTATAATATAAATGTTCCTTAAAAAAAAAACCCTATATAAATCACATGGCATTTTAAACCTATTCACTATTAGTACTTTGAAAAGAGCCCTAGATCTAGAATCAGAAATCTGGGTTCAAATTCTGGCTTTGCTACTTATTTCCTGTATGACCTTGGGCAAGTCATTTCTCTCTGATTCATTTTCTTCATCCATAAAAGGAGGACATTGGAATAGCTGACCTCTAAAATTCCCACCAGGTCTAAGTTAAAAATATGATATAATATTATAAAGAAAACTTGTATTAAATACTTTAGTAAAGCAAATGATCTTCAACAATGTGAATATTCACCTTCTAATTTTGTTTGGGAAGCTTGTATTTCCATACACACATATATTATATCATACATTGTGTGTATGTATATATAATGATGGACATACCTGTATAATCTGATTAAATGCCATTCTTTGCTCCCTTCCCCTCTCCAATTTTAAAGTTGATTTTTGGACAATTTCCCATACATATCTAAAGGATAGGCAGCAAGGGTGAATGGTGAATGATGCTTTCACAGTAATATGTAGAGGTGCCAGGTGCACTGTGGAGTGCTAGATTAGGGGGTAAATTCTTCTCTCCAGGCTAAACACTCTAGTGCTGTGCAGATTTTAAAGAAAGTTACATAAAAGTAATGGCTAAAATAAATTTCAGAAAGTTCGGAGACAATATTGTAACTCTCTTCTTACTTTGGACATGCCCAGGACCTGGCAGCTCATACATAGTGCTATTGCTTCAGAAACCTTGGGCCCCCATGAGATTAAGAATAGAATTTTGCTGTCTCTCTCAGCAACCATGGAATATCTGTAACCATCTGGGGCTCACTTTATTTAAAGACAAAAATCCCCATTTGTGGTTTTTTATAGCTTCATTTTCAACTAAAAAAGCCTGTCAGGCTGGCTTTCAAATTTGATAAAAAGAAAACCTTTAAAACTGGCCATGGAGACTTGGCTACTTAGAAGAAGAAAATCCAAAATGGTTGCCTCCATCTTGGCAGGGGTATTTCATGTCTCCCACAATGCAGGGTTCAGTGGGAGGCAAGAGTCTGCTTTTCTTCAAAGTGGCAATATTCACCAAGCTTTCATTTCACAAATTGTGGACAGAATTTCAAGATTATTTCATCAGTTGAAGACAGATACTTAAGTTTTTTTTTTTAAATACAGTGTTTCTACTTAATATATATTTCCAGGTTTTGTCCTAATCCTTTTTCCTAACCCTTTTCCCCCACAATCTCACAGAGATGTGTATTGAAGATTTCTACATATGATTTTACTTAACAGGTTTTGAAACTCTTATAAGATCAGAGCCAAGAAGATATTGAAGAACAGCTCCTGAACCTCATACGAAATGGCAGATTTTATCTTTAAAATGATTAAAAGAGCATGTATATATACACACATCGATATTTTCAGAGTAAGTAAAAATTGCCTCCTTGAAGAGATGCAAAACTGCTCTCTGTAAGCATTGACCATGTGTGGTTATGTGAACTTGGAGCTTTCTATGGAGTAAAAAGGCACTGAAATTTGATGTGCACATTGTTGTCATTTGAAGATGACAGCTGATGAGTTTGGAGGGAGAGAGAGAGAGAGAGAGTGTGTGTGTGTAGGCAGAGCCCAAGACACAGCTCTATGACCAGCAGTGCTCCCCACACTAACTATATGTATGGATTGTGCTTTGGTTTGATGTTACAGATGTGGTTTGTTGGGCTTTTCATTGTTTGCAGTTCCACCTCTGGCTTTGCTCAAAGTGAACCACCTTCTGACTGCTCCATGTTTGGCTGGCTTGGCCACTGCTGCTGTTTCCCAGCATTCCACAGAATTGCTTTGTTTAGAAACTGATTCTATTATACAGCCCTGTTACTATGCTGTTGACAAGAAATTCTGAAACTTGAAGCACAAGTTGTGTGTGTGTGTGTGTGTGTGTGTGTGTGTATGTGCATGCACATGTGTGCGTGCACACACACACATGCGTGCATGTTTGTTCTATGAGGGTGGAGGTAGAAAATGTGCTTAAAAAACTAGGCAAGAATTCAGTTCCTTCTTGCTTCCTGTGTAAGAAAAGACCTAAGAGTGTATATATAAACATATGAGCTCAGTCACATTTACACGTTTAGATATGTAAAGATACAACTACTGGGGAGACTGTAGTGCTTATTAATGCCTTGGTACTTCCTTTCAAAGGTAAGTGTGATAGGAGTGCTGCTAACATTTCACTAAAGTCGCCAAAAAAAGGTCTTTTCTTGGTTGGTTGACTTCTCTTTACCTTCTGAAAGCACATTCATTATACAGAGGTGGACAGAGCAGGTCAAAGGCAAGAGTAAAGAAAAGGGTGAGGTAGTTCCCATAGGGAAGTATTACTAATACTTAACACTGCAAATAAAATTTGGAAAAAACTGGAGTGTTTTTGAACTGGCACCAGATGCCTTTAAAATATATGGCTTTGTCACTAGGAGAGAAGGTGACTTAAAGGATCTATGTAGATGGGGATAAGGAAGTTCAAAAAAGTTTTTAAATCCCAAGGCTTAAAAGTTCTTTTGCTTGGTCCTGTTTCAAGTCAATATTTATATTGAAATTTTTTAAAAGCATATAATTTTAAACCAAGAAACTGAGGCAATCTGAAGGGAGCAAATATACATTTAGTAATTTTTAAAAAGTAAGCATAGCAGAGATTTAAAAAAATACATTCTTTATATAACCATTTGACTTCTGCCATATTATCATACAGTATAACATTTGCATTGAGGAACCTCAACATAAATTAAAATGTCACTGAAATTTATTCTCTCCCTAGAAAATACATAATTTCCATCCAGAAAGGAGAACATACTCTTGTATTCCCACAAATTACAACTGGCCACAATCATGCCTTGGAGAGAGTTGTCATGGCCAGAATGAGCACTAATAATCACTTCCACATAAATGGGTCCAACCATTTAACTGATTGGTGGTATTTCTTAATGTACAAATACATGTATGCATGTATGTATGCACATATACACATGTGCACTTATGTAATTTAAAGTGTATACATATCTATACATAAGTAGAGATTTAATACACACATATATAGTGGATACTAAGACTTCTATGATCTGTGACTTGATACTGTTATTTATATTTCTATATATATGCTTGAAGGTTTGCAAAATATTTTCCCCAAAACAACTGTGTGAGGTTACAGATTGTAAAAGTATTAGTATTCACACTTTATAGGTGAAGAGTCATACAGGTGAGTTGATGAGGCTACTCATCTGATGAAATCAAAGAAGATAAGCAGCAGGTAACAGAAAATGAGGTGTTAAGGTTTTAAATCAGGGGTGCTTAACCTTTCTGTGTCATGGACCCCTCTGACAACCTAGTGAAGCCTACGGACCCTTTCTTAAAAGAATATTTTTAACTGCATAAAATAACAGACACAGGATTACAAAGAAGTCAATTATGTTTAAATAGTTTTCAAAATTTTTAAAAAGCTAAGTTCAGAGACACCAGGTTAAAGACTCCTATCTTAAATGAAGTGTAAAGAAGCTGTTACTTTTTAAAAAGAAATTCTTTTTGAGGCATGAAGAAGTTCTCTGATCAAAACTGACAGAATTACTTGGTTGTTAGCCACTGGCTAGCCAAGGATCAGCAATGCATGTGGTGGCCCTAAAGGGTCAGGTCAGAGTAGAGGGAGGGAACAGCTGGAGAATGTGACCTTTGGCCCAGAGAAGATAGTCATCTATGGAAGAAGAAAGAACCCAGCCCTTGAGAAGGAAACATTCTTTGTCTTTGTCTTGTGTGAGAAGCTTTTTTCTTCCCCATCAGCTCTGGCATCTTACAACAGAGCTACTCGCCTCACAGGAGACAGTGAGCCCAGCAGAGAGCTGTTCCAGCAGGTGAGGCAGAAGACTATTCTTAGGAGTATGAAATCTGATGGTTGAGAAGAGAGTTGGCCCTAGCTATTCAGAGTTGAACTATGGAAGAGACTAGGCCCAGGAAGTGGAGCTAAGAGACTAGCCTTGCATAGAAGCTACAGAGATCCCAGGAGGGAGGTCTCTGAGAGATTGTGACTAGCTCATAGGCACATAAGTTGCAAGTTTATGAAGCATAACTTGAACTCAGGTCTCTGGACTCAATGTCTGGCACAGTACTGATATGATCAGATATCTGCATAAGGAAAATCAGTCTGGATGTGGTGTGAAAATTGTAGGGAGCAAGTAAAACTGTAAAAAAAACCAGTAGGGAGCAAGATTGTAGGCTTAGAGACAAATACTAGTTAGAAGTATGATATTCTATTATGATAATCTATGAGAGAAGTATGATATTCTATTATGATAATCTATGAGAGAGGTTATTAGGCTTGGATTACAGTGATAGCAATAGGAATGGAAAAGAGCCAAAGATAATTTGTAGATGAGGTTTCGAATATAGGTAGTCAGGTAAACAGTGGTGCCATGGATGGAAACACGGAAGGCAGGAGGAGCAGCACATTTGGGAGAAAATATAATGATGAAAAGTTTGGCTTTAGACATGTTGAATATTTGGGGACATATGTTGAGTGCTCTGCCACTAACTAGGTGACCTTAGATAAGTAACAATCTTTTTTTTTCCTCCATTAAAATTTTTATTAAAAGCACTTAGGGGCAGCTAGGTGGCACAGTAAGTAGAGCACCAGCCCTGGAGTCAGGAGGACCTGAGTTCAAATCTGTCCTCTGACACGTGACACATTTACTAGCTGTATGACCTTGGGCAAGTCACTTAATCCCAACTGCTCTGCATTCCCCCATCAAAAAAAACAAACCAAAAAAACCCCAAGCACTTATTTTTTTTCTCCCTTCCATCACCACCCCCACTGGAAAAACAAAAACAAAAGACAAAATGAAGATGGATAGTCAAGCAAAACAAACTTCCTCAAGAGTCATGTCCAAAATTTTATGCCTCATTCTGCACCTGTCAGGGTGGGTGGCTGTTTTATCCTCAGTCCCCTGGAATTGTGGTTAGTCATTTTCTTGACCAGCATTCTTGTCTTTCAAAGTTATGTATCTTTACAATGTTGTTATTATGCAAATTATTCTCCTGGGTCTGTTCACTGCACTCTGCACCATTTCCTAAAAGTCTTCCCAGGTTTCTCTTAAATTGTCCCTTTCATCATTTCGGTAGCAATCTTTTTGACTCTCAGTTCACTCAACAGTAAGATGAGAGTGGAGCGGACTGCAGGGAAGATCTTTTTCACTACTAAAATCAACTGATTCACAGCACCATAGCTAGGGATAATAATCGTGGGAGGTGGGTGGCCTGCCTTACCTCTCACTGCAGTGAAAACTGGTTGAAGGAACTAGAGATATTTAGCCCAGAGAAAAGAAGACCCGGGGGGAGCACAACAGTTGTCTTAAAGTTATCTGAAGGACGTTTAAGTGGAAGGTGGGTTAGGTTTGTTTTTCTGGTCCTAGTTGGCAGAAGAGGAACAGCAAGTAGAAAAGTACAAAAGGAAAAAATGTAGGTTCGGTGTAAGGAAAAAAAATCCAAAACAACTAGAGATATTCCAAGTGGAACAAGCCACCTCCGGAGGTGGTAGGAACCCTTAGGAAGGATGTAAAGGAGATTCTTTAAAAAAATCAGATTCTTAGACAAGAAGGCCTTTGAGGTCCCTTCTAACGCTTCTATTTGGTGATTCTGAACTTGAATCCTCTACTCCAATAATCCTTCTCTAAATAGTATTTGTGCATTCCTGTAATCACTCTGTTCTGTCCCTGGAATGATCTCCTAATTTCTTCTCTGTCTGTCCACATCCTATCCATCTTGAGGCAGACTGGAAAATACACTTGACTTGAAATGGGAAAGACCCAGGTTTAAGCCCTAATTATCTGCCTTAGCAGTCTGTACCCTTGGGCAAAACACAGAAACTTCTCTGAGCTTCAGGGTCCTCATATGATGTACAAAATAAGGATAGTAATATTTTAACTACCTAGTTCACAGAGCTACGAGCATCACATGTTAACCAAACCAAAGTGTTAAGTAAATGTTATTTGCTGCCATTGCCAGGAATGCCCAACTTACATCATAAAGTAATGAGTTCTCTCTGACTGGAGGGGTTCAGATAGATGCTGGATGACTACCTGCCAAATATTCTAAGGAAAAAATCACTGTATGAACTGGTAGGGGGTTGGGCTAAATGACCTCTCAGGTCCATTCTAATTCTGGAAGTCCATGATTCACTAAAGTGAGCCTCTTCTAAGGAACCTTCCCTGACCTCTCCAACAGTGATCTCTTCCTCAGAATGCAATTCAATTCAGTTCAACAAGCATTTATCAAGTATCCTCCTTATGCAAGGTGCCGTACTAAGCACAAGAGATACAAAAAGGAAAACCATTCATTGCCTTCTGCTGGAGGGTTTCACTATCTACATATAAAAGTAAATACAAATCTGACATAAAAATTTCATGCAAAGAAGGTGGCACCTAGCTGAGCCTTGAAGGAAGCGCAGAAACAGGGACAGGAAAAAGCACGTTAAGCTCAGTCCCGGTTACCAGCCCTGGAGAGTAGGCCGGGTCAGTGCTTCAGTAGAAGGGCATCAGATCCCTAGAGATGTGCAGCTTCCTTCAGAAACCACGTGACCCAATGGTGGAAAGAGGTAGCAGCTGGTTGAGCCATTGGTAGAATTGAGAGGAGTATAGTACTCGGATAATCAGAGGAACTCTAAGAGGACCAAGGTTTCTAGACACAGAGGAAGAGTTCTTAGACAATTCTGAGTTCTTGAATCAGGCTTCCTGGAGAGAAGAAGAAAAAAGCTGGACCACGATTTTATATATATGTATGTATATGTACACACACACACATATATACACACATATATGTATGAATCAGAGGGCCTGGGTTCAAATCCTCACTCTGTCACCATTTGCGTGACCTTGGGAAAGTCATTTAACTCCTCTAGGTTTTAGTTTTCTCATCTAGAAAACAGAAAGTCCTGGACTAGTCAGCGCTCAATCTATGATCCCATGCACTTCAATGAGATTTTTAAAAGTTTCACCGATAGCAACTCGGTAGGAACCATGTCCTGCACTTGATGTCTTCATCGTTACCTATCAGACGCTCATTTAAAGAGTCTGGCAGTTCTTCCTGGAGGCTCTTCTCCATCCTTTTGCTGAGGGGACACATGAAGTTCTGTTCTCTGAAGATCAGGTGTGAACCATGCATGTAAAATGCATCCACTGTATTGCTCATCTCACTGGTTGTTTCCTGCTTAACCACTGGCATACGGCAATGGAAAAACCATCACTGAGCTACAAGAAACATTCCTCTTTATTTCCAGAGATGGCGTGCTGGTCTCCCCAGCTCTGACTGTACTGTTACAATAGGGATACAGATGTACATGTTAAAGTTCTTATGGCAAATCCAGTTATTGGGCAAGTCCTGAAGTCAGTTTTCAGATTTTAATACTTCCTATCTTTTCCTTTTCGCTCTTGTCATATGCTCAAAGCTTGAAAAATATCTTTTAAAAAAAAATACATTTTCACATCTTTAGAACACAAAAAAGTGTCAGATATTCCCTTTCCCCACCACCCGCCCCTGTTGCACTCATAGAACTTAAAAAACAGCCAAAAGGAAGCTTTATTAAATAAATAAAATGTGCTGAGAGCAGAGGCTTTATATGCCAAGAGTCAGACAGGAATGGATCTTTACTCCAGTTAACGTTAACTCCTGGAAAATAAAATGGCTGCGCGAGACTTGTATCTATATGTCGTCTTCAATGAGAACCAGGAGATTTTCCTGGGGATCGGTTTTTCAGTTTACTACACCCCATTCTCGGTTATCCAGCTTCCCAGGAGCCCCTTGCTTTCCTCTCTCCAAGCAGGCCTTTTGGCCGCTTCACAGCTCATTTGCACCTCTACCAGAAGGTGGGTGGTGACAGAAGGTAGAGGTGAAACTCATATCACTAAGTTTGGCTGCTCGTTAGCAGCTCTGGAAAAAAAGAGGTAGGGATAAGGTTGAAGCCATTATCATCATTATCATCAACAAGCACTTATTAAGTGCCAAGGTTCTCAGCAGGGGCTTAGGAACCCTAAGGAAAGTAAGGCTTTGAAATACTCTATCCGTTCTGGGCTTCCTTAGAATCACAGCACAGACTTGGGGGAGACAGGGGCACTTACCTGTTTTTGTACTCCACTGAGGTGCTGAACCTTGATGATGAGTGAGGCAGTTCGGCCCTTGTACTGAATTGTTCTGATAAAAGTTCCAGTACTGTCCACACTGAATGGCTCTGACCAGCGCCAGTTACCCCAACCTTCAATACAGATGTGTAACAGCTGGAGAGAAAAAACAATAATCGTCTTAATGCCAAGCTGCCAACAAAAATCTAGTTCTGAACTGAAAGTCTCATTGCTGGGAAACCTTCCTCTTTGTAATATTTAGCATCTGTTTTCTTTCTAACCTGTATTATTCATCCACTTTCAGCTTATTCAACCATACTAAGAATAGCAAATATACTACATAGAACCAATGTGGTTTTCCAGATCTCATATTAAAACTTGTAAATAATTGTGCTATCAAATTGTAAAGGGTCTGCTGAGCTTTTGAGAAAAGGCCATTTCATTAATCCGGAGGGCAGGAAGGTTGAATTGTGAGATCAAAGGATTTTGGTCTTGGCCCACAGTGTAGTCTTCTAATAGCTAGAATGTAATTAAAGCTAAATTTAGTATCTAGTTATTTTTGATCTCAACCTGCCATTTTCTCTTATTTTTCCCTCAGGGTGGACAAGTAATTTGGGGACGTAGCTCATTTGTCTATAAGAATATGTAATGTGTCAAATTGGAAATTCTGCATGAAGAAAATGTCTTTGCTCTGTCTTTTTTTTTTTTAATATAGTTTGTACTGGTTGCCGCACACATTCCAACACTTTCATTTCGGAGAAGGGCAGTGACTGTTCCAAGATCACATAGGTAATGACAATAATATAAGAACTTAAACTTTGAGTTAATAGAACACTTTGCACACCACAACAATCCTGTGAATTAATTATTGCAAGCAGCAATATAGTAACAGCAGTGATAATTGCTCACACTTACATCGCTTTAAGCAAGTTGGAAAATGCTTTACACACATCACCTCAAGCGATCCTAATAAGGGCTCTGTGAGGGCAGGACTGTCATTGTCCCAGTTTTACAAATGAAGAGACTCGGAAGCACAAGGCAGTGTAATTGTTGAAGCATTCGCTTTTATTATGAATGGTTATTGAGAGATCACAAGAAATAGAAGAAAACCTATCGAGTACAGGTTTATAGAAGGAAATACTTCCTAACAAGTAGGACTATTCCCCCCAAAATGAAAGGCAGGCCTCAGCAGGTAGTGAGCCCCGCCACCGGGGTCCTCCATGCAAAGCCTTGGATCTGAATGAGTATGTACTTCTGGGGAATGCTGCCCGTGGGGTTTGGGTTCCTCTATCAGTTGGAGAAGATGGCCTTCAGGAGTCCCTTCCCCCTCGAGGTCACGAAGCTAGTAGGTGATCATGAGGGGGATGTGAAAAGAGGTCTTCTGGACTCCAAGTACAAGACTCCACTATTCCTCTTTTCCTATTGTGATTTACAGATGGGGAAACTGGGGCTCAGGGAGGAAAACGAACTCGTAGTTGGCAAGGTGTCTGAGGGATTGAGACTCAGCTCTGTTCACTTGCACAACTTCGAAACTACAGCAAGCACATACGTTAGCCTTCCATGTAATGTAGGGGCAAAAGAAACCACACTACAGTAATGACTATGTCTCAATTCATGTATTGCTTAATTTTGCCAAAATATGGTTTTTTTTTTCCTTTCTCTTCCTTCTTTTGTCCTTTGTTACAAGGGATGGCTCTTTGGGGAGGGAAGGAGGAAGGGGTATACTTTGACAATAAAGGTGATGAGAAGATCAAAAATAGCAATGAAAATTTCTTTAAAATAAAAGTGCCCCCCCCAACTCCTCCAACAGACAAACACATATACATGCCGCCTCTAAAGTTGGAATTGTCAGATCTGGTTGCCTTTTCTTGATCCTCATCTTTCGGTCATGCAGGGTCACAATCTTAGTTTCATCTTCATTTTTCACCCTCCTTCACCCCACGTAGGTAAAATGGTTGTCGAGTTTTGTCAAATGTATTTCCACAACACTTCTTACATCTGTGTCCTTCTGTCCAACACGCACAAGGCCTCAGCAGCTCTTGCTTGTACTAACGTGAGAACCTCCTAATTGTTCACCTTGCCTTGTCTTTCTGTTCTACAATCCATCCTCTATCCATCTGTCAAAGTGATATTCCTAAAGCATAGCTCTGACCATGATCTCCCTTGCTGAATAAATTTCAGGGGCCCCTTATTAATTCTAGGATAAAATACAAAGTCCTCTGAAGTCAAGTCAACAAGCGTTTATTACATTCTGTGCTAAGCTCTGGGGATACAAATATATGCAAATGAAAGACAGTTTCTGCCTTCAACGAGCTTATGTTCTAATGGGAGAAGACAACACATAAAATAGGAAAGCAGTTGGGGATGGGAAGAGAGGAGAGGAAGGTACCCACATTGAATTCTAGAGAATGAAGATGGAATCTTGGCTTTTTCTCAAAATGGATGTTTTGGGAAGAACTTATTAATGGGGGGTGGTGGGTGGGAGAGACACAGAAGTGGAGGGAGAAGGCAGCTGAGCATGGTGGCAAAGTCCAGAGAATAAAGCGTGTCTGATCTCCATCACTCTTTAAAATAGAGGTTCCAGGGCTATACTCAGACTTTCAAATGCATCTATGATTTCATTGGTCTGGATATTCCCTCCAACAATAGGGTCCACAACTTATCCATGCACCAATACATTCATCACAGGGAGTCTACCCAATGTCCTGCAAGCCTCCCCTTTCTCCTTACAACATGAAGACACCAATGTAATACTACTTACCAGGTGACAAGCCCATCTTTTCTTCCTATTAAAAGTTTCCCCTTATAGCCATAATATGTTATAGAATGTAATGAAGAAATGAATGAATGAACAACATACTCAACAATCAGTGAAAGCCAAATCATGGAAACAATAACAATTTTTGTGAAAGAGTTATAGAGGATATAGTTAGACCAAAGGAAAACCTATATCTCTAAACACTATCTATCCCTTAGAGAGAGGAAAACCAAATGAACAAAACAGAAAGGAAAAGGAAGGAGGGCTCACAACAAACAAGGGAAAATAAAGAAAATCATCAGAAACTATTATCCTGAATCTGTACAAAAATATAAAATGCCCAAATTAACAAAACAGGAAACAGATAAACTTAAGCAGCCTGATCTCAGAAAGAGAAACCGAATACGGAACAAACGGATCCTAATGAGGAGAAAAACAAAAGCAAAATAATCTTCGGGTTCAGATGGATTCACAAGTACATTTTATTAATCATTTTAAAAACAAATAAACATTGTGCTATATAAACTGTTTAAAAAAAAAAACAGAAAAAGAAGGTACGCTACTCAACACAACGAGGCAAACTTGGTTCTGGATCATGATTTCCAAAGCAGGGGGACAATAAAGAGGAACAATAACAGGAAGATAATTAGCATAATAGACCATGTTAAGTCAACAGGCATTAATCAAGCTCCTCAAGTGCTAATAACAAAAACAAGAAAACACAAGGGATTATATCAATGGATACAGAAAAAAAAATCCTTTATTAAAATTCATCGTTCATTTATGTTAATACTAACAAGCAGAGGAACAGTAAGTTAGTTAGCTAACAAATATTTGCTAAGCATTTTATTAGGCATTGTGCTAAGCTCTGGCGATACAAAGAGAAGCAAAAAACAATTCCTGCCTTAAAGAAGCTTAAATTCTAATGGGGGAGACAAACATAATTAGGTATGTACAAGATATATAAAAAGTAGACAGGTCATCTCAGAGGGGAACTAAAGGATCTTTCCTTGACAAAATAATAACACCAAAAGCATTTGTATAGTACCTTTAAGGTTTACAAGGTTTTACCTGATAACTCATTTGATCTGATTTAAAGTATTTCCCTAAAACCAGAAATGATCATTATTTTCAATAGAAAAGCATTGGAAGCTTTCTTGGTAAGGACTGAAGCAAAAATACCTACTAATTATTTACCAAATAATTATTTGGAAAAATAATTATTGACTAAAAATATTAAAACTATAATAATTAGAAAAAAGAAAGAATAAATATACCATCTCTATTCTTTCACTAATCCTCAATTGCTCCCTGCTTATCGGCTGCTTCCCTATTGCTTATAAACACACCCAAGTCGCTCCCATCCTATCAAAAACTTCTCACTTGATCTTCTATCCCAGCTAGCTATCATCCTATTTCTCTCCTTCATTCTGTAGCTAACCTCTTTCAGAAGGCTCTCCACAATAGGTGCCTCCCCTTTCTTTCCTTTCCCTTAATTCCTTGCAATTTGGTTTCTGACCTCATTATTCAACTAACATGGCTCTCTCCAAAGTCACTAATGACTTCTCAGTTACCAAGTGTTTCTCAATTCTCATCCTTCTTGACTTCTCTGCAGCATTTGACACTGTCAATCATCTTCTCCTTGATACTCTCTTCTTTCTAGGTTTTTGTGAAACTGTGCTTTCTTTGTTCTCCCTCTACCTATCAGGCTGCTCCTTCTCTGTTTGTTGATCTCATTCACATCATGCGCACTAATCATGGGAATCCCTCAAGGCTTTGTGCTGGGCCTTCTTCTCTCCTTTCTCCATACATCTTCACTTGGTGACCTCATCAGCTCCCATGGTTTCAATGATCATCTCTATGGAGATAACTTACAGGTCTTCCTGACCAGCCCCAACCTCCTTCTCATATCTCCAAGTACCTTTCAGACATCTCAAACTGGAAGTTTCATAGACACTCTAAACACAACATGTCCAACTCTGAACTAATTTTCTTTCCCCTCAAACCCTTCCCACTTCCTAACTTCACTCTTACAATGGAGGACAACACCATACTCCCATCACTCAGCCTCACAACTCAGGTGTCATCCTCTAGTCCTCATTTTCTCTTACTCCTCACATATAGTTATCAAATCTTGTTTCTACCTTCCTAACGTCTCATGTATGCCCTCTCCTCTCTTCTGATACTGCCACTACCCTGGTGCAGACCCTCATCTCCTCATGCTTGGCCTATTATAATAGCTTGCTGTTGGTCTTCTAGCCTTTAGTCTCTGCCCACTGCAGTCCATCCTCCACTCAGCTGCCAAACTGATCTTTCTAAAGTTTAGGTCTGAGCATATCACCCTTCTATTCAATAAACTCTAGTAGCTCTCTATCACCTCCAGAATCATATATAAAGTCCTTTTAAAGCCCTTCACTATCTGGACCTTTCCTGCCTTTCCAGTCTTCTTACAACTTATTCTCTTCCATGTATGATACAATGACGCTGGCCTCCTCGTTATGCTTGCACATGCCACTCTATCTCCAGACTTGCCTGGAACCTCTCTCTCCTCATCTCTACTTCTTGGCCTCCTTCAAGTCTTAGCTAAAATCCTACCTTCTGCAGGAATCTTCTCCCAATCCTCCTTTATCTTAAAATACTAGCCTCAACGTATCTCACACAGAGCTTGTTTGTACAGAGTTGTTTGCATGTTGTCTCCCCCTTTAGACTCTGAGCTCCTTGACAGCAGAGACCATTTCTTTGCCTTCATATACCCAGTGCTTATCACAGTGTATAGAGCACAGGAGGTGCTTAATAAATGCGTGATTGATTGAGTGATAAAATGAGGCAGTATAGCATAGAGATTTGGCATCAGTCAGCATGACCCGAGTTCAAGTTCAGTCTTTAACATATATTGACTGTGTGACCCTGAACAAATCTCTTAACCTCCTAGTGTCCCAGGCAACTTGCTAAGATGAAAAATTCCAGGATAGTTGCTGATCTGTATTGACAGGAAGTAATTTCTTCATCAGGCAACTCTCTACACTGATGAAATTACAAATCTGGACATATATCTGGAGGATATGATGGTACTCAAGAAATTCTAGAGAATCAGCAAATTTTGAGATGATTAAAAGCTTCAGATGAGTAGCAGGATACAAAATGAACAACCAAAATAATTTCTGTTAATTGCTGTTAAATTCTGTTCAAACCATGGGGAAAGATAGAGAAAGGGCAATTTCATTAAAAATAACAACAAAATGCATTAATTATCTGTTAACCTACAATACCACATGCAGAATGGATATAAATTCTGCTGCTAAACAAGTTTCACAGAAATAAAGAAAGATCTAAGTAAGTGCAGAGATATTCAATTGTGCTTGACTGAGATGCATCAATATAGTAAAAATAATACCAGCTAAAATAATCTGCAGATTTGCACAACTCCAATTACTAATGGGATACTTAATAGAATCAGATGAAATATTAATAAAATTCAGAGGGAGGAACAAAAGGTCAAGAATATCTAGCAAAATAATGAAAAAAGTAGGAACAAAGTCTTCTTTATAAACTGAAATAATCTTATTTGTTGCTGATTGTTAATAAAAGAAAGAAAAGAATTTTTTACTTAGCCAGAACCATTCGGAAAATTGGCTAGCAGTCTGTTCGAAGTTGGTTTTAGAAGGGCATTTCACACCATCTTCCTATAGGATTAAGAGCCAGTCTCCAATAGATAAGTGGTCAACATACGAGCACTTTTCATGAGAAGTGGAAATTGTGAAAAGGCATCTTCCAAAAGGGCTCAAAATCATTAATAATCAGAGAAATGTTAATTAAGCCAACTCTGATCAAAACTCCATATCCATCAAATTGGCAAAAAATAGCACGATGGAAAAATTCAATGTTGTCAAGGGCAAGGAAAAACAAACACTAATTCTGTGCTGCTGGTGCAGCTGTGAATTGGTCCAACTGTTCTGGAAGACAACTTAGAATTATGCAAGAAAAGTGATAAAACTGCTCATGCCCTTTGATTCAGAAAAATCACTATGAGGTTAGGAGGTTACTGACATGAAGAAAAGACTGATTTATATAAAAATATTCACAGCAACACTATTTGTAATGGGAAAATGTTGGATACAAAGAGTGTACCCGGTGACTCGGGGAAGTCATTGGTGTTATATAAAGTGAATGGCCTATTAATGTTTCATAAGGAATAAGGAATAGGAAGAATTCAAAGAAATGTAGAAAGACCTGTAAGAAGTGATGCATAATAAAACATAATAAAACAGAACGAAAATATCAACTAATATGATGTGAAAACTACATCAATGAAAACATTCTTAAAGAATGACAAAACTGAGCAGATAATGTTGATACTAAGTTATAAGGCACCCACTTGATCCTTCTTTCAACAAATGCTAAACTCTTACAGTGTTAAGGCAGCCTATACTATACAATTGAAATTACTCTTTTCTGCTGCTTTGCTTAACTATTTTCGGGGATTGCAGATTTTGGGGTTTTCGACTATGAACTCAGTAGAATACTATATGATGTATTAAGACAAAATTCATTAACATGAAAAAGGGTGAAACATAGTATCCGTGGAACATGGCATCTTGAGCCACAATTTCGCACCCATTAGTTTTCTTTCAAGGTCAGTCTTTCAAACATTTACAATAACCAGCCCTGTTTTGCTTATAAAACACATGAAAATTACT
Source organism: Trichosurus vulpecula (assembly GCF_011100635.1). NCBI lineage: Eukaryota > Metazoa > Chordata > Mammalia > Diprotodontia > Phalangeridae > Trichosurus > Trichosurus vulpecula. The sequence goes on from NC_050573.1 coordinate 146,805,609, forward strand.
TCAGCTGAATATGGGTAGAGAAAGGATAAAATAATTGCTCCTTCACTTCTGTTGAGGCTTCAGTGAGGATGTGAAAGCGTTTTTAAATTAAAATACATAATAACATGTATGCGATGAATAAATTTAAAAAAAACACACAGATAGCAGTGGTATAATGGGGAAAGTATTGCTTCTGGACTCAGAAGTCTTGGGTTGGAGTCCTGACTTTCCCAGTTAGCTGTGTTACCCTGAGAATGCTATTTTATCTCAGGACTTCCCTTATCTGTAAAATGGACAGATATATGATGCTTAGTTTACAAAATCATTTAGCGTAGAGTGGATGTTATAAAATGAGTTATTATTATTATTGTTATTAGTATCACTGGTATTAGTAGTAGTAGAGCATTTGTAGAAGTAATAGAATGCAAGCTTTCTGAGTGTAGTGAACTATTCATTTTTGTCTTTGAACCCCACTGCAAACTGCCTCCCACATAGTAGGTGCTTAATAGAGTTTTGTCAAATTGTATTAGGAAGAAACAATAATCACAGTATCCCAGAAGTTATATTTTTTTCCACATCAAAATAACCATAGTGCCTCAAATGGACAATCTTCTCTTAAATAAATGCTTTTCCTTACTTATGTTCAAAAAGCAGTTCTTCCTAAAAGCATTGTAAAAGTGTTGTCACAATGTACTAAAAAATAAGGACATTAAGAAAGAGGAATATAAAGACCAATTACAGTAGCTGGGAACTACTGTAATAAAAATGTCAGTTTAAAAAAATCTTTTTTAAAGATTATCTGGTTCTAAGACTAAAATAAGTCCTCATAAGTACAATGACGAAGATCACTGCTTGTCACAGGGTGATTTTTTTTTTTGATGTTAGTGCAAAATTAAATGAGTCCCCAGCAGTAGGTGTTTTTTGGAGCCCTAGAGGAAAGATAGTTAAGATTTCAAATGACTGCTAAATGCAGGCTCACCAGCTACAAAAATATCTAGGAAAGCAAATACCTTGAGGAAAAATATGGTTCTATACACATATGCCCCGACATAAAAGTGCCCAGAGTGTCTTTGATGTTTAAATATTAGTTACAGAAAAAAGAAAAAACAATAGCCATGGTTGGAACCATTTCAGTTTTTTTATAGTGGCAATTGGGAATAGAGCTCAGAGCACACACAAAACTAAAAGAAACAAGAAAGCTGTTTACTTTGGAGAGACTAGTAGCTGGAAATGACAAAGAAATAATGAGGCAAGGTACTTAAGGGTCAAATTCAGCTATATTTTAGTGAAAATTCCATGTGCTCCAAAGACAGATTTACTATTTAGAGAAGAGATAGAACTGAGGACCGTTAGTATTTGCATATGAACTCAGTTTTCAACAGCCCCCATGTGGGACCAACTCGCTCAATGACTGAACGTCACCAAGGAATAAATATACTGTCAACTCTCGTTTGGCAGCTACTCATTATCAGAATGTTGGCACAGCAGTGACTGTTCTTTGAATTATGAAAATTCAGATGCCTTTGGAATCAGTTCCCACAGAAAAGAAACAAAGTGAGGAAAACATATTTGTCACACTCCTTCCCTAATGTGCCATTAGTTGAGTTTTTGTAGTGCCCAGTCTCCTCATAAAAGCACCTAAATTCTACTGTAATTAGACTTATCCAAATGTTTAAGGAATCTTATACATTTTTAAGAGAGGAAACCTCTATTGTTTTTCCTCAGAAAAATCTCAAGAGATCAGGAGAAGAAATTCAGGAGCTACAGGGAGTCCTTTACTTACCCAGTCCATCCACCACAAACTGCAACCACAGCAATGGTGACCACTGCACTCCAATGATAAGAAGATTATGTGCATTTGGGGTCTACAGTGAGCCCACTAGTGTGCAGGTGAAGGTGTTGGAATGGTACAGGGAAAACGGAGGAGAACTTTGCTTTCACTTCTGTTGAGGCTTCAGTGAGGATGTGAAATTAATTCTGTTGTCGCTAGACATAAGCCCTGGATTTACTGGAAACAAATCTCCTAGGTTTCATATAGTCACTGATGTCTTCGCTTGAAAAACAAATACATTTCTATTCCTGCCCATCTCCCCATTCCTCATCTTTTGCAAATCATAAAATCAAGATAAAAATTCTTAGAATTTATGTTCAACTGACTGGTTCAAGTGAAAGTTCATTCACTCACTCACCCACCTCATTCATTCATTCATTCATTCAACAGAGCTTCACTGGGGGTATTCATAAGGCGACTGAGAGAGACAGAAGTGTTACTAAGAAGTATTTTCTGTTCTCAAGGAATTTAGCAAAAGAGATATGCACGGGTAACTAATGCAAGATAAAAACAATAGCTAACATTTACATGGCATTTATCATGTTCCAGGCACTGTGGTAAGTGCTTTACAATGATCATAATTTGGTCCTCATAATAACCCTGGGAGGTAACCACTTTATAGATGAGGTAATAGAGACACAGGTTAAGTGACTTGCCCAGGGGTGCGCAGTTGGTAAGTTTCTGAGGTTGGATTTGAATTCAGGTCTTCCTGACTCATCGCTCAGCTCTCTATCCACTGCACCAAGTCACTAATAAAAAGGAAGCCTGAAGTCAGTGACAAAGAGAAATATAAACTAAAGGTCAGCACAGTTCAAAGGAGAGAGGAATAAATTCTGACTAGAGCAGAGATTCTTGACTTTTTGTGTGTGCTATGGACTCTGGCAGTTTGGTGAAACCTATGGGTTTCTACATGCATAAAATAAAATTATATAGGATTGCAAAGGAAACTAATCATGTAATGAAGCTATCAAAATATACTGTTTTCAAGTTAAGAGCCCTTGCACTAGAGTGATCAGTGAAGATTACGGAAAAAAACATGTGAACAGGGTCTTAATGGATAAGTAGAATTTCTAACTATATGTATGTGAGAAACAAAGGCATTCTAAGTGAAGGAAATAATGTGGACAATGGTATAGAGGCAGGAAAGACACAAGGTGTATTTGGGATCATGGGTAGTCTAGTTTGGTTGGAGAACAGAATAAGAGTAGTAAGAGATTGCATTAGAAGTGATGGAAGGTTTTAAATGCTGGGGTGAAGAGTTTATAGACTTTATTAAACATTCAATGGGAAGCCAATGAAGAGTTCTGAGCTTCTTCAAAGTATATGACATCATTTAAAATTACTTTAAAAAGATTAATCTGGAATTGGTATAGATTTTGGAAAGGGAAGGAGATATTGGCTATATTGGAAGATATATTGGATATATTGGAAAGGGAAAAAGACTCATTGCATGGGAATCAGCTAAGAGACTATACGAGAAAAAATATGGATGCGAGCTAAGGTAGAGGTAATGGGAATTGAGAGAGGAACATCAGAGAGTTAAGGGAAACTTTCCTTTCTTCCCTCACTCCAACATATTTTTGTGTCCCCTTAGTTCTTTTTTTTTTTTAAGGATTTTTCTTTTCCATTTCTTATCCATTTACACCCTTTTCCATCTACTTGTTTTAGGCAAGATTTTTCCTCTCTTTGGTCTACTAGAGTGATGTGTTTAATTTTCCATTGCAAAAAAATAGTCAAATAAGAGACATGCTTGTGTTTGCACTTTTCAATGGGAACCAAAAGAAGCAATAAGTCGGGTTTACAGGGGCCACACTAGTTAGAAGGTCCCAAGTGGCTATGTTTTTTTTTTCTAGAAGGCCCCCCCAGTAATCCCGTGGCAGCCTGAACGGACTTGTAGTTTTTCCATTGAAAAACTCAAGTGGGAGCAAAGGCAGCTTTCAACTCAGTTTTTCAATACAAAATAAAACTAAACTGCTGATCATGGGCCTGGGGATAATAGAAGTGAGGACCACCCACAGTCATGTCCAAGGGGAGAATTCCTGAGTGGTTAGAATAAGGAGAAAAGAAAAACAAAACCAAAAACTGTGAAAATAGGGGACATTAAGGAAGGGGATAGAAGAAGGTACAGTAGGTAAATATTTTAAAAATAGTTCTTTAAAATATGAAATGATCAATGTACTAGATAAATGTCTATAAGCTCTAATATATTTCTAGTCTTTTAAGAAATGTCCGTAAAATTGTTCTTGCTTCAGTTTTGTTTTTATGATCACAGTGAGAAATTTGGCTTCATTTCCACCCTCATTTTGCCCATTAATTTATTATTATACTCTCCACTAACTTCCCAGAACTTACAATGATATAACGCTAACATACTTTTCTAACATTCTTTTTTTAAACAAGAACTTAACAATCAGAACAATCTCAAATACATCCCTCATATTCCCTACCCTTTAGGGAAAATATGATCCTATACATATGTGTAGTAGATATTTTCTAAGAACAGAAGTCTTAGAAAACAATAGTTACAAAAAACTATTGTCAGAAATAACTCAAATTCAGTAAATCGACATATACACAAAAGGAAAAATGTGGGATTTAACTGGATCAACTTTCTAAGTTTCCAAAGATTAAACATCAAATACTTTTTGGGGGGAGAGGGTCCAGGCAGGTGTCTTAATCTGTGTCAAGAACTCCCCAAGAGGAAATTTCCCCTATCAAGGCACTGGATAAATTGTTCTGCAATTGATAGCCTTAAAGAATTACCTAGGGGCACTGAGAGGTTAAAAGATTTCCCAGAACAGCAAAGGTACCATGTGTCTGCGGCAGGATTGGAGCTGAGCTCTTCCTGATCTGAGGCTGTCCCCTCTTTCTATACTACACAGAGTCTTTCTTATCAACTCCTAATGAAAAATAAGGCAACTCTAAAAGACAATATTTTCCTGATGTTTTATACCAATGCTTACGGATAATATGCTAGGATTTTTGGGTATTTAACCAAGGATCACTTGGGGAAAAGCTCCAAATATTTTGTAAAGATTCATATTTCTAATAATCTTTGTAATACATTGATGCGTTTTACATGTGTAAGGATATTTCAGATTAGGCTGTAAGTTAATATGTTCCCTGCAGGCCACAATTCAGTCATTCCGATGTTAAAGCAGAAGCATCAAGGAGACTCCCAGCATAATATAATAGGGGAGCATTCCCAGTGAAAATTAAGTTACAAAGTTTCAAAAGTAATACAAAGCCTTATCTTATGCAAGATAATATCTGGAAAGCAAATTAAGCAGATTTAGGTGAAGTCATGTATTCGGAATGCATGATCCCAAGTGAAACTGACATTATGTTTCACACCACTAGATTAGCATAAAAATAAAATAAAAAATTTATCTTGCTTGTTATTGCTTTTTAAGTGGCCTTGAGTGGATTATGCTAAATTTCAAACTGTCCAGAGAATATGAAACATCTCTAAAAAATTAAGTGGGAATCTTTCCAGAAAATGGCTGATGCTTGATGTTGCTGTGTTTCAAAGCTAAAAGCCAAAAGCCCTAAATATCCTTTTACACTTAACAGGACACAACCTAATATAAACAAATGATAATTTAATAATGAATAATGATGAATTATTTTTCAATTACATAACTTAGACTTTCTTATAATTTGTTATGGTAAGGTAATGGAAGAGGAAAAATAAACTGAGTTTTGAAGTAAAATTATAAATCAGTGAAACACTTTCTTTAAAGACCAAATAAAGTTTTAAGTTTTTGTTAATACTATGCAAGGCTATGGGAATGTTCGTTTTTCAGTAAAATTGACTAGTCAATAAGTTTTATTGTGTAGAGCTAACGATAATGGTAACAGCTCACTTTCAAGATAGCAACAGCTTTTTCTCATAATGATTCTGCAGGACAGGCCACGGAAATATTATTTTTCCTGTTTTACAAATGAGGACTGAGGCTCAAGGCCAAGGCCCCAAGAGGTCTATGACAAAGCACACACCTGGGCATGTTATGACTGTAGAGTGTCCTACACTGAAAATGACCATCACAGGAAAAAAGTTATATAAACAAAACAAAGTAAATATGATAAGAGTTGCTGGAAATGGTATGAATATGCAAAACGATTGTGATAAAACATAGTGGCCTCCAGGTTAAGAAGCCCAGGACCAGACGATCTTGCTAGAAGGTGAGCCAGCTTAACATAGGTGGGGACTGGCATTAGCATTCAACCTTTCTTCTGGGATTTCCTGGGAGTCTTGGTGAGTAGCCTAAAGGCTCAAGCACTCTTTTTTTGTTTGTTTGTTTGTTTTATCAAGACAATCTTTGCTCCAAAAGAGTTTTATCAGTTGGCTCTACTTACTCTAGTTATTTTTAGCCCTTAAGGTGGCAGGAAACCCCAACCCAATGCCTTAAACACTTATTACGTAGACCACCTTGCTAACTCCTGGGAAAACTACAAAGATTAGCTAAATCATGGTTCCTGCCCTAATGGAGTTTAAAGTCTGGTAAAGTCTTAATTTATAGCTGCAGCAGACCTACTTTTGGATGGTTGCACTAATGCCAATATCATCAGCACACACTTAGGGGCTAGGATAAACCACGATCAGGAGAAGGTTTATCAGGATCAGAAGTATTAATGTTCAATAAGCTAATCTTCAGAGGGATTTTCAATGATGTGTAGACAGTTTTGTCAAAGTACAGATAAAAACCATTGGCTTTGGTAATAATAATAGCTAGCATTTATATAATTTAGCACTTTAAGGTCTGTAAACCATTCTACATGTTGTCTCATTTGATCCCCACAACAATCCTGTGAGGTGAATGCTATTCTTATCCCATTTTGTAGATGAGAAATCTGGAGCACAGAGAATTTGGACAACTTGTTCAGGATCACAGCAGCAGTGAGTATCTAAGGCAAGATCTGAAGTCAGGTCTGCCTGACTCTAAGTGTAGCACTCTATTCACTGTGCCACTTTGATGCCTGGAAAACATCTGTTCAATAAGGCTGCTAAGCACTGAACAGAGCATATGCACAATCACAAGCTCTGCTGATAAATAAGGCACCATTATGAGGATATTTGAGATCTACCCAGTGACAACAATAATTATTCAATTCAGTAGACACTGATTAAGTGTCCTCAGTATCAAGACAGGGTGAGATAGAAAGATGATTAAGATACAGTCTTGTCCTTAATGAAGCCCATAATTTAGCAAGTGGGATACTTTACTATTATTTCAATCTGTGGTTTCATCCATGTAGGTAACTCCCTATGGGAAAACTCTTCCCACCAAGGAAATTCAGGAAATGACCTTGCAATTTGCAGTCTTAGAAAGCTGCATGTGTTCATTGAGAAGTTCAGTGCTTGGCCATGGGTCCTACAGGAAGGATGTGTCACCAGGAAGGACATGAACCCAGATCTTCCTAACTCAGAAGCTGGTGTTCTAGCCACTAATCCACATTCCCTCTCAGAGAGAAAGACAAATATGCACACATAATAAGACTAGGACTAAATATAACATAACACAAAAGGAGGGGTACAAACAATAGTGGGTCATGAAAGACTGCTCAGATGATGAAAGGTGCTAAACATGCACATATGCTCCAAGCCACTATTAACAATGTGACTGCTGTTATCAGAAGATGGAATCTAAACCATCCAGATAGCTCAACTTCAAGCCTTCTAGGGAAGGAAGCCCTCAGAGTTGCATGAAAACATAGCCATTCTATGATGATTATAACTGACCTCTATATAGTGTTTCGCTTTGACCCTCTGCGTTTGTGATATTACTATTCTCCTTTTTACCAGTGAGGAAACAGAGGCTGAGAGAAGTTGCTTACCGGTGACACAGCTGGCAAACAGAGGATTTGAAATCAAGTCTTCCTGATTGCTACCTCCCAGTCAGTGCTGCCTCTGTCAGGTCAGAGTACAGGACCTCACTGACTACATGTCGGTGACATCTAGGTCCTTCACCAGTTGAAGCCACAAGGACTAATATTACAATAACTTAAATTAAGGAGTTACTTATGATTAATACACTACCAACAATTCAGAGTTCGGCATGATACTGGGAGAGTATAGCACTTGGTACATGCTCCGAGGAGCTTCATCATTTGACTTGAACTTAAAGGTTCAGGAAATAAAGTTTACTTCGCACATTATCTCATTTGAGCTTCACAACAACCCGTTCAGTGGGCAGTATAAGTGTTATTATATCCGGTTCACAGAGAAGTAAACAGATGCTGGCAGATCAAGTGTCCAAGATCGCACGGCCGAGGTCACAACTGCAGAATGTAAAGTCGAGGCAGGTATCTTGTCTCCAAATCCAGGGTTGTTTCCACTATGCCGCCTCACATCTGATCTATCGTTGTTATTTGTGTTTCTGTCTCATTTCCCCAACCAGACTGTAAGTTCCTTCAGACTAGGAGCTGTGCCTTATTAATCTCTCAATCTAGAATTAAGCTTCTTTGAATATGTTAAGAGCTTAATCAAAGTCTGTTGATTTGAATGGAAATGAAAAGGGACAGATACAGAAATAGCCCTGGAGTGTGTGCTGACCTACTCTTTTAGTGTGGGTGGCAAAAGGTATAGAAAATGCTTATATTTTGAAGTGTCCCAGTTGCTTTGCCTTCCCTCAGGGCCTTAACAACAAGAATGATGGGTATCCAAAGCTAATATCACACAATGATCAAATGAGATAATAATTGTGAAAGTGCTTAGCACAGTGCCTGGAATGCAATAAGCACTATACAAATGTTAGCTATTCTTTATTACTACTATTAATGGAAAGAGCACTGGACCTAAAGGGATTTGGATTCAAATCTCGTTTCTGTTCTGGCCTACCTGGATGATCCCCTGCTCAGGTTCAAGTTTCTCAGCTGGAAAATTAGAAGATTTCATTAAAATGGAAAAAAATTTTAAAAAGACAGAAACTATCAATGTTGGAATTGCTGCCTTAAGACAGGCACACTGATATTCTGTTGGTAGAACTGTGAATTTACCTAACCATTCTGGAAAACAAATTATAATTATGTGGGAAGCAACTAAGCTATTAATGTTCTTTGGCCCATCAATAACACTTTTTGGCATAGTAGTCAAAGACAGAAACGCCAGCCACATATACATATATACAAAATTATTTATAGCTGTGCCTGTTGTGGCAAGAAAAAACTACAAAGATTAAAAAACTAACCATCACTGGAGAATGGCTGAACAGATTGTGATATGTATAAATCACAGTATATTATTGCAATGTAAGAAACTACACATTTCAGGTACTCAAAGAAACATGGAAAGACTTCTACAAATTGATAGAGTGGAAAAAAAAAAGCAAAACCACAGTGTCTACAGTACTATAACTGAAAATAACACTAAAAGGCAGAACTCTTCTTAAATATAATGATCATCAGAGATGATGAAATATACTTCTCCTCTTGGAAGAGTGGAAGGGGACAAAAATAATAACAATGATGATAGTAACAGAAAACGTGGATTTTTAAGGTTTGCAAAATGCCTTAAAAATATTATGTATCTGATTCTCACAACAACCTTGTGAGGGAGGTACTCTTATAACCCCCATTTTAGAGATGAGGAAATTAAGGCTCAGAGAGGTTAAAGGACTTGCCCCATATAATCCAACTATGACTAAGCATCTGAGGTGCAATTCAAACTCAGGCCTTCCTAACTCCAAGACCAGCTCTTTATCCACTATGCCATGCTGCCTCATTCTGTGGGTGTAAAATGTTATCAGCGCTGTCAGATGCAATGTGTATTTTGGTTGGGTCTGCTTAGTTATTTTTCTTTGTTGTAAGAGATGGGTTTTAATTGTAATGGTGATGGGAGAGTCTTGAGCCAAGAAAAAAAATAACCAATAGGCACAAAAGATGAGCATGGTCCTATTTATGTATACAGCTTCACTCCTTACTAGGGTGTAAGCTCCTTGAGGGCAGAGGTATTGTTTTATTAGGCAGGAGTATGTTCTAATCACCCTGGAGTCTTCTTTAGTGCCTGACAGAGTTCTTTGTACATAAGAAGCATTCACTATGTATTTGCTGAATGAATGAATACATCCATTTGAATTTCCACAGTAAGGTTAGAATTTCACATCTTTTATTTTCATAAGGGACTGGGGCTCAACCAATATTTTTACATAATAATATCTAAAATAATAGCACTGAATCTCTCTCAAAGTAAGAATGTTTATCCTTCAAGAGAGAACTAATAAACAACTCTAATTCAAGAATTTTCTAATAGTTCCTTCCTGCTGCAGACATCAACGTCTGTTCACTCTTTGGCTAGAACACATCGACCAAGCCAAAATAACAATAACTGTGGTTAGCCAAAGGAATCATAAGAAAGTGCTGTGAATTAACACTGGTTCTCTTGGATTGCACATTTTGTACATGATAATGAGATATATGTAAGTACTCTTGGTTTTTTTTTTAAGCAAATCTAATATATAAAAATCCACATTTATGGAAAAGATAAATTAAAGGAAGATAAACAAAGGACTCACAATAGGATTATTTTAAATGGTAAGCAACTCTTAAAATGTTTAAAATAGGATTTTATTTTTTTATTTATGTATAATTTTTCAGGAATACATATACTTTGAAGTTAGGCATATTGGTTTTCCTGAAACTTTCTATTTCTACATATAGGAAAAAACAATTAAGAAAGGGAATAAATGTTGTTCTAAAGAGAAGTGAGTTGACAAGATAATTATGGTTACTTCAGAATTATGAATGTTTAATATTTTCCTGTTTTGTACATGTAGTAGACTTCCCAGTGGTAGAACAGTTTTTTTAATTGCCAGTGAAGACAATGACTAGTTTAATTCTAAGCTCAACTGTTGTCTCTTATACAATACAAATATAAGTTGAAAAATGAAAAATTCACTCATGGCTGATTGTTTGAATGAACTGGCAGGTTGTTTTGCTCACATATTGATATATCCAGTTGCTCAGTGGTGGGCAGACCTAAAACTGTCATGTGGAGAAAGATGAGAGGAAAGGTTAGAATGTGCTGGAAGGAAAGGTAAATACATAGGTCAGTTTGAGAGATGGTAAGACATAAAGGAAACGGGAATGGTAAGGCAGGGTGGTGGAGTCTGAGGGAAGGTTTAAATTACTCAGAGTTAGATAAAACCTAACCAGCCCTGTCCCATCACCACCCATGTTCTAGCATAACAATACCCTTCTGAGGCTGGCTCCTCTTCTCCCTAGCTGAACATATGGCTACTAGAGGGAAGAAGGAAGCCTTGAATTGGTTAAGCAGAGGGGAAGGAAACCTAGAGAAGTTAGATGGTGGGGTTGTAGTCCCCTTGGGAACAGAAAGAGCCTAGTAGGTAAAATGGGGCACTCCTGAGACTTATAACCTATGCAACCAGCCAGCTCTGACGCTTATATGGACAAAAGAGCTATGAGGTTAGGGTGAAGAGAACATATACTCCTGATACTTATGCCCTGGTTTCTAGCTCCTCATCACCCAGCATTCAACTTGAGCCAGGACACAAACAAAGGGTACATGTCAAATAGACATACTGGACATCGATCACTTCTAATAAAGTGCAGCCTTTATGAAGACTACGTATAAAAGTCATGAACTTAAGGATAACTTTTAATATTCCTTTTTAAAACTGCATCTTCATATTTTAACTTACAGTATTTGTTACCAATTAATTTTAGAGTAATTGATGCTACTCTGTTTCCCCTTTCTTAAGGCTTCCCAAAGGAGTGGTTCTGAGTATGCATTAAACCCAATTTAGCTGTATTGACACCAATGGGATGTCATATACTATTAGAAACTACTAACATGCACAGAAAAAGTCCATTAGCTTTCTTTCAGTCCATGACCTCTTCCCTTTCTTTCGCAAAGCCTTCCCTTCAATTAGCTATTCACTTGAGTATCCACCTTTGGTTAGGGAAATTTCCTCTGGCAGGAAGTTTTTAGACTTCTTTACCTATTAGCACCTTGACAAAGCCAGGCCTCCTAATGATGGCCTTAGGGTCAGACATCTTTCCAAATGTGCAGTTGAAGGCCAGTCAGTGCACACTTCTTATATTTTTTATAGTATTTCATATCTATCCTTCGTGTGTGTATGTGTGGGGTGGCGATGGTGGAGGAGAATGGAAGAGAAGCCATTAAAATTCCCTGGGTATCTGGTGAGCCCCTGTCATCCCAATCCCATTCCAACACTCTGGGTGCAGGAAGCAGGGATGGTATGTAACACTGAAATCTACAGTGAATCTCCAAAGAATGTTTTAATGAATTGTTGTTGTTACTATTCTCACTGAGCATTTATTTAGGCTATTAATGAGCAGGCAGCCAAACAGATAGAGAGGAGAGTTTCCTTTGCCATTTTCTTTTGAATGGGTTAACGAATAGCGCATTTCAGTCACAGTCATTATGAAGGCCAGTCAAAGTGGGGTCTATGTGGGGGTGGTTCTTTACAGATACGGCTGACAGTTTGTTTTCCCAGGAGCTCTCAAGCTGATTAAAGATCACATACAGCACATATGCGATGAAGACAATGATGGGTAGCATGGTGTAGTGGAAAGAACATTGCATTAGGAGTCAGATGACTTCTTGGGACTTCAAATGCATTTTATATTAGGGGGCTGGAACAGATGACCTTTAAGCCACCTTCCCAATTTAAGGTAGTAAAGTTTTCTGAGTTTGAGATTCTGAACTCAGAAAGCTTTGGCCTTTTTTTTTTAAAGGCCCAGTAAACAATTACACCAACAAGAAAGAACCGCATCCCCAACAGTTTGAACATAGTATGCCAATTAAATTGTTCCCTAGTATAATATTCTTCATGCAGTAAAGTTTAATTTAATATCCAATAAAGGACTTTAAAAAATGTACCCTAAGATTAAATCAAGTCCTTTTGTGGGCTTCTTTTAATTTATTCCCATTCAACATTTTGATTAGAGTAATTAAAATAATTTTCTCTAATTTTTAATTAGCAAAAGAAAATCAAGATGTTAATAGATATGTGTATAAAAGAAATACAAGCTTCTTGGAGTTATTTATTTTTATTTAACTGAACTGCCTTGCCATACTAAGAAAACATTTTTGTAAAGGTTAAATAAAGTATTTCATGGCAACCGCTGCTTCTTAGTGCCTGTGTAACAAGAAACATGAGCCAGCCTAAGTTGTGCAAGTTGGCTTTCTTTCCCAGTAAGAGAATGTGGTATCTAAGACCTTGTCCTAACTCATTTTATCCCCAAGTGTAAGTCAGACAAGTCAAGTATGAAATAATGCCTGGAGGGAAGTCCCTGACTCCAAAAAGTATGGATTATTTCACATTTATCTTCAAATCTGCTCTCATAGTTCTTAAAATTCACTAACTTGGCAAGTTGGGAATTATCATGAGAAATGAAATAATTTCATAACTATGAAGTCATCTAGCATTCCATGAATCTGACACTTACAGGGCTTGTTGATGGCTTGGGCACTACTCTGACCTTTAGATAATAAGCTGTTAAATGTTGACTTCAGCCTGGAAACAATTAAAAAGTGCCCCAGCACTCCTAATAGATAGGACACTGTCGTAACTGAATTGGTGCTATCACAACCTACACTTCTGATAAAGAGTTCATGATGGAAGACAACTGCATTCTGTGAACTGTGGTCTCTCTAACATTCTTAATCCAAATTCTTCATATTATCTAAAAATGGCAACCAAAGGGGGAAAAAAAAGAAAATAAGAAAAATCATGTTTTAACTTATCCAGCTGCACTCCCTTTCTTCAAACTATTGGCATTAAAAGTCATAGTTAAAATTATTCCAGTCAACTAACTTGTGCTTGGACATCAGCATTTCACATTTGCTGAGCAAGCTGGCTTATGAAAAGCCTTTGAGTGGCTCCTAGAAAGCTTGAGGAATCCTCAGTACACTTTCCTTCAAAGCTGTATTTAAAGACTGAAAAGGGAGAGGGACAGAGGAAGCATTTGAGGTACAGGCAGTTATGCCTCAGGGTGCTCTGCTGTGGAAATCATCCACAACCATTCACATCATGTGGCCTCACAGGGAATTACAGATACTGGGAGTAACGATATAGTTTATTTAAGGTGAAATTTCCCACCCAGAACTTTCTTTTAAAAAGCTTTTGGGGTCTTTAATAGGCCAAATGGCAAGTAATTTCCACAGGCAAATAATGATACTTATTTTAAAATTAAAACAGAAGGGGGAAAAGGTATTAAACTCACAGACTTTCAGAGCTGGAAGGTACCTCTGTGCTCCCCTTTCATATAAGCAGCTTCAAGTGACCCATTCCACTTTTGGATGGTTCTAATTGTTAGGCAGTTTCTTCTTGTACTGAATCAAAATTAACTTCCCATTAACTTCTATACAACAGTCACAGTTCTGTGCTTCCCCTCCCCCGTCTCCCAACCTACTGGGGAATAGTTATCAATGTTATCAATCACTATGTGCAATGTTCCCGGTGGGGAATGACTAGGACAAAATACAGTGGGGCTGTCATCTCTCCAGGCTTGGAAACGTTTCTTCTCCTAAGATTACAGTAGTTTTGTTTTGGACTATCATACCATACTTTGGGCTCACTTTGAGAGGGCAGCCCACTAGAAACCTCTAGATCTCTTTCAGATGAACTGCTGTTCAGCCCTGCTTATACTTTTTTAAAATTTATTTTAATATTTATTTTTATTTTTAGTTTACAACAGACGATTCTACGTAATTTTGAGTTCCAGATTTTCTCCCCTCCCTCCCCAAGATGGCATGGAATCTCATATAACTACCACGAATGACTTCGCATTGAGTTCATTTATACTTTTACTTATGAAATCTATTTTTTGGACCCAAGTCTAAAACTTTACATTTATCCCTATTTTATCTTATGAAATTTAGTCAACATTCTAGTCTATTGAGATTTCTGGCCTAAGATTTCAACAGAATTGGCCTAAGCAAAACAAGTTTAATATGCCTCTTCTAGGGGAAAAGGGGAAAGGAGGAATAAATATTTATGTAGTTTCTACAATGTGCCAGGCACTGTCTTAAGAGCTTTACAAACTTATCTCATTTGATCCTCACAAAAACCCTGGGAGGTAGGTGCTCTTATTACCCCCATTTCACAGACGAGGAAGCTGAAGCAAACAGAAGTTAAGTGACTTGCCCAACATCACGTAGCTTATAAGTGTCTGAGGCCACATCTGAACTCAGGTCTTCTTTCACTGTGCCACCTAGCTACTCCATTCAAATATCTGAAGAGAGCGATCACGTATCATTGGGGTGCCTAGCTGGCACAGTGGATAGTGCTGAGCCTGGAGTCAAGAAGACCTGAGTTCAAATCTGGCCTCAGACACTTTCTGGCTGTGTGACCCTGGGCAAGTCACTTCACCCTGTTTGCCTCAGTTTCCTCATCTGTAAAATGAGCTGGAGAAGGAAATGGCAAACCGCTCCGGTGTCTGGGCCAAGAAGACCCCAGATGGGGTCACAAAGAGTTGGACATGACTGAAATGACTGAACAAAAATCATGTATCACTTAAGTTTTCTATTTTGGGGGGTAAACATTCTCAGTTCCTCCAATTAATACTCCTACAGCATGGTTGCCGGTCCTGGTCCTCTTTTCTACTATATACACTCTGGTCACGACGGGTAGACAACATGTTAGGATAGGAGTTAGGAAGACTTGGTTTCAAATCCAACCTCAGATACTTCGTACTTATGCAGCTGTGGGCAAGTCACTAAGTTCTTCTCCATTTTAGTTTCCTCATGTATAAAATGAGGCTGACATGAGACAGGACTGTTGAGGATTATATGACACTATGTGAAGAGCTTCACAAACCTTAAAGCACTATATGAAAATCAATCATCATTCTCTTCGTGATCATCATCATGATTGTTTTTAATACACTTTCTAAAACATGGCACCTATAAGAGATGTCAATTCTCTAGATGTGGTCACGCCAGAAGAAGAGGGCAATGTACATAATTTCCCAAGCTCCATCCATACTGACACAGATTCATTAATCACTATACTTCTACTCTAGTCTTTCAACTAGTTCAAAATTCACCTAAATTTACTATGACCCAGACCCAGTTTGTTTCATCTTACCTGTAAGGACAAGATCTGACTTTGTAAAATGCCCTGCAGAAGTCTAGATACACTCAGTGTATGGCCCTTGATCTATCAATCTAATAACACCACCAGAAAAGGAAATGAAGTACTTCTGGTATGATTGCTTCTTAATGAACTCAAAATGATGACCAATTTCCCTTTCCAAAGGCTCATGGATCCCTTTCATAATGCAATCTGGGATGTTCTAAGAATTTAAATCTAAGAAATTGAAATCTAAGGATTTTCTAAGAATTGGTATCTAATTCACTAATTTGAGGTTTGAATAATCTACCCTTTGCCCTTTTTTGGAAAATTGGCACATTTGCCTTCCTCCAGTTCTATAACACTTTTTCCTTACGATTTTTCAAAGATCACCAACGTCTCTTCAGCAATCATATTTGCTGGTCTCTTCAGTATGCCTGGAAGTACATCATCTAGTTCTGGTAATTTACATTTATTGAGGGCATCTTGTACTCTCTCACCTTACCTAGGGTAAGTCAATTCAATTTTCTATTAACTGTTTTAACAACAAACATTTATTATCTATTATACTATGTTTCAGGAACTGCAGTTCTTCCCAGTTTGAAGATAGTTTTTCTTCATAGAGAAAACAGAAGCAAAACAGGTATCATGTTCTTCCACTGATTATCTCCAGTTTATCCTGTATGTATCTTACTTATCCACAACTGTTTGCCTGTTGTCTCCCCTATTACACTGCGAGATCCTTGAGAACTTTACTGGTACTTTGAATGAGGCTGGATGACCCCTTTGCCTGCACAGTTATTATGGCAAGTCCTTTCCTATATGAATCGGGCTACTTCAGGCCAAGGTCACTGCCAACTCTCAAATTCTGTGATTCTTTGAAGTGACTTGCCCAAATTCACCTAGCTAATAAGGGCAGAGATGGGATTTAAACCCAGGTCCTTTAAGCCCAAATCTTGCCATATTCTAATGTCAACAAACCAGTCAGAAAGAAGGGAAAGTGTACTTAGCATGATGCTTGGTACTTAAGAGGGGTGTAATAAATGCTTACTGACTTGATTCCCTGTTATTTGTTATTATTTTCCCATTCAACTTAAGTAGGGGTTATACTTCTTTGTTTTATCTTCTTGCTCCAAATATGGCTAAAAAATCCCAACCCCTTTTTTTTTTCATTCCAGGTCTCTATACCTAACATTATTCTTACAGGACTATGCTATTCCTCTGTAATATTCTGTCACCTGCCCTTCCTACCATCTCTTGAAAATTTCCTTTTAAAATCTGAACTAATTGCCAAGTTCCCTGTGCAGTCATATTTATCACTTTAAATCACTCCTCCTTTTCTTCCTTATCAGACTCATCTGTGTCTGTATTGCCAAATTTCATTCCTGAGAGTTTTCCACAGTTATTGTGTCATGGAATACTACACATCATTTTTCTAAACATTTAGAAAATTATTTGCAAAAAGTTTAGGGTACATGTGAGAAAATGCCCAGCATCCCCACTGCTATTTTTTGCAGCATTTAAGATGGCAGGGCCATTTCGTCCCAAGGTGCCTGTTGTTTCCTTGGCAACCTTAGAGGCAATGTGTTCTTATGGGAACAGTGCTGGATCTTGAGCTAAGAGACTTGGGTTTGAATTCTGGCTTGGAAATTTATTATGAGATCGTGGGATCTGAGAGTTGAAGCAGGCTTTGGAAATGATAGACCTGGAACTGAAGGGGTCACCAGAGGTCATCTACTTGAATCTCCTCATTTTAGAACTGAGGCTTCATGGGATTTGCCTGAGGCTGCCCAGAGGGAAGCAGAACCAGGACATGTTTCCATCTGGCCAGATATCCAGCTCTCTTCACTTAGGCCTGACTGCTCTCCCAGGACCTCAGTTTCCCCATCTGTAAAATGAGAATAAGACTATACTTCCCTGGGCTGTCATAAGGAAAGTGTTAAAGAAATGTCAGGTAGTCTCATGTACCTTGCTAGGCATTTTCTCTTTGTCTGCTAGAGCTAGATCAGCCACAGTATCAGGCTTGTCCTTTACCTCCTCTAGCTTATGTATGAAAAAAGGATCAGCAAGCTGAGTCAAAAGAAAAGCTTCTGCCAGGGATCTGGATAGCTGAAGTCCCACATTGCAGCTGTCCAGTGCCTGCATGGCAGCCTCGTGATCTGCACTCTGAAGCCCACCTGTCCCTTTCCCTTCCTTTTGGCTGGTTTGTTAACATTAGAAAATGCAAGAATTGGACTTAAAGGACCTGGGTTTAAATCCCACCTCTGTCCCTTATTAGCTAGATGAATTTGGGCAAGTCACTTCAAAGAATCACAGAATTTGAGAGTTGCAAGTGACCTTGGCCTCAGGTAGCCCAATTCATCTAGGAAAGGCCTTGCCATAATAACTGGGCAGGCCAAGGGGTCATCCAGCCTCGTTCAAAGGCCTCCAAAAAGAAAGAACCCCTTCCCCATCTAGGTAGCCCACTCCCCTTTGGATGTTCAGAAGCTTTTCCTAACAGCAAGCTTAACTTGGCCTCTTTTCAACTGCTAATCTTTGCTTGTAATTCTGCCCTCTGGTGACAGAGAAAACAGCTCCAATCCATCCTCCATCTAAAAGACCCTAAAATATTTGAGAACAAAACTATCATGTCCCCTATGAGTCTTTTTCAGTTGTCCCTCATAAGACATTCTCTTAGGGCCTTTTGCCATCCTATGTGTATTCTCTAGTTTATCAATGTCCTTTCAAAACTATGGTGTCCCAAATGAGGTCTGATGAGGGCGGAGTAAAGTTGGACTGTCAGAAAGTCAACTAGCATTTATTAAGCACCTTCTATTTGCCAGGCTTTGTGGTAAGCTCTGGGACTACAAGAAAGACAGAAAAAAAAAGTCCCTGCTCTCAATGAACTCACAGTATAATAGGGAAGACAACATGCAAATGAGTACGTGCAGAACAAATAAGAGCTCTACAGGACAAACTGGAGATAATCAACCAAGGGAAGGCATTAAGGGGGATTGGGAAAGGTTTCTTGCAAAAGGTGAGACTAGCTGAGATAACAAAGGAATTCGAGGAAGCGAGGAGGAAGAGGAGGTGGAGAGGAGAAGGGAGAGTGTTCTGGGCATGGTGGACAGCTAATGAAAATGCTCAGAGATGGGAGATGGACTGAGGAACAACAAGGAGGCCGGTGTCAATGGATCACAGAGTAGTGGAAGGGAATAAGATGTAAGAAGACTGGAAAGTAGGAAGGGACCAGATTATGAAAGGCCTTAAAAGTCAAACAGAAGATTTTATATTTGATCCTGGAGGTAAGAGGGAACAATTGGAGCAGCATGGGGATGGGTGAGTGTTACAGTCAGACCTGCGTTTTAGAAAGATCAGTTTGATAGCTGAATGGATGATGGACTGGAGTGCGGAGAGACTGTTTCTGAAGATACCCCGCTCTCAATGTAGCCCAACATTGCATGAGCTTTTTGGCTGCCATGTTTCACTGATTACTCATATTGATCCTGCAGTCCTTCAAAACTGCCAGATTTTTTTTTCTCCAGAAAAACTATTCTTTATTCCTGCCTCTCTCATCTTATACTTCTGAAACTGATTTTTTGTACTCACACTCAACACTTTACATTTATTCCCACTGAATTTCACCTCGTTATCAGATTCATCCTGGTGCTCTATCCTGTCAAGATGCTTTTGAATCCTGACTGCCATCCCTTCCAAGACGTCCTGTCATCTGCAAATTTGATAAGCATACCACTTACGCTTCTAGGCAAATCACTGATAAACACATTAAACAGCATATAGCCAAACACAAATCCCTGGGTTATGATCTTGGAGACCTCCTGTCATGAAGGCAGTAAACCATTGACCATTTTTGAAGCCTGACCAGCCAACTAGTTCTGAATCCATTTTATTATATTACTATCTAATTCTATATTTTCATTTTCTCCAGAAGAATAATCTGAGATACTTTATCAAGAGCTTTGCCAAAATCTAGGTAAATTATACATACAGCATTTTTTTCCTCGAACTTAACATCCTGTCAAAAAAAGGAACTGAGGCTAGTCTCGCATGATCTATTCTTAAGGAAGTGATGATGGCTCTTTGCAATCAGTTTTTGTTTCTATATGTTTGACAATCATCCCTTTTATTATCTATTTTAGAAGTATTCCAGGAATTGAATTCAAGGCCTAAAGTTTACTATGGTCTCTCTCCTTTTTGAAAACTGGAAGATTTACCCTTGTGGTAAATTACAATCTTGTGGCACCTCTCCCATTTTCCCTGATCCATTAATATCACTGACAGGGGCTCAGCAGTCATATCTGCTATTTTTTCTTCAGGATCTGAGGATTTAGTTTATCTGGAGCAAGTGATTTAAATTCATCGAGCGCAGCTAGGTGCTCTTTTAATATTTCCTTACTTATCTCTGTTATCGGTCCCCATTAGTCATTGTTGTTCTTTCATTTCCAATGTAAAAGCCATTCTACTTTGCAGAAAAAATAGAAAGAAAATTGAAATTGAGTAGTTCTTTCCTTGCTCTGTTGGTTATTAAATCCCACCTACCCTAAACAAAAGTTGCATCCCATCTTTGATCTTCTTTCCCTTCAAAATATAGCTTCAAAACAAAACAAAGCCAAACCCTTTTTTCATTGTCCTTCACTTTCCTTGCCAGCCTTGGCTCATTAGGAGCCTTAAGATTTCTTACTATTTTATAGGACCATGCTTTTAAAATTTAATATGGCTGATAAGTTCTTTATGAGTCCACATTGGTCTCTTTAGACAAAATCTATGTTTTTTATCATTTTTCCCCATCTTCAGAATTTCTTTCTTGAGTTATCTCCCATTTCTCTTGAGCTGACTACCCAAAAAATATTTTACTCCATGGGATTCTACCCATTTTTCCTCTAAATTTTTTGAAAAATACTCACCCAAAGCCTAGGTTGCATGTCAGACTATACCCAGATTTCTTCTCCTCTATCATGTACTCTAAGGTAAAATGGTCACTTTCCTCAGTCACCCACTCCAAGCAATTAGTTCTTCCTTGGTAGTAAGAATCACATTCAGAAGAGAATTTCTCCCATTGCTTCCTTCACCTTTTGAAGGATGAAATTATCACTAAGGCAAGTCAGAGTTATTAATTGCTATGTTTTTGGCAGAGAGAGAAAACTCCAACAGACGTCTGGATAAATGAAGTCCCCCAGCACTACTGAGTCATACTTTTGCACCAGATTTATAATGTTTCTTCAGCACCTCTTCTATTTCTTCTTTCTGTCTAGGTGGACTGCAATATAGTTCAATGACAAAAACACTTCTGTTTCTCCCTCCTTTGACCTTCAACCAAACACTCTCCATCATATTTATCCTTCTGGTTCATGTGTTTATTCTCATGAGTATACTTTCTTAATAGACAATATTACCTCCCCACGAAAGCCTTCTCACCCTGGAAGTTCACTTCGCCCCTAGATTTCCTATGCTGGAAATACTCTCTGTCCCTTTGGCCTCTCCTGCGAATTAGTTGGTTACTCGAAGAACCATCTTTTTAAGGAAAACACTCAGCCTTGACATATCTTCATCCTTTCTTTGGCTCTAGTCCTGATTCTCTGGACTTTTTTTACCTGAAGTCAAGTGCAAGAGATCTCTCCTTCTCTCTCCCTTCCTTCTTTCCTTCCTTCCTCCCTTTCTTTGTTTTTTCTAGTGCTTAGCACAGTGCCTGGTACATAGGAAGTCCTCAAAATGCCTGGTGACTTGACTTGTGTATAGACACTTGAGACCATGGATTTCATTACTGACTCCTTTCTTTGATATGCCTCCCATAAATTTATAGGGGTATCAAATGGTATTCTTCCTTCTTTGTGTCTACTCTTAATGGTAATCTTACTTGGCGGATAGACAGAGGCAGGTTTCTTCCCGCATCATTTTTACTTTAAGGCCCTTTGATTACATTTGCAAGTAACCTGGCGAATACATTCTTACCAACCTATGCTAAGTGTAAGGGTGGGACTCTCTGGCTGGGAATCTGTCAACTTTATATTGTAAGCAAGAGCAAGCTGATCCAGAAATACAAATAACATTTTCTTAACTAGCTATTCACTTCCCAAATTAATTTTTATCTTTTGTATCCCTTGTTTGGGAGTGAAAAACTGAGGAAAACATAACTTGTGCCCTTGTATTTTTCTGTTTTTTGCCCAAGGCTTTCTAATCATTGGCAATACTTCTTAGGTTCCTTCTGGAAGTATCATTTGAACTCACATGACTCACCAGAAGTCAATAGTTGCCACCAGCTTTGATATGTCTTAGAGGTTTCTCTGTCTTGTTTTGGATATATACCCCAGGACCTTTCTATTATTATCAGGTCAAAAATAGTTGCCTCTGTGTCCATAAGCAGTGAATCACCAACTACTCCTCCTCTTTTCTTCTTCCTCTGCCCCTTACCTGGTGACTTGTGAGGCTTTAGGACAAGCAGCTTATTCTTTCTCAGAACATCCAACTCTCTTCTTTTTAGAAAAAGCTTCGAAGTTCTTTTTAAGCTCTTAATTGTATAGATGCCTTTTCCCTTCCCTACTTCCTGTGTGCAGCTCTCTTCCCTTGTCTATCACCTGAACAAGGCTAAAGTCTTCCTCTTCCAACCTCAGAACTTTTTTTTTTGCCTCATTGAAACTTGTGTTTCCTTTAGGAAACTTTTATCCTCCCTAAGAATCTGGGGTGTGGAAAGGCATTATGGTCTCTTTACCTTCTCCTTCTGGAGGTGGATCAGCTTACACTTGGAACACAGATAACATCGCTGGGATTTTTCATCCTCTTATTTGGCATAAAACCTTTATGCTGGGTGGGATGCTGCACTATACAAGTTCGCCACTTACCAATGTAAAATACAAATAGGCAGTAGTAAAAGGCTTAACTGAGATTAAAACGGGATGAGGAGTAAGGAAAAGGAATTGCAGGCTCACAACTTTCCTTACCTTTAAAATAAAGGCCTTGTATTACATGATCTCTTTGGTTTCTTGTAGCTCTAACTTTCTCACCCCAACACTGTGAATGTGACTTTACTCCTCTCCTTGGAGGGGTATCTCAGGCCTCAAAAAGAACAATATGTTGGTGTGTAAGGTCCCCGAGAGTAAGGACTGCTTCACTCTTTGTACCTGTGACAAGTACAGTACTGGAATACACTAGGTATTTAATAAATGCCTACTCAATGATTGACAGACAGTAAAGAACTGGCCAAAAACTGTTAGGAAACCAATTTTCCCTTTTGAGCTTCATATGCAACCTCAAGGAACTCTCTACCCTTTAAGAAGTCAAAGTGAATACAAATGATCCCAAGAATCCCCCTGATGCTAATAATGACACTTTGAGAGAGGGAGGCAAAGTGCTTAGGTCTGTGTGTTGCATTAAGGAAAAAAAAGCCCATAACCAAGTCTTCCTGACTCCTGTCCGCCCCCGCCCAATTACTAACTAATGGAGGATAACTCGGCAACATTTCAACAGAGACTCCATCTACAGAATATTTTAGATTAAAATCCTTGCCAGATGGTCTGAAGAAGTGTTTGCCTCATTGCTGATTTTGGCCATCTTAATGTCAGTAACAATAAAAAGAAGCTTGTTACTGCCACTGGGGAGCAGAGGCATAAATTCCTTTCTCCACAACTGAATTACTGGTTGTGGACAGCTGTGACCTATACAATAATAAGGATGATACTGTAGCTTTCTGGGAAAGTATTTCCATAATTTTAAGAAGAAAATACTTATGGTAAACTTTACATATAATAAAGTTTTTTTTAAAAAGGTACAGGTTACATAATTTTACCAGTTGTGGAATAAATCTATAGCCTGTGATAAAGGATCATAAACTTTGTGAATAGTTCAGCAGCTGAACATTGCACGTATTCCTAAAAGCCTGTTTCTCATTTAAAGTATATTTCCCGTGGCCTCCAAAGGCACATCATTATTTTATAATGACTTAATTAGGGCAGGGGTAAGCTAAAATCAGTATGAATATATATGTATATACACACACAAGGGATACACGTTATGTATATGTATAGTGGTACACATATATACTATATGGAGTATCCCCAAAGTCTTAATACAGTTTTAAGCTATTAAAGACTTTTGGGACACCTCATATATGAATGTGATAAAGGGCAGAACCTGGACTCAAGAAGTCTTGGCTGTGACACATACTAGCTAGTGCATCACCACTGTGGTAATAGAAAAGTCATGCAACCTTTCAGCCCCCCAGGCAATGGTCTAAAACTATATGTTACAGAGGACTTGCTGATCTTCAAATGTCCATTCCCAGAAATCCCCCACATTTGTTAGATCAAAGGTCCAGACCAAAAGAACTCCTAAACCACGACTTCCTTTGACCCTTGTCAAAACACTATCCAAAATCTTAAAATGCATCCATGTGCTGAACTAAGCAGCCCAATTACAGTCAAGTTATAGAGCAGGTCCTGGAGAGGTCCCAGCTCTGCTATGTACAACCTATGTGACCTTGGACAAATTGTGTCCTTGCTCTGGGTTTTGGGCCTCATCTTTTGGAGGCAGCTAGGTGACACAGAGCAATGGGCCTGCAGTCAGGAAGCTCTGAATTCAAACTCTACCCGAGCCACACCTTAGTTATATGGCCCCCGGCAAGTTACTTAATTGTTCTCAGCCTCAGTTTCCTCATAAGTAAAATTGCAGGATGGGTGGGAGGGTTGAACTCAATGGCCTTGGAGTTCCTTTTCAGGAAGTTTTTGATCCTATGATATGTGAATGATTTTTAAGGCTCCTTCTAGCTCTAAATATATGATGAAATGATCTCTCTTCAATGCTTTACCAAATGACTAGTGAAGGATGCTCTCTGCGCAGAATCATGTGGCATGAGGACAAACATCTTTAAATCACAATTTTTAACACTAAAAATAATGTTTTGGCTAAGATTATGGAAATAAAGGTACAAGTGTTAGAGAACCTGGAGGAATTTTGAATCCTGAGGATTTCAGAGTGTGGCTTTTAAAAAATTCCAGATGAGTTTGAGTACTAGAATAAAGAACCGAGGACAAGCAGGAGTCTTCCAGACAATCTAGTCCATCTTCCTTATTTTATAGTCCTGTTATAAAGAGGGGTTCCATTAAGTAACAATGGTGGAGTCTTACATAGAGAAAACAGTAAGCAAGTCATTGCAGTAGCACAGAAATGAAGCAACAAAGGTAATCAGGCTTGGACTTTTAGCCCACCTGCCATCGCTACCTTTTTAGCATATAAACTTCCAATGTCAATTCCTTATGAACAAACTACACAATCGTTGGGTTTTTTCCTATTATTCTTAGCAGTGTGCCTTAGCAATGTACTAGCACTATAGATAGTTGGGAGAAAAAACCTTATTGGTTCATATATGTTTTAGAAGCACAAGATTTTCACTCGACCTTTTTTGTATCTTTTTTTGAACTACGATCATTCCTGTTACGACTTCCCTTTCATTTCTTCATAACACTGACAGCAAGTCATTCCAACATTTTTCTTTACCTTTGAATCTCTTGTCCTCTCCTTTTCCACTGGCCGTGTATAATCTCCATCAGCTACTTTTCTGTTCCCTCTCCACACCTACTCCCCAGTCAGAACCTTGTTGAAAGGAACTCATGAGACCATGATGAATGGGTCTTTTATAAATTAATGCTATTTAACTTCAGCTGGAGCCTCATTGTTGCACATCCATCTTTTACTTACTTTTTTTTATTAACTTCCAATGATATTCCCCATAATGGCTATTCCAAAACTTCTCACTTCCCAAAGCTCCCTCACTAACCTGACACTCCTGAATTGCCAGACTACTATCTTTCGCTTCGACCTTACCACTTGTCGACACTTCTCACCCCAAGGTCACCATTCCATCAATCGGCAAGCATTTGTTAAGCACTTACTATGTACCAGTCACTATGCTAGGTGCCAAGAAGAGGAACTAGGCCCGTGTTTTCATTGGTGTAGGAAACTCCTTTTAACAATTCAGTGCAAGCCAGCCCTGCCCCCCAGCACCCTCCCCTCATCCCCCACCACCAATCCAACAGACTGGTTGTGTGATCCCGGGGAAGAACGCCTTAATCCTCTAAGACACAGGGGCAAAAAATTCCTGCCCTCGGGTGAGCTCTTATTCTATTGGGAGAGACAACATGTTGTCATGGTAATGTACATGGGAAGGTCTTTCCCATCCATTAATAGGTCCATGTGACCTGCTTAAGTCACCCGGAAGCCTAAGTCACATGAAGCCTATGGTGGGAGGAGCTTGCTGAAGGGGTGGGGCAGGAAGTGTGGGGAGGGGCTGAGAGGAAGTAAGTGAGAGCTGGGAGAGAAACAGCGGGAGGTGGAGCTTGGAGAGATGGGAGGGGGTCAGGGAGCAGCAGCCAGCGGGGGGCGGGGAGAGCCAGGCAGTGACTCTGCTTGAGGGAAGGCCCTAACAGAGGCCGGGGATGGCGGTGCCCCCAGCGCTGCTGTTGTGTATAGATTCCTTTGTGGCTTTGTGGCTTTCCGGTGTTTGAATAAATGTTTTGGCTCCACCTTCAATGAACAGAGTCTGTTATATTTTGTGATTCAGAACTAGCCCCTGCAGGCGCTGCATCACGCTGCGCTACACATCACGCTGCGCTACACACGGACATATTGAAAATGCTCAAAACAAATCCAGAGTCGTTTGGGGAAGCCATCAGTCGTCGCCGAGCATTTATTGAGTGCTGACTGTGTGCCAGGTATTGTGTGTTAAGGACAGAAAGAAAAGCAAAAACAGCCCCTCCTCTAACGGGGGAGACAACATGGAAATGAGTGGGCACAATAAGATACATACAGAATAGATGGAAAGCCCCAGCAGCTGGGAGAATTGGGAAAGACCTCTTGCATCTGGTGGGATTGGAGCTGAACCTCAAAGGAAGCCGGGGAATGAAGCCATCAGGGTGAAGTGAGAGAATATGCCAGGTCTGGGGGTGTGTGGAGGGTGAAGGCACCAAGATGAAGGACAGAATGCAGTGTCTAAGCATACGACTGTCCACACGCACACTCACACATACACACAAGTACGCTCCTGTAGCTGGGTTGTACAGTGAGAGAAAGGGAGTAAAGCGTAAGAAAAGTAGAAAGCATGAAAGGACCAAATGAGGAAGAGCTTTAAATGACAACAGGATTTCAGACTGGATCCCAGGGGTAACCGAAAATCACTGGAGGTTACTGGGACACAGAGTCAGACCTGAGCTTTAGGAAATTCTCTGTGGTCTCTGAGTATAGGATGAATTGGAGTGGACAGACTCGAGCTAAGGACTCCAAGTAGAAGCCTACTGCAATAGTCCAGGCATGAAGTGATAAACTAGGGTTGTGGCTGTGTGAATGGAGAAAAGGGGCCCAAAATAAATTTGAAATGGAGTGAAGGTAGAAATGATAAGATCTGGAGACCAACCAGCTCTGTGGGGTGATAGGAAGGATCCAGGTGACTGGGAAGTTGTCCCTGAGCATACCCAAGTGAGGATGCCCTTGAGAGTAAAAGGGAAATGCAGAAGAAGGGAGGGTCGTGGGGAAAGACAGTAGGTTTCATCTTAGACATGCTGAGCTTGAGACACCTATAGGCATCTAGTTGAAGATGTTCAAAAGGAGGTTAGTGATGCATGACTGCAGTTTAGGAGAAACATTAGAGCTGGATATATAGATCTGGGAATTTATGTCATGGATACGATAACTGAACTCATGGGAGCTGAAGAGATCACTAATTGAGAGAGAAGGAAAAAAGGAGAGGACCCAGGATACTCTTAAGGGATACCGAAAGTTAACTGGCATGGCATAGACCAAGAACCAGCAAAGAAGATGAGGAGTGGTCAAGGCAGGAGAAAAACCTGAGGAGAACAGTGTCTTAAAAATCTACAGAGGGCAGTCTCCAGGAGAAGAGGGTGATATGCTATGTCAGAGGCTGCAGAGATATCAAGAACGATGAGGACTGAGAAAAGGTAATTAGATGTGTCAATCAAGAGATCACTGGTAACTCTAGAGAGGGCAACTTCCATTAAATGATATGGTCAGAAACCAGATGGCACAGGGTTTAGAGAGAGTGAGTGAAGAGGAAGCAGAAGCACCCAGTACAGATGGCACTAGCACCTGGGGACAGCAGGAAAGGTTTCATGTAGAAGGTGGTGTTTGAGCTGATTCTTAAACAACTACCTAACTGCTGGATGTACTGGTCCTTATCTTCCTTGACCTTTTAGTGGCATTTAATGCTACTGTTAATGCCCTCCCCACCCCCCACATTCCTTAACAGTCTCTGGCTTTCCATGCCACTACTCCTTCCTACCTCTCTTCTGATTACTTCTTGGTCTCCCTCATTTGTCACTCTCTCCTTTTGCCTCTTAAGTACTGGCCTTATTAAAGTCTTATATTTGACCTTTTAAAAAAATCTCTTTATACTCTTTCCCCTTATCTAGTTCACTCCTATGGCTTCAGTGATCCCTTCCTTACTCTCAAAGCTATAGCTGTACTACAAGTCCCAACTTCTTTCCTGAATCTTTGGGCTACATTTCCAGCTACCAGTCAAGTCAGTTAGATGTCTGTCAGTACCACAAACTCAACATGTGTAAAACAAAATTCATTATCTTTCTACCAAAACCTGCCCTTCTTTGTAATTTTTCTACTTCTAGTCTCCTAGTTACCTAGATTTGAGTCTAGTTATCTTTGATACACCCCTTGTATACAAGAAGTTCTGTTATTTCTCTCTTTGAAATATTTCTTGCAATAATCCTTCCTTTCTACTGCTAGGTCTCCAAGCACCATTCAGTTCCTCATTATTTCTTGACTGGATTATTAAGTGCTCTCATCACTATATTCTTTTCAAATCTCAAAATCACCACAAAACTGAAAATTTTAGTGATATACATAGACCTGACCATATCACTTCTCTGTTTAAAAATGTTCTATAGTTTCCCACAGTTTAGTGAATTCAATACAAATTCCTCGGGTTGACTTTCAAAACTCTCTACAATCTGGCTCCAATCCACCTTTTTCAGCCTTATTTTGAAGTATTCTGTCTTGCTTTCTCTGGCTTCCATGCCTAGAAAAGACCCCCTTCTCCCTTCTCTATCTATGACAAATGAATTCCTTCTATTCTCTTAAGGCCCAGCTCAGGTGTACCTCCCTTTTAGATGTTGTTTATGTACATGCCTCACTAATACTTGGACTCTCTCTCTAGAATCCTTCACTGACTTGTCTCTCTTGAGAAGTATCTGTCCTGAGGTCCTCCTCACCTGACTGGTAACTCCATCTCCAAGACCACTATTTTGGAAAGGATTCAAGCTTTGTTTGACCTTACTCTCACCTAGACTCTCTCTCCAGACTCCACTCCTTACCTACTACCTCACTCCTAGGCAGTAATCTTCCTTCTTCTCCTGACCCTTTCCTCCTTACTTCTACTTTCCAGGTCTACTTTATGTGTTATCTTCCCCCATTAGGATGTAAACTCTTTTAAGGGTAGGGGCTTGTCTTGTTTGCTTGTATGTGAATTCTCAGCAGTTAACATGGTGTCTGACACATAATAAACATTTAATAAATGCTTTCTCTCCCTACCTCCTTTCCTTTTCTCTTTCTCTCTCAACAAATGTTTTCTGAATCAACTGATGATGGCATGGAAGAATGATACATGTATGTTCGTATTATATAGATGTATATTAGGAATAGCTCTGAATTACAGTAATGCATTGGTCACTGGCAACTGGAACCCTGGCTAGAAGAAGATCTAAAACAGCAGATACTTAAAATGATCTAGCTGAAGCTCTGACATATAGGAAAAGAAGCATCATAAATCAGTAAGAAAGAATTCTGGCTACAGAGCAGGTATGATCAATTTACAGTCCATAGACTAGGCAGGTACAAAGGTTAACTACTTTCTAAAGATTCCCCAAATTTCTTACCCCTGTGCTTTCAGCCTACAGAAATTCTAGATCTAATCCTGAAGGAAACTGATTAAGCCTCTAGTCTAGGTAGCATGTGTTGAATGGCTAGCAAAGAGATCCAAAATTAACTTGAGATTTATGTTTTTATTATGCCCCCTACCTTAAATTGTTAACTTCACACAACCAGAATAATAGTTTTAGAGTTAGTAGGGACCTCAGCACCATTTAATCCACCTCATACATAAAAAAGAAGGCCCTCGACAGCATGCTGACAAGTGGTCATGCTCGCCCTGTGTGGAACTCTCCAATGAGGGGGAGTCACTGCTTCCCAAGGCAGACCACTCCACTCTTGGATAGCAATAACCATAAGGACATTTTTCCTTACATCAAATCTACATTTGCCTCTTTGTGACTTCCATGTATTACTCCTGGTTCTTTCCTTTGAGGGAACAACAGAACAAGTCTGTGGCCTCCTCCACATACGTGAATATAGCTATGATGCACCTGTGTCTTCTCTTCTCCAGATTAGATGCCATTCACCATTCTGAGTAATCCTACACTGCTATGAATTACAAGGAAATTGGAAGACAGACCATTTATAATAAGATGATTAAAAAAAGACTTTACCAAGGTGACACCTGAGCTAAGCATGGAAGAAAGGTAAGGATTCTGCCAGGCAGAGAGAAGGAGGTAGGGCGCTGCAGACATGGGGCACAGATTGAACATACACATACAGATGGGCAATGGAATTTCACAAGAGAAATGTCTTGTAGTTGAGTTTGGCTATGATGCAGTTTGTGGGGTAAGACGGAGCTGGAAAGGTAGGTTGTAGCTAGACTGCATAAATGCCAGGCATGGGGATATCTCTGTTTTATCCTAGAGGCAACAGGAACCTGGCTACAGAGAGCTGCTGAATAAGTGACGGAACAGTTGTGACCTTGGTCAGCAGAAGCGAGGGGCTAAAATGACAGACATATCCTTGCAGTTTTGCAGTATCAATTAGGCAGGCTGTGAGTTCAGGAAGCTCTAGGTTATAACAGGACGTCAGTGTCACAGCCAGATTTTTTGCAACAATGATCTGATGTACAATGAACCAGAAAAATTTATTAACCTGAATCTCCATAAATCAGCCATGCAGATTAACTGAGGTGTCACTGTGTCTGTTTTGTCTGGGAACATAGCCTAAGTTAAACTAAGTTCCTCTTCCCTTTCAGCTGGACATATTTACTCTCTACTCTGATGAAGAGTGATGCAAGCTCTCACTCTGAGCTGAGCAGATCTGTTCTGCTGTGTGAGGAGCTTCTCAGAAGAACACTACTTTTCTAGGGTAGTGTGGCCACGAGCAAGTCACTTACTTTCTCCCAGATTTCACCACTCTCCGTTTTTTCTTTGGTAAATCAAGGGAGAGGACTCACTGGGATTTCTAAGGCCCCTTTCAGCTCTAACATTCTAATTCTATGACTTCTAGCCAATCTCCTCTGCAGTCTAATAAAGAACCTTTGATACAGAAGGATATGATGTGATAGGGTATTTGACTTTGTCCAGCTGAATATTTTCATGACTTCTCCAAAAAACATTTTTGTTTTGTTCACTCTTGTTTGTTTAGGCAAGAAATAGTTGTGCCTTGTCCAGCATTGTAAGTGGTTCTTTCTCAGAGTGTGTGCAAGAAACTACAAGGAGAGCTTCACGGCTCCTCAACTGTGAAAGGTTTCTTTTTCTGGCTTCTCAGCTTTGGATCACATTTCTAAAGTGTGTCTTCTTCCCATCCCTGTGGCTAGCAAGAGTGCGTGTGGTTCTAAGACCCCTCTGAAACCTTTCCAGGTGTCATCAATGCTTTCTTGATCTCCTGGAAGAAAAACCAAAACACCTCAGAAATATAAGCTACATTGCTAAGTGGAGTTAAGTTCTCTGGACATGAAAAGACTTCTTAGAGATTTTGAATGAATAATGACCAAGGAGTTCTCTTCTTCTATCTCCTCTCTTCTTCCCCCTTTCCCCCCACCCAGTGTAATATCTCATTAAGATGGAGCGTAGGGGTCCTTAATCTGGCATTCACTTATCCCTAAGGGATCTCTGGAAAGATTTCCAGGGGTCTGTGAACTTGGATGGAGAAAAAAAATCACATCTTTATTTCAATATATTTCCTTTATAATCCTATGCATTTTATTTTATGCATGTAAAAATATTATTCCATAGGCTTCACCAGAGTGCCAGAGGGGTCTATGGCATACACACAAGAGAGGTAAACAACTCCTGACATAGCAGAATTTGCAATTGTTGAGGTAAGAAATTCTATAGATACTCATCATGGCCTCTTCTCTTTCAAGGTTTGTATAGCACATGGCTTTGAATCTTGGCCCCTTCCACTCACTACTTGTACAACACTGAGCAATTTACCCCCTGGGCCTCAGTTCCCTCATCTGTAAAATGAGAGTTTGGACTAGATGGCCTTCGAAGTTCCTTTCAGCTCTAAATCTGTGTCCTAATGATTGCCTTCTACAGCACAGATTTTAAGAGGGGATACAGTTCATTCATTACATTAACTACAAAACATCTTGAAACACAGGACAATGCATTTGCAGGGTACAGGTACAGACAAAAAAAAAGGATGAACTGTGGATTCTCTCATTTCAGTGCTGTTTGTACATATTTCTAGAGGTCACTTGGTGCTTTTGGTAAAACCATGAGTCTTCACAAGGCTCTATACTTGGACTGAACCTAGGTAATAAATGTTATATGCTTAAATTTTGAAGCTTTCCTCTCAAAACTTTGATTCCAACCTACCCAAAAAAGCAAGATTAGGTAGCAGAAAGAAGTGTGTGGCAGAGTGGTGAAAAGAACACTAAGAACTGGAAGACCTTGGTTCTAGTTCCACCTCTATCATTATCTATATGATTTACTTTGGAGACCCAACTTTTCTGTGTCTATTTCCTTACCTATAAAATGGGAATAATACCATATGCTCATAGAGATTTTGTGAGGATACAATGAGATGACGATCGTAAAAGTCCACTTTAAAGTCCATTGCATTAAGAACATGTAAAATAGTATGATAATCCTAATAACTATTTTTGCTTTCTCTTCTAATCTACCATCCCACTGTTCTCTGCATCAGTTTGGGGTCTTTCTGACTCAGCTCTTCATTCTTTGTTAGCTCCTCCCTTTTGGCTCCCATAGAATGTTTGGGAATTTAGGAGGATATTTAAACTTAGCTTATACATCCTCCAAATGACAGAAGGTGGAACAAATCTTCCTCCTCTGGGCTTTTCACTGGCCCGCAGCCTGCAACTTGCTGGGTACCTTGTAGCGGCATAGCAATATTAAACAACTGAAGACACAGCTTGAAGGTTTTCTATTTGTCCACCAATACTGCATTATCATAAACATCATTAATATGAAAACCTTCTTTAACCAGAGGCAAATTGTTTAAAAACTTTCTAAGAGAAAAACTTCTTACAAAGGAAATGATAAATTAAAAACCTATAGATGTGACCTAAAAATATAAATATATTATCAAGTCATATGGGAACTTTGCAAAAGGGATTTATTGTAGTTTAATGTCCCATTGAGTCAATTTGAATTAAACATGAATTTTTAATAAAAAGTTGGGGGGGAAGATTTATATTCTTCCTCCTTGCAACTCTGACTCACATTTGAGATGGTAAGAGTTAGCTACCTTCTTCACACTGGACAGTGACCTTTTTGGCAAGTCCCTGATGACCCAAATAAGCAAATAGTATCCCATTTCCACTGAGGATAAAGGCATAACAAAGTCTGAAGCTGCCCTCCTCATCTCTCTAGGGTTGCATGGGAAGGTTCACTCGCCCCTTGAAGAAATTCCTTTCAATAATAGGCACACATAGTTTTCTTTATAATTGGAGTTCTAAAAGAGAACAATATGCTTAGAGTACTTTTTTCTGAAATTTCTTTTACTTCAAACCACTACACTGAATACTGACTTAATTGAAGCTAATAATTTGTTTGAGTTTTTGGATCTTGACATGTAATTTCATTGGTGTGGATACAGATCAGAAGTGCCTTTTAACTTGTGGCCTTTAAGGATTTCCTGGGGAACTCTGAGAGGTGAGTGCCTTGCCCACCTTCCCATAACCAGTATGTGTCAGAGGCAGGGCTTGAACACAGGTCTTTCTGACATTAGGGCGAGTCATTTCTTCAGCTGCCCCTCTACAAAGTATTAATTTCAAACTGTAGCCACACACTGAATCTACCCACACATCGTCTTTGTGAAGCTACCACGAAGCCCTCTGCTTATCATCCCTCTTGTTTGCTGGCTCTTCCTGGACTGAACAAGGTTCAGTTTAGACCTCTGAATCTCTACGAACTTGTACATATACCTCATTTTATTCCCTTAACATTTCTGGGTTTCTTCCATCCTTTTTCTGATATTGCTATACCATGTGGTTTCCAGGGAGATTTAAAAAGAAATAGCTGGATACAGGCATAAAAACGCAGAATACGTGAACAGCCGGCTTTAACAATCACTGTGTTTGTGAGACTTTCTGAAATACCTGTGGGGACTTGTGAGAACGCCAGCTGTACTGGTGACTGTGGAGACTGGCCAGCAGAATATTTTCATCAGTATCCACCTGGCCAAACCGCAGTGTCTCCTGTGTGTCATTACAGATCACAAAATGGCTGAAGACCAACTCCTCTACCTCAGGGCATTGGTTCTGAAAGGAAAAGAAGAGGAAAGCCAACGTGCATCAGATTAATTGCAAGATGTTTGGCAGCTGTCTGCCCAGTGGCGAGAGTTACAAGACAAAAACACGAAAAGATCTCTTGTCATTAGCTCTGGTATACAAAATATTCTATACTCCCAAGCATAAGCATTGAATGTGTGGTACACACACACCTTAAAAGAGATTCAAAATGTTCCAAGAATATGTTTCGATTTATGTTCCTGTAAAATAAATCATACACCACAGAAAAATAAGAACAATGAGATCTCTCAAACTTTTGAGGTTTCTTCAAGTAAATTAACATGCTACCAAAAAAAAAAAAGAAAAAAAAAGCTCTGCGGGCTGGTGCTCTTCAAATAGTGCTCCAGAAGTGCAGATGACAAGGTTTGAGTTCTTCTCGATGTGACCGTCAGATCCATTACCCAAGACACAGTGTGTACTCTTTCAAAAGCAGGGATCGTTTGGGTAACAAAGCCCTCCAGTTCCTTATGGAAGAGTGTAAATGTGCGAGTGTAACTCCTCTGAGAGAAAGACAGAGGAAAGGTGCAGATTTCCTTATGCTGCTCAGGGACTGAGCCTGCAAGGTTGATCAGGTCTAGAGGCCATTTAAAAGCCAGGGTGTTTTTTTTCAAGATTGGTAAAAGTAATCACCGCTCTTACAGAGTGTCGCTGCTGTGAATAAATATGCTTCAGCTAATGTCCAGCACCTGATGGACCTCAGTTACTGGCAAACCGGCAGATTCAAGCGAAGGGTGGAGCCTTTCTGACACCCTAGCAGTCCCCATGAATTCAACCAAATCAGACAATCTCAGGGTTGGAAGGGAGCTCCAAACCTATCTAGTATAATTCATACCTAACAAATCAATAAAAATCCCTGTAACGGTGTGCCAAACACTAGTCTTTGCCTGAGGATGTCCACCCTTGAGAAAAGCTAATTATTGCTAAGTTTCCTCTCATATCAAGCCTGAACTTATCTCTCGACAACATTCACCCATTATTCCAGTTTCTGCTCTTGGGGGCTGAGCAGGACATGAGCAGATCGTTTCCTTTCCAAGAGCCTTTTAACCATGTAAAGGGAGCTCTTCTGTCTGATGCTGAATTTTTTCACATGCAGGCTAAACACACCAGTCGTCATGTTGTACGGCCTTGAGCCCCTTTGCTAGTCCGATGGCCCTTCTTCTGGATGTTCTCCAGATTATCAAGATCCTCCTAAAAAAATGGTGCTCAGAACTAACTGAACACAATAATGCAAATGCATCAAGACGGTCACCTTCCTTGTCCCGGACACCGTTTCTCAATGTAACCTAAGATAACATTAGTGTTTGTGACTGACAGCCTCTGGACTGATCTTGCGGTCCACTACAACACCCAGATCCTTTTCCACACACACAATTAGGTTCAGAACACATGTGTCAACCAAGGCACAATCCACTACAGTGCTAGTCACTGAAATATAATGACAATCTGTGGAGAAGGGGCCCTCCGTCTCTACCTATGCTACCATCTTGCCACCAATGGGAAGGCAAGCTCAATCCTTTGCACGCAATAAATGCTTTTTCATTCATTGCATTCACTCATCTATGGCAGACTGACCTTGACAATGCTACTTCCAATTTTCTCTAGTTTTTTTTCTAGCTGAAGATCTAAAATACTGTCAAAATATTCTTATGCCAGGTAGCCTGGAATTTTACTGACAGTCTTCCTTCCTCTTGCTCCAAGGTCTCATATTCCTAAATTCTAGAGGGATGAAGATCAGAATAAGTTTAGACTGAACCTGACCAAGGGAAGCCAATTTGGCACAATCCAATAAAGAATTCTCTCAGAAGAGTCAGCCTGAGATTAATGACCTGGAAGATGCCAGAGGGTAGCTCATAATCTAGAGCACTGAAACTCTGGGGGGAGGGGGGCAGGAAGGGGAAGGGTTCTAGAAGTGGCTCAATTTCTCTTCATCTACCATCATGTCCATTAGCAATATCCATTTCCACTGAGTAGCAGAAGCAGCATTTATCCTTTTGAGGGTCCCAGTGATCACCTGTAGATGAGAGGGTTATGAGAAAAGGACTCAAAAGAAAGTTCTTTCTCTCTCTCTCTCTCTCTCTCTCTCTCTCTCTCTCTCTCTCTCTCTCTCTCTCTCTCTCTCTCTCTCTCCCTCTCTCTCTCTGATATAATCCTTTCATTTTCTGCTGTAGTTTCAAAATCCAGTTGTCTTGTTTCAGTGCTCCAATAGATGTGTGCTCTCATTGACATGGGGGCCTGCCCACAGAGGCATATGTCATCTTTTCCATACTTGTACACCCAATGAAACTCTCACTCATGTCCTCCCAGCAGCTTACTAAAGGGGGTTCACCCAATGTACTTGGGGGTGCACGTTGATCTCTTTTGATCTTATGGGGCACACAGCCTATCCTTTAAGTCAACCCTTGCTCCCATCATGTAACCCAGTCAATTTGCTTTTTCAATCACACATTTTTTATAAACTTGTTAAATCAAGTTCTTTTGTTATTAAATAGTCATCCTTTTCCTTAATGTTTTGAGCACTAATATGGGAAAACAAAGGTCACTCCAAATCTTAGCTGTCTTAAAAGTCCTGGTATTCAAAACTTCATTTTAGTAAAGATTAGTGATCTCTTTATTAGCGACACTGAGGTTAAGCTACCAGATGGACTCTGAAAAAACAACCACCAAAAAAAGGGTAAAAAAAACCCCACTGCTTTCCTCATCTCTACAACTGACCTTTTAATAAATGATGAGGGGTTTAGGAAAAAATGTAAATTAAAGAACACAAGGGGGTTATTTATATTTTTCTAAAGAATACAGAAAGTCTTTAGGGAACCGTTTCACTGTACTCACTCTTCATCTGTGGAGTTCACTGTAAGTGTAACAATTTTAAACACTTCTTGGAATGCTGGACATAGGATAACATTTTTTAAAGCATTTTATGTGACATCACATACTCTGAATGAACATGAGGTGCTTATTTTAATTTGATAGTTTATTTATAATTTATTGATATTCATTTAATTTGATAATTATTTACCATAGCGTCAATATTCCTGGTAGAGTTTAGAGTGTCAGAGACTAATTTGTAACAAAGTGGAACATAGTACTGTATGAAATAAAAAAGATGGACACAATTTTCACCTTTTTAAAAACACCCCTCAAGTGTTAATCTGCTCAGGTTTCACCTGAAGTTACAAAGTGAACTGCATTTGATATTCCAGGACCTTAATCTTGTTTAAGAAACATACATCATTTGCCGAAAGAGAGAAGAAGAAAAGGAATGCATGGCTAGAAAAACCAGATCTTGGTGAAGGCTTCTGTTAATCTTGAACTCCTGACCTGAACGTGGAAGGCCAAATGGCTTCATGCTTCAACTGCCTGGCCCATCTACATTACTTAACAAATTATCTATCTGAGATATAAATGCAATACAAATATGCAGAAACTCAAATTGTGTCTCCTGCTTATTGAGTTCATGTTCTGGTTGGCAGCAAAAAGACTGTATGTGAACATGGCTACACAACGAACCCTGTGATTGGGAAACTGTACTTCCCCTCTAATGCAGATAAGGCATATAGAGAACATCTTAAAAACAATGACTTTAAGAACCTTTCATGAGTCTATTTCCATGTCAAATATCTTGTGATTTCAAAAGAGTACATTTTAAATTTACTTTAGAATACATAAGATTAGATGCCCACCACATTAGAACATGGTGGCAAGTACCCTTGACATGGGAGGAAACGAGAAAATTACAGCAACAATTACAGAAGTATATCCTCTTGTGGCTCATGTTAACATTGCCAAATCCCTGTATAAATCAGAACCAACTATTCATAGAATGTACCTGTCAGCAATATACTACGTGACATATGGCTCTACTTAATCAAATATACAATTCAATTTTTTTCCAACTCAGAATACTCCTTCAAGGCACCATGTTAGTCAGTCAGTCATTCACACTCTGATGTGGTTTAAAACATTTAAATATTTATGCACCATATTTTATTTATATGTATAGCTGTGTCTAAGAGAATTCTTTACCCTGGGAGGAAACCGATATTTCTGAAGGCCATTTTGCAGTAGTTGCCACACATGGGTCGTCTTATAACAGGCACTGATGCTAAGTAAAAAAAATCCTAGGTTTAAATGCCCTATCAATGACTCTTTTATATATTCTATTTTTGTTTTTTATTAAATGCATTGTTCAGAATATGACAAAAAAACCCAGAAATTGGAGCTACAAAGATTTTTTTCACATTGCTATTTGAACCAGCTGTAAAGATTTAGATCACACTAGCTCTTGTTTTACGCATGTCCTCTGCAGCAAGAAAACCATGGAATGCCCTTAAAAAAGAATTTTTAATATAAAGCAGATGTTTTATCTTCTCTTACTTTGCTATTGTAGTGCCATGTTAGGTAATTAATTCCTCAGCTTTATATAGGTCTTCATGCATATAAATAGAATGATTTGGTCCCATGACAATTTGGAGGTTAGAGAACTGAAGGACTTCTTTAGGTCAATGATAAATAGGAGGACCTTATACTTGGGGAATGAAGCCCCAAATGCTGCATACAAAGAATTTTAGGGGAATGACTGTCTAGTCCTAAGTAGAAAAAAAAAGTTCTACTTTAAAAATTACACTAAAAACTAGTAAAGGACACAAAACTACTTTGAAATTTGTGTTACTGTCACATGATACAGTTAAATGAATTACATGCTACTGGGAGCTGAAAGTACCTTATTTCCATTAAAATTTAAATGTGACAGACATCACAAACATTTCACCTCTTTTCAGTATGTGCTGATTTATGAAAAGGGGTAAAAGTGAAAAAATATTAAGGAGCAGTGGGGTGTAAAGTTGATTCATGCAGTCAGCCTCCTCATGGTACACTGAAAGAATAGAAAGTTAACAGAGGCAAGGGAGAGAAACTACATTGCACTTGCATATTACATACAACTCATCGTGGGGGTGTGTGTGTGTATGTGAGAGAGAGAGAGAGAGAGAAAACATGAAGTGCCTGATATCTTAAAGACCCACACTGGTGTTTCATTCCTTTAACAGTCCCTGAGATTACACTAAGTAGCCTGATTGGAACTTTGGCAAACTGAAACTATAAAGTACTTGGAAAAAATTCTGGGGAATAGGGTACTTTATACACAGATGTGGCACATTAGTCACAAAAATGTGGGTATAATATTCAATGCATGTGTGGAGGACCCATATTCTCTAGAGTTCTAAAAAATAATGTGGGTTGCTTTGCCAGTGTGGAAACAGGCGCCAAATATTCCACTGCCCATTCGCTTCATTCTGTCACATTGTAGTTTGGTTTTGACTCGTCTGACATAGCATCCAATTGAAAATTAAACATGGTCACTTTGGAAACAGTTATGGAATGTGCGTACCTGTTGCCAAGCTTGTACTGCAGTGTTTAGAGAATGAACTGCATGCTGCCCAAAGTTTACAAATATAGAATCAACTATCACAGTACAATCCAGAAGTTTTTCTGTTGCCTCGCTAGAAACAGC
Organism: Trichosurus vulpecula; assembly: GCF_011100635.1. NCBI lineage: Eukaryota > Metazoa > Chordata > Mammalia > Diprotodontia > Phalangeridae > Trichosurus > Trichosurus vulpecula. The sequence continues at coordinate 146,845,580 of NC_050573.1, forward strand.
GATCTGTCCGTAGATGCTGAAGGGTTTCACCACACTCTGCATGGTAACATTTCTGCACTCCAGAAGTTTGCAATCAGCTTGAGTAGAGAACTGGAACTCCTGACAGACCGATCCATCGTTCCACTGCCTGAGATAAACATGTGGTTCTCTAAAGGAGAGAATCATGTATTCTAGCTCAGCTGGCACATTCTTATCAGAGATGAATGGTTGCAGGTACTGTGGTGAAACTATGAAGAAAACAAACAAGCAAGGGAAACAACAAATTTAGAAGAGATGACCATACACTGTGGGGGAAAATATATGAACTTTCAGTTTGTAAAAAGTTTGGAAAAGGAAAACAGTGTGATGCATGGGGTTAGATGACACTTAAGAAAGTTGAATTTTCAAATTTTTTCTAAATTGAAATAAGGGCCTACTGTTTGTTCAAGACAACATACTCCCTTTTCAGAAAGTTTATTTTATATCTGGAGTTGAGTTTTAAAAGAAAGTCTTACTGAGGCTCCAGTTAGCAGACTCTCCTCTCCCATCAGTAGCAATCAAAGATTCCCTTACTCTCACAGAGGAATACAGACTCCCAAATACAAAAAGTAAAATTCCCAAAAGGTAAGGAGAATCTTACAGAATTACCTTGTGCCTCTTTACCACTCTCAAAAACACCAGTTTCTTCAAGAAAGTTTTTTTTAAAGCCACTTAATCTCCCCCCGCCTTTTTTTTTTTTCTGAAAAGGCAATATGCTTGCCAGCAGCTGTGTTTGGTTTTAATCTGATTTTTGCTTTTTCCATTGTGTGTAAGTTGAAAGTCCTAACACCTGGTATCAGAATGCATTAACTAGAAAGCTAGAGTATGGTCAAAAATGATTTACAAGTAACTATCTGATTGGGAACATTAACATTAGTAAGTATGTCAGAAGCTATTCCTGGATCATAGAAAAATTTAAATCAAAACTTGTAAAACTGCTTAAGTTATCTGAGGTATTTGTTCATCTCCAACAGACAGTGTTCCTGCATTTGAAATCAGGCAATATCCTGAAGTACTTCTGGAATGTCTATGCCATTAATGCAATGACACAGCACACTGAACAAAAACAGATGCATCTCTTTCAAAAAGATTATAATTGGAATAACAGTGAAACCTGTAATTCTTGTAGATTTCTCAAAAATCCTTATTACAGAAGCTCCAAAGTCTTAAAGCATTTCAAGAGTACTGTAAAATGTACTAGCTCAATGGTATCGGTGGAAAACATAAAAGACCTATAAGCTTTTTGAAAAGAGAGGGAACACCTGCTGGACATGCCTGTTGCCTCATGTGGCTACAGCTATTGCTGCTGGACAAACTTGGCAATGCTCCTCACCGTTCCAGGGAAAATGAATGGCACTTCTAAAAATAGTCAGTCCCCTGGGAAAGGCAATAGGCGACCACAGTACTCTGGGCATTGAAGGCTCCTAATACAGGCAACAGAAGGCATCAATTTGAAACTGAAACCCTTCTTTGCACTTCCTGGAAGTAAGTTACCAGAGCAACTGTTAATGAACAGTGTGACTCAGAACCAGCAGAACAAAATAAGAAAGATAGAAAGGTTTGCACTCTATTTCAGAATCTAGAGTACCTGTGCCCAACTGATCAAGGTGATGACAGAAATGGAATTCTAGGTGAGCGAACTGGAGAGAGACAGCGAGGGATGGCACAAACCACGGAGTAAAGCAGGAGTCCACTCGTGTACAGGCAGCCAGGGCTGTTGGTGTTACAAGCTGATCACAAGCACTTTGAGAGCCAGATTCACTTTCAGAGCTGTGGGAAATAAATGTTTTTTTTAAAAGGTTCAGCATCTCTAGCTATATGTCACTTTACAAATGAAATGAATGTTTTTATGGGTTTCTTTCTTAATATAGCAACAAGAAGTTAAAACTATGGTTATTTGTGATGTCATAAAATCTTTTATAATTATTATTTTGAAGTCATCTCTTGATAATGAATGTTCTGATTGTCCTTCATGAATTACCTGCAGTAAATTCTTTTTCCTAGGTTCACTTCCCACTCTAAAACTTTGAGGTCACCCTAACTAATGTGTGCTTTGGGAATGCAAATTAATTTTCCTATTAGCTTGAGCCAAATGTGATTTGGAAGATAAATCTGTTGCAAGAAACACAGAGCCCCCCAATACCAACTAAATATGAATTTTTGTTTATCTGTCGTTCTTGATTATCTACCACCTTCCCAGACTTCCCCCTCAACCAGCAAGTCGTTCAGCAGTATTTCTCTGCATTGAGCCCTGTTCTAGGTGTATTGGGAAATAGCACCAAGACTGGGAGGATGAGGGGTCACCCTTGTTTTCTCTTCTTCTCTCCAACATTTTTATACAAAAATAATCATATTGAAATCAGCATTATATGTAGTAGCAGACTGAGAAGGTGTTGGAAGGCAGCTGCTGTAACAAGAAGGGAGAAGTGGAATGGGAGTATAATTCCTGTTCACACTAATTTTATTTGGTCATGGTACTTCACTAATTGCCATTGCCTCCTCCCTATTCTGGGTTATTTAAGCCTATGTTGGACAAGAATGCCTTTGACCACCCTTGAAACTCTGAAACCCCTCTCCCATGGCTACAAGTCGGGCCACACTAACTTGCCATGAAGCTCGCCGCCTAATTCCCAAAGTGGAATGATCCCATACTCTCAGCACAGTTCTAGTGGGAGACATAAAAAGGAAAATTCCTGTCCCTAAGGAGTTTATAGTCTAATTGGAGGTAAATCTCCACCACAAAGATTTAAGAACATTATAAAGAAAAAAGTCAATGATTGAAAATTAATATTTTGAATCCATAAGTGCTGTAGATACATGGCGGAAAAGTCTGATCAGAATGGGATAAGTAAGATTCATCAGTGAGTGCTTCTTGAAGGATCTTAATTTTAAACCAGGTTCTGAAAGATGGGAGTGAACAGGATGGATAAAAAAAGCATGGGGAGATCTTTCAACAAATATTGAATGAGTGCTTAAAGCTTGGAGAACATAAAATGCAAGTTATTTACATTTGGATTCTATATTGCAATGTTAGTACACCTTTACTGTATAAAATATACATTTCAGACTAGTAAATCACAAGACACACACAGATATATGTGTGTGCATGTGTGTTTTTGTACATATATTCACAAAAGCACACATATCACAGAATCATAGAACTTAAGAATTGGAAAGGACTTTAGTAGCTATTAAGTCTAATTCATATCTAAAAGGAATTTTCATTATTAGATACATATAATGATAGATCTATCCATCTAGATAAATCTATCTCTATCTCTATCTAGACAGATAGAACAATAGATATCCATCCATCTACCTGTCTATCTATCTATATAGCTATCTATCTATCTAGATGGAAAGATAGATATAGTTGTTTTAACACGCATACATACATCACAGCAACCTATCCTTCCCCTTTTCCTAAAAATATATACATCACAAAATAAAGTTGCTAATAATTTACTTATGATGTCTAATATAAAACTCACTTTAGCAAAGCAAAATTATTGCTTTTATATTAGAGAAAAATGGATGTTATAAGCACTTTCATTTCTGAATTCTCATATATTACTACTTAAAGTTCATCACCTACCTCACAGGGTTATTATAAAGCTCAAGTGAGATAATTTATGTAAAGCACTTGCAAATTTAATATATATATGTCAATATTATTGCTATAGGTTATATATGTATATAAATATGTATATACGTAGGTATACATGTATTTATACACATATATATCTATAAATTTGTAAAGGTCAATGAGGTCAGTCACAAAATAGCAATATGAAGTATGCTTTGGATGGATTTTCCCCTTATTAACTGCAATCTTGGATATGGTAAATTTTTCTAAGGTCTTTCCTGGCATCTCTTATGAGCAGTGAACACAGGAATGCATAGTATAAAAGCTTGATAAAACACTACAAGGCAGTGTGAGCCAAAAAATTCATTTATATTAAATTATAAAAGTAGAGGAAATATGGTATAATAGCTACAGTGTTGGGCTCAGAGTTGGGATGACTTTGGCTCAGATTTCATCACTGACACTTACTAGCCATGTGACCCTGGGTTAAGTCACTTAACTCATATGCCTAGGATTTACCTCCTTAGTCACAGATCCCTTGCAATCTGCTTCAGTGGGGGGTAGGAGGCGGGGATCCTCCCTGAGACTTTCTTATGATGACAGAAAGCACAGATACCTTTTTTAGGGTTTTTAGAAGTTGGTTAAGCAATTCAAAGGCAGGAAAAAAGAACTATACCACTAATCAACAATGCTACAATAACTTTAAACTCCTAAATTAAATGTTGCCATCCTAAATCCAAATAAATATCCCAAAGTATACACATTGGTACCATATCCAGATGAACAATTCTAAAAGTATAAGAAACATGTATAATGCATTCTGGCCTCAATTTAAGTATGTTTAGAATAAACAATTCTATAGGTTTTCAAATGTTTCTTCAATTTGTTCATCACCGCAATGCACTATAAAAAGTAGCCTACACATATTTACTTTTAACATGAAGGCTTTGACAGAATGGAACTAAGTGTTCATTGTTCATAAATGGGAGTTGATGGACCTGCTAGAGTTAGTTATTGCTGCTATATTTTTGTAAATTTTCTTATATGGATGCAGCTATGTATAGATTTTAATCTAATCTAGGCACTAAAAGGAAGAAACAGAATTTATGGGACAATTATGGCAGGCAGGCATAGAAAGATAAAAAAAATACAAACCCTCCAAACTTCGAACATCTATATTTTAACACTCCCCTTTTTCCCACCAGACTGCCAAAACAGGTCAGATTCATGGGCCATTGCCAATGTTCACAGTATTTTCTGGTGCTGCTGGTTCCTAACATGCTGAATGATGGCTCTTGGAAGCAAGCAAGACCTCTCGACTTGTAATAAATGGATCTCATAAGATTCAGTAGTTAGTTCAAACATCCAGAAGTTCAGATGCAAAGCTAAACTTCTTGGATCCCTTTATACCTAATTCAAATAACAGAATAATCCCATAAGGTTTCCAAGTAGGAGGAAATATATAGCAGAGAATTAGAATTCCTTTGCAACCCCATAGCTCCTTTAGGAATCTTTAGGTGGCTGCTGAGCAGTATTTAGTATTTTGGGAAAATAATGATGAGCTACTTTCAATTTATTGGACTGGAAGTTCAATGAGGGCAAGACCCTCTTTTTACTCTTTTGTATTTGTACTTTTAAATTTGTATTTTTGTTTTACTCTTTGTATCATCCAGAGCCCTTAACAGAATGCCTTGCAATAGTATGCATTCAATATGTACCTGCTGGGTTAATTAATTGATGAGTGAAAACATTTAGTATAAAGACTATAAAAGTAGAAAGAAAAACAAAACAGAAATATTCTTATATTTAAAGAAGTACAAATTCCAGTTGCAAAAAAGCTGCTATATATTGAACCCCAAGAAAACAAATAAAAGGCAAAGTCTTTGAAGGGTTTTCATTTCTGGGAGGGAAAATAACAAACAAAAACAAAACCCTGTAAGAATTCCTTTCCCAAGGGGTAGAAGGAAAGCAAAAATTCAGGCAGGCAGAACCCCAGCTTATAAAGGGAAGAATTTTCCAGTATAAAAACTTGAATTAGTTTAATAACAAGAAACTCAGATGACAAAGCTGTTTCAAACTGTACTATTGTTGCCCAAATGGCTTACGAAACTATAGGGACATGAATAATGTCCAACAAATCCCTGGTCTGTAGCTAGCAGAGTAGAAATGAAGAAGCCCAATGAGGGGAAGCAATATCTAGAGACAACCCTAACCTTTCCCATGGAGAATGAACATGTGACCCAGACAGTGATGGTCTATGAACAAGGACCAGGAGAAAACAAAGGTCTGAAATGGCAAGGCTGACCTGGAGTTATTAGAATCACATGTGCTTATTCCTTTTTCAGTGTGACTATCACCAAAACAGTTTAACACAGGGAGGAAGCCCCATGTTCTCCATGAAGCCTTCTTATCTGTTTTTGCCCATTCTGAACTTCCATATTAACATCTATAATACTCATTTTGGCACTTAGACAGTCTTGTCATGCCATTTAACTATTTCATGTGTACAGATCTTGTAAGAAAAAAAAACCAGAATATAAACTCCTTGGGGCAGTGACTATTTCCTCCTCACTGGGTATCTTCAAGAAAGGACTGGCCGTCCACTTGTCAATTCTTATTCAGGTATGGGATAGACTAAACGGCTTCTGAGCTTCTCTCAAAGCTGGGCTTCTGTGATAATCCATTTTGGTTTTATCTTTGTATTCATAGAATGTAGGATTGTGTCTTACACAGAGTAGGCACCTAATAAATGTTTATTAAATTATTGAATAAGAGAGTGATTCTATATTTCTTTTGAAGAATAACATACTGTGGAAGATTAAAAATAAGTGGTGGAAGAAGGAGGCAATAATCTAATTAACATCTATTATTTTGTGTCTTATTTATGTGTGTTTGTGTCATATCCCCCTACTAGAATGGAGACAATACAGAACCCCAGAAGATTTTTCAAAAGGAAAGAAATGACTAGATCTATGCATAAGTAAAATGAATTTGTCCTGGGAGAAAGATCATAGATCATAGGATGCAGACTGGGAAAGTCTTATAGAGATGATCAAGTCCAAACTCCTTATTTTACAGAGAAGGAGAGTGTCTGAGCTGAGTTCATCCTGGTAATAAGTAAACCTTGGATGAAGATCAAGATGAGGTTCTGGAGCTTAGGGGCAAAAAAAAAAAGTCAGGCCTGGAGATGGAGAATTGAGAATCACCTGTTTAGAAGTGATGGCTGTGGGAGAAATGAGCTTGCCTAGGGAAAGAATGTAGAGAGGGAAGAGGAGAGAGTTGACAGCAGAAGCTTGGAAAGGTTTTGAGAAAACAGAGAAAGATCATATATAGGGAGGAAGAAAATCAAGATTATTTTTTGGAATCTTTGAAGCTAAGACAAAAGTGAATATTCAAAAGGAAGGGTAACCAAGAGTGTTATACTCAAAAAAAAAATCAATTCAACAAATAATTGCAAAAGGACTACAATGTGAGAGGCACTGTTATAAATAACCACCACAACAGCTAACATTTATATATCACCTAATATGTGTTATGCACTTGCTAAGCATTTTAAAAATATCCTCTCCTCTGATCCTCACAACAACTCTGAGGAGTATGTACAATTATTGCCCCCATTTTACAGCTGAGGAAACTGAGGCTGGCGGAGGTTAAGTGGCTTGTTCAAGGTCATACAGTAAGCATCTGAGGCCAGATGTAAACTCAGGCCTTTCTGACTCCAGGCCAGGTGCTCTAGTGCAGTTAAAAAGTTAAACACAAGGTAGTTTGAGAGGGAGGGCACAAGCGTTAGATGATCTGAGAAAACTTTCTCCAGAAGGCAGTGCTTGAGCTGAAGGGAGAGAGGGATCTTGTGAGTCAGGGAAAAGGGAGTGCCTGTTAGGCACTGGGGAAGGTCTGCACACAGGCAGAGGATGGGGGATGGTGAAGTGTGTGTATGGAAAAGAGAGGAGGCCAGCAACAGTAACTTCAAAAGTCACTCAAATTGGCCAGCAGTCTTTGAAAGGGTAATAGTAGTGAATGGAAAGACTACATGGTTTTCTCCAGAGACTCTCTAAAATGATGAAAACCATGACCTTCCAAGTTAACTATGTTGAGGGAAAGGCAAACAGGTAGAAGCAGGAAATATCTCTCTATAGAAGGGCTTGGAAAAGTCATAAAGTTAATTGCTGGACAAATTTCTTCCCCTTTAACTATACGAGATGTAATTGCTTTTTCAGCTACCCTTAGGAGAAGGGAACTTCCCCCTGTCCTCCTATATCTCTATGGTTGAAAATGACCCTGAAGGGTCATGGGATCCAGACACCTGCTTCAGGTTGGTATTACCTACCTAACAGTGGCATGGTCAAGGTCTATTTTCTAGCTTGTTAAAAGACCCTGTCAAACATTTCGCTGAAATCAAGAGGTATTATGGCTACTGACAGGAAAGGAAATTAACTTAAACTCCTTCTGGCTTGGACAGAAGGGACTAGCATTGCTGCGAGATATAATGGAAAAGGTGGTCTATCTGGAGGAGAGGCTGCCTACTCAGTAAAGGTCATCTCATCTGGAAAAGGAGAGGGTTTAGGACACATGGCTTCTCAAGTTTCTTCCAGTAATAAATATATAGCGTCATGAATATATGACCCTGAAGAGTCAGAGAGTGATGGTCAGGTCTGGGGAAGAGAATTTTGGCCCATGAAAGGGGCAGCAGAGGCAAGAGGAAAGGGATTGGTTAATTCAAGATATTCAAGGCTCTGAGAAAACAATTCAGGTATCAATTTCAGATACTAAAATATGCAGGAATTTTAAAATTCCAAGGATAAAGTATAGTACTTGGTACAGCCAAGTTGCTTAAGAATGGACACAGGCATTTTTATTCTGAACAACAAAATTAAGTGGAATTAATAGGGAATATCTGGCATCTCTTTTATTCTGTATTTGTACTTGTTTTACTTTTCAGAGATCATCTTGTGAAATGTTTTGGACCCAGATAAGATTTTACCTCATAAAACAGTCCAGGGAGAAAGAACAATGAAGCCATATGAAAGAATTGGGGAAAAAAATCAGTTAAATCAAAACTACTAATACATAAAGGGACTTTGGAGGGGCAGAGGCAACAAGCAGGGTACCCATCAATCTCAGAAATCAGACACTAGAGAATGAACTTGGGTTCTTTCACATCAGAGCCCAAGTCTGCTCCTTATATCTAGTCTTTGTTCCACTTAGCACTTTAAACTCAATGATGAATGTTGACCTAGTGGGCTGCAGAAGGATGGGGAAAAGTGTGAGCTGATGGGTTTGATGAGCATGTGCTATAACAGGGTTCATTCAACAGAGCAAAATGATAAAGCCAGAATGATGCTGTCTGCTGGAAGCTGACTTTTTTCTACATAGCATCTGTTATGGTTCGAGAGAATCAATGCAGCCTTCCCTTTGCAAGTAACCATCCTTATCTGCATATTCACAATTCTACGTACTGTGTACCTAACCAACCCTTCTTGCCAACACAGATGTACAATTTATAACTTAACTGTGAGCATTTGGCAGTATGGTTCTGGATTGAAGGCTTTTCTCCACCTACCACAGGAATCTCTCTGGCTCATTCTCTGTGAACACAACTGCCTATAACCTTAAAAAACAAAATCAAAACAAAAAGTCATCCCACGATAGCCAAGCAGTTCTCTTCCTCAGTAGCCCAAACAAGCCATCTAGTTGCTCACAGTAACTGGGCAAGTTTAACTTGTAAGTCTGATACAAAGCTGAGTGATTGTTTTGCAATGTCTTTTGGGTGCATCAACAAATGAGTCTGAAGTTCTTGGTAAGGAGGATTATGAAATCATGAAGAACTTCAATTTTGCCTAAAATGCTTTCTCTGAGGATGAAGTACAAGTAATTTACTTACTTAGATGCCTTGCCCAATCTTAACTTTGGACTGAAGGCTAACCCATTGTGATATAATGCTAGCAAGTTCTACAACACTGGAAGGACTTCAAGAATGGGTCTAGCAAAAAACTGTCCACTGTCTGATGGCTAGTCTAGCTGGTTCAGAGATGTTCAGCAAAAGGTCAACTGTCAGGCATTGAAATTTGTAAGCATGGTGACCGATGAAGTTGATAAAAATACAAAATGGACCCCAGTCCTACAAAATCCCTTTCTGCTTCCATGGTGATAGTGGTAAAAACAGAGCCAAGGGGTGCTAAAAAAAATCTCACAGCTCTTAGAGAGAATGTTTATAGATGCATTAATTTAACTGTTGGCGCTAAATTTGAAATCTTTGTCCAATGATTGATCTAATGACATATTACTAGAGAGCCTGAGCCATAAACATACTGACATTCTAGCTATAAATGAAACCAAAGGTCATAAAGTGACTTGCCCAAGATTACCAAATTAATAATGATGATTATAACAACAATAATAACAGCTAATATTTATATCGTGCTTTAAGGTTTGCAAATTGCTTTACATGTGTTACGTCATTTGATCCTGCCTACAACCCTGGGAAATAGGTACTATTACTATCCTCATTTTACAGATGTGACAAAATTAAAACACAGGTATTTATTAATTTAATTATGTATCATAAAAAATATTATGACAACCAAGCATTGAGAACAGTCAACATCATATTCATTTTTTTGTGAATCTACAGATTAAACAACTTTCTAAAAAAAAGGTTAGGAAATCTGCCCTGCTGTGGAAGGCCTACAGATCATTTTGAAAGCCCAATTCAACTCCTCTGTGAAAAATTCCCTTATTCTCCCAATCACTTTCCCCTTTGGCCTTTCCCCGACTTGGATACCACACACATAGTAGTACTTTGTACTTCTCTTACATACTTATATATTATAGACCTCAAATAGATTATCAGGTATACAGGTCTGAGCACTACAGTTTAAGAAAGACGATGATAAACTAGAGGCTTTCCAGAGGAGGGCAACAAGAATGGCAAAGGGTCTTGAGTGCATATGAAGATGGTATGAGGACCAGTCGTCCAAACTGAGCATGTTTAGTCTGGAGAAGAGAGGGCTCGGAGGATATGAAAGCTGTGGGGAAGTAGTGCAGAGAGGCACATTTAGGCTTGATGTGAGGAGAAACTTCCTAACAATCAGAGATGTCCACGAAAGGAAGGTATTGCTTCAAAAGGTGGTAGGTTCCCCTTCTTTGGAGATCTTCAAGCAGAGGCTTGTCAAGTATGTTATAGTGGGGATTCCTTTTATGTATGAGTTTGACTAGATGGTTGGTGAGGTCTCTTCCAACTCTCAGATTTTAAGATTCTGTAAAGAACTTGTAGCTGAATGAAAAAGAAGGAATATATGAATAGAAAAGGAGGTAGAAGCGTTATATATCAGGAATAAGAAGTGAGAAGTAGTTTATGCATTAAATTTACCTTAGGGATAGGAAGAACCATTGAATAGATTCTGTATTAGATTCAGCATGGTATAGTAGAAAAAGCATTGGATTCAGACTCAAGAGACTTGGGTTTAAATCTTTTCAAGCCTTTCTAGCTATGACCATAAGAAACTCTCAATCTCTCTGAGCCCCAATTTCCACATCTATAAAATGGGGATAACCCTGTTACTACCTACTTCACAGTATTGTGAGAAAAGTATTTCATAACTCTCTATATAAATGTGAGGTCTTATTACTATAATGAAGGGTTTACATGCAGAAGAATCCAAAGGATGAGAAAGTAAGGAAAATTTTTCTTCTAACCTAGAGGAGAAAAGATCAAAGATCCATTCAGATGCCTAAGTGGATAAGTACCTTACTCAAACATATATCACACAATTTCTAACACAGCTTCCTAGTTGGTCTTAGTAGATTTGGGATAAAAGCAACTAAGGACGTAACAATCACATGCTAACCATATTATCCCAGAAAACTAAAAGTTGTTTCAATGTTGGAAGCTAAATCTACACCTCCTTTCCTCAGCCTCATAATTTCTTCTAAGAAATAGGATTCACTTAAGCTTCATACTTTGTTATTAATATGAGGGAATCCACTTGGGCTGCACTTAAAGTACAAGAGATTAATCCTCTAACGCTAGTTTCAGAGTATCATAAGCACAATTTATAAGCTTCCAGATATTTTAATCCAAGACTAACCTTGGTTAGTGAATACCAGTTGCCTATAAAGAGTAGTGGCTGGAAGGGCCAATGTCATTTATAAAAACAGGATTACAAAGAAGATAAACAAAAGTTATTTCATAATTTTTATATAATACTTTTCTAAATAAAAGCTAAAAGGATTTATGTCTTTCTACATAAAAAGATCATTTTTATAGTGGGTAAGAAAATGATGACATAAGTTAATATGCTTAATATTTGTTGTTTTGTCAATCTCAATTAAATTTACTACAAAGCTAATTCATTTTAAAGTTAATTAAGCATTCACGAATTGTTCTATATAGCAACTGCAATGAATTGCTAAAGTCTGAAAACTTTCTTTGATATTGACCCACATTATTTTTCTCATAAATATTCAAGATGGTGCTCTCAGCTGTGGCATTAAATGTAGAGGCAGGTTTTGATAATTTTGGTATCATTATTGTATTATCCTCAACACTGGGATCATGGGCAAGCAATGGCACGTTTTGATTTTTTTTCTTTTTACTTAGAGATGATTTATTTTGCCTTTTTGATAGACCTAGAATCAAAGTGTCATATTTGGTGAGGGAAGTTAATATTACAGTATCTTCTTCTACTATATATGAAATTTTCAATAATTAACAAACATTTATTAAGCATTTATATGCCCAATACTGTGTTAGGTGCTGGGGAAGATATAAAGCTAATTAAGAAATGATCCCTGACTTTAAAGAGTTTTTCAATTTAATAAGGAGATATGACATATATGGAAATAACTCTAACACAAAATATAACATGAGAATTATACATATAATAGAGGTGCAAGTCAAGTGTTTTCAAGGTCCAAAATCAGTTTATTCTTTTTTTTTCAGTAGCAAGTATTTTTAAAAAATTAATCAACCCTTCCCATTCCTTTTCCTCTCTCAATTAAATTCTACACACATTTATTAAGTGTCTGCTGTGTGGAAAGCACTGTGCTGGGCCCTGGCTTGTTTAAATTGTGAGGTTTATTCTATCATCCCTGTTTTTGAGACAGCTGACAGCCTTGAGTAGAAACAAAGATCTATACCCTTCTCAAAAGACTGTGAATTGACTTCTGAGGTGATCATCTATATTCATCCCGTTACTCAAAGAACTGGTTCTCCAGTATATCTAGGAGCTGATGTCTGGAAAGAGTTTTTATGTTTCTTTCTTTGAACAAAATGTTGAAACCTAAATGGCAAGAGCCTAACCAAAGCATTAATATTTTCTCTATAGGCTTTTACTGAAATCCAGTTTTATCTGTGTGGATTTTTGCTATCCCATTTAATACATATCTTGGCAGTGATTTGTGGTATTGACTTTTTAAACTAGTTATTCTCACTGAACTCATCAACACCAATTTCAAACTAAAAATCTATTTGTCCTAAATCATCTTAACAAAGCTGAACGTGTGAAATATTAGTTACACTTGCAAATCCCATTTGAGTACAAAATGATGCCTGGGACTATAATGTCAAGCACTTTGATGAAAAGAGTCCACTGAATGTCATTCTCTACAATTCTGGTTCCCAGAGCTCACATTTCCAGGGGCTAAGCTGACCACAGAGGTAATCGGCAAAGGTTCTCCATTCAAAGGAATTAACCTTGTCTAAAACACTTAACTTCTCAATGATGAAAATGCATTCCTTCACAATTAGTATCAAGAAATCATTTCCAACTTGATACTATTAATCGAAACCAGATGTTTACTTTTTTTTATTGATTGAGGTATTCATATTTCTACTTTCTGACTCCTCCTGATTTCTAGAACATTTTACACTCCCATGTCTAGAGTTATGAGGCAAATCTCTCTACAAATCCATCAATACCTAATAGGAAAAGAGTTCTTTTTGCTGTTTCATTACTTAAAGATGGAAAAACAGGGAACCTTTGCACAGTTTTACTAAATCTCCAAGGCTGGGAAATTGATTTTAAAAAAAGCCCAAATGATCTAGAAACAGGAACTTCTTTCTAGACTGAATATCAAAATTTCAGCCAGTTATATGGACTCTAGCTATGACTTAGGAAGTAAGCTGCAGTGGAAAAAGCACTGAATTAGAAGTCTATCAAATGAAGATAACATCCCACCTACCTCAAAGATTGCTGTGAGGAAAATAATGCTGATACCATGCCTATGAAAGTGCTTTAAAAAGATAAGGTACCATAATACATTATAGCTAGCCTTTATAATAGTGCTTTAAGATTTGCAAAGCACTTTACATATATTACATCATTGGAGCCTTGTGAGGTAGGTACTATCATTGTCCTTATACAATGAGAAAATTGAGAATAAAAGATATTAAGGGACTTGATGAGGGGTCACAAAAGTCAGTAAATGCTTAAGATCTAAACTCAAGTACTTATTAACAACATTAATTATTAAATATATTAGTAACAACTAAGCATTTAGAACACTGAATGTCATTTTTAGCTAATTTGTACGCTAGTCAAATTTCTAAAAAGAAGACTGAAATTTTTCATCTTGTTGAGTCCTAGCTATGGTCCTTACAGCACAATTCAAATACCAACAACTCCATGTAGCATTCCTTGATTCTCCAGGTCTTTAATAGGCTTTCCCCAATGTAGAACTCACATACACAGTACTTTGTCTTATATACGTGTATACTACTTTACATTATTGTTAGTGTCATCTTTCTTGACTTCATTCTAAGCTTCACTGGAGCAAGGATTATGGTTCATTTAAAATCTGTATCTCTCCTAGCACCTGACACTGATGTATATACAACAGATGCTTACTATTGAATGGAAATTCAATCTTTTGCCAAGCCACACAACAGGAATGAAGAGTGTACTGTGGAGTATAACAAGGATGGGATATCATAAATTAGGGAATGGCTACACAACATATGTTTATTAGTGTGATGGAATACTACTGTGCTGATGAAGGAGGTGGCTGCAGAAAAAACCTGGGAACACTTATGTGAACTGATGCAGAGTGCAGTGACAAGAACCAGGAGAACAACTTGTATAGTAATGGCAACAATTTAAAGATAATCAACTTGGAAAGACTTAGTAACTCTGACCAACGCAATGACCACCCACAATTCCAAAACTCATGATGGTGTATCCACCTCCAAAAAGAGAATGGAGACAAAACGTATTTTCTTCTATTTCTTGCTTTTTTTGGGAACATGGCTAATGTGGAAATTTATTTTGCATGATTATACATATTTGTAATGGGTTCTGTTTTTCTTTTCTTCTCAATGGGTGGGTAAGGGGGGAGGGAATTTAGAACTAAAAATAGAATAAAATTAAATTAAAAGAAAAACAAAACCCAATTCCCCCCCCCCCCATATACACATTCACTGGTACATGGGGGTGGGGTGGGGGGAGAACAACTTGTAGTTTACCTAACTTGATTATTCTTCCATATATCATGAAGACCCTCCTTCTTGTTTCTGAGAGGAAAGAGAGGGTAACCAAATATCTGGAGTGAAAGGCCTCACTTGTTCAGGCAAAATAGGGAGCTAATGAATAAGACATTTTATCCCCTATGGCCATTTGACCTTTTTTTGTATAATGGATCTCTTTGGCAGTGTAGGTGAAGCAGTGGAGTTAGGAAGACCTGAGTTCAAATGTGACCTCAGACACTTACTAGCTGTGTGACCTCGGCAAGTCACTTAACTTATGTCTGCCTCACTTTTCTCAACTGTAAAATGAGCGTAACAGCACCTACCTCTCAGGATTGTTGTGAGGATCAAATGAGGTAACAATTATAAAGCACCTAGAACATAGTAGGTACTATATAAATGCTTATTCCCTAACCTCTCCCCAGTCCCCACTTTCCACCCCCAGCCTGTGAAATCTATCAACCTCTTCAAAGAATAATGTTTTTAAATGAATACAATACCAGAATTACAAAGGAAATGCCTGGAGTTAGGAGATGGAAAATCTTGTTGGAGTAACAACAAGTAGGGCAGTGTCACTGGACTGTAGACTATGTGGGGGAATGGAAGGTATAAAAAGATTGGAAAAGTGCGGAAGGGGGCAGCTTATGAAGGGCTTTGATGGCCAAACAGAGGATTTTATATTTGACCCTGGATGTTATAGGAAGCCACTGAAATGATATGGGTGACATGGTCAGATTTGTGCTTTAGGAAGATTAATTTCACAGGTGAGCATAAGATTACAAAGGAAGTCAATTATATTGAAATACAGCTATCAAAATATTTTAAAAATGAGTTCAGAAACTCCAGCTTAAGAACCCCTATCCTACTTGTCAAATCTGGTCATTTCTACCTTTGTAACATCTTTCATATTTGCCCTCTTGTCTCTGCCACTACTACCACCTTGGTGCAAGCCCTCATCGCCTCACACCTGGACTATTAAAGTAGCCTTTTGGTTGGTCTCCTTGCTTCAAGTCTCTCCATTCCACTTCATTCTCTACTCATCTGTCAAACTATTGACTTTCCGATTCGTCCTGTATATAACTTGTATATACAGGATGCATATACATGTATGTACTATATACATGTGCACATACTATATACATGTATATGCCATATACATGTACATACTATATATGTACATAATTGTTTACATGTTGTCTTCCCAATAGATTATGAGCTCCTTGCAAGCAGGGACTGGGTCTTGCCTGACACATAGCATGTAATTAATAAAGGCTTATTGACTAACTCTTCTGGGAGAATAGGAAAAGCAAAGAAGACAATCGTGAAAAGAGGAAAAAAAACCTGGCTTTTTTCTGTTGCCAAAATTTTTGAAAAAAAGGATACACATGGAAGATTATTGAATCAGAAGGTATGTTAGAGATTATCTTGTCCAACAGATGCTTCCCGAATCTGTGGAGCCTGTGGCTCTAGAGTTGGGATATGGCTACAAAGATCCCCACCTAAGTTAAAGAAAGCATAATCCAAGCCAGGCAGAACCTTAGGGAATGAATCATTCTGAGGACTGAAGTTTTCTAGATAGCTGAGGATTTATTCCTTTTTAATCATAAACTTAAAAATTTTTTAAATTAGAAAGAAAATGTTCTTTTTCAAGTCACCAGTTAAAAAATGTTATTACTCTAAGACATCCTTTACAACCAACATCAATTAACCAATAATTGAACAAACATGCCATTAATCTTCAATGCAAATTCCCAAGTTTAAATCATTTACATCTGAAGCAGATATAAAGAAGGAACAAAATTATACTACATTTTAACACAATAAAAAGCTAGCATTTATATAGTGCTTTAAGGTTTACATAGCACTTTTTAAAATTTACAAATTACCTCATTTTTAAACATCAAATAGAAACCCACCTTGTTTATTTTGTGTCTCTTTGCAAGTGTGTCTATGTACTTCTATAGTACCATGTACTTGTAAAGCTTCATTAACTTTATTTTTGTTTTCATATCTATCTACATATAATGTGTGCATATACATGTTACATAGATAAAGATATAGTTGTAGTTGGTTCTACTGTCTTTGCTTTGTTTGCATCCCTTCATATGCAGTGGGAGTCAGGAAGATCTGGGTTTAGATCCTTCATAGGGCACTTACCAGCTATGCTATCCTAAGTTAGTTACTTAACTTCTCATAGTCTCAACTTCCTCATCTGTGAATCGAGAGAGGTAGAGTAGACGGCCTGTGATAGCTCTAAGAGTATGATCCTATGACAGGAGATATCAAATGCTTCTTTGACTTGAAGAGCAGCCTAAATATATTTAGCCTTTTCTTGAAAATTCAGGATCATCATTATGAAAATCAAGTAAAAGAATTAAAGAACATTAGAGTTAAACAGAATCTTACAGATTATATAGTTAAAACTCCTCATTTTCTAGAGGGCACTGTGCTATCACACAGCACATTGATCCCCCTGGGGCCTATTAAGGAATGACTATAGGACTGTTTGCCTTTACATTAAATGAACCCAGGCTGCTGCGTCTGTTTAGTCTTTCTGACTCTCCTTTGCTGACAGATTCTTCTAAGCTATTATTTCTTGCTACTGTCAAATGTGTATGTAGCAAGAGTACTAGATTTGGAGTTGAAAGAACTTTGATTAGAATTCTGCGTAAAAAAAGCCAGGAGAAGAACTTGGCTTTGAGAATGGGTCTGTTCAGTACCTGAAGCCCAGGCTGCGCGCACGTCCATGTGTGTCTGTGTGTGTGTGTGTGTCTGTGTGTGTGTGTGTGTCTGTGTGTTTTATTTGTGGCAGCTTTCCCAATTGCCCAGGGGCGCCTTTGGTTTCTTTCCTGATTCTTAGCTTACATCTCAGACTGGTAAAGTAGAATGAAGTCAGGCTGGGTCGATGTTGCTCTACTAGTAAAGACAGTTTTTAACCCATCGTTTTCACTGTATTACCTTTGGTCATCGGCTCCATTTTGGCTGTTATTCAGTACAATTCTCCAAAGGTCTGAGGCTACCAATTTCTTCTGGTCATTCACAAGGTTGATGTCAGGCAACTGCAGCTCATAAACCTTACTTTCAGAAAGACTGAATTCTCGAAAAGCAACAAAAGTTTTCTGGAGTTCATCCCAGTATTCCAAACTACAAGGAACCTAAATTAAGAGGAAAAAAAGTTAGAAATTAAATTCAAATCACCGAGTATTTGTTCAATACCTTCTAAAGGTATTCTGAGGAAAACATGGTCTCTTCCCTCAAATGGGTTACAGTCTAGTACGAAAGATAAGATGTGCATAAATAATGATGCCACAAAATAGAACAGAACATGTAAAAATGGTGCCTAAGAATTTAGAGGAAGGAGAGCCATTTCTCAGGCAATCAATAAATAGTTATTAAATGCCTACTATGTGCTAGGCACTACACTAAGCGCTGAGGATACAAAGAAAGGCAAAAGTTAGTCCCTAGAGAGAAGAAAGTTTGAAGATAAAGGTCATTGACAGCATCAGAGACTGCAGAGAAGTCAAGCAGAAAGCAGACTGAGAAAGGGCCATTAGCTTTGATAACTGAGAGATTATTAACTTTGAATGATGAGGATGGAAGTCAGACAATAGAAAGTTAAGAAGAAAGTGAGAGGAAAGGAAGTCGAAGTATTGATTCTAAGAGCCACAAAAGGGAGGAGAGAACACTGGACAATACCTAATGAGAATGGATGCATAAAATGAGGGTTTTTTGAGGATGGGAAAGACTTGGGAGTGTCTGCAGGTAGTATGGAAGTTGTCAGGAAACAAGGAGAGATCAAAGGTAAGTAAGAAAGTGAGGATGAGAGAGGGGACAATCTGCTGGAGAAGACCGGATGGAATGGAATCACTTGTGAACACAGAGGGCTATTTTATTACATGAGACAGGGTTGAAGAGGTAGGAGACTCAAGAAATAATGGCAGAAGGCATATGGGTAATGTGAGATGAGGAGTACGAGGTGAGAAGAGGGAGCTCTTAGAAAATGGCCTCAATTGTAAAACATGAGACCAGGTTCTCAGCTGGGAGGGTGGGGAGAGGGGAGCCATGGAAGGTGTGAAGAGGGAAGAAAAGATTTGGAAGAGTTGTTGTGGTGAGTGGGATAGAGTTCATTTGGAAGGTAGAGAAGGTTTGCCTAGGAGCATTAAGGGCCAAATTGAGGTTATGCAACATAAGTTTGTAGTGGACCCAGCTGTCACAATTTTATGATTTTCTCTGGCTTCATTTAGCAGCACATATATAGGAGTTGAGGCAGTGAATGGTGGGAGTGATCCTAGTTGGAGGCTTGGTAGGGCAAGATAGACAATATAAGTGTGAGAAGGGATCAAGAGAAGAGCAGTCTTCTGAAGAATCCAGAAGTCTTCATGAATTAGGTGGCATTAAAGACTGTGTTTTGAAGTGTGGGCAGGAATAGCAATAGCCACAGGTGGTAGAAGAGGTATTCAAGGAACAGAAAATATGAGCCAAAGCATGGAGGCAGGAATTCATGGGACCAACACGAGGAACATAAATTAGTCCAGTTAGTGGTAGTACATGTGAAGGAAAGTAGTATGAGATAAAGCTAAAAATGGAGGCTACACATGGATTATAAAGGGACTTAATGCCAGGCTAGGTGTCTGGATTTTAGAAACTTTAGATATAAACTACACTGATTAAAAGTGACCCAGCTAGACCAAAGATACATAGTCACAATTCTAAATCCTTATTATTGATGCTAACACTTTACAAAAAACAACAGAAAGTACTGACAGTTTGAAACTCTGAGGAATATCATATCTCCCCCCCCAAAGAACAATGCAATAATCCTGTATTACCTTTATTTTTGAAGCTGATTAAGATAATCTATATTTCTTAATTTAATTCAATATATACTTACTGAATATTTACTGTGTGCCTATTACTGAGAAATACAAAAGTTATATACTAGTCCTTGTTCTCAAGAATTTCATATTCTCATTGGGGAGATAACTTACACACATTAAATAGAAAACAAGCTAATATGACTGATTACATACGAAGATTCTGGCACTGATACAGTCAGTATTACTGCATGTTATAGAAGGTAAAGGTTAGTTTAGGTTTGCAGAGATCATTCTGCCTAAATCAGAGAGGTAGGACTAGATAGGCTGAGAGGAAAAAAGACCATTTCCCAGGCCAGAAAATAGTATGAACAAAGAATGGAAATGATACCTTTTGCGCATAATGTCAATTAGCTGGCAACCAGAAAAAAACTGAGAGCAAGCTAAGGCAGTAGGCTACCGTTAAGCAGCGAGGGCAGTGGGCCTTCATGATACAAAAGTGAAGCAGGCAAGGAGAAGTTCAGCAAAGCGGACACAGGAGATCCTGAAGACGAGCTTCAGGGAGTTCACAATTTGGCCTACAGGCTGGCCCTTTGGCTATATGTTCATTTTGGAACACTCCAGACTACTTGGAAAATTTGTAAAACAACAGAAAATGAATTACTGCAAAAATACATATAAAAATATGTGGGTTATGTGTTTGTCAGCATTTTTTTCTACACACCCTATTTTCCTTGGTTAATCAAGTGGCATGAGCAAATTTACTCCAAATGGAAAACTTTGCTGAAAAACTTTGAAATGCTTGTTTTATTTGTGTGACTATGAGTACTTACCCCAAATTTGTATATTTAATTTGCTTTTTTTCATATATTTTAAAAACACCCTTATACTAAAAAAAAATCAATGGTTAAAGTACAAAGAAAACCTAGTAAATTACTTTTGGGTAGAATTTGGTATTTTAAAGATCCTTTACATGAAGCAGTTGCAAATTTGCTAGAAATGCATGCACACATATTCACTGGTTTCATCAACTCTCCATCTCAAAAGAATTTTCTTTCTCATTCTGGACACATCACTTTCCTCTTTTCTATAAAGAATTCTATAGACATTTATTGTAAATATCTCTTTCACCCTTTGGCAGCAACCAATCTTCCATTCCAAGAAAGCCTGTTTTGCAACACTCCTCATCTTTTAAACTATAACCACTTAAAACAATTTTTAGAAAAACTTATGGTCCTGTGCGTGTTGTCCTCTATTTCTGTTATGGGTAGTAATGGAGGACTAGAAGGTTTTTCTTTCTGTCAAGGTCTAATCCACAAAGTTATTAAAAGTGAGTGAGTATGTGAGCCTTCGAGGTAAAGCAGAAGAGGAGTGACAATAGAGCAATCTAGAAGATGGTTCAAAGTCCAAAGAAAGAGTCTACAAGGGGCTAGCCAAGAAAGCATAGTCAGATTTTGTAAACCAAGGAATTTACAAGCTGAAAGTAAAACTAGAAGAAAAACAATAGGAGAGGCAGTTGGCAAATAGATGAAGATTAACTTTACTTAGGGATCAGCATGAAGCAGTGTCATTTGATGGCCAAGAGCCTACTTTGTTGTTGAGGAGTTTAGTCATATCCATCTCTTTATGAGTGTTGGGGTTTTCTTGGCAAAGATACTAGAGTAGTTTGCCATTTCCTTCTCCAGCTCATTTTACAGATGAGGAAACTGAGGTAAACAGGGTTAAGTGACTTGTCACACAGTTAGTGTCTGAGACTGGATTTGAACTCAGGTCTTCACTCCAAGGCCAGGCACTCTATCCACTGCACCACCTGGCTGCCCCCTCAGGGCCTACTAGTCATCCTCCAAATGCTTAGCTGAAGGAAATACAACTGTAGGTTCTGACAGTTTTCCATTAAATGTTGACATTACCCAGTTAATCTCAGTTTTAGGTGCAACATATTGAAACTACATATCTAGCACTCTAACGTTATCTTTATAGCTCCATATGTTAGAATTCTCTTAAGAACTCCAAGATCTACTTTATGTGCTCTTTTAAAAAGAATTCTATCATATACTTTTATGTTTGGAATTGGTTATTTAGTATAGAATGTTCTATGTTTAAAAATCTATAGTTATCCTTCCTAAAGGATTTATTATTAATTCCTGCACTGAATAACTGTGAGGAAAGATGGTAGCTTTGGTTGCCAAGAGGTAGTTTAGAAATGTTACATATCCAGAACTGAGTTCAGGGGAAGTAGGAACAAGTAAATTGATTTCACTGGAAAATATTCTACATATAACATATGATACATTTCAAATGACTGTCAAAAATATGTATATTTTTATTACAATTTGTTTTCCTATCCATTACTTGACAGAATTAAAAAAAAATCAGTCAGCCATATAAAATGAACCATACCCTAAGTATATGTGAACTTTGAACTGAACACATTTAGTCTGTGTAGGAATACATCTATAACCACATTTAAAATGTTATTTCATAATGTGTTTCCATTCAATGGCTAATATGGGAAGATTTGTATATGCACAGTGCCATTTAAAAACAGTCTTGGTACAAAGAGTATTTGGGGAACTTATTATCTAGTAACATTAAAAAATAATACTAGAATTGCTCTGCCCATCCATCTTCATGGACAGTTTTACGTTCTCTGGTAGAGGTAGAAAAGGGGACACATATATGGGAGCTATTATCATTATCACAGATGACTTCCCAACGACAAATTCTGATAGATCCTCAGTTAATTGACCATCCTAGTTCTTAAACATTCTGGCTCTTCAAAAATTGTAAACTGCATTTATCTAATTCCTTTACCCCCACCCCAAATCATAGGCTGACTGGGTTGGCCAGAGATAAAGACAGAGGGCAGTATTTTGGAATATGGGGATTTTGTCCATAAACTAAACAGGTGTTTAGACTAGATATTAACTACTGGAGAGTCACAGGAGTCAAATCAAACGGGCTTTATAGTTTGCACAGTTGGAAACAAAGATCCAAATAACAGTTTTGTTTCTGGGCAAGCTATTCAAACCCTTGTGTATCACAAGATGTCATGGCCACCTCTTACTTGGACTACTACAATAGTTTTCTAGTTGATGAGCTTTTGCCATACGGGGTCTGGGCCTCCAAAACATTCCCAGCCATCTCCTGCCCATGGCTCTGCTCTCTTACCTCCTCTATCCTACCTTGAAACTTGGATTTCACCCTGTGTCTGACAAGTGAGCTTTCACCTTGTCTCTCTTGGAAGCAGCCCTTCATGACACCTCCCAGCTGTCTCTTCACCTCGGTCCCCTGTTCCCACAGGTACCGTCATCCACCTTGCCTATCTCCATCCTCCCATGGAAGTTTGAAGCATTAAATGTTTAAACAGACATGTTTAAAGAAGATCTGAATGTATGAAAAAACTGAGGATTAATCTAAATCTAATTAATGACCATAACTCATAAGTGATGTTTGAAAATGTGGAAACTTTTGTAAATAAGATTGATTCTGTGAATCATATGTACTCATTTTTCACAGAATGCAAGGAAGACATTATAAAGACTATGCACTGCTTTACCATTGTCATTTTATAGGTAAGACAAAGAAAACATAGAGAAAATAAATTATATGGTTACTTTTATAACATTATGGTACAAATGGAATTTTTCTACCCACATAAAGATTCTCTATAAAGGATCAAGAATAAAAATGCCTGGGTGAAGGAGATTGGAAATTCTGGAAATGATGCTTATTCTTGAGGATCTTAGGGTCTAACTGTGGCCATCCTGAGGTCACTTGGAATTACCACCTATTGTAGTCCTAGTCAGTCACTGGACTTGACCTAGTCCACATTAAAACTGTTAGAATTACCTTAGGAACCTTGTGGTTCCAGAACTGTCCAGGCTTGTATGAAGACAGGGGGATAAGCATTTGACTTCTGGAGCAGAAATTACTCTTCCCTTCTTTGGGAGATGCACTGATGTCACATTAGCATTAAGGTCATGGTTTCCCACCCTAAAGTAAGTGGTAGTTCAAGAGATTAGGATTCAAGAAAAATAATTTTCTCTTGCTTCACTCTAAATGAAACCAAACCATTCAGGAGATCAACAGAGCAAGGAGAAACAGTCTTCCAACGTCATCAAGAAAAAAGTTCTTCTAATACCTTACCATAAGGAACGAAAGTAAAATGCCAAGCACAAACATAAAGACAGGCCAGGCATAGAATCAGCTGTTTAATACATCCAGTTTCCACCACCTGCTACAAGGCTGAGAAGAACAGGATGCTTCTAGACAAAATGTAAGGAAGACAAAGGCATGAACAGCTGGAGTGGAGCGTAATGTGTTCAGGGTTGCCCCCAGAGCTACATTCTTGTTTTCTTAGTTCTGTGTTTTATTTAATTTTAGTTTGGGAAGGAAAAAAACAACACAAAAAGCCTTTTTGCTTTTCGAGATGCAATATGGAATTCCTGAAGCTCCCTTTCTCACATGGTGGGCGCTTCCCCTTGGAGATCAAGTCACTCTTGTTCCAGAAACAACTACCTACACCTCCCTGCACTCAGAATCAGGAAACACGTGTGTTTTATCATCTCTTAACAAGGCCACCTAAGTGAAAGAAAGGCAGAATACAATATCATCTCATATTGTGTGTCAGACGCCAACCCATGCTGGGATTTTAAATTTAGCTTCCTGAGTGTGAATAAACTATTGGCTTCATGATTATACTCTCTTGGTATGGGGGTGATTTTCATTTCCAGAGCCCATTCTCTTAGAATGGGATTTTCCTTGTAGGTGGACTAGGTGGAATATTCAGAGCAGAAAGTGCTGGCATATTATATTACAAATCTATAAAGCATTTAATTTTTAACACTGATTTTTAAAATCTTCAAACATTTATTTTACACATGCTGTTATCTTGTTGAAAATCTCTTTACTTTTTTACAGAGTAAAGTAGAATGAAGATTAAATACTTTTCCTTACAATCCACCACCTGATATAAGCTGATTTTATGGAACCTATCAGGCTATGACCATCACCATTCACAAGTCTCAATGATATATAACTGCCAAGCAAGATTCATAAGAAAAAGCTGAATGTAAGTGACACAGATCAATTCCACCTATAGAAATTTTAAATTTCCCTTTTCCAGGGGCAAAGGTAATCTCTTCATATCACTTTTTAAAATGTGTCTTTGTGGCACTTTTAGAATTTAGAAAATAATTCTGAATAGTCTTTGATAATGATCAGTCACCAGGTCAAAGTCAGTGTTTTAATGATCATATTACCTACATAATAATTTAACCTCTCAGTGCCCCTGACAACTTTTTTAAGACTGAAAATTGCCAAGCAAGTGGCAAGCTCTATTGATGGAAAAAGTTTTCTGTTTGGGAGTGAATTCCCAATACCAATGATATGTTAGGAAAGGTTTAAGATAAGTACCTAATAATTACGTAAGTATGCCAAGAATTTCTGTAAGGTATAGAAATGTTAGCAGGAAACAATTCATTTATAACTTATAAGACAGTTGCCTGAGTTTCAGAAAGGTTAAGTCACTTACTTGCCAGGGTCATTGGGCTAGTATGAGTCACAGGTGGGCACCAAACCCAGCTCTTTCTGACTCTGAGGCTAGCTCTCCATTTACTATCTTATGATCTTAGGCAAATTTCAAGTCGATGATAAATAAATATATACTATGGTGCAGTGGTGAGAACACTGCCTCTGTAGTAAAAGGACCTCAGTTCAAATCCTGCTTCTGATGTTGATTTATCTGTGTGACATTGGGGCAAATCCCTTTACCACTCTGTGACTCATTTTCCTCAACTGTAAAATGAAAGGGTTGGACTACAGGGCTCATGAGATCCTTTCCAGTTCTAGATCTAGGATCCCATGATTAGGATCACAGAACTAGATGGGTAGATGGGAGAGAGTTTTTAGACCTGGAGAAAAAAAAATAAAGCAATTAAAAAGTGGAGCCTGAATGGGAGACACGGGAATAGTGTGTGGATGACGAAAAAGGTAAGGAGAACAGATCAGTTGCCAAAAATATAGATACCAGAAAAAATGTAATGTATATTTAGAAAAAGATGGTAAAGAAAATCCCATAGCCCCATCTTAGATAGGAGTTTTCTAATAATGATTTGCTGGTTGTTTTTTTTTAAAGCTTGAAATAATTTTTCTCAAAATTGTTCATAAGTACACACACATCTGTATACAGACTAATGCATGTTTGGCAGCAACACATGCCAAGATCTAACATTTATATGTATGATGTATTCATGGAGTAGTTAAAGAGCTGGCTTACTCCAACTTGCACATCCCCCTCAGTGTAAAAACCAATTACTAAACAATAAAATAAAGGGCAAACATGCTTGAAATCAGAATGTTTTCTTTTAAAATGTTTTCTTTTTACGTGCATCTGCCTTTCAGTTGATTTTGTGGGAGGAAAAAAAAAGAAGGCTTCTATACATCTTCAACTAATAGAAGCCATAAAAAAACCCCTTTGTAATATTGGAACCAGTGGAGAAACCACAAGTATTCAAATGCAGGAAATCATGATTTTATAACATTTTAATGTGATCTACTCTTGGGAAACAAAGTTAACCAAACCCTATTTCTGTACAGGAAATATTCCAGTGTACAGTTGTACGACATTGTGGTGAAGGGGTACAGCTGCAGAGTTTTCACCTGTAATGCCCCACTGGTATTGTGGCTTACTGCATTGCATCAAGATTGCCTTCCTGTCCGGAAAGCCCTCTAAGTACAAACAAGACTCTGAGTCCAGGTTTTATTTTCCCTTGGTATCAGAATATGGTAATTTAAGAGCCCTGAGAAATACTTTTTAACCTTTTAAAGGAAATACATAACATTCTTTTATTAGGACTTATATTTTGTTTTGTTTTTTTAAACATGTGACCAAGTTATCTTATCAATTTATCAGGCTACTATGTTTAGAGCAGATGCAGGTGGGTAATAGGTAATCTTTAAAGAGATTTTTCCCCATTAAAAGAAATAATCTAAACACAAAGAACTTTTTCATCAAAATTAAAGTGAAGAAAAGGAAAACTTTTGTAAAATATATTTCTAAGAAACTACAAGTTCCAAAATCACCTGGTACTCTTTCTGTTATTCCTACTTATGAAGGTTTTACCAAGCTGTGGCAAAGACAATCAAATATACAATGTGTACTAGAAAGAACTCCAGACTGGATTTTAGGAGACACAATTATCTCTCTGAATACAAGCAAATCACTTAACTGCTCTGGGCCTGTTTCTACATCTGTTAAAATAAGAGGGTTAGGCTACAAGATGATTCCTAGAAGTTTTTAAGATAAAAGTCTATCATTTATGATTTATGCTAGCTAGGGTTTATGTGTTAAAATTTTTTAAAAATTTAGCTAATGGGATCTCTGGTGCTTCAGCAACAGACTGGATTTGGAATTAGAGGTCAAAAGTTTAGATCTTTACCTCTGATACTTACTAGCTGTAAGACTGTGGGAAAGTCACTTAACCTCTCTGGCTCTCAGTTTCTTCATCTGCAAAATGAGAGCATTAGGCTAAATGGCCTCTGAGGTCTCTCCTAGCTCTAGCACTATGACTTTGAACCTCTAAGGTCATTTCCAGCTCTAAAATTAGGATCATCTGATTATCTGGTAAACAGTGAAAAAAATATATACATCAGACTACTTGGACTGTGGTAATTTATACCACAGATACAGTGAATCTCACTAATTTGTACTAACAGGAGAAGTAAATTTAAACTCATTACAAATTAAAGTCAGAATCACAGAATATTTTAAAAGATAAATAAGTTTAATACTTTAAAGAACATGCAGAACTTGGAACAAAATGGCCAAATATTTCTGCATGGATGTCTTTTAGGGGGCTTGCTTTCATCTCTATATATTTAACTCTGATCCCCTTTGTGAGTGCCTGGCTTGCATTTCAACTGCCAACTGCATCTCTATCAGGATGTCTCAGTACTACCTCAAACTCAACATGCTACAACTAACTGTATTTTTTTCCTTAAGCCTACCTGCTCTCTTCTGACTTGGATTTTTCTGTTAGTAGAACTATCCACTCTCCTATGTTCCAAACTCTGGTGTTATCTTTGATTCCTCTCTCACATAAAACTTTTCATAGTTACAGAATCACAGAATTTTAGAGATGAAAAGATTCTGAGGTTCTAGTCTAACCTATAACTGAAAAAGAAAACCCAATACAATATACAAGTGGTCATCCAGTCTGTGCTTGAAAATTTCTAAAAAGAGGAAATCCAACACAACCCATGGCAGCCATCACGTCCTCCCTAAGTCTTCTCAAGGCTCAACAACCCCAGTTTCTTCAACTAAGTCTTCTTGATTCTACCAATTCAAATGCCTCTCAGATTCAATTACTCCTTTCTATTCCCACCCTTGTCACTTTGGTTACCACCCTTTATTATCACCCTCTTGAGTATTGAAATAGATTATCCTGCCTTTGCTCTATTATCCATACCACATCTTTCAATCTATTCTTCAGAATGTCAGAATGTCGCCAGATTGACCTTCCTTATGCATATAGGCACTCACGGCTTTCATCTGCTCAAAAATCCTTGGTGGCTCTCTATTTGTTTCCAAGTAAAACTCAAATTCCTTTGCCTGCCAGCCAGCATCAAAGCTTTACACAAGTGTAAAAAATTTGGTTTAACTCTACTTTCCCAATCTTAGTCTCTTATATTTTCCCACTATTTTAAAAGTTTTCTTTTTTATCATGAGCTTAACTATCATCAACAAACATAAATATTTCAGTCTACAAAAAGTAACAAAAAGGAGGATTTGTATAGAAAACTGTGATTTGTTATATGCAGTTTTAAAATATTTAAATTACATTTAATATGGCCTTCCTACCAGCGCTCACACAAGGTACAGAACAAACAACCAACTTCAGTGGTTGAATTCTTACCTGTCTTTTAAAGCTCAATTCATATGCTACCTCCTCCATGAAGCATTCTCTAATCCTTGATGTTAATAACCACAAGAACTTTGTTTTGTACTGTGTAGGCAATATACATACTCTGAGGCCACTAGGAGGCACAGTGGACCTGGAGTCAGGAAGACCTGGATTCCAATCCACCCTCAGAAACTTACCAGTTATGTGGTTCTGGGAAAGTCACTTGACCTCTGCTTGCCTCAATTTCTCGACTGTAAAATGGGAATAACACTATCTACCTCGCAGGGTTGTTATGAGGTAATATTCATAAAGTACCTGGAACATAGTTGGCACAATATAAATTCTTATTCCCTCCCTTAGGCATTATTTTGAATCATAGAGATTTGCTCCATTACCCTGATAGACTGCAAGTTCCATAAAAGCAAAAGACCCTGTCTATTTAATCTTTTTTATCTCCTTTTCTGAGAAACATTCTTCTCAGAACACAGCATAGAGTAGGCATTTAATAAATGTTGGTTGAATTGAATAACTATGCATAAGAACAATTTACAGTGAACATATCAATTATTTTTAGAATGTCTTCCTAAAGTACTTGAAGATGTCTTAAGTAATTTTTCTCAGCAATCTTATTTACATTATTAATTTGATTCACATGCCCTTTCCCTCAAAGAAAATGCAAAGACTAAATCCAACCCTCCAGATAATAAACATTTTCAAATAAGTCTGAAAGTGGCTCTGCTATAAGTTGAAGAGAGAAATTCACAAAACAATATTTCAACCCCTTGTTTCACTGAATCTTTTACTGGAGCTACTAGTCTAATGTGATTGTAACTCAGAGATGCTGAGAAGAAAAATTGTTAGTAGGCAGATACTAAGGAGGAGGAAATGGTAAAGTGTATGAAAAAATTTAAAAATAAACCTGTATAAGTACAACTTGATTAAGTGAATTGACTATACGGTGTAAAGTTTTCAAAACAGTAACCTGAGTTAGCCTCTGTCAATCTAGGTAATTAAATGTATTGAATTTCAGCGTGGGAAAAGTGAAACTGTTTGCAATTTCCAATGAGGACTCTAAGGAATTATGTCTAAATTCTGGCCTCAATCCCATTTCCCTTTCCTTATCTTTTAGTACTCCCTTATTGGGACCTTCTGCTCAAGTCCCCTGAGTCTATTCCCAAATATACCTTTGCTTTTTTCTCTCTGTTAAGCCATTCCCTCTGCTAGGGAATGAGCATTTCTGCCAACTCCTCTGAGAAGGCTTCCCAGATCACTCTTGCTGCCTTGGTCTTCTGAACAACTTCTGAACTATGTCGGAATGGCTCATTTGGGTCAAAATGTCATGCGGACATTTTTTATTGAGGCTCGTCTTCTCTACCAGAGTATAAACCCCCATAGGGCACAGAGTATAACCCAGATAGGGAAAAAGGACAGAACAATGGAGAACACACTAGGCTGTCCACTTAGAGTTGTGTGATCTTAGGAAGACTACCTTGTGGGCTTCAGTTTCCTTATCTGTAAAATGAAGATAGATGAGATTTCTAAAGTCCCTTCCAGTTTTAACATCCTATAACATTTTATTCTCTGCATCTCCTAAAAAGTGTAGCATGGTGTAGGCACGGAATGGATGCTCAATAATTATTTGTTAAATGAATGGGTCTTTAAGTGATCTTTCAACATCAAAACACAACAACTGATATATTACAAAAGCAAGGTCTGGAAGGGTGATGTTTGAGGGATGTTTGATGGCAAGAACCAACATATTTCTCTTTGTTTTTTGCTTGCTGCATTCTAAGTTGCAAACACCTTTGGCAAGTATATACCTGCCTGTTTTATCATTGGCTTGATACTAATGATCAGAGGGTTACAAAACAAACATGTCTGTTCTTGCAAATTTCAAGGAATCATGTATCAATGACAGAAGAGAGGCTTTAAGGCAGTATTTGATTCTATGGAATCAATTTTTACAGTAAAAATAATAAGCAGAGTAGGATTGTATTGTTTATTCAACTCTATGATGGCAAAGATATGATCTGCTGTAGCATAGCTTTTATGATAGTCTGCCTTTTTCTAAAGGCACTTGCCTTTGTCAGGGAGGAAACCCAGCACAGAAAACAAATGGAAGAAGAGGTCCCTATAAATGGTAAAGTCCTATAGATGCTTCTATTTGTGGGTGCCATGGTCTGACTGTATCAAGCTGTAGAACACTACAGACCTTCCTAAATGAGATTACTCAAAAGAATTTGCCTTAATAATCCATGCTGGAAAAAACAAGTGGATGAAGATTTCCTATTGATTGAGCCTATGACAGGAAGTTGGATAGGAAAATCAGAGTTGTTCTGTCAATACATATATCTTGCATAGATAATGCAGATAGGCCAAGAAATGAACACAAGAAGAACAAGGTAGATTGTTTTTGGGGAAAATGAGTTGTGCTTTTAATGACTCCAAGCATCCATTAACAAAGATCTGTTCTGTAACGACAATATTCTTTGGGGGATGCTGTATGACTATAAATCATAAAAACATCATTTCCAAAAAACTAAAGTTGTAGGTCACCAAAAGAGCAATGGAGAAGTATAGAGCAGTTATGAATAGCCTGCAACAGATTATCAATGAAAAACTATACAGGAAAAGTAACATCATAGTAATCATCAGAGGTGTACAACCAGAAAAGGAGATGTACTGGTTGTATGATAATCCCTCATTCAACAAAGAAATTAGGTGTCTATTAAACAGAACATAACTTAAGTACTTCACTGATAACTATGCAATATCGCAAAGTCTACAGGAATTTGGTTTGCCTCAGTCCTTTAGGGGGAATCTTAGTGACTCTTGTGCTCCTGCTGTCCAATGAGAGACAATGTGGTATGTGAGGCCCCATGGTTCCTGATAAATGGTCCTTGGTCCTTGACCTTTTCTTTTGTTTATTTACCTTCTAGGTGAAGGGAATGCAGCTACTGGCCTTGGGAGCTTCAAAGGGTTGGTAGAGCAAGCCACAGAAATCTAGGAGGGAGAATCCAGGCATCATTATACCTTGAAGAACATGGAGTGATTTTTGGGAGTGACCATCAGGACCCCAGGTCAGCAGATAGACTCATCTGTTAGGCTGCATCGAGACAAGAACTTGGTAGGAGGACTGCTATTAAGGAGTTTTGAGCCTCCTCCCCTAGAAACTGAAGTGGTGTAGAGGAGAGTATACCCCTTGAGTTGTTGAAGGGGAGGGAATTTTTATGTATTTGTTCTTGCAAAAAAAAAAAAAGAAGTCTAGAGGAAGGCCTACAGCATACAGTTATACAGCCATTGCAAGGAAACTATGTGAAGGATATTAACTCTACAGCAATATCAACTCTGGGCATTCACTCTTTCATGTCTATGTCTACTTCTCAAAAAATATAAGCAATCTCTATTTTTTTCTGTTTTTCCTTTCTATTTTCTCTTTAGTGATGCTGCACAATAAAGAACTATCTGGAGGGTAAATTAAAATGGCCATTTGTACCCACAAGTCCTTCAAAACAATTTTCAATTACAAATTGCATTATAAATAATGAGAGGAGGGAAGTGCTAAGAAATTTACAAATATTGTCTCATTTGATATCATAATGATTTGTCATTGGAGACAGCTTCTTGTAGTTATCTGGCTTCAGGACTTTATCTGTTCTTAATCTCTTCCTAGAAATGATGCCCCACTTGAGGCCACCTCTAACTAGCTAACCTACAACTTCCAGTTAAGTGTGACCAGAAGAAGGTGTGAACACACACATAGTTAGGCTACAGTAAATGAACAAGTCATAATTTCATTTCAACTTACTGCAATGTGTTTAAGACATGTTCACCAGGAATGTAATAGACTTAAAAGCAGGACTACCTAAATAATTTCATTTGATTTAGTTTTAAAATTTCATGTATTTTAGCTAGTATTAATGTTGTTTTTGCTATTATTACATGGCCATTTCCAAATACAATTTATATTACACTGTGTTATGTTATTATGTTTAAAATTAGGTCAGATATCACATTTGAACCCAGAGTGCAAAAAAGCAAACATTTACTTTTTGGTTGCTATGAACATGTCAGACAAGTAATAACCTAAACCTAGTTCACAAAACTTCACAAATTACTTGGATATTTAAAACACTTGCTTCGGAAATGTGAGAAATAAATCTGAACATGAGCAAAAATTGTGGTTTCTCCAAAAGACCATTTCCCCAATTCTCAAATGCCTAATTCAACACTATAGCCCCAAAGGAGAACGCAAAACAGAAAGGAGACGGTCAGCCAAACATGAGATATTCACCATTAAAAGGAAAAAATGAATGCCTTTGACATTGATCATAATTCTTTTCCTGTTGACTGTCAGATCAAATCTTTCCTGAAATAATGAGTTACAGTAGTTTAATATGAATGACTCCAAACTTATATTTCCTGAGCACCACTGAAAAGCCAACAAGGTGTTCAAAAATACATCTGTTTATACACTCAAGAATTCAACAGACAATAAATGCCTACTATGTGAAACATCCTGAAAATATCAAACCTAAGCTTATTTCTGTCCAAGTGGTTCATTTTCTACTAAAGCAGACTAAGAGACTAAGGTAACCTCAGGTGATTCCCATAGATATCAAACTTAGTAAAATACTTGTAAACAACTATGACTGCTTCAATAAACTTTAAACAAAATAAAGAGTGACATAATCTAAGCAACCCAGACATGAGTCCTGCAGCAGAGCTGACCTAGCTGCAAGGGACCTCCTCAAGCATGTCTTACTTCCCTCTAGCTAGCCTGGTCCAGGGAACAGATAGACATTTGTTTGCCTGCCGTGGGGCCCTTTCTCCTCCTTTTTACCTCTTTGTCAGATTATCAAATGAATGCTATCCTTGCTACTGTGAAGAACATCAAAATAGACTGTCTTCTCTGTATGGCTCTACTCAGAATCCCTGGGATTTTGCTGAGCTTGAAGCTGTCTGCCCTGCTCCCTCATTTCCAGCTGTCCCTGGAATCTCTGTTCTAGTGCTAACAAACTACCCTTCACATCACACCTATGGCCTCCCTTTGGAAATTACTATATTTTGAACACACACACACACACACACACACACACACACACAATTTCCCCCATAAGAATGTAAACTTCTAGAGGAAAGAGACCTTTGCATCTTTGGTACATAATGCCTTGTATATCGTAGTCAATAATACTTGTTGAATTGAAATGAATTAATTCTTATTAAATTTACTCAACTGTAAAAATTTCAAAGTTCTTTATCTTAATGAATGAAATGAATACTGGAACTTTCCGAGAATATTAGAGTTCTTATTCACTTCTGAAGAAAAACTGAAAGCTAGGTTCTGTTCCCTTGAATATAATAAATTATGATTTTTTTAAACTATGTATCTCTTCATTCACCATAGGACCTTCCTTCACCTTCACTATAGAGTTTTATCCAAGTCTTTAAAAGTCATTTCTTCGGATTAAGAGCCAGTTATGTTTAACATTTTTTGATTTAATAATCTGTCTTTTTTTTAACTCTTGCCTCTTTTTCCCCTTTGAAGCCCATGCCTACCAGCCACCTGTATTTTGGCCATAAAGAAGTCATACACATACATATTCCCGTGTTCTTTTCCTATTTGATTTCATTAAAGCAAGAATCACGAGACAAGAAAGGACCTTGACGTGTGGTTTGGTTGTCACTCTCCCTTTTACAAAGCTCTTTCACAAACATTGCCTCATTTGATTCTCCCTATAATTCTGTTAAGTAGGCAGGACACACATTATCTCCATCTTACAAATAAGGAATATAAGGCTCACAGAAGGTACAGTGACTAGCCCAAGGTCTATAATTCATCATCTTTGTCATCACTGACATTTATAGTTTGTAAAGTTTTGACAATCTTGTGAGGTCATTCTTTTAGGCATTACATTCATTTAACAAATGAGGAAACTGAGGTTTAGAAGTAGTGGGTTTGTGTGATATTATTCAGTTGGTGACACAAATACAGCTTGATATTCAGTACATTTGTGGAACTTCCATACTAGCCTAATCCACACCTCACTGACTAGATAAGCATCTGGCTTTGGGAGTACTGTAGTTCAGATCTGGACCACGGCCTGCCCACTGGTGAGGCATGTATAAGGCAGGCCATATCCGCCTTACACATATTAACTTTTAATTGTTTTTGTTGAATAACGTGGTAGCACTGTTTTTTCCATTATGGAGATTTTGCGTTTTAGACTACCCATTTACTTTCCCATATAAACAAGGAATAATATTTATAGAGCCAATTTTGCCCTTATTTATGCATGAACAATTTCTACTAAAATTAATGAGAGTGTATGCCTCTGCCTTAGGGTACTATGTAGCTTATGGCACTGGATTTACTTCTATGGTTTAGGGAAATTACTGCTAAAATATCCCATGAAACTCTTTTTTCACAAGTGATAATACTTAATTTATTTCCTTTTAAGGAATATTTAGGGTCCTTAAAAAGAGGCTGCTTGTGTTTTTACTCAAAAGTACTTTTTTATTAGGAAGGAAGACAGCTTAAAAAAATTTGGCTTACTCATACGACTTGCAAATTACTCAATGATATACAAAAAGATAGGCAACCAGATGGCACAGTGGATAGATTGCCTGGCCTGGAGTCAGGAAGATCTGAGTTCAAATCAGACTTCAGACACTTACTAGCTGTGTGACCTTGGGCAGGTCATTTAATCCTGTTTGCTTCAGTTTCTTCATCTGTAAAATGAGCTGGAGAAGGATATGGAAAACCACTCTAGTATCTTTGTCAGGAAAACCCCAAATGGGGTCACAAAGGGTCAGACATGATTAAAAATGACTGAACAATGCAAGAAGAATTTGAACAATGAATCTGTGGCTTAGTTTTTCCGCCATTAAACACGAATAAGACAATCTTTGTATTTTGACGCGCCCGACCCTGTACAACCAAGAAAGGCCACTGGTGGCCTCATATTTCGAACTGGCAGTGTGAGGCTCCTCTGCTCACACACATCATCCGTGTCAGCTCTGCACTGCAGTTACCTACTGACTTCCTGGCGCTATCTCCTTTCTGAACATTTAACTGAACGTATCGATGCTTTCTTCACCCTCTCTCCTTTCAAACCCTTATTCTTCTTCTGAATGACTCGAAAATTCAAGAGGACAACACTAAGGATATTTTTGACAACCGATTCCTCATCTTCCTGAATTCCATGATTCATTCAACTCTAAAATTCTGTGATTGTATAAAAACAGATGGGTGAGATACTGATAACCACGGATATTGGGGAAAGATATTTTAGGTGCAGGGAATGGAATACACAATGGCACAGAAATTACAAAGTACAGAGCATAATTCAGGGAACAATGAATCTGCAGTTTGTTTTGAGTGAAACCAATACAGAAAACCGGAGCAAAATGTGTTGGCTCAATTGGTTATAGAATGGGTTTAATACTATTAATAGGGCAGCTAAGTGGTGCAGTGAATAGAGTGCTAGCACTGGAGTTAGGATGACTCCTCTTCCTGAGTTCAAATCTGGCCTCAGGAATGTACCAGTAAGTCATTTAACCCTGCTGCCTCAGTTTCCTCATCTGTACAATGAGCTGGCAAAGGCAATGGCAAACCACTCCAATACCTTTGCCAAGAAAACCCCAAATGGGGTTAAGAAGAGGTGAACATGACTGAAAAACCACTGAACAACAACAAATAATAAAGCTAAAATAAAGCTAATATTTGAGGTTGAATCCCTACATGGGTCATTTTTTATTGAGAGTCAGTATGGCACAGGGATACAAGTACAAAGAAGAAAACAAATCCACTCACAAGGGGCTTATATTCTAACAGAAGAGACAACAAATACGTATAAAATACATATGGCATAAACACAAACCTAATAAAGACATATATATGCATGTCATGTATATTTATGTGTATATATAAAGTAGTTAAATATAAATACAAAGTAGTTTGGGTAGGAAGGCACTGGAAGTTGTGGGAATCAGGAAAGGTTTTAGGAAGAAGATAGTGCCTGAGATGCATCTTAACAGAATAGGAGAGGGGGGGGCGGTAAAGAAGTAGTGCCTTCTGGGCATGGGCTATGGCTAAGACAATGGCACAGAGATGGGAAGCAGAATGTTCACTGAGTAACTGGGAAAATCAGCTTGGCTGAGCTGCAGAATACTAGATGTAGAGTAATGAGCCTGGAAAGACAGATTGAGGCAAGGTTGTGCAGGGCTTTAAAAGGTAAAAGGAGACTATTTCATCTAAGAGGTGGCAAGAATCCACTAGAACTGACTAAATAAGGGAATTAGTGATCAGATCTGTACTTAAAGAATCCTACTTTGGTAGCAGTTGTGGCATGGACTAGAGTGGGAAGAGAATAGAAACAGAAATCTATTAGAATCTGGGCTTACCCTTTTTTTGTGGCATGGATACCCTTTGAAGTCTGGACCTATGGACTTCTTAGAATGTTTTTATTTAAATGCAGAAAATAAAATTTATAGGATTACAAAGAAAACCAATTATGATGAAATAGCTTTCAAAATACTAAAAAAAAATGTTCACATACCCTGGGTTAAGGATCCCTGTATTTAGAGGAGCCAAGAGGGAACAGCAGGAAGAAGTACAGGAAGCTCCCACCATGTCTCCCAAACTCCTCCAAACAGATCTAGAAATACATACCAGGCTGAATCCTAACGGAAAATCCAAAGGGGAAAAAAAAAAACAAAAACAAAATGCAAACCAAAGAGGCAGTTTTTCCTGCCCAGACCAGCATAGAGAAGTCTGGGGAACTGAGGTCAGGTCTGGCCAGGATCCATGGATCCTTCATGGATCCATAATTTTAGTTATATTTGACAAACATACACTCTCATTATGTCTGACTCTCAGAAGTCTTATTTTCTGAGAACTTTCCTGATGCCCCTAATTGTTGGACTTTCTTCCTTCCTCAAATGATCTTGCATTTACTTATCTGTCCACCAGTTGAATCAAGTCAACAAGCATTTACTTATTGCCTATTCTGTGGTAGGCACTGTGCTAAGTGCCAGGGACACAAAGAAAGACAAAAATAGTTGTTGCCCTCAAGAAGCTCACAATTTAATGGAGAGACAACATGCAAAGAACTATATACAAACAAGATATAGACAGGATAAAATGGAGATGATATTCTACCAGTGGACTGTTAGCTTCTAGAGGGCAAGAGATTTTTTTTTTGTTTTGTCTTTTTATTTCTAGTGCATAACAGCATATTGCATATTTAATGTACTTAACAAGTGCTTAAGATCTTGCTCACACGATACCTTTTGTTTTGGCTAATATATGGGTGATCCTAAGGTGAAGAATCTCTTCAGTCAGACTGACTTTGATGGCAGGTATGGCTTAAAACTGGGCCTATTCTGGACGCTTTCACAGCTGGGTGGACGTGTTAGAGCTTATAGTCTAGTCTGCTGGCACTGATTTGGAGAACCCAGGATAACTGCTCTGCCAGCATGAGATCTTGCTTCCAGGGTACTGTTAAATTTTAGTTCTATTTCTCACTTTCTGGAGTTATCCTCCCCATTTCTTTCACTATTTTCTCAAAGTGCTTATTCCCTAAAGCTTTCTTTGGGGTTCTCCATTCCTCTCTCCCTAAGTCTAATCCTGCTTTTTACATTTATGCCTGTTAAATTTCATCCTGCTGGTGTGGCCTTATGGAGCAGGAAGAGTATCTTATTTCTCCCCTAGCAGTAACCAGCACAGAGTTTTGCACATAGTAAGTGCATAATAAATGATTGTTGAATTG
The DNA here is from genome assembly GCF_011100635.1 of Trichosurus vulpecula. Lineage (NCBI taxonomy): Eukaryota > Metazoa > Chordata > Mammalia > Diprotodontia > Phalangeridae > Trichosurus > Trichosurus vulpecula. The sequence goes on from NC_050573.1 coordinate 146,884,138, forward strand.
CTGAATGAATCCTAATTCTGTCATCTGATACATTAGTTATTCTGCCCAGCTTTACTCTACCTTAAAATTGTATAAATAAGCTTTGTATGTCTTTATTCTGCATGCAAGTTACTGATAAAAATGTTGACCCAAACAGAATACTGTAGCATATCATTAGTTAGAGAGGCCTCCCTGCTGGCTGAACTCAATCCATTAATCAATATTTTTTTAGTACAGTTGTTTAACAAATCCATCTGGAAATAATCTTTTCTAGTTCCTATCTCTGCATTTTTCTACATGTATAGAATGATAGATTTAGTCAAATGAATTGTTGAAATCCAAATAGACTATGTCTATGTCACTTCCCTCATCTGCCGGTCCAGTTGATGTGCTGAGGACCTGAAATTTCATTGGTATTGGGAACTCCCTCCACCAATGGAGAGCAAATTCTGTCTAGACCTATATAGAGAACAGCGTAAAGCTCAGAGGCCAGCACTGCTTAGCAAGCATCTGAGTTAGGATTTAAACTTATTTTTCTGACTTTAGGTCCAGCACTAGGTAGTCATGCTGCCTTTAGTGTAATAGCCCTATAAAAATGAAATAATGTTAGAATAGCATGATTTGTTCTTCAGAGATGAATGTTGTTTCCTGGATATCATGACTTTGTCTTCTGTTAACAATACTTCAACGGATACATGATGTCATCTCAACTAGAGCAAATGGGAAACCTCCACACCTTTTTTGTGTTAAGAAACCATTTGTTTAATAATCAATTCTGGAAATTTTAAGGATATAAATGTCTCTAATTTTCAGAATCCACAACCAATTTATTTTTTGAAAATAAGGGCATAATTTAACAAAAGGGTTGTACGTAAGTACCATGAATTTAGAAACAAAGGGCTAAAAGTATAGTTGTTGATAGTCCAATGTCAACATGGCAGGAGGTCTGCAGTGGAATGCCTCAAGAATCTATGCTTAGCTGTATGTTATTTAATATTTAATTGGCATAGAAGGCATGCTCATAAAATTTGTAGATGACACAAAGTTGGGAGAGATACTGGATGACAAGGTCAGGATCCAAAGAGATAGTGATTGGCTTGAGCACTGGACTTAATCTAATAAAATAAAATTCAACAAGGATAAATATTAAGTACTATACACTTGTGTACAAAAACTCAGCTTCATAAGTACAATATGGGGAAGGCATAGTTAGGATGCAGTTGTTCTGAAAAAGATTTGGGGGTTTTAGGAGACCAAAAGCTCAATATGAGTCAGGAGTGTATGTGGTAGCCAAAAAAGCTGATGCAATATTGGGCTACATTAAGAATAGCTTCCAAGAATACAGAAGTGTTAGTATATTGTAATCAGCTTTACTAAGACCTCACCTGAAGTACTATGTTCAGTTCTGGGCACTACAACTTAAAAAGGACATTTATAAGCCTGATAGCATCCAGAGCAAGGTGACCAGAATGGTGAAGAGTCTTCAGTTTATATCATATGACAACAGGCTGAAGGAACTTAGGGATGTCCAAATTATAGAAGCGAAGGCTCAAGGAAGACCTGATAGCTGCCTTCTTTTAAAGTATCTGAAGAACATGTGAAGGAGGAATTAGACTTGTTCTACTTAGTCACAAAGGATAGAACAATAAGCAACAAGTAAATGTTGAAAAGAGGAAAATTTAGGCTGGATGTCGGGAAAACCTTTCCAACCACTGGAGCTATACAAAAAGTAGAATGGCTGCCTTGAGAGGTGATGAGTTTCCCCTCTTTGGAGGGCTTCAAGCAGAGGAAGGATGAACACTTGTTAGGTTTGCTATGGTGGAGGTTACCTTCTTACATAAATTGGGATAGATGGCTGCTGAGGTCCCTTTCAGCTCTGAAATCTGGTGACTCTGTGACATCACCATGGCTTGGAAGGGTTTAACAAAGCTTTATATAGGAGAACAAACATGAACTGGAGTCAGGGAATTCAGTTAGTCATCTAAGTGTGAAGTAATAAAGGCTTAAGTTAGAGGATCACTGGGAATGAAAAGGAAATGATACATGAGAAAGGTTTTGAAGGAAGAACTGTAGGACTCAGTGATTTATTAGATTTTGTAAATGAAGGAAAAGGAACAGTCAACCATAGGTTTGATGTTTTAAGTAAGTATAAGTGACTGGTAAGACACAGTCCTTTGCACTCTTTGCCTTTGTGGTATCACTGACAGAAAACAGGGAATTTAGAAGGACCAGCTGGTTTTACTGGAAAGGTAATTAATACAGTTTTAGACATGTTGAAATGATAGCAGGTCATCTAAATGAAAGTAGCTAATAGACCAATGAAGATGTAGGATTAGAGCTCAGGGGTCAAGTCTGAATATTTTTATTTGGGAGTCAGCTTAATAGAGATAATACTTTAAGTCATGGAATATATGAGTTCTTTAAGGGGAAGAATGTAGAGAGAAAAAAGCAGAGGCCAAAAACTGAATTCTGAGGAAAAGTCTACATTTAGGGGCAAGAGAAAAAGGAACTAGTTAAGAAGACTGAGGAGGAATAGTCAAAGAACTCTAATGAACATATCATATTCTCTTTTTCCATCTCTTAACCTTTGTTCCTCTAACTAGCATCTATCACTGGGTATAGATGCCTTCAATTGTCTGCCCAGTATCCCAAGTTCAATATGTCAAAGAGTTTATCTTCTCCTTAAAAGCAAATGATGTATCTCTGTGGGCAAGGTCACCATTTTACTTGTCTTTCACTTCTCATCCATCAGGGTCATCTTACATACTTTTTGGTTTTTTAGATCCTAATAATTTCTCAAGTTTGGTGGTTTAATTTACAACAGTGTATGGATAAAGCCTTTCTGGCATACATATCCCCTTAGCCATTATCTAGACCTTGGTTAATTCATGTCAAGGCTATTGTAACCTTCTTCTCACTGAACTTTCTGCCTCTAGATTTCCCGTTAGTTGAATAGAAGTATAATTTCACTCACTACCAACACACTCCCATAGCCCTTTAAATCAAATGTAAACCTGTAAATGGGACCAGCTACATAATCATCTCATCTTTCACTAAGAGGTGAACCACACTTTATGCGACAGATGCGTTCTTGGAAAAAAAAAATTTCTGTACACCAAATTTCTATAGATTGAACCATATTTTCCTTTTAACTGACATAATTTCTGAGATGCATACCCAAGAAAACATTTGGTCCCCAGATGTAACAACAACAAAAAAAAATCACCATTTAGAATGCAGCAAAAATCATAGTCCTGATGCAGTGAAAAGAACCCTGGATTTGGGGCTAGGGGCATTATGGAGCCAGTCAAATGATTTGGGTTCTTAATGCCTACGTAACCTTGGGCAAGTCCCTTTTTCTCCTCTCTGGCCAGGCCTCATCGTCCTTATGTGTAAAATGAGGGGGCTGGACCAGATGATCTCTAAGGTCCCTTCTGGCTCCAAATCAATGATTCTACGATCCTTTTAAAAGCAATATTTAAAGGAAAAATGGTAACTTCTTGACAATGCTTAAAATATTAAAAAACTGAATTAGAATAAGATCACAGAATTATGTACTTGAATGGCCTACGGAGGTCATCTGGTTTACAAACTGGGAAACTGAGTTCAGGAGAAGTAAAGTAGCTGAACAGTGTGGGAGCAGGGACAGAGCCTCTCAGTCTTGACTCTTCATTTAGAAAGTGGCCTTTTTATGACCCCATTATGAAGGGGAAGTTATCTAAAAAGTTTAAGGGGACCTACATTTTTTGCTTCAATATTCAACATTTTTAAAAGGGGGAAACAGCATATCATAACCCATCCACAGTCATTAAAAAAGGACCATGTTTTTCACTTTAGTTTATCTTGAATATTCATGACTTAAATACTTTTCCTAAAACTTTTTCAGTGTAGTATATTCTTTACAGAATAATAGACTGAAATAGTTTTGTAAAATGATCTCCATTTATCTGAATGATAAAGTTTTTCTATGTGATTAACTGGATGAAAAGAACTGCTTAAAACAAGTGATCTCAGCTATTTGTGATATGGAATTAGAGGTAAATGTAATTCTTATTTATTTGATTCCAGGGTTAATCCCTGGGTGATTTTCCCAAGTCTGTAAACAGAAAGGAACCCAGAAATGCATTATTTTAAATTCTAGTTAATCATCTAATGGCGGTAGCTCCCAAATAATATAATTTTGCATATCTCTAGCCATCAAGTAGTCCTGTCAAGATGTTAACTTAATGGAGAGGGAATTCAATTTTTTTTTGTTTTTTTTTTTTTGGCAGGGCAATTGGGGTTAAGTGACTTGCCCAAGATCACACAGCTAGTACATGTGTCAAGTGTCTGAGGTTGAATTTGAACTCAGGTCCCTCCTGACTCCAGGGCCACTGCTCTATTCACTGCGCCACCTAGCTGACCCTGGAATTCAATTTTTAATGGAACCTTACAGTGAATTCTTGTACAAATCTAAGAATCCTGCAAAAAATTTATCCTCTAATTTATTTCTTGTTGATGTTCCATATAGTTAATGATCTCCAATGAAGGAAGAATCTGGTAGGAGAGTTTCATCAGTTTTGTCATCTGTGAAATGGGAATAAAAACTGTGCCTGTTTTATAAGGTTGTTGTGATACTTAAGCGGGATAGCATAAAGGGCTCTGCAAAGCTTAAAGCTATATAATTATGTCAGGTATTATTACTATCAATATATTATAATATCATACTATTAATAACAATTACATAATTACGTCAGGTTTATTACTATGAATTATACAAAAAAAGATAATACTGTGGGAATGTGGTATGGTCAAAGTTACAAAGTGTTATGAAAATTCAAAGGAGATCACTTCTAGCTGAGAAGAATCAGGGAAAGCTTCAGGGAGAAAGTAACATTTGAGCCATGAAAGATATGTAGGATGTTAAAGGGCAGGAAAGGAATGAAAAAAGTGTCACAGAAGTCAAGGAAGGGAAATAGTAAGAAGAGGATTCACAAACAATTTCAAATCCTGGAGGTCGAAAGCTGATGAGAACAGCAAAAGAACCACCGGATTTGTTGGCCAGGAAGTCAGTAGTGACCTTTGAGAACAATTTCAAGGCACCGTGGGGGCTAGAAACCACCTTGCAATTAAGGAGCATGTGGATGGGGATAAAGGAGAAACAGTGAGTGTGAATTATTCTCCCTTAAAATTTGGTAATGAAGGGGAAGAGGGTAATGGGATAATGCCCTAACGGGAAAGTTGGATCATGAACATTTTTTTGTGGATAGGGGAGGTCTGAGAATATCTGCAGGCAGAAAGGAAGGGTTCAGAAAACAGTCAGTCAACAAGCACTTACTTACTCTGTGCTAGGCACTGTGCTAAGTGTTGAGGATATAAAGAAAGGCAAAACAAAGTTCCTGCCCTTGAGGAAGCCACAGTCTAATAGAGGAGGCAGCCGGCAAATAGATATGTACAAACAAGCTACACACAGGATTGGGAAACGCTTCCTGTGGAAGATGAGGGTTTAGTTAGGACTTGAAGGAAGCCACAGAAGCCAGGAGGTGTAGATGAAGATGACTGATGGGTTAATCACGAGGGCACAGGTAGAAGGGGATTAGCCCTGGCAGGAAGGAAACTGTTGCTTCTTCTGGGAACATGAAGAAAGAAAAGAAAAGCTATAGAAAAGTTTTGAAGTATGGAGAAGGGGTGCTGGAGGATGGCTTCCTTTTCCTTCCACATTATTATGTTCTTTCCTCTCCATTTTATAGGATGAAGCTATTGTTTCTGTTTGGCAGTTCTTTGAGCTAATTCCATAAAAGATACGCTTCTAATCAAGAAAAGAGAAAATTAATCCAATACTAGATAATCAATTTCTATTTATCATCCCCTTTAAAAATATTTTCTGAACTGAGAAGCAGATATTAATGTATTCTTTAGCACCTTTAAGTCAGATACTGAGCAAGGCCCTTCATTAAAAGATGAAATGGATGTTTTATGTAAGAGTATTTAGTAGGAAAACAGAAATAAGCTAATAAAATATCTACCACCAAATAAATCCACAGGATAAAAATGACTTCAGGATTCTTTTGGTTTGCAAATGTTTTTCATTTATTTTAAAAGCACATCTTATTGACAGATTCCTTCCCTGCCTCCTCCTTTTCTGAAAGGCAAGGAATGCTAGCATTTTAAACTATTTATTGGTTTTTGATTTGAAAAATCTCATTTGCTATGTATGTCTTCTAACCATCCCCCCAAAACCCAACAATGCCCCTCCATCCCCAACTACACACATCAGTATATTTCCCATGCAGGAAGACAAACTTTTCTTCACATATCACAGACTAAACTGTCAAAGAATACAAGTCAAAAAGGTAGAAAAAGTGTGAGGGTGACATAGTGGTGGCTATTGAACACAGGTCCATAGGATCTAATTCTGACACTGAATAGCATCCTTGGGGTTGAGGAAATGGAAGGACCCACCTCCTTACTTCTGACAGGCACTGGTCTAAACTTCTGAGAACTTCCACACAACCCTTTTCAATCTAAGGTAATGGTAGAGGCTAGTCAAGTCAAGACAAATCAACAACTATTTATTAAGAGCTTACAATGTGTTTATGTTAAGCTTTGGGGATGTAAACATAAACAAAAAGACAGTACCACCTCTCCAGGAGCCTAGTGGAGGAAGGCAACATATAAAAGAAAAGCAGAAAAGGGGAAGGTGGGGGACAAGTGCGTAGTGGCTAAATTTGGAGAATGAAGAATAGCTGATCTAAGACCTTTCTGAAAATAGAGGTTCCAAGAAGAACTTACCAATGAGTATAAGTGGTAGAAAAAGATAGTGGTGCTAGCAAAACCTAAAAATTCAATTTAGCAAACACTTATCTATCTTCAATTATCCTAATTTCCATCAGCTGTTCTGCTTGGTTTTCACTGCACAAACACCATCCCCCTCACCAAGTTGTTCAAACCCCCTTCCCTTTTCAGCTTCCTTTCGTGTATCTTTCCCCCTATTTCATTGCTAGCTCCTTGAGGGCAGGGACTGCCTTTTCTTTTTCTTGTTTGTATCCCCAGCTTTTAGCAGTGAATGGCACATAGTAGATGCTTAATAAATGTTTACCGATTATGTTCGAAGTTCCATGAATTCAAAGACAAAAACCCCTCAAAACAGTCCCTGACCTTAAGGATCTTACATATCACTGGAGGGCCAGGCATGTAAACAGATAAGTAACACAAGATTAATTTGGAGGATAGAACATTAATAATTAGGAAGATTAGGAGAGACTTCTTGTAGGAAGTGGGACATAAATCGAGTCTTAAGTCAAACTAAAAATCCTAAGAGATGAAGCTGAGGAGGAAGGGCATTTCTTGCTTGGAGGACAGACTGCAAAACCATGCAGGCAAAGATATAATAATGAATTTGGGGAAGAGTGAATAGGCCAATTTAGTTGGAATATAATGTATGAAGGGGAATAATGTGAAAATTAGTCTGAAAAAATGAGTTAACACCATATTATAAAGGCTCTAAGTGCCAAACTGAGGAGTTTATATTTTATCCCAGAGGCAAAAGGGAACCAGTAAAGCTTTTAAGCAGGGCAATAACCTATTCTTTTTTTAATTTAAATAGTATTTTATTTTTCCCCCAATTATACATCAAGAAAATTTTTGGCATTCATTTTTATAAGATCTTGAGTTCCAAATTTTTCTGCTTCCCTCCCTCCTCTCCCTGATTCTGAAAATGGTAGGCAGTTTGATATAATTTATACATGTGCTATCATGTAAAACATATTTCCATATTTTTCACAGTTGTGGAAGAAGAAACAGATCAAAAGGAAATAAAACCATGAGAAAGAATAAAGTGAAAAAAAAAAAAAAAACATGGTTCGATCTGCATTCAGAGTCCAACAGCTTTTTATCTGGACATGAATAGCATTTTCCTTCCTGAGTCCTTGGTACCTGTCTTGGATCTTTATGTTGCTGAGAAGAACTGAGTCATTCATAGATGATCATCACACAATGTTGCTGATAGAGTGTATGTTGTTTTCCTGGTTCTGCTCATTTCACTGCAATAATTTATTCTTTAAGAAGATTCCTTTGGAAGCTACATGGATAATGGATTGGAAAGAGAAGAGACCAGGAACAAGGAAGCCAGTAGGGAGGATGTGACAGTAGCCCAGATAAGAAGTGATGAGGGTCAGAACCAGGGTGATAAGTAATGAGGTTCAGGGGGCCAGAAAATGATGAGGTTTAGAGGCACCCCAAAATGTTCGGGTGCAAGGTAGTTTCAGAAGATATTTGCTTAGGCAGTCTCCAAACTGAATAAAGGCATTTATTTTGGATAACACAACACACCAAGCAGGCTCCTCTGCCCCTTAAGGGAGACAGAGCAAGTAGGAGACCCCAGTTTAAGAGGGGCCTGGCAGCCCCCTAGGGGAGACGGGTAGACCCCCAAGGGAGGGCCCCTCCCAAAGGAGATGGCCACTTAAGGAGGGACACCTCCTGCTAAGGGGAGATGGATCCTTAAGGGAGAGGCTCATTAAGGGAGACCTCAGCTTAAGGGGGATGCCCTCTGCTTAAGGAAAACACCCATTAGCCAAAGGAGACTAGGGATTCTTATAGAGGTAAAACCTGCCATAGGTGGCGAGATGAAGTGATCAGGGACAGTAGTTCAGAGTTTCATGAACATCTAGGCACCACATTATTCTACAGTTCAGCCCAGGGTGGAGGGGCAGAGCGGCCTGGGTTTGGTATTTCTTTGACCAGCGTACTTGAATCTCATTGTCTCCTAAAGTGGCTTTAAGTGGTATTTGAGATAATGGGTTTTGTTGACCACTCTTTTTGAATCTCATCAACAAGTTTAGAAATTGATGAAAAGGACTGTATCTAAGAGAAGTAGAGTTAGAAGTTACGAAACCTGGCAACTAAATAACTAGAGGAGTGAGGGAAAGTGAGATGAGTCAAAGATGAGAACAAGGTTATAAGCACTGGAGCCTGGATAGAGGACAGTACCTTAAGAGGAAAAGGCAAGTTTGGAGAAGGAATGGATTTATAGGGAAAGACTGTTTTTAGTCATGAGTTTGAGATGCTGATGGGTTAACCAAGCACAGGTATGCTTGAAATGGGACTAGAACTTGATGGAATGAGTAGGACTGTATATACAAACCTGGCAGTCTTCTGTATAAGGAGGCTAGGAACCCATGAGATCTGATAGAATCACTGAAGGAGGGTACAGAGAATAAAGAAGATAGTGCCTAGGCCAGAGCCTTGGGGCTCATACATGTGAGTGGGATGGTGAAGCCCTCTCATGGAATTTGGATCTCAGCTTTTCTGTGAGTTGAGTTGGATGAATGGGGGTGGGTATTTTTCACCATGGCTCAGGGCTTCTGATTGTCACCTAGGCCTAAGTTTCAAGTTACTACCTGTGGGAATCTAAAACGTAGAACAGCCTGACCACCCCCTTCTCCCCGCCTCCCCCCACCCCCCCAGCAGGAGCCTTGCCAAGTAAGGATAACAGTGTTTTTTTTAAGAGTTGGCATTGGCTAAATTGTACCTGGGGTAGTAGATTTCTGCATTTAGAATGTGAGCCTGAACTCCACCAATGAGAGTAAAAGGTCAGTGGTGGGGCGGGGGTTGTTTGCATTAGGGTATAAAGCTAAGTTCTGCCCTCTGGGCCCCGCCTTTCTCTGTTCGGAGACTGCCCTTTCCCATAGGATTGTAATAAAATCCATTTCTACTTTCTACTTGAGAAGGCTCTGGGTTTAATTTTGGGTGAAGTTGCTGTCCACGCATATAGTCAAGGGAAGGAGAAGAATGATCATCCAGCAGATTAGACTGTGGCGACATAGTCTGGACAGCAGAAGAAACAGGAAAGAGCTGTGTCACAGAAGCCAAAACAGTGTCCAGGAGAAGTGATTAACAGTGTCCAATCTGCAGAAAGGTCAAGAAGGATGACTGAAAAAAAATGCCACCAGGTTTAGCAATTAAGATATCACTTACATAACTTTGGACAGAAGAGTTTGAAGTGAGACCCATGGCCAGACTGCAAGGGGTTGAGAAGTAAGATATGAGGAAGAATAGGAAAGGAGTATAAATGGCTTTCTCTAAAAGTTTGACTATGAAAGGGGGAAGACATACCTTGAGATTTTTTAAGGATGAGTGAGAACTGTGCATATTTGTAGTATGGAATAATTTTTAAAATCTCATTTATAGTAAGCCTGAAAATGTTGATATAATATTTTTGTTTAAAGCCTCTTCCAGATTGAAGGAAAAGCCTTTTGCTAAGGTGGGTGAGAAGTCAGGACAAAAGGAAAAATGGTCTTTCTTAAGTAAATTGAATAAAGGCAGCAAACAAACAGCATAATTAAACTAAAAGATTTTGTTGTTTACTTCATTGCCTTCTCTTACCCACCAGCTTTGAAGGAAAGATCCAGATATCAGTGCTAGGTGGGGAAGGAAGTTGGTGATCACCCCATTTGTGGTTTTCTTGGCAAAGATACTGGAGTATCTAGAGTGGTTTGCCATTTCCTTCTCTAACTTGTTTTACAGATGAGGAAACTGAGGCAAACAGGGTTAAGTGACTTGCCCAGGGTCATAGAGCTAGTAAATTTCTGAGGCCAGATTTGAACTCAGTGCTACCTAGCTGCCCCTGGGTGAAGGAAGCAGATTTGTTTAACTCGTGAGGAAGGGTTAGTGACATTGGCCCCTTGGCTCACCTAGAACAAGATATATTCATTAATTTATTCATTCTCTCATTCTCTCTCACCTCCCTGCTCCTTCCCTCTTTCCTTCTCCACTATCAAGAAACTCTACTGGCTTCTTTTTACTTCCAAGGTCCAATATGAACTCATTTTTATATTTAGAGCCCTTCACAACATGGTTTCATCTTATATTTCCATCCTTATTACACACTACTCATGGCATTACTGAATAATCCCCTCTTCAACAACCACTACCTTAGACATGAAGCCTTTCTTGATCTCCCTACCTGCCAATAACTTCCTCCACCCCAAATTATCTTGTATCTATTTCATATCTTCCTATACAATAATGTTTGAAAGGTGCTTTACAAATATTACTCATTTTATATTCACAATAACCCTAGAAGTAGGTTTAAAAAAAAACAAAACATCTCCTTTTTTACAGCCAGGAATCTGAGTCAGAGAGCAGTTAAGTGACTTGCCCAGGGTCAAACAGCTAATAAATGTCTGAGGCTGGAATTGAATTCAGGTCTTTCTGACTCCAGGTCTAGCCCTGCACTCACTGAATACACAAATGTGTAGATCGTTTTCCCTCAATAGATTAAAGGCTCCTTTTGTGGCAGGGACTATTTCACTTCTGTCTTTGCCTTTTGCCTCCTTTTGGGGGATCAGGCCCAGGCTGGTCATGCTCTATTCCCATCCTATCTTTGCCACCATGACTGCCTTCTTACCCTGGAACTTCTGTCAGTATCAGGAGCCCTCTCACCCTATGACGCCTCTCCACCATGCTGGCCTCCTTCTTCCACTGGTGATTTCTTTCTGGGGGCCTTCACATTGGGAAGGGACCCAGGCTAGCCATACTTTATTTCCCTCCTACTTGTGCTTCCTACCCTCTTTACTTCAAAACCATTCCCCTTCCCTACCTCTCATGGGTACCTCGCCTTCCTTCTCCAACTGCTCTTCAGTCCCTTTTATGCTCTCCATGTATGGTCTTCCCCAATTAAAATGTAAGCTTCTGGAAGGCAGGGGTTCTCTTTCTTTTTGCTTGCATTTGTATCTCCTTCACTTAACACAGTGCTAGGCTCATAGGAAGTGCTTATTAAGTGCTTGTTCCTTGCTTGCCTGCCAGTGTAACCCCCATACCTATCACGATGCCTGGTCCATAGTAGGCACTAAATATTTGCTTACTGACTGATGTGGGGAGTAGTAGATGGCTAAAACAAGGATCTACATATAAAGAGTTTAGGTAATGAATGATTGATAAGAACTTCCTACATAAGTATAGTGGAAAAGCCAGGGTGGAAGCAGTGACCATGTGTCACAAGTGCCTAAATTTCAAATGTGGAAAGACCTGTAACTTTCAGTGTCTTAAATAAGTTATTTAACTTGTACCTTGTTCTCCCTCTCAAAATACAAAGTAGATGGCTGTCTACTTTGAGTAACTTCTATACATAAATGAATACTCATAATAACCTATAATAATAGAACAAGGGACTTAGAGCTGGAAGGACCTCATAAGTCACCGGGACCAACCCCTTCATTTTAAGATGAGAAAACAGTCAGTTGATCAGAAGCCAAATTTCCCATCTTACAGTCCAGAGCTTTTCCCACTACTCTATGCAAACACTTATAGGAAAGATTCTTACTGCATATTTTCAGATGTTCTTTATTTTCTATGAAGATGGGAATTATCTAGGGAATAGTTTATTTTATATATTTTTTAAATGTCCAAAGAGGAGATAGCTTCTGGATTGAAAAGACTTAGAAGTAGATCTAGTTCTGTTCCCCAACACCAAAAGTTGTTTTTACAGTGTCTGTTGGTTAGAAATACTTTACAAAGTATTATAGAGGCTTTACTAGCCCCCATTTCCATCTTTAGTTCCTAAGAGTCTGCCTCTACTGCTTGCTTCCCTAAGGCCCCTAGGACTATTTCCTTTTTCTTTCTTTCTTTCTTTTTTGCTTTTCAACAACAATGAATCTCATATCTGGCTTTAAGTACCACTCCTAAATATGATGGATAGGAGCAAAGCCCTCTGAGACACATTAGTACAACTGCCAGTGGGCAGGAGGTGCACATAAAATAAATAGACTTGGTAATTCTGGGAACATATGTGGAGCGATAAGTAAACAGCCTGAGCCAGCTGAAAAGAAACACCCAAGAATGCTTCCTCTTACTCTTTTTAGGCTCTGCACAGTTCAGTCATGTTAGTACTCTGAGCAGCTCTTTGAAGGATCCTTCTTTTGTGTCTATAGCATCTACCTAATGCAACATAATCTTTTCTCTCATATCTACGAGTTTTAGTCCCTTTACCAAGCACTTACTATAAGCCAGGCACTGGGATAAGTGCTGGAGACACAAATAAAGGCAAAACTAGTCCCCTCCCCTCAAGGAACGTGCAGTCTAATGGGGGGAGACAACATGTAAAGAACTAAGGGTCTAAAAGATAGATTCAAAGTAGATGGAAGGTAAACTGAGAGGGGAAGACAGCTGGGTGGAATAGGAAAGGCCTCCTGCAGAAAGAAGAACTCAAACTAAGCTAGAAGAGCATTCTAGGTGTGGTGAACAGCCAATGCAAAGGCCCAGTAATGGGAGATGATGGTCCTATTTGAGGAACTGCTAGTAGGCAGTGTAGCGGGAACACAGAATGAAGAGAGGAGAGTAAAGTGTAACAAGATGGGAAAGATTGGAGGGGGAAGGTTATGAAGAGCTTTAAATACTAAACAGGGAATTTATATTTGATCCTGGAGGTACTATGGAGCCATTGGAGCTTATTAAGAAGAGGAGGAGTAACACCTCTGCTTCAGGAAAATCATTTTGGCAGCTGAGTGGAGGATGGATTGAAGTGGAGAGAGACTTGAGGCTGGAAGACCAGTTAGAATGCTACTATAGTAGTCCAGGAGAGAGATGATAAAAGCCTGAACTAGGTTGATGGCTATGTGAGTAGAGAGAAAGGGACATATATGGGAGAGCTTTTGGAGGTAGAAGCAATAGGCTTTGGCAATGGATTGGATATGTAGGATGAATGCAAGAAAGGAATTAAGGATAACACCAAAGTCGTGAGTTTGGGTAACTAGGATTTGTGGTGCCTTAGACAGCAATTAGGAAGTTTGGAAGAAGAGAAGATACTTTGGGAAAAGATAATGCCTTCTGTTTTGTATATGTTGAATTTAAGACGCCTTTGGGAGATCCAGTTTAAGATGTCCAAGAGGCAGTTTGTGATGTGAGACTGGAGCTCAGGAGAGAGGCTGGAGATGGATACATGGATCTAGGAATAATCTACATAATGAGCTAATGAGATGGTTAGACTGTTGATATAGACATCTCCCCTCCTCCCCAAAACATCAATAAACTCCAGTGGCTCTCTATTATCTCCAGGACTAAATATAAAATCCTCTATTTGGCTTTCCAAGATGTTCATAACCTTGCTCCTTTCTACCTTTCCAGCATTCTTGCACATTACTCCTTTCCACATACTGTGATTCATGTCATTGGTATATTTGCTGTCTCTCACACAGGAAACATTCTACAAAGTGGATCTTGGCTTGGGCTCACCTGAACTGACTCATTCTTGAATTCTCTGTCTTTTAAGGGCCACTGAGGGAACTGGCCAATAGTTTTTCCAGCTAAGGACCAGACTCTCCTTCTACTGCAATCAAGGAACTTTGTTCATATGTCCTAAATGATCACTGGGTGTATTTATTTAATAAATTAATCAATCAATAAACATTTATTAAATGCTTAGAATGTATCAGGCACAGGGCTAAGAGCTGGGAAGCAAAAGAGAGTCCCTGCCCTCCAGAAGCTTACAATCTAATGGGGGAAAAGATATGTAAACAAATATACACAGGATAAATAGCAGATAATTAATACTTTGTTATTTGTCCTTTAATTTTTGTGACTGCATTCTGGCCTTCCAGAGCTAGGGGGTGGAGGTGGGGGTGAGGTGTTAGTCAAAGATCAGCTCACCTATACACAAACCTTTCCTTTAATAATATATTTCAGATTTTTTTCATGAATAGAAATCAAGTTCATAAATCAGAGTTCACAGACTCTTTTCTCTTCACTTTCGGAAAACTGGGATATTTGTTTAATTCCTAGAAAGATGACCATAGGTAAAGGATTTGGGAGGCAACTCATGAATATGATGTACTAAGGTATAATGGAGTCCTCATATGTAGAGGTAGAGACTATACCTATAGCAATTAAGTTAAAGATTCTTAAAATGCTGATGTAACAATGATAGAATATTGGAGGCTTGTAATACCAAGGTTAATACAGTGACAGATACAGTCCTAAATTTCTTGGATAATGTGAAGCATTTGAATCTGATTCATAATTATGAGAGAAAAAGAGGTTTATCAGTTTAAAAGATATGACATGGATGCAGTTCAACTTATGGATAAATGTGAAGGTTAACTAAGTCTGGGAAAGAAACATGATAGAATCGTTATAGATATAACAGTTATCATAGTGTAAATTCATCATTAATTATAGAAAGTTTCATCATATGTAAACCTCTCATAAAGCCTAAGAACTGGGACAACAGTTATGGAAGCAAAGAAGTTTCCAATGTAATATGTGGTCATATCATTGAGAAGGATATATGTCCCCAAAAGAAAAGCCGTCATTATAAAATCATTGACTATTCTCCACTGTTTTTCAAATACTACAAACTCAATAGATATCTAATGAGTGGATGAAGAGGATGAACAGGACTGAAGGAAAAACTAATAGCTAAAGAAACACAATAATGTAATCTAAGGTCTCACAGTATTAAATACAAAGAACGTCATGAATGCACCTTGGAACAAAGATTGCATAGACTCTAGCATGTGGTCTCCCATGGGCTTACAAATATGTAAGTCTTTTTTTGTTCTTTGTTCTTCTAACTTAGTTTTGTGGTGCTTTTATAATTATACTACTATTACTTTAAAAAGTCATTTCCCTGACTTTTAAATGTGATAAACAAAAGTGAATTGTGCACAAATGCACTGATTTCTTTGGCTTACAGCACTGCCTCTTTCCACTAGAAATAAACAAATTACACAGCTTGCTTTTGTATCCTCTCTTCCTGTTACCCTTGTGAACACTTCTTTTAAGGATTCCAGTTCTTATTTTTCCCATTTTGAAATTCTGTACTAAATTCTGAAGCCAAGAAACTGCCTTTTCAATAAAGGAAGTCTATGAAATCATGTACCGCCAAAATAAATCTCCTTCCTCTTTCTCCCATCAAGTCCACTTTCCCCTTTAGAATTCTGAACTTTTAAACAACTACATGAACCTCTGTAGTCACATGTATGATTTTAAGTGGAAGTATAGCTACATATGCTGTTTTGTGTCATTATTTATCTTTTTACCTATAAATCTTTTCTCCCTCACAAGATTACAAGCCCCTTGGGGGTAAGAATACATCTTATACCGCTTTGCACCCCAGTACCTCCACATGGAGATGTTTCTTTATGATATCTAATATGTGATAGCAATCATAATGATATTTCAAAACTAAAAAGATTCATGATTTCATAAGTATAGGTGTACCTTCCACCAGAAAAGATCTCTCAATCTTTCTATGTCTTAGTAGATAATAATAATAATGAAAACTGACATTTATATAGCAGTTTGAACTTTTAAAAATGCTTTTTATACATTATCTCATTTAATTCTCACTTTAAACCTATAAAGTAACATTAGTCCAATCTTACAGGTGAAGAACATGAGGTGCAAAGAACTCTAAGTGGCTCACAGAACTAGGAAATTTCAGAGGTGAAAAGTGAACTCAGGTCTTCCTGATTCTGGGTCCAGCACTCGATACCGGGATTGGAAACAAACAACCCATTAGCATTTGACTACACCGGTGATAAGCCTCTTTAAACTGGTCCTTAGAAGACAGGCAATCTTACCACTGGCCCTATATTCAGAATCTATTCAATCTAGTAGGATCTGCCAGAGAGTAATAGAAGCCTCTGGCCCCAGGGTACATCATAAGGAGGAATCAAGATAGGACTTTAGTGGAGGAATACAAATAATAAAGGCTCATATAATTAATTTTTCAATACATTTGTGAAAGTTGCTATCATTTTCATGGTGAGGTACACTTTCATCCACAGAGTACTTTAAAATTTCTTTTCTAAAATGTAGTAAAACTTCATGCTGGTTTTTCCTATAATACTTCAAAAAATGCTTTTCATTTCTCTTGACTCTAATGGCAGGAATCTCATATATATTCGAGTTATGTCCTGCCTCAGAAATTGTCCTCCTGCTCATAGGGTCTTTCTTTTAATTCATACAATATACTACTTGAGTGGGATGGTGAAGCCCTCTCATGGAATCTGGATCTCAGTCTTTCTGTGAGTTAAGTGGGATGAATGGGGGTGGGGACCTTTCGGGATGGCTCAGGGCTTTTGATTGACAGCTAGGCCTAAGTTTCAAGTTACAAAAATCACCTGAACCGTGTCCTTGCCAAATAAGGATAAAAGTGTTCTTAAGAATTGCTATTGGCTCAATTAGCGTTTCCTTGTCCCTTGTACTAGGGTTAGATTTCTTGCGAAATTGTGAGCCACCAATGAGAGTAAAAGGCCAGTGGTGGTGGGGTGGGGAGTGTTTACATTAGAGTATAAAGCTAAATTCTGCCCTCTGGGCCCTGCCTCTCCCTACTGATTGTCTATCGGTTCTGAGATCGCCCTTTCTTGTGTGATCCTAATAAAGTTTTCTGTTTCTAAATTTGAGAGACCTCTGACTTTTTTTAATTAATTGCTGGCAGGTGGTCCCACCCCACACATACTGATGCCAAACTTATCTTCCCTCATACTCTGAACTGGACTTCCTACCTGCTTAATCTCTGCAGTGACCCCAATCCACTTAATATTTGTCTCAAATTGTGCTGTTGCTCCCTTACATTCTGAGATCCTTGGGGAAGGAAGGCATTTGTCACAAAATGGAGCCACAAACAAATGTAGTGTACCATATCAGTGATAATAAATATGGATTCAGGAAAACAGACTGTTGAGGGAAAAAACCACAACTTTAACCTATGTAAAAAGCTAGCTTTTACATATGTGGAAGAAAGGAGAGCACATCTTTGACCTCTGTAATAAATTAATTAAAATATTTATAACTCATTTGACTATAAATATGGGTTAAGAAAAGGAAATTCGATCCAAAATGACTGTTTCATAATAGGATGTTTAATAGGAGGAACATGTGAACCTGGTACATACAGCATGCACATGAGAGACACAGTCTCTCTCAATAAGTAATCATGAATGAAGACAAATTATTAGTCTCAGAAATCAGTAATTATAGGTAAAGAGGCTAAGTTGTTTAACGAACATGAAAATGTTCAATGAAAAAAATAAAATAAAGTACTGAGCATGAGGCAGTCTTTGTGTTAATGTCAATATTATCACTGAACAGAAATATGATCTCGGACAATTACATAATTTGCCTGTCTTAATTTCTCTAATAAGAGAGAAAAGAATACAATAGAACTTCATGATAACATGGCTCATTGTTATACACATTTTGGATGTAATAATACCCAAAATTTGGATAAATCACAGTCTTCAAAACATGATTATGCAAGGTGAATGACTGACATAACATGTTAAGCATATCACAAACCTAAGTACTTTTTTCTCATGACATTTCCTTCAGCCTTTCTTCCTTCCATCTGGGTCTATCAAGATTCTACACTTCCTCTAAATTTTACCTTCTTGATGAAATCTTTCCAGATCACAGCAGCGGGATGTAACCTCTCTATCCACTGAATTACCATACCACTTATCCTAGTACCACTCTAGAGGCATTTATGTATACTAACTTATATTATAATAATTAGTATATGCGTCTCATCTCTCCAATTAAATGATAAAAGTATAAGGACTATACTCTGTTCTTCTTTATATCCAGCACAATGACTTCCACATAATGGGAACTCAAAAAGTTGTTGAACAAATAGATGTATAGATGACTTAATCCATAGATGAACCTGAATAAATGAACAGTTTTACCTCACACCAACCAGAATGTGTTTATGATTTTAAATAAAATATGATGTGCTCACAAGACTCCTCTTTACTAGTATAGATTCCTGTTTCCTCATTTATTTTCATTCATATTGTACAATAAATGTAATTATCTCCATTTTGTATGTTACAGTGAACTGAAATAAAGGATCAAATGACTACCATTTCGAAAGCTAACCTGAAAAGCTTTTGGATTTATTATTCTAAGATCCCCTTTAGCTTTAAAATTCTATGACTCTGCAACTTGATGAAATTCAATATCTAATAAGTGCCATTTTTTTTAGCATGGAAAGTATCTTTCTTTACAAAATTTAAATTTTGCCCAAGTTCTGTCATGTTTAAAATTATATATTAAATATATATATGTTAAATGATGCTCTTAACTGTGCTTCAAGGAATTTCCTATCTTGTTGACTATAGTTAAATATATCATACTATATTTAATATGAAAAAAATTAAAACATAAGGAAAATTACAGAGTGCTCAACATAAGCTTTTTTCTCCTTTCTTGTGGACTGGTACATTTAACACAATGTTAAAGCCATATTTTTCAATTTTTTCCACATTAATTAACAATTTAATTTTTAAAGTAACATCGAATTTTCCCCACAAATCCTATTAATAAATTATGATGCTGACAGTAATTTATGCAGATAAATTTTTGTTCATTGTTGCTGTAAAGAAATTGATCTAATCACAGAAAAGGAGGCAGATAATGAGGTGTTAAACTAACTGTAAAAATGTGGTCATGCCAGGTGATCCCTTTATGAAGTACAAGTCTCTCAAGTTAATCAAAAAGGAAGCAACACCATAGGATGAAGAATAACAAGCCATGCCTTTGGGTGACCTTTATGGAACTAAGTAAGAGGATGCTATAAGAAGCCATGTTGACCATGCTAATGTGGGAAAGAAGAAGTTTGAGGTAATTGCCAGTTGAGGCCAAAATTTGGGATCAAAGCTGCTTGGGCCAACTGGCCACAAGGAGCATCTAAACAGATGCTGTGCTGTTAAACCTTCAGATTCTATACCTTGTAGTTTTAATCCTGTATTTTGTCCCCTTGGCTCTCTCATCGAAGCCTGAAATCTTTCAATTAGTTATTATTGTTATTTGCTTTGGCTTTATAATGTGTTAACCATAAGCCTTTGCTAATCTGGGGTACTTGCAGTAAATGAAACTGAGAGGTAGAAACCATGTTAGAAACATTCTCAGAGAAGAGATACAGACAAATCTAACACTGATATGTTTTGTCAAAAATCTTATCTCTGGCTGGGGGCTCAGAGTTAAAAAAAAAATAGGCAAAGAGAATTACAGATTCTTTGATTCTAATTACCAGGGTGGAGGAGTGATTTTTATATTGGGAAACTCACCTTGGCAATGAGTCAGTAGTAGGGCAAGGGGTAAACACGAGGAATATCCTGATCACTACTCTACCCCACCACTATGTATTGCTATTTCCTCCAGGAGCTGGTCCACCAATCATTGGCTCTCTTTCTCTTATCTTTAATTTCTCTTTACCCAAAGTTCCTGACACACAGTAGCAGCCTAGTAAATGCTTATTATTGAATGATTTGTCTACTGGCTCCTTCCTTGACACCTACAAATATGCCCAGGTCTCCTTAATTCTCAAACAGCCCTTCACTCTATCCTACCATATCGTTATAGTCCTTTTTCTCTTCTCCCTTTTATAGCTAATTCCTAGAAAATGTCCTGTGCCACCATTTCATTACTTCCCACTCACTTTTCAATCCCTTACAAGATTTCTGATCCCCTCACTTGACTACAACTAGTTCCAGACTAACTTTTGTATCCTAATGATGCCCTGATTGCTAAATCCAATGGCCATTTTTTCAGTCTTCTACCTTCTTGTTTACCATTCCCTCCTCCTGGATATTCTCCCTACTCAGAAATATTCAAGGGTTTCTACTGTCTCTAGTATAAAGAATAAAATCCCTAGACTAGCATTTAAAGTTCTTCATAATCGGGCTCCCACCCACCTTGCCAATTTGATTTTGTATCATCTCCTGTTCACACAATTTGTTCCAGGCAAACTGGCCTGATGGTTATTTCCTGTATGTGACAATCCATCTCCTGCACTTGGGACTTTACACAAGTGATCCCCTAGGTTTGGAATGCAATACTACTTTCTGGCTGCCTCCCAGAATCCCTCACTTACTTCAAAGAAGTCAAGGAGCACCTCTCATATGAAACCTTTCCTGATTCCCCTAGTTGTCTGTGTACCTTGCTTCTTGGAATTACCTTGTATTCCTTTAAATACACACACACACACACACACACACACACACACACCCCTTGTATTTATTTATATGAGTAATTGCTGCTCCTCCTGGAGAATATAAGCTCCTTGAGCACAGGGACTCTTGATTTTAGTGTTGTACTCCAGTGCCTCGCACATGGCATATATTTAATGAATGCTGGTTAAATTGAATTGCAAGTGAAACCTGTGAGGTCTGCATTGACTGTTTTTCATATGAAATTACTGTAGATATTCAGGAGAAAAGCATCCTAGCATCATTCTGATTTCCAATTCAGGATGAAAGCCAAAGGCATTTCTGCATCTCTATACTTCATTCTGAGGCTTCATGTAACTGAAGGGAGCTGAAACTCAGCTCTGTCTAGAGGGTAGGGAACTTGGCAGGACACTTAAACCACGCAAAATGTCATAGCATTAGACTATCCTTCTCTGGAAGATTATCCCCCGACACATAACAATGCATACTGATCCTTCAAATTCAAATAACTGAAGGCGTTCATTGGAGTTACAAGAATAGCGGTGTAAAGTGCCATGCCATTTACTACTGCAAAAATCAGAACACGATACTTTTTACACGTATCCGACATAATATTTGTGGAGTGCCCACTACGGGGAAGTACACTGGGCAAATACACAAATGAATGAGTGAAGGTCTCTGCCCCGAAGGAGCTTAAGTCTAAAAGGAGAGAGAAGACAGATGGAATAAGGTTTCCTAAGTACTTCACTTATGATACAATGTAGAATGATACAGATTTGACTTAAATCCTTTCTTCATTTTTACTGTCATTTTGGACAAAACAATAGTCTAGTCACTCTCTTCATTACTTTATTCTTTTTGTAAACCCTTATAATATGGTATATGCCTCAAACACTCTTTTCCTTGAGTAACTGCCTGCCATGTGTCAGGCACGCGTCACACACATTATCTCACTTTGTCCCTACAAGAACCCTGGAAGGTAGGTGCTGCTATTTTCCCCATTTTACAGATAAGGAAACTGAGGCAGACAGAAGTTAAATGACCTCTTCAGATTCACACCATTAGTGTGCGAGGCCAAATTTGAACTCAGGTCTGCAGGCCCAGTACCCTACCTGTCTCAAGACATAAATGGGATAAAAATTCTATTACAGTGATTTCAGAGGAGGAGAGAGCACTGGAGTATTATCTAGGATATTCAAGGAAGAATGGAGAAGACAGCATTTGATCGGGACCTTAGAATTGCTTTGAAGGATGAAAGGGAATTCCTGGAATTGAAATGAAATGAAATGAAAGGTAATTCCCCAGGGGTTCCAGGGTGAAGTAAGGGAACAAACAAAGGTAGAAAAGATAAAGTACATTCAGGGACCCAGATGTGACAGTTTGTAGCACAGGACAGGTATATAGAGGAGTAATGGGAATTAAGATTAGACTTTATTCTACAGTCAATGGAGAATCATTGAAAGTTCTGAGCAAGGGAATGGTATGATCAAAGTGGGGCTTAAAGAAAATTACTCTGGAAACCACGCACAGCATGGATAAGGAGAGAGGAGAGGTGGAAATGAGTGAGAAAATTACTATAACAGTTCAGATGTGAGATGACAAGGGCTTGAACTAGGGTGAAGGCAGTGGCAATGGAAAGGAGGGGATGGAAGTGAAAGACATCATGAAGGAAGAATAAATAGGAATAGCAAATGGTTATGGGGGACAAAAGGGAAGGGGTAAAAGATAACTTCAAAATCTTGAACCTAGCCATCTGGAAGAATGAAAATATTGCTGACAGAAGCAGGGATTGGAAGGAGGAGAAGCTGGATTTAGAGATGATGAGATTACTCAAGCATGATTAATTACTCAAGTTCCTTAGCATTAAGTAATGCTGACTGGCCTTTAAAGTGTACAGAAAGTAAACAGTTGGGGTGTGTTGGCTTTTCTCAATAAATCTGCCATAAAATCCATTTATTTACCAAAATATGAAGGAAGAGAGATGTATAATAAAAGTGTAAAAATCAAGTATTATAAACAAATAGAATAAAATATACAAAATAATCATTAAGTACCAGAAATAATGTTAAACAATCCAAATAACATGTTAGGATAATCTGTAATTGAGTACAATTGTAATTGAGTATGATTGTTATGAAAAAGGAAATGATAGAAGAGATTGGGGCACAGAATTATGGAATCTGAAAACTAGAAAGGTCCTCATCAGCCCTCTCATCCGACTGGTATGCAAAAGGAATCTCCACTATAACATAACCCAGCTAGACATCATGCAGCCTCTGCTTGAAGACCTTCAATGGGGAGGAGGAGCCCACCACTTTCCAGACAGCCCATTCTACTTCTGAAGAGCCTGAATTGTGAGCAAGTTTTCCCCTGACATCATCCCTAAACAGGCCTCTGTGCAATTTCTACTTACTATCCTTGGTTCTGTCCTCTGGCACCAAACAGAATACATTTAGTCACTGATCCATGTGACAGCCCTTCAAATAACTGAAGATAGCTGCTATGCCTCACCCTGCTCTAGGCTAAACTTCAATCTATGCTCATATAATACGGAATTGAGGCCCTCCTCCATCCTGGTTGTTCTTCTCTGGATACTATCCAACTTATCAAGATCTTCTTAAATTGTGCATCCAGAATTGAACGAAATACTCTAGATGTAGTTTGACTACGGTAAGAATAGAGGATTAGCACCTCCCTATTCTGGAAGCTCTGCTGATCGAGATTACATTTTTTTTGGGCACTTTTTCACAATTGCTTTTTAACCATGTTCCCTTGTATTTGTTAAGTTGATTTTTTAATCTCAGTGTAAGACTGTAACCATCCCTATTGAATTTTATTTTTGTTAGATTTAGCCAAACACTCTAGTCTGTCAAGATCTTTTTGGATCCTAACTCCATCATCCGCTATCCATTATACCCAGCTATCCATCATAGTTTTGGGTCATTAGCAAATTTAAAAATCAGGCTAGGTATGCCTTTATATAAGTCATGGATAAAAATAAAAATAAAACAGCACAGGGCCAAGAACAGATCTCTGGGGTATTCTACTGTAGGTCTTCTTCCAGACTGACCTGAACTATTAATGATTATTCCTTGGGTTTTGACCATCCAAACAATTTAGTCTCTCCATCTTTTTTTGGTACCCTACATGTAGCCTTAAAACATGCCTAAACGTTCCCTATCCTAAAAAAACATCCTTTTGATTCCATCTCACCTCCCCAGGCATTCTCTCCCTTTTTACTGGCAAATTTCAAGAAAGTCTTACGTTCACTGCCCTCACTTTTTCACTGCCTAATTACTCCTTAACCCCTTGTAATCCTACCTTATCCTATCATGAAAAATCTACTACATAGTAACTAAAAAGTTCTTAATTGCTAACTATAATGGGCTCTTTTCAGTTCTCATTTTCCTCCAGCTTTCTAAAGCATTAGAAACTGTGGACCCACCTCATCTTCTTGATATATTCTTCCCCTTGGTGTATGTGATACTCTACTTTCCAAAGAAATTAGCGCATGTTAAATTCCCCCTTTTCATCTTGACCTCTCTAATCTCTGTGCCATTGCTCATATATTCTCCCATGCTTCAAGGCCTCACTCTGGAGCTACCCCTCTTCATGAATGAATGAAATTTTTTTTTTAGTTTTATTATGTGCTAACTCTGTGTGTGTGTGTGTGTGTGTGTGTGTGTGTGTGTGTGTGTGTGTGATATGAATACAAAAGTGAGAGAGTTCTT
The DNA here is from genome assembly GCF_011100635.1 of Trichosurus vulpecula. Taxonomy (NCBI): domain Eukaryota; kingdom Metazoa; phylum Chordata; class Mammalia; order Diprotodontia; family Phalangeridae; genus Trichosurus; species Trichosurus vulpecula. The sequence goes on from NC_050573.1 coordinate 146,908,778, forward strand.
ACCCTACTAGAGTTGATATTCTAATAAGGGAGATAATACATATAAGGAGTGATGGGTAAGGAAAGGTATTTTGGTTTGAGAAGTAACATCAGTCTCTCCCCTCTGAAAGAGCTCTCTTTCTCCTCAAATGTCTCACAGCTCTAAGCCTGGACCTCTCCTTTGTATCATAATTAATTGTATATAGGACGTGTCTTGACCTTCATTGGATGTGTTCTAGGAAGGCAGGGTTTGTGTTATAACTAATCTACTGCCTAACACAGTATCTTGCATATAACAGGCATGTAATTATTTTGTTGAATTGTACTGAAAGAATGCCCTTTACCTTTTGTATCTCTAGCAAAGCCAAGGACCTTTCTTTTCACAAGTCCTCTAGAACGCAGGGACTGCTGGGCCAATACACATATCTATACCTCTAAAAAAGGTCATAGGACCACTGATCTAGTGGTGGAAGGGACCTGAAAGGCCATTTAGTCTTAACTCCCTCATCTTATTTTATTTTTTAAAAATTAAGTTATATATATTTTTGCAATCAGCAAAAATTTGCCTTTTCTCCCTCTCACCGCAGTGAGGTTTCAAACCACCCACGCTGATTAAGAGTGAAAGAAAAATAAAAGCCCTTGTACAAACATGTATAGTCAAACAAAACAATTTTCTGTATTGACCATATACAAAGAAATATATTTATCATTCTGCATTTTCCTTCTCTAATTTAAGGAGGTAAGCAACATGTTTTATCATTAGTCTTTTGGAATTACGGTCAGTCATTGTGCCAATCAGATTTCCTAGTTCTTTCCAAGTTGTTTGTCTTTACCATATTGTTGTCACTGTATAAATTGTTCTCCTGGTTCTATTTTCATTTCTTCCTGCTACTCTGACATCTTGGCTCCACTTCCAACTCTTTCAATTTACAAATGAGTAAACTAACTTGCCTCAAATTGCTTCTAACAGCCATAACACAAGTTAAGAACTACATTAAAAACCAAAAACAAACAACAACAAAAATGCATATAATCTGAATGCTGCAAATGGAAGGATCATTCTCCCCCACATATCTTCCAAAAAGGACTAGATTTACGGTCTCTCTAGCTCAATATTTCTGTTGCCAGCATAGGCCCCATTTGTAAAGCACATTTACCATCAATAACTCTATTCCCTTCCAGGTTACAAAGCTAAAAGATTACTTTTATAGAAAGTTGGGAGTGGGTAATCCATAAAAACTGATCAGTAAGATGAGATACAGTTTTATTTCCATAAAGTTTGGGAAGAAGAGTATAATAATTAGCTTGGCAAAGCTCAAGGAACTACAATTATGTTTGGCTTATGGCTGAAGCAAAGCCTTTATCACTGGCACAGTCACTGTTGGCAACTGTGGCAGATCACAATCTTGGCATGGAGATCAATCAATCGACTCACAAGCATTTATTGTCTACTAAGTGCCAGGCACTATACTAGGTACTGGGGATACAGACATAAAAAATAAAACAGTCTCCCAGTTTTAAAAGGACACTTTCACCAGAATGGTGAAAGGACTAGAATCTATGTCATATGATGATCAATTAAACAAGCTGGGCACATTTCACCCGGGGAAGAGGAGGCTCATCTCAAGTATTTAAATAGCTGTCATGGTAAAGGGAGATGACACTTGTTCCATCTGGCCCCAGAGAGTAAAACCAAGAGAAACAGGTGAGAGTTGCAGAGAGGAAAATTTGGGCTTACTGTAAGGAAAACAAACTTTCTAATAAATTGGAATAGGCTCTCTCTTGACGACGCAGGCTCCCCCGCCTTGCCTTCCAAGCCCCCTTGTCACTCTCGTTAGAGATTCCTTTGGTGTGGATGGTATTAGATGATCTCTGAGATCTCTTTTCAAAAACAGTGGGAATGCACGATGAATAAATTCTAGTAAGAAACTGAGACATTCTCCTTTGAAGTAGGTCTAATAAGCTGTTGGAACTGTTCAGAGGTATCATAATTACAAGTAAGCTAAGGAGCAATGGATCTACATGTTACCAGCAATGCGTCTAATGCGAAAAACAACAAACACCTGGAAAATGAGGTGGGCTAATCATGTATCAGGAGTGATAGTCAACATGGGGATACCTCACACAGTATACTGGTAGTCTCCAGATATTATCAGAGAAAGAAAAAAACCTTTAGGGCAGATCCTTTATGGAAAATTTATTGAAAAACATAAAGATAAGAAGCATAGAGGATGAGAAATATTGAGGGAAAGCAACCTGCCCTGGTGGAGGGGGGTGCTACATCATCAAAAGTATAGATTCATGAAAGTGTCAATAATAATACTGTTGTCTCACTATATAGAAATATCCCAAAAACATCAGCAGAGAAGATAAATAAGTATGCAGACTCTGATGTTGGGAGAGAAAGAAACAAATTTGGGCTTAGAGGGTATTGAAATAGAGACTGTTAAATTTATAGCCACTGGGATTGTTCTGTATATTTTCATTACCACAACTCAAGAAACGGGTGATTCACTATAGAGTGGCATTAATTTGGAAGGTGTAACTTAAGGTTATCTCTTACAATATTATTATTCAATGTTAACAATGAAAAATTAACAATAGCTATCATATATTGAGAGCAAAATAATTTTAAAATAAAGAATTTTATTAGGAATAATTATAAGTACTTTAGTGTGAACTATAATTGTCACAAAGAGCTCAGAGAGTTCAACAGATCCAGTAGCCTATATTTTGTCTGTAAACATATGGTGTATAATGTATACTCAGCTAGGAATTTCCCTATCTATCACACTGTAGACATGGAGCTATTTTTTCACTTAAGAAAAAGAGTCTTTTAGTTGTCTACAGTAAGGAGGGCAGAGATTAAATAGGTAAAATGGTAAGGTGGAAATAATACTCAACTGTTTTCAACTCAGTCGGAAGACTTAGATTCAAGTTCTAGGGCCACTACTAACTAGCTCTGTGATCCTAATGAAGTCATTTGCATTTAACCTCAGCATGAAAGTGAGACCGATACTTGTACTACTTTTTTCAAAAGCCTGGCATTAGGGTCTGATGATGATAATGATGTCTGGAAAGTGTTTTGTAATCATAAAAATACAACAATAATACATCTAAATGTCAACTTCATTCTAGCCAGAGATCGAACAACCTATTTATGACAAAACAGAACAAGAAATCAAGCCTCTTGAAATAAAAGCCATGTATTGTATATCTGGAATAATAATATTACCCTGAAATGTAACCTTTTTTTTTAAAGAAGAAAAACCTCTATTACAATAATGAAAATATTAGCTGGGTTTGATCTGAATTAGTTTTTCTTAAATCATAAACTCTTTCCCACTAAATTTGTATTTTGTGTATCTATCAATACCTACCTGTAGAACATCCCCAAGGTCAGCTGTACTAATATCAGGATCCTCTGTGGTATTGAAAGGAACAGGGCTTATTCGAACAAGGGTAAGCACTCTAGGTTCTGGATATCTCCATAACATCATGCCGGGACTGTCCTCAGTTTCATTATAAAACACAACTTCATGGACACCAGGCAGTTTTAAGGACTCTGTTAAAAGAAAGTAAGCTCTAATTAGTTCTATCTTTTTAAAGGGGCACATGCTGGTTTATTAGATGAAAAACAAACTAGAAGGATAAAAGAAGAGAACATAAAGGAGCAATTTAATCAGTTTTATATGGTTTCAGACCAAAATAAATCAAGAAAATCTTCCTGGCTTGAAATTTATTGGTGATGTACTATTTTAGTACTGGAAATATAGGTAACACAATTCTGAAATGATGCTTTGTATGTATCTAATTGATTAATTTTGCATAAAAAATACAACCAGCAACTACATAGCAACCCCAAAGGATAGTGTAAGTTACATTTTCTTACCAGCATCCTGAATGTACTGAAATAGGCCTGTTCTCAGGTCATCAGAACTTTGCTCAGTTTTAAAGGTCTGGTTCTTTTCAAAAGGACGTGGCATTTGTAGTACTTGATCAGGAGCTGGTATCTCTGATTTGCCTTCATTGTTTAGGTATCCATAAAGTAGTTCATGTAGAAGAACTAAACAATTCAAATGTTCTTGACCCCAAAAGACCTTTAAAATTATATGACAAAGGTTAGAAATTTAAAAATATTTAAGAAAAATTATATAAAATAATAGGACAAGAGATTTAAATTCTATTCAGTCTTAACTAGCAGTCGAGTTATGTAGAATTTCTGAGAACTGGGCAATAGGATAGAATGTTTTAAGCTCAAGACATATACACAAAAGAAAATGATAATAATTCCTATTTCCTATGTTAAATGAAGTCCTATAATGTTCAAATTGATGATGAAATTATAAAGGTGTGATGTTGGGCTTCTTAAACTTTTTCTACTTGTGACCCCTTCAGCACTTCTTAAACTGTGAGTTGTGACCCCAAATAGGGTCGGGACCCACAGCTTAAGAAGCTCTGTAAGAGGTGGCATGTTGTAGCTGACTGGGTACTGAACTAGGGAGTCAGGAAGACCTAGGTTCAAATCTCACCTCAGACATATACTAGCTAGTAGGCCAAGTTATCCATACAATAAGGTGGTTGGATTTGGGCGTTAATGTCCCTACCAGCTCTTATAATCTTCAGGTGTAAGCTTCATGAGGGCAGGGACCCTTAGTGTCTTGTCTAAACTGTGTTATTTTCCATAACTCTTAGCACAGAGTTCTCTACACTGGTAGAAACTAAAGACCTGCTTGGCTGAATAAATGAATATACTTGCAGAAATATTTATTTGAATTAACTAAGAAGGAAAAGAACACCTATTAAGGTTAAAAAGAAGGCAAGGAAAATCCTAACTTTAAAAGTCCTACTGAATAGCTTCCTATTTTTTAGGAGTTTAAATAAAGACAATGGTATAGTTTTCTTCTATTTCAAGCAGAGAGGAGGGAGAAGTACTACAAATGAATCTAAAGTAAGAAAACAAAGACTCCAACTCTTGGTAAGAATGGGTCCAGGTGTTGGATTTTAAAAGCCCCAAGAAAGTTGAAATCAGTTCAACAAACCTTTAATGAGCACCTCTTATGAAGGTGCTCTGCTAGGTGCTGACACTATGGTACACAGGCTACAAGAAGTCTGTGGAGTTTCAGAACAAAGAGGTCTTGGTATTTCCTATGAAGGAGAAGTATAGATCTATTCCCCTAGAGGAAAAAGAATATTTATCCATATAAAATCATAGGATGTTAGAATTCAAAAGGACCTTAGAGGGTATTTGGTCCAATCCTCTCAGTTTTACAAAAGATGGAGGAAGAAACATGACCAATGACAAGTGATTTACTTCATAGATTAGGGATTTCATCATAATAAATCATTTGCAAATATAATGTGAAATATAAATGATACACTAGTGGCAATACCAAAGGAAAGATCAAAAGACTATACAGAACTGAGTAAGAATATGAGAGTCGTAGTAGTTAGTAGTGGTCAGTGAGTTGGCCTCAAAGCCAGGAAGATCTGAGTTCAAGTCCTGTCATTCATTCTGGTTTTGTGAGCCTGGGTAAGTGTCTTAACCTCTCAGTGCTCTGGGCAACCTGAATATAATTTGTAGAGAAGGTGCTGACCTGCATTAGTGGGGGGAGTTTTCACACCTGGGAGTTCCCTATACCAGTGAAATCATGGGTCTGATCCCTATCCCATACGGGTCTATACATCTTTGACAAAAGTGGGTGGCTTTCCAAATACAAGCCATGTGCCTAATTCATTTGGATTAAAGATAAGGAAACATCAAGAAGCAACAGGAAGGAGAGACGTGGCATTATGCCACTTTTCTTCTCTTTCTTCTGATTTTTATTGTAAGAGAGAAAACAGAGACAGGCGAAGGGTCAGGCTGGGGAAGAGAACAGGATGCTCTAGCCTTCAAAGTGCAGAGACAGCCAATGCCCTTACAATGTAATGTTAGAGGATTTGTTTTTTCCCTGTTGTTTCTAAGAGATCTTTTGCTGGCATGCAGTTATTGCTTCTACTTAAAGGAGCAGTGATATAGAGATAGATGGATTCTTGGGACACCAACAGAAACTGACATAGATTACAATTGAATGTGTGAGGATTTCTCTCAGTCATTGGCCAATGAACATTTCCAAAGCCTCAGGGAGTATTAAAGAGTTAATCTATATGCCTTAAAGTAGGACTTTGTAACTTAGAAAACAATCTATATTGTTGAATAGCTGTGACAATGCACACAGAACTTGGAGTTTCTGAGTCTTTAAAAATTATTGTTGAGAACTAGAAAATTTCACATATCTTTTACAATTATTCATTTTTAAGCTGAACATTTCAATTTCTGGTTTGGGGTTCATTTTTACATATCCCAAAGAGGTGCCAATTTCTCCAAAAGATAGATTATGTCAACACATACATCAAATGTCTTTAATTTTTCTTACTGCAGATCAAGGGTACATGTTTTAGAGAGCTGAAAATGGCATTGTATGTTAAGTGTTAATAATCCCTTTCTAAGGGACCTAGCTATACTTGCTAATGTGAAACAGTCTTATTTGGGTTATTATTATTATTATTTATTAATATTATTAATGGTACTGGTAAGCACGGACTAGAGTGAGCTCCGTACCCGAGTCCCTCCAAAAACCTATAAAAATGGCTCTGAACCAATTCTAGAACGGCAGAACCCACAGAACAGCAGAGGGAAGCAGGGCTCCAGCCCAGGACAGCCTGGATGGTCTCTGGGTGAGGTCTATTCCACACGGAGCTGGGAGCTGGGAACGGAGTGGAGCAGAGCCCAGCCTGAGCGGCGTGGACGATCCAGACCAGAAGCCGGGTGGCGGGGGCCCTAGCGCCCTGAATATGTGAGCTGCGGCAGTTACCAGACCCCTCGACCCACAAACACCAAAGACTGCTGAGAAGGTTAGTGGGAAAAGCTGCGGGAGTGGAAGGAGTTCTCGGTTCGGCTTCCAGCCCTGGGGGCAGCGGAGGTGGGGCAGCTACAGCTGTTGTTACTTCCGGCTCCAGGCCCACCTGGTGGGAGGAATTAAGTGGCGGATCAGAGCAGGAGTGCAACAGCCTGCTGAAGATCTAAGCCCAGTCTGGACTGGGGGTCCTTGGGGAAGGAGGAGTGCGGCTCTCACAGAGCTGGCACCTCCCCCCCAAACGTAGAACATAGAACTCGTAAGTCTACAAGCAGTCATACCCCACTGAAAAACTCAAGGGTCAAGTTAGTTGGTTGGGAATATGGCCAGGCAGCGAAAACGCACCCAGATTCAGTCTCAGACTTTGGATTCTTTCTTTGGTGACAAAGAAGACCAAAACGTACAGCCTAAAGAAGACAACAAAGTCATAGAGCCTACAACAAAAGCCTCCAAGAAAAACATGAACTGGCCCCAGGCCATAGAAGAACTCAAAAAGGATTTGGAAAAGCAAGTCAGAGAAGTAGAGGAAAAATTGGGAAGAGAAATGAGAAGGATGCGAGAAAACCATGAAAAACAAGTCAATGACTTGCTAAAGGAGACCCAAAAAAATACTGAAAAATACACTGAAGAAAACAACACCTTAAAAAACAGACTAACTCAAATGGCAAAAGAGCTCCAAAAAGCCAATGAGGAGAAGAATGCCTTGAAAGGCAGAATTAGCCAATTGGAAAAGGAGGTCCAAAAGACCACTGAAGAAAATACTACTTTAAAAATTAGATTGGAGCAAGTGGAAGCTAGTGACTTTATGAGAAATCAGGATATTATAAAACAGAACCAGAGGAATGAAAAAATGGAAGACAATGTGAAATATCTCCTTGGAAAAACCACTGACCTGGAAAATAGATCCAGGAGAGATAATTTAAAAATTATTGGACTACCTGAAAGCCATGATCAAAAAAAGAGCCTAGATACCATCTTTCAGGAAATTATCAAGGAGAACTGCCCTGATATTCTAGAGCCACAGGGCAAAATAGAAATTGAAAGAATCCATCGATCGCCTCCTCAAATAGATCCCAAAAAGAAATCTCCTAGGAATATTGTTGCCAAATTCCAGAGCTCCCAGATCAAGGAGAAAATACTGCAAGCAGCCAGAAAGAAACAATTTGAGTATTGTGGAAACCCAATCAGAATAACCCAAGATCTGGCAGCTTCTACATTAAGAGATCGAAGGGCTTGGAATGCGATATTCCGGAGATCAATGGAGCTAGGATTAAAACCTAGAATCACCTACCCAGCAAAACTGAGTATCATGTTCCAAGGCAAAATATGGAGTTTCAATAAAATAGAGGACTTTCAAGCTTTCTCAGTGAAAGACCAGAACTGAATAGAAAATTTGACTTTCAAACACAAGAATCAAGAGAAGCATGAAAAGGTAATCAAGAAACGGAAATTGCAAGGGACTTACTAAAGTTGAACTGTTTTGTTTACATTCCTACATGGAAAGATGATGAGTATGATTCATGAGACCTCAGTATTAGGGTAGTTGAAGGGAATATGCAAATATATATATACATATATATATATACATATATATATATATATATATATATATGTTTATGTATATATATAAGTGAATGTGTATGTATGTATATATCTATGTGTATATGTATGTATGTGTATGTATGTGTATATGTATATATATGTTTATATATATATATGTAAAAGAGAGAGAGCAGACACAGGGTGAGTTGAAGATGAAGGGAAGATATCTAAAAGAAATAAAATGAAATTAAGGGATGAGAGAGTAACATACTGAGAGAGGGAGATAGGGAGAGATAGAATGGGGTGGATTATCTCGCATAAAGGTGGCAAGAGGAAGCAGTTCTATGGGAGGAGGGGAGAGGGCAGGTGAGGGGGGAATGAGTGAACCTTGCTCTCATCAGATTTGGCCTGAGGGGGAATACCATACATACTCAGTTGGGTATCTTACCCCATAGGAAAGAAGAGGGAGGAAGATAAAAAAAAAATAAAAAAAAATAAAAGGCAGGGGGATGATGGAGGGGAGGGCAGAAGGGGGTGGAGGTAATCAAAACAAACACTTTGGAAAGGGGACAGGGTCAAGGGAGAAAATTCAATAAAGCGGGATGGGTTGGGAAGGAGCAAAATGTAGTTAGCCTTTCACAACATGGGTATTGTGGAAGGGTTATACATAATAATACATGTGTGGCCTAGGTTGAATTGCTCAACTTCTTAGGGAGGGTGGGTGGGAAGGGAAGAGGGAAGAGAATTTGGAACTCAAAGTTTTAAAATCAGATGTTCAAAAACAAAAAAAATTTTATATGCAACTAAAAAATAAGATACACAGGCAATGGGGTGTAGAAATTTATCTTGCCCTACAAGAAAGGAAGGGAAAAGGGGATGAGAGGGGAGGGGGGAGATAGAGGGGAGGGCTGACTGGGGAACAGAGCAACCAGAATATAAGCCATCTTGGAGTGGGGGGGAGGGTAGAAATGGGGAGAAAATTCGTAATTCAAAATGTTGTGAAAATCAATGCTGAAAACCAAATATGTTAAATAAATAAATTGCATTTAAAAAAAAATTAAAAAAAATATTATTAATGGTAACTGTGCTTAGGATAAGATGATAACAAAAGAATTATTTAAAATAATGGGAGAGTAATCAGGTAATTCTTTTTCCCATCAAACCAAAGTTAAAAAAATTAACACCAGTTTTAATAAAAACTAAAAACATTAATTAAGAAGTTATTGGAATATGAGAACTTTGGACAACTATCACAGACCTGTACTAGCCCTCCGCTTAAATCAATGAATACTTTTGGAACGGAATGTTCTGGGCCAGGATTACCACTATGTTTACACCATTTAGCTTCCAAACTGGCAGTACCACAGCAGGGCCCTATTAGAACTCGACTTTTTTCTTTGAGGCTTGTTTTCAGAAGAAAGTCATTTATGTTGAGTAGTAATGATGATCCAAGAATTACACCTGAAAAATAAGAAAAAGGCATATGCATGCTTCATTAATTTTGTCCTTGCTACAAAAAAAATGTGTTTTTTGATAAAGGAATATATTCTTTTTCAAAGGCCTTTATCTCATTCCTTTCTTCATACTTTATCCTTTTTCGGCTGACCTTCAAACATACTTTGATGGAATTTATATAGAATACTAGTTATGAAGCAGGTATACTTCACGCACATTCCTAACAGCGTACTATTTGCCAAAACATGATGACTTTTTCCATGTGTGATCATTTTAAGGTTTATGAGTACAGACAAGCTTTTCAAATGACTATATGAAGAATAAGAGCAGCGGCTTCATTAGACAATCATTACTCTGACAGGAAACAGCAATTTTCTGGAATTTCTTTTTTGCTTTAGTCTAGTTTTTCACCATACCCCAGTATGGTACATTGCCTTGCTAGCGTCCAGAGTTCTTCACCGAACATTTATGTTAAAATTCTACCATTTGAAACAATCAAAATAACTCAAAATTTGTAACATATGTTTTCTAAAAATTTCAGTTTAATCCAAACTTCACACATCATAACCACTTGGAGTTTACAAAGCCTTAAAAACAGATAGTGGCAGGTTAGATTTATAGGAGAAACGATATGCTGTAGTTCAAAGTAAACATACTCAGAGAAGGGATACACTTAAAAATAAAAGCTCTCTTTTGAACTTAAACTTAGGAGGGCAGATCAAAACCATTTCATTAAACCATTGGTGCTCTTTAAGATATTTAGATGCAAAGTTGAGAGGGGGAGGGTTAGTTTTTTTCCATCTATGGAGTTCATATTCTGAATTGTCATTGTGAATATTGAATTTCACTAGACTGAGTTTGTAATGCCAATGGCTTATTTTTCTAATGAAATTTGATCTTCACAAAAGATGAAAGATTAAAAAACACCTAAGGCCCACAGAATACAGATGGTTCATGGTACTTACTACTTTGAATTTTCTAACTTGTGGTGGAATTTTAGCCTGTGTATGTTAAATATTCTTCAATAACGAAAAAAACCGAGGGGAAGATATTAAAAAAAGAGATTAGAATGAACAATTTTCCCTTTGTTATGATGGTAAAAACCAACAGGAGAGGCAGTGTGACATAGTGTAATGAACTTTAGATTGGAGTCTAGAGAGCCCAGGTTCAAATTCTACCTCTGACACTAGTATAGGAATTAACCTCTCAGTTTCTGTTCTATAAAATGGGGATAATAATACCTTCCTCTTAGGGAGAGTGTAAGAATTAAATGAGATCATATATGTGAAGCACTTTAAACCTGAAAGCTCTGTATAGTTTAGATATATATTATCTTGACTCATCAAATTATGTTTATTAATTATATTTCCATTTTCCTCTTTATAGTTTTCTTAATTCAAATTGTTTTAAAGTTATTATATGTCCTCTCATTTAGACAAAGAAAAAGAAGAAAAAGCAAGTGGGAAAGGAGGAAAATGAGAAATAGAACAAAGAACAGAAGAATCAGAACTTGCCTAAGAAGTGGATCACATGGTTTGAAAATCCTGGTAAAGTATCTGCAATAGCTCCGTGATAGGCTAAAATTAATTTTAATCTTTAAATGTACAATGAATTAAACTCCAATAAATAGGCTCTAATGGAATTAGAAAAGGATATAGTGAATTTGTTATCCCCTCCCAGAAGACCTGCATTTAATACACTCCTACTCCTACTAATGGGTTCCTTGACTATTTGCATTGTACCACAGCCTCAGTGAAACAGACACAAATATCAGGAGTAAAGTGATATAATCAGTTTTAACTACTTCTACTTTCTCTTCTAGCTTTCATATCCACTATATCTGTACAACTGCAGGTGAAAAAAGACATTCAGAGAGAACTAGAATGACAGGTATATGGTCTGAGTCCAAAGTTTTTCTGTAGGAACACATATCTGAGACTATAATGAAAGTTAATTGGAAAATATGGATTGATTTATAGATATGTGCTTTACAGCTGTCAGTTATACTCCATAAAGTGAAGTACATACAGGCCAGCACATCTGGCCCATGTTCTATGCCTGCCTACAGAGGTACACTTGAATTCTAAAACAACAAGATACATAATTAATTAAATTAACTAGAGTTAAATGTACAATGCATTTAATTTGTACATTTAAAATGGATTAAAATATTATCAAAACAAGTAAACAATAATGACCATTTTTTCCACCTAATCAAAAATGGCCTTGCATATAGTCCTAAATTAGGGGAGCTGGGGCCTAGAGATCAATTATATATACATCTGTTGTCTGGGGACTAGTCTAGCTAAGTTTGGAGAAGTTCTTCTCTGAAGGTTGTCTATCCACCCTGTGATGCCTTTTTTCCTCAGCCACAATTCTTGAAACAGTCTAATAAAAAAAAAATAGAGGGGGGGCGGAGCCAAGATGGCGGCTGGTAAGCACGGACTAGAGTGAGCTCCGTACCCGAGTCCCTCCAAAAACCTATAAAAAATGGCTCTGAACCAATTCTAGAACGGCAGAACCCACAGAACAGCAGAGGGAAGCAGGGCTCCAGCCCAGGACAGCCTGGATGGTCTCTGGGTGAGGTCTATCCCGCACGGAGCTGGGAGCTGGGAACGGAGTGGAGCAGAGCCCAGCCTGAGCGGCGTGGACGATCCAGACCAGAAGCCGGGCGGAGGGGGCCCTAGCGCCCTGAATATGTGAGCTGCGGCAGTTACCAGTCCCCCCTCGACCCACAAACACCAAAGACTGCTGAGAAGGTTAGTGGGAAAAGCTGCGGGAGTGGAAGGAGTTCTCGGTTCGGCTTCCAGCCCCGGGGGCAGCGGAGGTGGGGCAGCTACAGCTGTTGTTACTTCCGGCTCCAGGCCCACCTGGTGGGAGGAATTAAGTGGCGGATCAGAGCAGGAGTGCAACAGCCTGCTGAAGATCTAAGCCCAGTCTGGACTGGGGGTCCTTGGGGAAGGAGGAGTGCGGCTCTGACAGAGCTGGCACCTCCCCCCCAAACGTAGAACATAGAACTCGTAAGTCTACAAGCAGTCATACCCCACTGAAAAACTCAAGGGTCAAGTTAGTGGGTTGGGAATATGGCCAGGCAGCGAAAACGCGCCCAGACTCAGTCTCAGACTTTGGATTCTTTCTTTGGTGACAAAGAAGACCAAAACATACAGCCTGAAGAAGACAACAAAGTCATAGAGCCTACAACCAAAGCCTCCAAGAAAAAAAAATAGAGTGTGTGATCTGCATCAAGTACTTATTTAACAGATAATTTCCTAGGTACCATAGTGGTGGGATGCTAATTGATTGTCCCTCCCTGCCGACAGTGAAACCTATGTCATCTCCCTAATCCCTCCTACTAAGAACCTCCACTCATAGTTTACTGAGAAAAAAGAGGCCACTCACTGTGAGCTTCCTCTTTTCCTTTTCTCTTCATCTCAAAACCCTCTGACATCATCTCCCTTCTCTCATCCATTATTCCAGTCTCTGATAAAGAGGTGGCCCTTCTTGCTGAAGCCAAACTTTAACATTCACACTGGATCCTATCCATATTCTCCAGTAGAATGCCTCCATTTCATCCTTACTCTTGTTAACCTTCAACCTCTTTTTATTCACTGGTTCCTTCTTATCTGTCGTTAGGTTTGCCTGTATCTCATCTTTAAATATACCCTACCTAAAGCTTACCATACACTCTCCTGCCTTTCTCAGATGAAGTTCTTGAAAAACCTATTTATGCTTGGTAGACACTTACTCTCCTTTTACTCTTGTCCAAGCTTTCTGAAATCTGCTTTTTGACTTCATCATTCAATTAAAACTGCTCTCTCCAATGTTACCAGTGCTCTCTTAATAGACAAATCTGATGATCTTTTCTTAATTCTCACCCATCTTGACTTCTCTTCAGTAGCTGACACTGTGGCCACTGTTGCCTGGCTACTCTTTTCTCTCTGGGTTTTCAGGACTGTTCTTTCTTGGTTCTTCTACCTGTTTGTATACTCCTCAGTCTTCTTTGCTAGATCTTGATCCACATTTTGCCTGTGAGTATCCTTCCAGGTTCTGTCCAAGGTTCTCTTCTCTTTTCTCTCTATACTCTCATTTGGAGATTTCAACAACTCCTGTAGGTTCAACTCTGATTTCTATGCAGATGATTCCAAGATCTATTTATCCAACCCTAGCCTCTCTCCTGAGCTCTAGTTCAACACCACCAACTATCCATCTTTGGGCATTGTGAACTGGATGTCCCACAGGCATTTCAAATTCAACATTTCCAAAACAGAAATCACTATCCTTTCTCCTAAACTCACTCCTTTTTTAAACTTCCCTCTTACTGTCAAGGGCACCACCTTCTTCAGGTCACCCGGCTTCTCAATGCCTCACTCTCACCTCATATTTCTAATCAGTTGCTGAAATTTCTCATTTCTACCTTCACATTTCTCATATAATTACCCTTTTTTCCACTCACACAGCCACCACCCTAGTTCAGGTCTTAATTATTTTTCACTTGGACTATTTCAATAGCCTTCTAATTGGACTCCTTACTTCTCTATTCTAATGTATCCTCTACATAGCTGTCAAAGTGATTTTCTTAAGGTGCCAATCTGACCATGTCAACCCCTGCCCCCACACCCATCTCCACCCATATTCTCCCATTCAGTAAGTTCTATTGTCTCCCTATTACCTTCAGGACCAAATACAGATTTCTCTGTTTGGCATTTAAAGCCCTTTACAACCTGACCCCAACCTACCTTTCTGTAATTAATGCACATTACCTTCTTTATATATGCTGTGGTCCAGACAAACTGGTCTTCTTTTTTTCCATATACATGGCACTCTATCTGCTCCTTCACGCCTTTGTACTGGCTGTTCCTCATGCCTGGAAAGCAATCCCTCATCACCTCTATCATTCAGAAACCTGAGTTTCCTTCAAAGGCTCAACTCAAGTGCCGTCTTCTATATAAGGCCTTTCCTATTCCCTCAACTTCTAGTGACCCTCCTCAACCTCAATAACACTATGTATTTACAGTTGCAGATATATATGTATAGTGGCTGGACTATAACCTACTTGTTTTCACTTAAGTTTTGTATCTCCACTGCCCACACAATGCATGGTGGTACAAAGAAGGAGCCAAATAAATGTCTATTGATCAATCCAGCTGATAACAAAACAATTTATAGTCCAGAGAATTACAAACATTTATTTAATTCTTTCTGTTAATTCCTTTTGGCACTGATAATTTGAAAAAATAATACCCAAGACTGAATTATCTCAAAAATACATTTAATAGGGATAGCTTATGCATCGCTATCACATCTGCCTATGTACAGATAGCAGCAAACCATGAAGACTGGTCTTGTTAGCAAAGATCAGAAGAGCCAAAGCACTGCAATATGGCAACATGTTGAGTAGATAATCTGGATCCAGGAAGCCAGAAGATGGGATACAGTGGTGACTTAATGGCAAGAAAATAATCAAGAGGCTGGGATTATACAGAAGTGTAAGTTACATTATAAGGTAACGGGGGTCAAATTAGGTGAGTATGCGAGACAGCAGACACAGACACAATATAATGCAAACAAAGACACCCTGAAACTAAGTCCCTAGTCTGCCTCATGCAGGAAAACTGAGGCATTTTCTAATGTAGCAGCATTCAATGACTGACTTTCTAAAATGTGGCCTGCTTGAAAAAGAAGTCTAAATTGCTACATGATAGCACTCTGGCAGATCTTGACACAGTTTACTTTAGTTTCTTGGTTAACATTTGTAATGGCTTCTCTATTTCCTTCATTGGTTCTTCTGTTTTTTGATGTCTTCTAATTGTAGGAACCCCCAAGGGGTAGCTCCTCAGCCTTCTTCTACTTTCCGAGTTACTCTCTCAATCAGTTTTTCCATTCTTATGACGAGAACTTTAGTTTCTGGATTGACAACTTCGAAATCTAGATTTTCAGATGTGACCTCTCATCCAGGCATCAGTCCTGGTTCTTACTGACAAAAGGAATTCTCTGCTCATATTGTCATTACCATCAAAGAAATATGCCTGAAACTGAACTCATATTCACATATACATAGCTAGGTTACACTTAGCAAGCAAAGTTCAAACTTTTCTGCTTGGCACTCAAGGTCCTCCACAATCTGGGCCCATCCTACCTTTCCTACCTTATTTCACACTAGTTCCCTTTACAGGGCCCTAAAATGAACCTTCAGTGCCTGAACATGCCCTCTACTTTTCTGATCTCCATGCCTTTGCTCATGCTGTGCTTAGGATGGCTGTACTCAGCTTCTTTGCCTGCTGATTTTTAAACCTTTAAAACCCAACTCAAATGCCACTTCCCCCACAGAGATTCTCTTACCCTCATTGTCCATAATAAACTTATCTTTGGACCTGACATAGTATTTTGTTTGGCATTTCTCTAAAGTACTTAGCTGTAATAATGCTTATTACAACTATCTTTCTTTGTGCCTTGTGAGGCCAGGACACTTTGTACTCCATCTCCACTTTTCATCGTCACTATGGCTATGCACACCAAAACCATCTTCTGCTTCATGCAGAGTAAACACTTAATAAATGGTTGTTGAATTAATTATAGAGAAAAGACACTCAATTAAACATCAAGCTCTGAAGTATTAACATGAGGAATTAGGGCCCTTTGGATCCTGTGTCTGCTGAGCATTGTCTATGAGGGCATGTGGAGAATAATATCTGAAACCATGAATTGCGAAACCTTGGAACCTAGATTGTGAATTGTGAAACCTAGACTGGAAGAATTTATTGTATGGATCTTTTATCCTACTAACTGGATGTAAACTGTTGTCAGTCGGGGTATATGTCATCTTATCATAGAAAATCATGGATCCTGAGCTGGAAGGGACTAGGTAATCTAGTTCGCCCCCTGTATTTTGTAAAATATTAAACTGAGACCCAGGATAGGGATGGGGGTGGTGGTGGTTATGATATTGTTGGCAAATTTCATGCAACACTAGGCACAAAACAGGTATTTAATAAATGATGGTTGAACTGAACTGAATCCATGTTAAGCCCATGCAGTTCAACACTTCTGGTATATGAATCTTTTTCTTTTTTCTCTTTTCTTCTTCCCTTTGTTTTCTTTCTTATTAGAATTTGCTTTCTTTCATAGTGTATCCCCCAGTAGAATGCAGGAACTATTTTCTTGCTTCTTTGTGTTTTCTTTTGTACACCACCAGGTTCAGGGCCTTGCATACAAAACATGCTTATTAAAAATTTGTTGAAGCTTTTTTTTCTTTTGTCCCCTTTCCTTCCTCTTACAAACTTTTGTGTTTCCTTCTTTCATTCTCTCTTTTCTTCCCCTCCCTTTACCCCTTTTCTCCCTCCCCCTCCCCCCATCCAACTATGGGCCTGCTGAATCTGCAAGGCAGTGTTCAAGGTTTGAAGGGCTGCTCATACTAACTACCACAGACATTAAGAGTCCTTGAGAAAAGATATAACTTTATAGATATTAGCATCCCCACCTCATTGCCTTGTTTCTTTTCTCCTCAGTACCACTCTCCTCACAATAACTACACACAGCCTTGCAAATCAAGATTTAAACAACATATTCAGTGCCTTTAACCATGGCAGCTTCAGACACAGATCAACCTGATGGATCCAAGCTTCCCAAAGAGATACCTTGTATACTGAAACTCTGAGGGCCCATACCAACTCTGAAGATAAGCTGCGGAGGAAATGCTATTTACATCAAGAGTATCCACATTGGAAAATTCCTGTACTAAAGAAATAGATTCAGACCCACCACCACCACCACCACCACCCATATTCCATATTTCTGCCACAACAAATATAAAAATAATCCTTGGGACTCATGCTAGGTTTATTAATATTTTCTTACTACGATCTCTCATGAGAAGCTGACCTATGAATATAGTTAACATCTTTTTCTATTAGTAAGCATTTTTAATATCTTTTTTGGAATGAAACAAATCTCCTCATATACATCATCATACAATCAAACAAAGAGCTTTAGGGAATATTGGGGGCTCATCCAGTTAGTGCTCCTGGGAATGTTAGGATAGGTATCCTTCCCACCTCCCCTAGCAGAATATAAGCCCCTTTAATGCTTCATTTTTGGTTTAGCATCCCCGGTGCTTTATACAGTAGGTGTTTAATAAACATTTTATGAATTTCAATATTGAAACACTTTTAGATTATTTAAGAGCTCCTGGCAAAAACTGCCTAGGTAGTTAAATTAAGACACAAATTCTTCTTAGATGATAGTATTGTTATTGAAGGCAGAATATTTCTCGACTAAGGATAATAAAAAACTGACCTCTTTAATACACAGTTGGCCTTGGGAAAGGGCACAAAGAAATATACCTAAAAAAACAAAAATTTGCACAAAAAGGTCTAACTGCAGGATTTTCAATCACTTTGTGGAATTACAGAACATGAATACATAGTAGGAAGTTGTTTTTCTGATTACCTTATGGGTCATCTCGACTGTTCAAACAACTCATTCCCCTTCACTTCTTCCTACCCACACATGCTTTTTTGGCAGATCTTTTCATTAACTTTCTTAAAAATCTGTAATAGAATTCGGACTCCATGTTTTACACTAATGGTTAAATTATACCTGTTGTAGCAACATATGTAATATATTTTCTAAATCAATGGGTGTGATAAACAAATAGTCTTGCTCTGTTTGAATTGTTTCTGCATATTGACATGCTTTTCATTGAGTGCAACAACTTAGTTTGAGAACAAATAGTTTCATGACTTTTAAAATACTCCTTCAGGAGACTAATAAATGTGAACCACTTGTTTTGGACAATGTTTACAGAATGGTGCCAGCCCGACATTGTCAGGCTCCACTTAGAACCTTAGTAACGCTCCTATTCTCTGCATGCTGACTGAGCAAAATGCAATTTTGATCAAGCTTCTGTATATCATTAGAAAGATTATACAATGATGACATGTGCTAGCAAGGCATATCCAGGTACTTTTTTATGCAGCTGGAAGTAATCTAAGATTACCAGAAAATCTTCAAGCATGTGTTAGATACTATCCAGAAGTTAATTTGCATAAGAGTTAAATATCAGAATGCCTCAAAAAGTAAAGCTATGTGTCCCATAAAGAAATAGCATTCTTAAAAAAAAACTATATAGGTTCAAGTCTGTTCAATTGAAGCATGCAAGAATGAGATTTTAATACCCTAACTTGAAACAGAGAGAATTCACTGTTTTTAGGATCAGAATTGGTGGGGCAATCCAGGTTGTACCAAGGCCAGGCAGTAGAAAGCTTCTTTCTTTCCTGCCCATCATTACAACAGACACTAACAAGATAGAATTTGATTCTAATACATGCAACAACAACCAAAAAAGCTGGGGGCTTCTAGAATGCCAAGTCTATCAGAGAATTGTATCATCACATGGAAAGGCCTTCAGAAATCTTTCTCCTTAGAACGCTTGTAGCCCTTTGCTGTTGTACAATTTTTTCAGTTGTGTATGATTCTTTGTGAATCTATTTGGGGTTTTCTTGGCAAAGATACTGGAGTGGTTTGCCATTTCCTTCTCCAGCTCACTTTATACACGAGGAAACTATGGCAAATACATCACACAGCTAGTAAGTGTCTAAGGCTACTAAGCTACCAAGCTGCCCAAAACTTTATGTCTTTTTCAAAAATATATCAGAATCTATATGCTCTTAAGAGTTCTTTATGTACATCATGCCTTATGAAGTCAGGTCCATTGCTTTATTTACTTTTGTATCTCCTTCAGATATTTGGTGAATAAGGAGTCAGCAAGTTTTCATCAAGAACATGCCAGAGTAACCAAATTGCCTTTTTTAAGGCAGTTACCAAGCTGCTAAGTCAGTGTAATGCTATAACTATAAATTGTCGGAATTTTAGTTAAGTGATTAAACAAAATTTCACATACTAATTCTTACAAGAAATTAAGAAACATGAATTAAACCTTCAGCTCTCAAACTTTTTGGTTTCAAGACTCCTTTATGCTGTTAAAAATTATTGAGGATCTCAAAGAGCTTTTGTTTATGTGGCTATATCTATTTATATTTGCTAAGATATGATAAAAATTAATATGGATAAATATTTTAGATATTTATCTATTTATCTGAAATAACAATAAGGCCATTATATATTAACATAACATTTTTAAACATTAAATAACTTTATTTTTCAAAACAACAAAAAATTAGAGAAAATAGTGACATTATTTTACATATTTGAAATTATCTTTAATATCTAGCTTAATAGAACACAGCTGGTTTCTTATTTCTGCTTCTCTGCTTTGAGATGTTGTTTTGATTGAACTATATGAAGAAAATCTGCCCCAACACAGATAACTAGTTGGAAAAGGGGGAGTATTTTAACAGCCTTTTCAGATAATTGTGGATATTCTTCCTTGATATTACATCAACATTTGACAAGTGGTAGTTTCTTAAAGGTCAGTTGCAAAGCGGAATCTGAAATCATAACAATGAACTTTCACACTCTGTTACATTAAAATCCATTGGTTTATCTTAAACTTCAAGTGGATATTTTATCCATGGATAATTTTGTGACATCAGGAATTGGTCATTTGGAAAATAATGGTTCACTGAGCTATGTAGATGTTCCAAATGTTGACACATTTCATTATACAATATAAACAAAATACACCTGTTAACATCACCACTGATCTCACAACAAAGTCTTTAAGTATTGGGGAACTGCCAAGCTAATTGTGGCAGATACAAGTTTTCCAAAATTGCTATTTTTGCTGCGAAAGTTTGAATATTATAACTGGCAACAAATACTGTCAGTTGTTTTCCTTGAAGTGACAGGTTTACTTCGTTCGTATTTAAGAAAACATCTGCCAAATATGTGAAGCTGAATAGTTTGTCTGTTAAAATATCAAGTAAAAATGGTGTTCCATGAAAAAAGTGAACTGTTCAGTTTGTCACTCCATCGCACCCAGGCTTCTCCTGGAGACAACCATAAGATGTAGTAAGCAGGAAAAGTGCTTTAGGCATACTTCCCATCTTGTCCCATGAAATATTAAAACTATGTGTACTAGAGGATCAAGATTTAATAAATAAGTGCTTCATGAAGGATATCCTTAACTGGAACTGGCTTTTTAAAGAAACACTTTTTAAAAATATTGCAAGTGTGTGGCAGTAAAGAACACAATGACTGCCAGTATAGTTTGGGTGCCACTGTCCTGATTCATGCTCAGGCATCGGGTGGTTTTATTTGCCTTTGCTTTTGTCCCATCAGTGCTAAATGTAGACCAGTTGTTCCAAGAAAAACTATGAGATTCAAAAAAGTTATTTAATATTGAATATTTTGTCACTCCTTGTGTTTGTTGCCAAATATTCACCTAAAAAAAGCTTATCCTCAGTGATTAGTTGGTGCTGACACTAAATGAATTTAAGCAAAATAAGAAGTCCAGCCACATCTGTAGTTCTGTTCATTTGTAAGGCAAAAATATAATTCTAGAAATGAAATATTAACTGAATCTTCATGTTTGTAGCTGAATCTTTAATTCACAGGTCATGTACGTAGCCTCTGGTAAATTTCACTGTTAACTCATCAAAGAATGAGAGTAAAATAGGCAAATAACATTATAGTATTATTATGAAAATAGTTTCAATCTTGTGGACCCCCTGAAAACATCTTGGCATCTTCAAAACACATTTTGAGAACTCCTGTACAAAATGATAGTGCACTTAGATGGATTTGAGCCTAAGCTGAAGGGACAGACCCAAAGAAAAGTCATAAATGGCTCTGGCTCATTGTCACCTTGGAAAGAGGTCTCTAGTGGAGTGCTACAGGGGTTTATCTTTGGGTCTGTGTTGATTAGCATTTTAATCAGTGACATGAATGAAATAATTGATAGCATGCTTATCAGATTTACACATGACACAAAACTCACAGGTACTTCTAGCAAAATGGATGACAGGAACCAAAAAGATCTTAAGAGGATAGAACACTATGTATATTTAGGAATAGGGAGGTGATAGTCCCATTACTCTGTCTCCTATACCTGGAATAACATACTCCTATTTCTGCTTGCTGAAATCCTTCTCTTCCTTCACCGCCCACCTCAGGGGCTACCTTCTCTGTGACCTTTCCCCTTATTGTTTACTTTGCCCCACCAGAACACATCTAGAATATTATGGTCAATTCTGGGTAACAAATTTGAGGACAGACACTGATGAGGTGGAGTGTCTAATGGTAAAGGGACTCCAACTAATGAAATAATAGGATAGCATGAAGGAACTAGACAGATATATCCTAGAGAAGAAAACACTTAGAGCGTATGTCAGTAGTCTTTAAGTATATAGGCTGTCATATGGCAGGGATTAGACTTATTCTGTCTCACTTTAGTGGGGAGAACTAGGAAAAGTACATGGAAGTTGCAAAGGAGCAGCTTTTGGTTGGATCTAAAGAAAAACTTCCTGATAATCACTTATCCAAAGGTAGAATGGTTTGTCTTGAGGGGTAGGGGGCTCTCCTTCACCACAAGTCTTGCAGCAAAGGCTGGACAAGTATTTGTCAGGCATGTTATAGAGGTGATTTTTGTTTAGCTCTGGGTTGAACACATGACTTTGAAGATGACCTGTAACTCTGTGATTTTGAGTTGTACAATAAATATTTATTGAATGAACAAATGAATGAACAATATATAGTCCAGGGCTCCCAACTAGGTCATCATAATCACCTCATTTACCAGGAATTCAAGGACCTTCTCCAACAATCTTCCTCCAATCTACTTTTTCAGACTTAATGCATGCTACTGCCCTCCATGCTTTCTCTAGTCCAGGGGTGGGAAACCTGCAGCCTTAAGGCCACATGTGGCCCTCTAGGTCCTCAAGTGCAGCTTTTTGACGGAAGCCAAACTTCCAGAACAAATCCCCTTAATAAAAGGATTTCTTCTGTAAAACTTGAACTTAATCAAAAGGTCACACCCAAGGACCTAGAAGACCACATGTGGCCTCAAAGCTGCAGGTTCCCCACCCCTGCTCTAGCCCAATATAACAGGACTGTGTCCATGCCTTTGTGCATGCTGTTCCTTATACCTGGAATAACAAACCCCTATTTCTGTCTGCTGAAATCCTTCTCTTCCTTCAAGGTCTACGTTATATACTACCTCCTTTATGACCTCTCCTTTATTGCCTCCTTGGATTTCCCATGTCACTCTGTTCAGACCTTTCCTGTATCCTTACAATGCAACTGGTATTATAGTTATCTGCACAGTTGTCTCAACCCCCACCCATAAGATTCTTGAGGGCTGGGACCATTCATTGTTTCATATTTGTATTCCCAAAGGCTGGTACAGTGCATCCACTGTTCACTATGTCATACTGCGTCAGGTGAGACACAGAAGGTATTTAATAAATATTTGTTGAAAACACACTTGAAAATAAGGTTGGCAGTTGCTGCCACATTCCTTACTCTGGGGCTTATGGATGTTTTTAACAGAGAAAGTACCAAGGTCTGAAGCTGTCACAGTGGCTTCTTACCCATAATTGCTATCACTAATAGCACCCTTTACTGACTTGTAAGTACTGACCCTAACTCTATCTGAACCTCAGTGATCTTAAGACTCCAGAGAAGTGAAAATCAAATACCCCCCGGAAAAACATAAGTACCCTTGCCTAAGGCCAACCCCTTCATTTTACAGATGAGCATACTCAGGCATAACAGGAGAAGCTGCTCCCCCTACTTCTACTCCCCCAGCTCTCCATGGAACATTACTCATGAAACATGAAATGTCCACTGAGTTAGTTATTGATGCTTAGTCCTTATAAGGCATTTTTGTGATAGCTTTTAAAACTCTAGTACATTGGAAAAAGTGAAAATAAAAATACCAAAGGGTGATGGTGCTTGGTTGTTTTTTTAGTCTGTCACCATGCTCACTGTTTTTACAGTTGTGTCAGTTTATTAAAAAAATAAAACCTGATTGGCTCATGTTCCTAGGTAGAAAAATAATTTTGACTGGCAGTTCTCAGTGTGTGCCTTGAGAAGTGTATGACAACTACTTGCAGGAACAAAGGAAAAAACTATAAACATGCACTTGGTAAGTCCTATTTTTTTAACCTCTTCTTCCTTGGTTAATTGAATCATAAGTGGAAACTGTTACTTGATTAGTTATGTTTTTAATTGTAATTAACGTGGAAGGAAGAATTAGTATGCAACTACTTATACAGTGTTGAAAATGAGGATCAGCCAAGTAGTTTTCATATTTTCCTTGAAAATTGATCTTGGTCCAGCAACTTCCTTTAAAAGTCAATAGAGCCGAAGAAGCACTGGACCTAGGTCCGTTAGGACAAGCCCAAGGAGACCTTGATTCTATTCAGTGTGCTGTCACTAATTGTGTGTCCTGGGGCAAGTCACTTTCCTTCCAGGGACCATAGAGTACTCATTTGTAAAGAACTAGATATGACTAGATGCTCTCTAGGGTCCCTTCCAGCTCTACTATTCTATGGTCTATGACTTCATTACCTATGAGGAGGCTTTGAAAAAATGGTCAACAGTTTGATCTCGGCAGTTTCACTTGTCAGCCTGGCAACAGGGCCATGGAATGGAAAGCTTTTTTTCAGACCCTATGGCTCCCTTCTATGGCCACTTGTGTGTATACGCCACCAAGAAAACTAAAGGGCCAATGAGGAATAGCCAAGCATGGTCACCTTCCTTTGATTCTCAGAAAGTGACAAAGTTATTCTGCCACCCAAAAGCTGCTGAGAGTGGGAGCATGCATGTATCTGGCTCTGCAGAGCAGGCCCATTAGCTAAGCTTGATGCGGCATGGCATAGATTTTGGGTTAGTGGCAGGATGTACAGTAAGTAGCCTACTCCATCCCATACGAATGCCTGGGAACTTAAGCTAGAGAAGGAGGGAAGAGCTAGTCAACTCAAGTCCCCAAACACTCAAGGACTTATTGTGTACCAGGCACTGAGCTAAGTGCTATGGATACAAAGAAAGTCAAAAAGTCTCCCCCAGCCTTCAAAGAGCTTATTTCCTAATGGGAGAAGACAACATGTAAATAACTAGGACAGAAGATTTTATATACACACACATATACACTTATATGTGCATATATACATACGTGTATTGTATATTTATACATATCTATACATATATTTATATGAAAGATGGAAAGTGCCCAGAGAGGAGGTATATAGTGGCAGTTAAGACAGAGGTTACAAATATGTAGTTTCTGGTGATGGACACCTTCCTATCAATGTAATGTTTTGATACTTTTTTTTCTGAAATTCATTCATGTTACTAGATAATGTTCTTGTGAACATGTTCTATGATGAGCAAATAAAACTTGCACATTTTGAAAATTGTGTACAGTATGTGAAATTTGTAAAAGTCACCATGCGTACTTTGGACCCATTGAAACCTCAAAATATAGTTGTCTTTGTTTGCCTTTTTGGTAAACTAGAAGAACTTCAAAGCCCTGATGTCTCTATGGATACGGAGGGCCCAGCACTATGTGCCATGACTTTCAAACTTATAGCATGAGGCCAAGGCTCCTTCAATAAGTGGTGTGGCTTTGAGAGCTCAATCTAGTGACTCATGGTAGTGTTTGTTACAAATTGACTAGATTAGTCAAGACAAGATTCGAAGGCCAATTTAGTTACAAGAACATAATGACTGCACTGTCTTTCTCATTAGGAAGGAACAGAATCTTAAGAAGCTTCATACTCCCCTAGAGAACCATATTTACACAATTAACAATTCTTTTGCTGAAAAGCTTTTCATTATTGCATGTAGACACATGTGGGCAGTGTAAAAATACAAGAGATGTGTAACACACGGTAAACAGAAAGTAATGATCTTAAACAGGCCAAATCCTTGAACTCGTCATTAATAAATGTCCCTCTTGCATTCAGCTACCCGGGTTGCTGGGAGCCTGTTTTCTTCAAGTACTTCAAACACTGAAATCCAGGAACATTTATTATTTTAATCCATTACAGGCAGTGCTTGATTTAACTTTATTGGTTGTGGTGGTGGTAGTGGTTAGAGTGGGGGTAGAGCAATGTTCTTTTACACATCATTTCAAAAGGGCTTAATTATATTTTATAGCTTGGGCCAGGAATCTTGCTTGTTTTGTGTCTAACAAGGTTCAAATGGAGTTCAGGTCAGTGATGAATCAGAAGAAAAGTCAGAGATGGTTATCTATCTGAAATGAGCTCATCTCCCTCAACGAAAGGCTGGGCAGGTACACCATGTTCGCTGCACTATAACAACTAGATTGTCCTGATAATTGTGTTTGTTTATTAGGAAATTCCTATTTGTTTTTCACGCATTTTAGAAATGAACACATCAGCAATTTGAGTGAACAAGTACCTTCTCCTTCATTTCTGAATAGCTACTGTCTATGAATTTGGGGACCTTTCATTTATATAAAAATAAGTCTAGTAACCACATTGACCTAAATACACACACACACACACACACACACACACACACACACACACACACATGTATTTGGGGCTAATGATTACACAATGGAGCAAAACTAGAAAAATCTATGTATATGCTTTTATAAACATGCCACCATAATAATGGGACATTTTAAGACCTATATCAAACACTTGTGTCTCTATTTTACATTATTAAAGAAAGCTATGGATAACATTCACAAAAGATGCAAATAAACTGAAGACAGCAATATCTTATTTTAAAAGTTTGCAACATCAGTATTAGATCAACTAAACATTCAGCTACAGGATATTGTTTCTTCACGTAATTAACATCGATGATTATTATCCATGAATCTGTAAACTATCCATGTCTTCATATAATAGTAGTAACTAAACCAGAGACTACAACAATATTTTCTGACATTCATGGATATATGTATGTACATATGTATATATAACTTCTGCAGGCATGGGACTATCACTATAACATATATATATCTTTCAAATATGTACGTATATAATGGAAGGTAAGGCCTACACATTACAAAATTGGTGGTGGAGACTTACTTTGAACAAATTTTAGGTTCATCTCTCTCCATTCCATTTAGTTTTTGGGAAACTTTTTGAAGTTCTTAAGCAAACTTTTAGAAGCCACATAAACAGCCCCATATAATCTGAACATGTTTTCTTTCTTCAATCAGCAAGCACAGGTAATATGTAATTTAAGGGGGAAAATAGACATGCCAGTTCATCAGTAGCAACTCTGAACCCTGTTATAAAGTAACAGTAGGGAATCTGACCAGGATTAATAGTGGTACTCAGTCTTGGGATTAGGTGGTGTCTTGTTTCATGGACTCAAGGCCATCTGTTCTTCCCTCCTACATTTTACTTCTGCAAAACTATAAACGCACCTCCACCTCAGGGACTATAGAAAGGCATTAGAATTCTTCTGCTTTTCATTATCACAAGATTCAGTAACTCATTTCATTGTCAAGATAATCCCCTTTTACTCTTTCTTTTGCGCTTGCAGGGTATGCCAAAATGACAAATAAAATCCCAGATGTTACAGACCTGATGAGGTCTCCACCTTTGCTTGAGTGTTGGGTTTAAGCTACTTGGGACATAGCGTCAAAACTGACAGGACCCTGATGCCCACACCCAATATTCATTAAGGTTTGTTAGTGATTTGTATAGCTGTCTACAAGCTGTACTTCCACCTCAATCCTCAGTGGCCATTTAAATGTGAAGTCTGTCCTCTGGCTTTTACTGACAAAGAATTCATTTCCTATTGTTCAAGTGTTGGAAAGAGTTGATATTTCTTTCTAAAAGTAACAGAAGTCTTCTGGGTGCAGTAAATGGCTTGTTACTGCTACATATTATTTTAGGTAGTCATATCTAATTTAATGTTTTATTTCCCTTCAGGCTAACTCATATCTCTGCAGCATCCAAAGGCTATGACAACGCCTTAGCAGAGTTTTCTCAAGAGGTCCAGTTTTGTACCAATTAATAGCCAGATTTTATTTTTCAATATGGAAAAGGAATTTTAAGTCCTTTACATTTTATTGGTCTTGCATTCAGTTATCATGATAAGGGATTTTTCTACAATAGAGAAATGAAACTTTTTTGTTTGTTTGTTTACATGCAAAGAGATAAGTACATCTGGCCAACAGGATGGGGTAGTGAAAGTTATTTAAACCACAACTCTTTGACTATGAAGAACTCAACTTACTACTTTGTGCTTGGATGAAAGGCCCCCTCTGCACAGACACACAGTGGACTGTTCCAACTTTTCCCTAGTCTGACTTGAATTCAATCCCAGATGGACAGGCTTTGCCCCAAACCTTTCATGCCAAATGACTTACTCATCTTTCTTTTCCTTATTCTTATCTATGGGGGTATCACCAACTTCAAACATGCATCTGAAATAGCTAATAACTTTGGTCTGACTCTTGTACCTATTTCTATAAACCTAAAGATTACTACTTAACTATCGAAATAATTTCCTAGGACAAGAGGAACTAAGCCTTAGGTTCGGTCCCTTCTCTGGCAGCAGAATGTGCCACTCACTATGTCAGACCACAATTTATAGCTAGGCATTTGTGGTGATTTTTTAAACAGGGTGTTCTTGAAATAGGCTCAGAATGTAAAGTTGTTTGTTTTTACTTTAATCTTCAAAAGTATCATCTGATAAAACAGCTTGGATTCCACTGGCAACAAGTGAAATGTTAACTTCTCTGCTAGCATAATTTAGAAAAGGACAGTAATGTTTTCTAAAAACTAGATTCAAAAGTTTTATTACTGATAACATGATCACAAGCATTTCTGCAGTACTGTAAGTCAACTTTAAAATATGATCATTACATCAAGTAAAACCAGACCACTAGGGCCACTACACCCAAGGCACAGAGGAGACTGTAAGTATTCTAGCAGAAATAAGAGTCAGGTTATTAGAAGTCTTTGCTGCACTACAATATGGAGATTTAACGAAAGAAAGAAAGAAAGAAAGAAAGAAAGAAAGAAAGAAAGAAAGAAAGAAAGGAAGGAAGGAAGGAAGGAAGAAAAAAATTATATCCCTTGAAACGCTCATACTTGGGGCTGCAGAAAAGTCTGGTACGTAGCCTAAGAATGGTGGAGCTGGTTTTTTTTTTATAAAGCAGAAAATATTTAGCCGTAGAATCAATTATTCCATTTCATTTTGCTCAAAAGGGTAAAAATAATTCAACTGAACACTTCAGTACACTATTTTTTAAGTTTCAGTTAAAAAAAGGGTAAGTTAAAATAGAAGACTTTCAGATCATTCTTACAGAAAATGTCTTGTGGAAAAAAATGGCTCTTTTTCTCTTCTATACTTTTATTTCCCCCCATCCTTTTCCAGCCCCCTTCCTCCCCAAAGCTGATGTTAATTTAAAAGATGAAAAATAAAGTCATTAGGTAAGGTCAGAAGATTTTGTTGTACCTCTCACAAGTGAGGAAACATGCTTACAACACGTTCTCAATTGTATTTTTCTAAATAATACTTAGCACACAAGATTCCTCTTGCATTACAAATCCATTTCGGCTTCTAAATTAAAACTCATCTGGAAAAGGGCCGTTTACACTGTTTATATAACATTGTCACATAAAATGTGTAAAAAAACATATTTCTCTAAAAATAGCTTGCGTAAGTAAGGGATTAGAGTAGTTTCTGCTGCTATAATTGTTCCTTTGTAGTTTTTTCCATGATGTTTTTGCACAGTGTTTTTGACTGTGTTTATTAAAGTCAGCACATCAAAAAGGATCAAAGAGAAAGCGAGTGAGAACCAAAGAAACCCCAAGTGTGTTGTCTCATTGGGGAGTTATGCAGATTCACGTAAACAAGTGCAAATTGTTGAGGTTTTAATGAAAATTTTCTACAATTATTTTATCTTAAGTCATTCTATACAATAACATCTGTACAACAGATGGCCATACTGTACCAAAGCAATACTCCTTTTTCTTTTTCTGTTTTAACAGTACATCTGAGATGACTACTTTTGTCACTGTGCTCAATTTGGTTCAGCAAATAATTCGGAAAGCACAGCTGCTGCAGATGGTCACAACAGTTATATGACTGTAAAATCAAAGACACAGTCAAGTATTTGTGTATTAGATTGAAACTATAAAAATCTGACATTAACTCAGTTGAGCTCAGAGGTATAGCTATAAAAGTTTTGGGGAACAAATATCGAGAACCATGTTTAAAAACAATATTCCAAGTCCTTAAAATTGTCTTTGTAATAAAGCTACTGTATTTTTTTTCATTTAAACATTTTGCCAAATTTACTTTTTTGGCATATCTAATATTTTTTCATTTAAATCAGTTTTATTGGGAATACAAAATATTAATTCATAAAATACTCCATAGTATAAAGGAATCTACACCCAAATCCTATTTTTAATGCTTTAAAATCCAGTTTAATTTTTAAAAATAATGCAGTTAGCTAGTGAACACTCTGTTAATTATGATTTTCCAGAATTCAATTTTAAGTAGTAATTAGATCTTAACTCTGCTAGTGAATTAGAGTTAATAATTTTTTTCCTGGGTGTTTCTTTTTCCCTTCTTCTTTTCAAAAAGCCCAAGTATTCTATAACACAAAGAATATAGAATAAATCTGGCATTCTTTAATGCCTCACAGGAATGTTTTTCAAAACAAATGACTAATTCGCAGTTGGATGAGTTTTGGCATTATAATCACTCTATTTTAAACTGTTTGTTGGGCACACACATTAGAGAGCTGTGTGTAAAGTTTGTTCAGGACTCATTTTCCATACTTGCAGTTACCTGGATTAAGAAATATAACTAGAACAGCAGTAGGTTTTGAGGGTCCTTGGAGCAAATTATGTCTTTTTTCAAGTATAAGAAGAAAATCTGAAGGTAAAAGACAGAATGAATCTCCTGACTTGTCTTACACAGCATTAGGAAGGAAGGAATTTAGCTTTGTTTTCAACTTCTCTGCTGACACATACCACTGATGGCTGATAAAATGTAAGCTTAACAAAGGGGGTGGGAGTGTGGGAAGAAGGAAAAAGAAAAGGCACCTAGGTCTCTGAACATAATCCTTAAACTGCTCTTTAACAATGTTTGATTTCTGGACTTTGCTGACTATGATTAAGATACAACCAGAAAAGCGTGGGAATGGGCCCAGTGTTCCTGTCTGTATTCCAATTTATTTATGGATAAATCAGGAATTTCAGCCTCCAGCATTTCACAGTCTTTCATGTTCCATGAACCTTACATTTTTCATTTCTAACTTTTAAAACAATAAAAAAAAGTGCACTGTGTTTAGCTGGCGTGGTCACAAATATTTCTGATGAGAGGGAAATAAATCACCTTTCTTGGCCTAGAATTCATATTTCTTAAGTACAGGCCATTTTTGTTATCTCTTAGTGTGTTGTGCCAACTGGCTAGATGTGGCTTACTTCCAGTTAGTGTTAATATGCCATTTAATTAATCTGGTAAGCAGCTGATCTAAAGTTACAAAAAAATATAAAGCTTGGCTTCTAAATTCTTCCATGCAAATAAAATTGAAAAAATGCTTCCCATTTGCTGCTTTTGATTTCAGAGTGAATTTCTTGGCATTTTGCCCTAAACTTTTACAGTAGCAAAGTTTCTATGATTGAAAACTGTATTTCCCACCTGTGCCTTGCCTCTCACCCTTCCCTCCCCTTGCACCCTTTTGCCTTCTCTGCACTCATTGAACGAACTGTATAAAAGCTCAGTCCTGGCAGGAGGGGAAGAAGACTAAACTCTTTAATGACAGATAATTTCTCACCTCCCTATATTCCAACTGAATTTGTTTAATAGCATTTCAAATCCTTGGGCTGTTAGGTTATGGCTTGTGATCATGTGATAGGCCTCTGCCTATCTGATAGGCCTCTCTGCAAACTGCAATGCACCAACTATTTTAAAGGGAGCAAGGAGACACGAACCTGAGAAAATGATGGCTGAATTTTTTGTCGAAACAATGTGCATGGCCATTGATGGAGAGTTGCTGAATGAATTGAGAAAGATGAATTTAATGGAATATAATATCATCGCACTATAAAGATGATGGATGTGAGGAATTCAGAAAAACATAGGGAGATGTGCATGTATGAAGTAGGAATAAGTAGACCAATACACACAACGAATAGAATCTGTAAATAAAAAAAATCCATTAAAAGTAAGCCAAAATATGTTTAACTGTAACAAACCAATCTTCCTGGCTGAGAGCTCAGGAAGTGCAGTTTCCTCCTTTCCTTGGAGAGATGGGGGATAACGGCTGCTACATAAGATGTCAGATTTGGTGTCTGTGTTGACTTGTTTTGCTAAACTGCTTTCTTTGTCACAAGTGAAGGATCCCTGGGTGAGGATAGGAAGCATATTTGGAAAGGATTGTGAAGTAAAAAAAACCCAACCCCAAAACATTAATAAACCTTGAAAGAAAAAATGTTTGCTAAATTCTGAGTGTCCTTCATTTAGTACAGCTGTCATCACTGCAATTCTTAACTAAAACTACTATTCCAATGGCATGAAATGAATATTATCATATACCTAAAAAGGTAGCTAGCAGAGAAGATCTGAAATTAAGTAACTCAAAGTTTTCAAAAACACTGCTATGATGTGCTTTCAAGACATGGATATGAAAGGTCCAGCATCCAAGTAAGACCTAAAGTCCTGAGTAAGTTATTCCCAACTTATCTTTTAGATACTTAAGATCCAAAGCAGAAACTGGCCACAGTGCTAACACTCTTAAATTTTAAAATAAGATAATGTTAGTGGTTGAAAGACCACACACATCCACACACACACACCTGACTCTGATAGGAAAACATATAACTGACTCACCAGGTGTCCTCTGTCCTGCCTTGACATTCAGGCTTCCACTGAGGCTTGATAAAGATGCTAAGAGGCATGGCTTCTTAGGATGGGGTACGGTTTCCATGGAAACCACTATCTGAGAAGTTTGGACAGAAATTTTCTGAAAGCAGGAAACAGCTCTCCACACGTTTTCTTGAACTGGAACCTTTTGTACTCCATCAGCTTGTCCTACAGGAACAGGCAGCTTTCCACGGGAACATTTGGCTAATAGCTCATCCTTGTTCACTACGGTGTCTGACAGAGCTGAAGCCTCTGTGCTGCCCTCAGGGCCATTAGCATTTCTGATCTTCTTCAGAAAATGGTTTATTTGATCTAGTTTGACAAAACTAAGGTTTGCCTTCAAAGGCTTTGATATATCCAAATTGATGTCCGCTGTGAAACATAAAGAGACGAGAAAATCACTAAAGTCATTTTACTGAACAGAAACTTTTTCTTGCATGTCACAATTCTATTAATGCATCCTAAGATCATGTTAGATTTTGTCATAATGGTACTACATCACTCAATTCAATAAGTATTTATCAATAAATACTGTCATTCAAAGGTCCAGTAGGATTCCCAGGTTCCTTATCTTTCATATGTTTTTTAGGTCTTTCCCCATATTTTATATAAGTAATTCCTTTGTGAAACATTACCCTAAGGGTCTTTAGTCTGCTTTCTTTTTTTCTCTCTCTATACTCTTGCTTGGTAATCTCATTCACTTTTTACAGATCATTTCTATATAGATGACTCCCAAATCTGTATCTTCAGCCCTGACCTTGCTCTTTTGAGTTCCAGATCTTTATCTTCAACTATGCATAAGGGGACTCATTAGTAATAGAATCTTCTGTGTCACTAAGTCATTTTCCAGTCATGTCTGACTCTTTGTAACCCCATTTGGGGTTTGCTTGGTAGAGCTATTGGAGTAGTTTGCCACTTCCTTCTCCAGCTCAATTTACAGATGAGGAAACTGAGGCAACAGGGTTAGGTGACTTACCCAGGACCACACAGCTAGTAAGTATCTGAGGCCAGATTTGAACTTCCTGACTCCAGGCCCAGCATTCTATCCACTAGGCCACCTGGCTGCCCCAGAATCTGAAGGGACTTCAGAGGCCATCTAACACAATACATACCCCAAAAAGAATGGTCACTACAACACACCCTGTGCTGAGTGATCATTCAGTATCTGCTTGAAGCCCTTTAGTGAGAGGAGACTTTAGTTCTTCCTGGCGCTGCCCATTCCAATGTTGGACAGTTCTAACTGTTAGGATGTTAACAGTTTACAGGCCATTTCTGCTTGGATGTTACATTAACACCTCAAACTGACTGTGCCCCAGACTGAGCTAGTGTAATGGCAATGTTACTTACAGCTGCTGTGGAGGTGTAAGAGCAACAACACCAGCACACAGAAGGGCTGCTAGCACAGGTTCTTTTATCTGCTTTACTAAGGAAAGACAGCTGTTTCAGGGGTTAATAATTTTTCTTTAATTAAGCATACATATATCATTCACTTGGTTCAGGGGAAAAAGCACTCTGAACTTCAGAACAAATACAAACAGAAATTACAAACAGAAAAATAACACAAATCAACAGACTTCTAACTGTCTGATTATAACAATACATACAGTTAACAGAGAGAGAAGCACCAACATCTGGGCTTTCAAAGTGGGGGGGGGCCTCCTTAACAGCTACTCAGAGTCTCCTCTGGCTAAATCACATGAACACTCTTCTAATGAGTGAACCCCAAAGCAAAATGCTAACCTCAGAGTATATATACTGTTTCCAATCAAGGACTCTTGATTCAATCAAAGACTCCTGATTCACACAAAGGGAAGACTCAATCAAAGGCACCTGATTGCCTTAGTGCTGAGAAGCACTCCGAAAGAAAAAACAGCAAAAAGTCCCACTTTGCTTACCATTACAGCTAGTTATCCTCCTCCATAAATGTCCTGTGACTCTGGACTTTATTACTTTTGTTTGTAGCAACACTATCTTGTTTTCTATGACTGTAATAGTGAGATTATCTTTGGCTCTTCCTTCTCCCTTCCCTCTCATATTCAATAGTTACTCAGTTCTGTTGATGCCTCTTCCACAAAAGATTGCAAGCTAGTATGTTCCACTATTTTTACTGCCTTTACCCTAGGTCAAGCACAAATGGCTACCTGCATAGATTCTTTCATTTTTCATATCACTGCCAGAAAATAAATATTTCTTAGAGACAGATCCAGATTAGTAAAGCTGTCTTACTTAACAGAACTACTCTTTCTTACATGTTATAAACCTATTAATGTATCCAAAGACCTTGAAAGAATCTGCAACAGCAACATATCATTCAAGTCAATTAATATATGTCAAGGGCCAGAGCTGGCCAAGATTCCAGTATGATTCCCAAGTTCCTTGTCTTTCATACTTAGACTTTACTAATTGTTTTATCAAATTATATATATGTATATATATATATATATAATATAATTATATGTATATATATAATATAATTATATGTATATATATAATATAATTATATGTATATATATAATATAATTATATGTATATATATAATATAATTATATGTATATACACACATATACATATGTATGTGTGTGTATGTACATATAGCTTCTTTATGAAACATTTTTCTAGGGATCACTCTTGCACTCATCAGTCTTCCTAGGTTCTTCAGTGTACTGAAACATATCTGAACTCTTCTGCCTGGCATCCAAGGGCTCTTACAGCTTGATGCCATCTTCATTTTCCAATCTTCTCTCCTATCTTACTCTCACAGTCTCTGAACTGGAAGGTCCCTCAGAGGTCATCTAGTCCAGGGGTGGGGAAGCTGCAGCCTGGAGGCCACATGTGGCCTTCTAGATCCTTAAGTGTGGTCTTTTGACTGAATCCAAATTTTACACAACAAATAAGA